>NC_042621.1:157529313-158191370 GCF_901001135.1 Rhinatrema bivittatum
AAATGAGAAAAATTGTTAGAAAAAAACTGAAAGGAGCAGCTACAAAAGTAAAAAATGTCCAAGAGTCATGGTCATTGTTAAAAAATACCATTCTAGAAGCACAGTCCAGATGTATTCCACACATTAAGAAAGGTGGAAAGAATGCAAAACGATTACCGGCATGGTTAAAAGGGGAGGTGAAAGAAGCAATTTTAGCCAAAAGATCTTCATTCAAAAATTGGAAGAAGGATCCAACAGAAGAAAATAGGATAAAGCATAAACGTTGGCAAGTTAAATGTAAGACATTGATAAGACAGGCTAAGAGAGAATTTGAAAAGAAGTTGGCCGTAGAGGCAAAAACTCACAGTAAATACTTTTTAAAATATATCCAAAGCAGAAAGCCTGTGAGGGAGTCAGTTGACCGCTAGATGATCGAAGGGTTAAAGGGGCACTTAGAGAAGATAAGGCCATCGCGGAAAGATTAAATGATTTATTTGCTTCAGTGTTTACTGAAGAGGATGTTGGGGAGGTACCTGTAATGAAGAAGGTTTTCATGGGTAATGATTCAGATGGACTGAATCAAATCACGGTGAACCTAGAAGATGTGGTAGACATGATTGACAAACTGAAGAGTAGTAAATCACCTGGACCCGATGGTATACACTCCAGAGTTCTGAAGGAACTAAAAAATGAACTTTCAGACCTATTAGTAGCAATTTGTAACCTATCATTAAAATCATCCATTGTACCTGAAGACTGGAGGATAGCAAATGTAACCCCAATATTTAAAAAGGGCTCCAGGGGCGATCCGGGAAACTACAGACTGGTTAGTCTGACTTCAGTGCCAGGAAAAATAGTGGAAAGTGTTCTAAACATCAAAATCACAGAACATATAGAAAGACATGGTTTAATGGAACAAAGTCAGCATGGCTTTACCCAGGGCAAGTCTTGCCTCACAAATCTGCTTCACTTTTTTGAAGGACTTAATAAACATGTGGATAAAAGTGAACCGGTAGTTGTAGTATACTTGGATTTTCAGAAGGCATTTGACAAAGTTCCTCATGAGAGGCTTCTAGGAAAAGTAAAAAGTCATGGGATAGGTGGCGATGTTCTTTCGTGGATTGCAAACTGGCTAAAAGACAGTAAACAGAGAGTAGGATTAAATGGACAATTTTCTCAGTGGAAGAGAGTGGACAGTGGAGTGCCTCAGGGATCTGTATTGGGACCTTTACTTTTCAATATATTTATAAATGATCTGGAAAGAAATACAAGTGAGATAATCAAATTTGCAGATGACACAAAATTGTTCAGATTAGTTAAATCACAAGCAGATTGTGATAAATTGTAGGAAGACCTTGTGAGACTGGAAAACTGGGCATCCAAATGGCATATGAAATTTAATGTGTATAAGTGCAAGGTGATGCATATAGGGAAAAATAACCCATGCTATAATTACTAGGGATGTGAATCATTTTTTGACGATTTAAAACAATCGTCAGATATATTTTAAATCGTCAAAAATCGTTAGAGCCACGATACAATAACAATTCCCCCGATTTATCGTCAAAAAATCATAAATTGGGGGAGGGGGAGGGCGGGAAATCCGGCACACCAAAACAACCCTAAAACCCACCCCGACCCTTTAAAACAAATCCCCCACCCTCCCGAACTCCCCCCAAAATGTGTTAAATTACCTGGCGTCCAGTGGGGGGGACCCGGCACGATCTCCCACTCTCTGGCCACGGCTGCCTTAAGAGAAATGGCGCCGGTGGCCCTTTGCCCTTATCATGTGACAGGGCAAAGGTAGCGCCGGCGCCATTTTGGTTCCTGGCTCCCGACGTCACGCGTGCAGGAGATCGCTCCCGGACCCCCGCTGGACCCCCAGGGACTTTTGGCCAGCTTGGGGGTCCTCCTGACCCCCACAAGACTTGCCAAAAGTCCAGCGGGGTTCCGGGAGCGACCTCCTGCACGCGGGCCGTATTGCCAATATTCAAAATGGTGCCGGTGCTATCTTTGCCCTCACTATGTCATACGGGCGACGGTCGTATGACATAGTGGCCAAAAGTCCCTGGGGGTCAAGCGGGGGTCCGGGAGTGATCTCCTGCACTCGTGACGTCGGGTGACAGGAACCAAAATGGCGCCTGCGCTACCTTTGCCCTGTCATATGGTAAGGGCAAAGGACCACCGGCGCCATTTCTATTAACGCAGCCGTGGCCCGAGAGCGGGAGATCGCGCCGGGACCCCCCCCACTGGACCCCAGGTAATTTAAAACATTTTGGGGGGTTCGGGAGGGTGGGGAATTTGTTTTAAAGGGTCGGGGTGGGTTTTAGGGTTGTTTTGGTGGGCCGGTTTTCCCGCCCTCCCCCATCCCCCGATTTACGATTTTTTGACGATAAATCGGGGGAATTGCTATTGTATCGCGGCTCTAACGATTTTTGACGATTTAAAATATATCTGACAATTGTTTTAAATCATCAAAAAATGATTCACATCCCTAATTATAACCCCTTATACTTAAGGGGTAATAGCACATGGAAAACGCGCGGCCAACCCCCCTGAAACTAATAGCGCTCATCACATGCAAATGCATGTAGATGAGCCTATTAGTTAGTCACCCAAAATACAGAAAGTAAAATGTGCGGCTAAGCCACACATTTTACTCTCAGAAATTAGCGCCTGCCAAAGGCAAGCGTTTATTTCAGATGGCACCAGACAAGTGTACAGAAAAGCAGAAAAAACTGCTTTTCTGTTCACCCTCAGACTTAATATCATAGCAATATTAAGTCGGAGGCCCAAAAATAAAAAAACATGTCTTTAAAAAAAATAATAATGCCAGCGTCTGTTTTCTGAACCCGAGGCTGTCAGCGAGTTCGACAACCGATACCAGTAAAATTAAGCATCAGCTGTCAGACCTGCTGACAGCCGCCGCTTCCACCAATAAGGAGGCGCTAGGGACCCGCTAGTGTTCCTATCGCCTCCTTATTAGCGCGTGCCCTAATTTAAATAAAGAATCGCGCACCCAGGAGAAGTACCTGGACACACGTCGGGAGAGCTGGCTCTCACCTCGGAGTGCCAGCTCTCCCACAGACTTTATTGAATTGGCCTGAAAGGGATTTAGTCAGGTAACTAAGCAGGTAGCTGATGAGATTTCTTAGGATGAAAATTTCAGCACTCAGTGTAGCTGAATCTAACTGTCTAGTTTTTCTGGTTGACTAGATTTAGCTGTGGCAAAAATGGGCCATCTTAAGACAGAAATGGATCAGGGAAGGGAAAATATGCAAATAGATTGAATATGCATATCTACTCACATGTTTTCAAGCATATAACTGACCAGCAGAAATATCAAATGCAAGATCCACCGATACTTCTGTATCCGCTTACCTTGTAGGTAATTTTCAAAAGTTGAGTTTTGAGGAAGATTTTATTTATTGGGGAATGGTAAGGAAGAATGGGTGTATTATGATGGAGAGTTGATAGGGGGTGGTAGTCCGTATGAGAAGATGTTATTTTGGATTCTAAACCACTGTCGAGTAAGACATTGATTTAAGTGGCATATCAAGTTTCATTAATTAAATTAAAAATAATACATAAAGGGGCAGATTTTAAAAGGTGCGCGGACAAATGTATGCCCGATTTTATAACATACGTACGCAGCCGGAAAAAAAACCAACCCGTACCTTTAACTTGCGCGCACCGGCAGTTGACCGGCGCATGATCCACCGGCACAGCAGCCATTCAGAGGCCTCTGGCCATGCCCTGCCCCGACCCGGACCACCAACGCCCCACCCATGTTTTCTAGCCCCTGGAATTACACGTGTCTTGGAGCTTTACACATGCCGCCGGGCCTTTTGAAAATAGGCCCAATGCGCGTAACCCCCCTACGCGCTTAAATCCGCCTGGATTTATGCATGTAAGCCTTTTTAAATCTGCCCCAAAGGAAATAACGCACATAGGGGTAGATTTTAAAAGGGTTATACACATAAGTTATGCATGTAAACCTTTAACCCCCCCCCCCCCCCCCCCTGTGCGTGCCGAGCTAATTTTGCATAGGCTCGGCGGGGCGCGCAAGACCCCGGATGTGCATAAATTCCGGGGCTTTCCGGGGGGGGGGTGTGTCGGGGGGCGTGTCGGGGTGACGCGACATTTGGGGCGTTCCGGGGGGCGTGTTGGGGGGCGTGGTGCCAGCCTGGGGGCATTTCGGGGGCGTGGCTGAGGCCTCCTAAATGGGTCCTGGGCCGGGGAATCGCGCGCTAGCAGCCAGCTGGCGCGCCCGAGTTATGCCTGCTTCTGGCAGGCATAACATTTAAAACACAGGTGGGGGGTTTAGATAGGGCCGGGGGGGGGGGGGTTAGGCAGGGGAAGGGAGGAGAAGGTGCAGGGGGTGGAAGGAATATTCCCTCCGAGGCCGCTCCGATTTCGGACCGGCCTCGGAGAGAATGGGCAGCGTGCGCAGGGCTCGGAGCGCACAAGTTGCACAAATGTGCACTCCCTTGCTCGCGCCGACCCAGATTTTGTTTGCGTGGGCGCACTTTTAGAAAATCTTCCCCATAGGGTCAGATTTTAAAGGATTTACGTGCATAGGGGGATTATGCATGCCGGGCCTATTTTCAAAAGGCCTGGCGGCGCACGTAAAGCCCCAGGACGTGCGATTGTCCTGGGGCTTTTCTGAATGGGTGGGAAGGGGGTGGGGTGGGGTGGGGTGGTGCAGACGTCCGGGGGCATGGCTGGGTGGTCCGGGAGCATGGCTGGATGGTCTGGGGCGTGGTAGGACTCTGGCAGGCGTAACTTCGAAAACAAAGATACGTTTTGTTTTTTTTCGGGCTGGGGGGGCGAGACAGGTAGGGGAAGGGAGGGGAAGGTGGGGGGGAAAGGAAAGCTCCCTCCGAGGTCACTCCGATTTCAGAGCAGCTTCGGAGGGAACGGGGAATGCCAGCTGAGCATGAACGTGGCTGCACGTGCATGTTTTAAAATCAGGCATATATTTGTGCGCGCCAGGTAGCGCGCACTAATTTAGGCTGCGCGCGTAACTTTTAAAATCTGCCCCATAGTTTTCTTTTGAAAATTTGCTAAGGGTAAACATAAAAAAATACCAGTGAATCTTATACTTACATGTGTTACTCAAAATTTCTCCCTAAAAGTATATGTATATACTCCACACTTTTTACTCTGATAAAGGAAGCCTCTGATTTAACAGGAGAATTATAATACTGCAGAACGTACCCTGGTTCTGGCTCCTGTATCTGGGATGATTTCCAGTCTGGGGATAATTATTATGCGCAGAGGGACAGGGTGAACTTGAGGTGACAACAATGGATGCTGACCAGTCCCTACCTGACACATGTACTCTATGATATCAAGCAGAGGAGCCAGTGTTCAAGGAAGAGAGCTTCAATCAATTTGCTCCATAGTGCATGAAGAAAAATATTTACTTAACTGCTTCTTGGTGGTGGTGTTTTAAATTTGTGGGCCCCGTCTTTTTTCTGCCTCCTTGTATGGTTGTAGTTCCATCTTCCAGTTCTGGTGTGCTTTATGGCTTGTTTGCTGCCTCCGGCGCCTTTCTCAGTGGTGGCAATGGTAACAGTGTCAGTTGGCCTTGACAGAGTTTCATAGTTTTGGGATGCCTTGAAAGTGTGGGAACTGAGGGTCTATGGATTTCATTTCCTCTGAGCTAGTTATCTAGGGGGTTTTGTGTGTGGTTGCAAGTCTATTTATTTTGTGGTAAGAGGACTGGAGTACCTGAGAGTGGGTCTTGGGGGTGGGTCTGGGTTGCAGCTTGGCTGCAATTTCAGAGGGTGGGAGTTCTTGGTTCTGGCATTAGTGGTTCAACATTTCAAATAATAAGAATAGCAGCAGGTGGGAGATTGGGTGACCAAGACAGTACTATTACTTGCTGTTTTGTTAGTGTCATTCTGTAATGATTATAGGGGACGATGCAATAAGTCCTGCACTGAAACTGGTGCTAGTTTTCTATACAAATTTTTTTTTAGCATTAGTGGCAAAATCAGGTACCTCTATGGGATGTAATAAGGGGATGGCATGCAAATGAGATACATGCAAAGAAACCTACAGAATGCCTAATATATGCACCAATACCCGCATAAAAGCCCAAATGCAGAAAGCACCATGAAAAAAAGGCATTCAAATAGAAACTAACGGAAAAATATTGCAGACTCATTTCTAACTATTTCAGGTTACTATTTGAAAATAAATTGTTTCAGCTCCTACCACTTTGGCCTTTTTACTCTATTGCTGGCATTAGTGTGGTTGTGTCCATGCAGCCTTTTCCTTGCCAAGGCCTCAAGGCTGCTCATCATGTATCATTCCCACTGGTAGAGAGCAGGAGCCATAACAGGTAGATCAGAGATCTCTGGAGGCTACAGATAAGTGCCGACACTGCCTGGAGCCACAGCATAGCCGGGACTAGGACTTGGTTTGAAAGCTGCCAAAGTGGTAGGAGCGATCTCGATCAGCAAGCCCCTAGCGCCTCCAGACAAGCTCTTTCACTTCCCTCCTGCCCTGACCCAGGAGCTAAAAAAAATCCACTTAAAAACCCCACACTAATCATTCTCCCTGTTAGTATGGCTTCCTATAAAGCTCATGAATGGATAATTGTCTCCTTTACATGCCATTTACATGTACTGGTGCAAGACCTTCCGTGAGTTTCTTGTATGGTTGGTGTGTGTGTGTTTTTCCTATGCTGACTGTGTTATTGCATTTACGCATTAAATCAATGTGGGGATTATGGGCCGGATTTTCAAAAGGTTATGTGTGTAAATCTGGAACTACGCGCACCGGGCCTAAATTAAAAAGGCCCAGTGACACGCGGAAAGCCCCGGGATGCATGTAAGTCCCGGGGCTTGCAAAAAGGGGTGGTCTGGGGCAGGGAGAGGCGGGGTCAGAGGCCTCCGCACGGCTGCTGTTTTGGGGATCACGCGCCGGCCAACTGCCGACGTGCGCAACTTATTTCAGCCCCAGGGATGAAGTAAGTTTTAAAATAAAAAAAGAAGAAGAAGAAAAAGGTAGGGGAGAAAGGGCAGGGGAGGTAGGGGAAGGGAAGGGAAAGTGAGGTGGGGGGAGGGAACGGGGGAAGGCAGCGTGGTCTTGGCGCACGCGGACTCGGCGCACACGGACTCGGAGCACGGCTTATCTCTTAAAATCTACCCCCATATGCGCAAAAACCCACAAAAAGTTTACTGCAGCTTATTACACAGTCCACATAGAGAACAACTTTTTTAAAAGGAAGATAGGGTAAAGCTTTCTGGTCAAAGGAAGGATTTTATTATTTGGGGTTTTTGAGTAGTATATGTTATGGATAATGTCATATTTTTTGGAATTTTTTGCTTATTTGATGAGTGCATTTAGTGTTATATAAACAAATTATATTAGTGGCTCCTATTTGTCCTTAGCCCTATTTTTATCTAATTTATATTCTGCTTTTTCAGGTACTTCAAAATAGGTTGCATTCAGGTACTGCAGATATTATGAAATGCAAATTTGTTTAAGATGTTTAACTGAGCAAACCTTTTTATGGCACGCAGTAAGGCTAATCAGCATATCACTCAGAGGAGCACTGGATCTTGCTCATGCAATGGAATCATGGCAAAGAAGCCAGGACCTTTTTGGGAGATAAAAGAATGCTGTCAGGTACTTCACAAAGGAATGACAGTGCTGTGGCAAGATCAGGTCATTCTATGACAACACAGTCATTACCCATAAAAATCCATCAGCACCTGCTTCCAAGAAAAGAAAGACAATAGTTCAGTCAGTGAAGGCCTCAAGGTAGTCTTGAGTACATAAGACTGTAGTTTGGGAAAGCATTGGATGAAGGCATTGTCTCCAAGATGAAGTCTTGACCAGCAGGATTTCACAGAAGGACAGACAGTTTTTAGTGCTCTTGTCGCTGAGGTTTCCAGAATGAAGGTTCTGATTACAGAGCATGAAAGGGTTAAAAAGGGAAAAAGAATTTGTAAGGAACCTTAGACATATTGTTAAGAACTTAGACAAGGAGAAGCTCAAGAGCAGAGGTATAAGAAATGGGCCAATACAGGTTTAGGAATCTTCTGATTCTGGATTTGTCAGATTCTTTTTTGACTTCAGAGTCTGAGTCTGATGACGAGTTACATTCATCCAGACCTGTGGTAAAATATGTGATAATTATCGTTACTCTGAGTACAGAGTTGATGGGTATTTTGGGTGGGAAAACAACTTTTGTGCTATTAGATGTTAATGTCCCTCAGAAATCAAAGCAAAACATTTTGAGGGATAAATATATTGATATATTTTCTCTATTAACCAAGGAGCAAGAGGCGAGAGATAAGAAAAAAGGAGATGATAGTAAAGAAGGTAAAAGAAGAAATATAATGTGGCCAAATCACAAATGGATTTTGGTTTTTCATATTTTAGCAGGCATATTGGGGGAAGCTGAACCAATTTTATATCCTAGTCTCCATCATTATTCAGCTAGGATAATTTGTTCACATAGAACATATGGTGGGTGATTATTAGTTACATTATGATGAACAGTTCCAAACAGGTCTAGCAAAGGAAACATCTGATGCTTGGGGTTTTTTAGAGAAGTGGATGTGTGGTTGACAGAATTAACACCAGTATGATCATGATCCTTTCAGACTTTCAACTGGGCTCATCAAGCATGCATACCCTCCCTCACCACCCCTTCAAAGTCAGTGGATTCCTGGCTTGATACGGAAGACTTTATCCCTCTACAGCAAGGTTTTTCCTGACATGGTGAATTGCTCAGGGGATTGGAAAAAGGGAGTGGGATCATTCATGGCTGTTACAACTTTAATTCAGGAACCTCTTGTGGATTTTGTCACAAATGTACTTTACAGATGCAGTCACCAAGCTTTTTTATGTCGCCCTAACCAGTTGGTACAGGAAAAGGCCAGGATCTCCAATAAATACATGTCCCAGCAGGTTTGCAAAGCTCTGTCCCCAATTAAGTAGGAAGTGTTAGATAAGTGGCTATTTTTTATCCTACATGGTGTGAAGCTAAACTTTTTGTTGGAAAGCATAAATATATTTTTTTTAATTTCATATGTCAGCCTTAACTTTCTCATAAATCTAAGAATGTGAAATCTGTTCTATGGAACAAAGAGATTGTCAATGATAAAATTGTAAAGAATTAGTATTGGGTACAATGCTGGCCCTTTTCTAGTTCTCCATTTGAGAATGAAGTTGTTTCTCCATTAGAAAGACGTGGGTACATTTTTGCTTTATCCATAATTTATCCTATCAGTTGGGTAAAACTGTTGATGATTTTATAGAACTGGCTTCTTGCTCAGTACAGTGTGCTTCATTACATCATTCTAGTGTGCTGCTCAGGCATTGTGGACCTGGAGATTTCATGGCTAAAACTGATATTGAAGCTCCCTTCTTGTGGTTGCCTATTAATCCCCATAACTTTTATTTGTTTGGATGGAAATTTGAATCTTGTTATTTCTTTGACAAAAGTATGCCTATGGGATGTTTTGTTGTATGTGCTTGCATTGAAATAATAACTTTTTTTTTTCATTGGGTACTGCAGCAAGCATTGGGTTATGATGGAATTATTCATTATTTAGATGGTTTATCTTTTGTGGGTCCATCAAGTATGGATGTTTGCACTAATTTAATAATCACATTTGAACATTTGGCCTATGATTTAGAAATTCCTTTGGTGGTGGACATGTACATGACTCCTGTACATGTCTTAAATTTTTAAAGGTAGAAATAGACTCACAGCTCATGCAGTCAAGGTTGCCAATAGAAAAATTTCACAAGCTTTTGAAGCTTGTTTTAGTTGTAAAATGACCTTACAACAAATAAAATCTTTGATTGACCAGTTGAGTTTTATATCTAGGGTAATTCCTTTTGGAAGGGTGTTTACTTGATGATTAGCAAGTTTAATAAAAGGCATGATGGAGAAATATAATTTCATTAGTTTTCCACAACAGGTAAAAGCAAATTTAAACATTTGGGGCTAGATATTAAAAACAAATCTGGCTAAGTGAGCACAGCTATACTGCTGAATACTCTGAATAAGTTGCTAGTTAGCCGGATAAGTCTTATCCGGCTAACTAGACCTATTGAGAAGGTCTAACTTATCTGGTTAACATAGCTGGATATGTTTGAATATTGCTACTTATTTGGCTACATTAACTGGATACGTAGCCCCTCTGTTATGCCCGTTGGTCGCAGACGGCTGTGACCACTATTGCTCACCTCTTTCTTCACCTCCCTGACTCCGTGGGGTAGACTGGCAGCCTCCGCCAGCTACCGACAGCCTGCCTACTGCTCCCAGGCCTCCCAGGGTGGCACGGATGCCAACGACCACCATCTTGCCATCAGCATACCCTCGGCGCGTGTGCGCATGCATGGGCCATTCTTAAACATGTCATGGCAGGAACCTCGGGGATGTCCCCTCCGGATGACATCATCCCTCCAGGATATTTAGGCCAGCAGGCCATGCTTACCAATGACTTGGCAAAGAGACCCATCCTTGCTAATTCTGTCTCGCTCTCAGAGGACCCTGCGTTCCTGTTCTTGCTTCCCGGTGTAAGACATTTCGGGTACCCGCTCCTCGGGGGCCCTTTTCACGTCTTGGCTATCTGCTCCTCGGAGGGCCTTTGCTTGGAACCTCTGCTTGCCTAGTACCTCGGAGCTTCCCTGGAACCATCTCTACTCTCCTCGTGAGTACCCCGATATGTGGACGTTTACCATCTCTACTGAGGACTTCCTTGGGCCTATCTTGCCCTGCGGGCCTTACTGACTCTATTGAGGACCTCTCTGGTGTACACCGCTCTGTGGACCATTACCATCTCTACTGAGGACTTCCTCGGGCCTATCTCACCCTGTGGGGTTTACAACCTCTCTGGTGTACCCTGCTCTGTGGACCATTACCATCTCTACTGAGGACCTTCACGGTGTACCCCACTCCGCAGGTCACGCCCACCTCTACTAAGGTTTCCTTCGGTATACACTGCTTCACGGATCATCATCACCTCTACTGAAGACCTCACCAGGGTTTTCCGCCCTGCAGACCATTACCAGCTCTACAGAGGTATCCCCTCTGGGTATCTCCCATTTACCCAGCGTCTCTGACTCAAGTAAGACCATCTCTCTGGCACCCCCCCCCCCCCCCGCTTTGCGGGTAGTGTCATTTTATCTCTTTAATAAAGACTCTAGTTTTATTCTGTGTCTGACATCAGCTGAGACTCCGCCTCCCGACAGTGAGGCTCATGGGGCTCCTCCCTTTGGGTGGTCCCACCTCTCGCCTTGGCCCAAGGGACCACACACACACACTAACTAATCCTAAGATCCTCCCCAAAACACCCATTTCCCACCCACCCAAAGCAGGTTAAGTACTTATTCCATCTAAGTAGAAGTGCTGAATAACGATCTCCCCCTTATTGTTTTTTCAAGGGTTTAATAGAGTATGTGTTTGGCAGGCTCTAGCAGTATCAAATTAAGATTTAGAATTATTTTCACATAGCTCTGGTAGGAGGGATTTGCGATATATTTTATGCACAAAGTTTGGACACAGGTTTGGAATTTGAAAGGCTGGACTAAGAATATTACTTTTCTGGTATTTATCCCAGTTTTGAGTAACTTAATAGTATGAAGTAATAGGTTGGATAACACAAAGCTAGTTATGAATTCAGATAATAGGTGTGTAATTGGAGGCAATTAACAGGCAATCTTCCCATGCTCTTTAGAAGTGTTAAGAATTTTGATTTTACATTCTCATCATTTAAATGCTACTCTTGCAGCTAAAAATGTTCAGGTTTAGATGATAAAACTGTGAACACCATTTAATTTTCAGTGGTCTTGTTTTTGGTTGCTTGCTCCTGGACACGGCACATACCTGACAATGATGCAGAATAACCTGTGGAACTTGATTTCAGCTTAATGTAGAATTTGTTGCAATACTCACTTTTGGAGAAAATTTTGGGAGCTTGTGATAGAGGATGTAAGAGATTTGTGGAGTTTATTCTTCATGCGATCAATTGGTATTGTAATTTCTCTAATAGAGCAATTCATTTTCTATGTCAAAGTAAAACATGTTTAATACAATCAATGACTGCATCTTAATTTAGTATTGCTTTGTTTCTCTAAATTACATGGTTTCACTGGCCCTACTAGCTCCTTTTACTTTAAGACGTTGTTACAAGGTTTTGTACATTTGCACATCCGAGTACTCCTTAGAAGGTGTGATTTCCCATTTTTCAAGATATATTGATAGCTTTATTTGGTGCATTACTGAAGGTTTGCTTGTCCAATTATAAAGGGGCTCTTTTAGAATGACATTTTCTTTTGCCTTTTTTGCAGCTCTTAGGATGAGCGAGATGGTTGACTAGTCAAAAAAAAAAAGATCTAGGGTATACTAGTTTGCAGTAGGAATATATGCAGTTATATGAGAGAGTTGTTTACCTGTATATTTATTGCTTTAAGACAGATTGACAGAGTAAGGGTGTTTGAGTGATGCTGTGTCAGATGTCAGGATAGGATATATCATATGCCCAGTTTCTTCTGCACAACTTTTCTTGACTTAAAGAATGGAGGGTGGAATGTTTTAGTTTAGCCATGAGAATGATTTATCATTGACAAAATATCAATTTTTAGTGTTTTTAAATAAATGTCTTGCTGCCACTGGATTTAATCCATGGCTGTTTGGTACCCAATCATTTTGAATTAGAACTGTGTCCTTTGCAGGTTCACATGGATTTTCTGCAACAGCAATTCAGTTGTTGGGGCACTGGCATTCTAATAGATTTAGAGGAAATATGTATTAGTTGATATTTTCTATTTGATTGTTATCTGATATTTATAATTATGTTTTAGTTTATTTTGCAGCTTCTCAGACCCCAAGAGACAAGTACTTGGATGTGCAGTCATTCATACATTTTCTGGGCTTGAAAGATAGCTGCTGAATCGCATCTGGGTCTCTATTTTGGCTTAGTTTCCTCTTGAATCCAAGTCCATTGATTAAAAATCAGAGGCATTTGATGGGATCATCTATTACTAATTTTGAAACAAGCCAAATTATATTATGCAGCTTCTCATTATTTTGTTGATTCATTTAGGTGGCAACACCATTTATTATATTAAGGGCACTGGACTTATTAATATAGAGCCCAATTTTTAAACTGCCCATAGTACATAAGTTGTGTGTACATGTGGCAGGAGACACACAATTTATAAAATACCATGTGTTTCTGTTCCCAAAGTATATGCATATTTTTCATTACATGCATATATTTGTAATGTAGGAACACGCATACTTTCTCTACCCATTTTATAAAATCACACATACATATTTTACACATGAGATAATTATAACAATGTACTCATAATAATCTAGAAATAAATGCTGAGGCAGGTATTTTAAAAAGTATGCACATACTCTTCTTCTGAACATATTTTCTTGCACACACATCTGGAATCACCAGTTCACCGGTACTTCCACTAGTTCACCCAGACCTTCACCAGTTCAACTAGACACTTAAGCATTCCACTTTGAATCTTTACCAGTTTACCCATTTGTCCCACCAAAAAGCTACAATCAAAAGACAAGTGATTTCAATTGCACATGTCAGTTAGCAGGTATAAAAGTGTATGGGCAAGATTGATAATATATGCGCCAATGCCTCTTTCAAATTAGCAATGCAAGCATTTACTTCTGAACCCTACCCTGAATTGCCCCTAAACTACCCATTTTTTCCATGTTCATATTTATGCACGACATTGCAAGTACACACATATTCTTAAGGTTTATAAAATGGCATATTCGTGCATGCATGCAACTTACATGTGAATATGTTAATGTTACATATGCATCTCCTGTGTAAGTCTGGAAATTACCTCCACAATGAAGAGTGTGTTGCTATTTATTCTTATGAGTTTCTTTATGCAAAACTAATTTAGTCAAATATTATTCTTAGGAAGATATGGGCAGATGCTCATGATGGTAAAAATCTTGAATGGATTTGTAAACTAATGACCTGGGAAATGTCCAAATACATGGGATTTCTACGTGGTCTGATACTTACTCGGGAATTGCTAACGGCTGACTGCCCCCAATTTATTCTATCCTGCTGGAGTGCATCTGTCTAATACTGGTTTAGATAATTTCTTGAGTTTGTTGGCAGTGACAAACAACAATCAAGTCACTGTCCTCACGTATGGTGGGAAAGATTTTATTTCCCAGCTCCCTAGATGTTGGCCTAAAAGTGTTTGCTGTATCTTTCAGAGCTGTTTCTTTCAGACCTGCTTCCATAAGACTCAGGATTCTATGGAATGATGGGATTTTGGTGATGGGGCACATTTCCTGGAGTTTGGACATATTATTTTTATTTTTTTAAATTTATATTTCACTTTTTAGCACTTTGAAGTGGATTACATTTAGGTACTGTGGATATTTTCCCATATAGCCTAGCTACCACAGGTTAATGATATGATAGAGGTGATCTGCAGGGTACTTAGTATTTCATTATAGCCAGCTCATCATCAATTGATCACATGACTAATTGCAGCTGCAGAGCCTCAGTTAAGGGCTATTATCCCTTATGTTGCAATTGATCAGGTGTATGGCCACAATTTGTGGAATTAAATGATGAATACATGACAAAATGGGAAAGATTGATGTCATTGTTTTATAATATTTGCTGTTATATATTTATACTGTGGTAAATTTTAAAAGCCCTACATGCACCAAAGCAGGGAGATACGCACATGTCTCGGGCTGGTGTGCACCACGCAGAGTTTAACAAGAGCCCATGTATGCACACAAATCAAAAAGTGCAAAAAAGAGGCGGGATATGGGCATGGTCTAGAGGCAGTGCATGAATGGGACAAGGGCATTCCAAGAAGTTCACTTAAAAAGTGTGTGTGAATGTATTTATGCGCACAAGTATGCTCCGGGTCCCCTACCACGTAACTTTACTTCTGCTATTTACGGTTTATAAGTTTTATAATAAAAAAATCAGGGTTAGTCACCAGGGTTTGAAGGGTTGAGGCTAATAAGGTAAAAGGAATAAAGGTTAATTAGGAGGATTAGGAAGTCGAGAGCCTTTACCTGGGCCACCTGGGAATGGACTGGGAAAACTAGTAATTGTGTCGGCACACGTATCTAAAATAATCCCCCCCATTTACATGGTAGAGCAGGCATTTGCACACACAAGTGTATGGCAATGCAAAATTGTGCACAAGTGTGTGTGTAAAACCAATTTTATATAATACGCACATATACGTGCTTATGTTATAAAATGGCCAAGTCCATGTGCATGAGCTACCATACACATGTACGTGTATGCCCGCGCAGCTGTTTAAAAGTTTCTGTCATTCTGTTTATGCATTATTTAATAAACCTGCAGCCCTATTTGTCACTATGCAATTTTTGAGAGTGTATTTAGGATTGGGAAGCCAGTGGGTAGGGTGTAACTGCCTATGTTAAAGTTATATTAAGCTGAAACTAAAATTTGTTAATACGGTTTAATGTGTTTTTTGGTTTTGCCATTCAACTTCTGGCATGACAAAACCTTTTATGACCCATAGATCTTATATATATTTTTAGGACCCTATCTAGTTGAGTCTGAGTACCTCTGCCACTATTTTTTTAATTGAGTTCAATTTTTTCTTTGTTGCTGGATTTTTCTTACTTGCATGTATAACTAAGTCAAGTCATCTATTCTAGTTGGCCTAGATTTACCAAAACCAACTTTTTCAAATGTAGATTTTATTCAAACTGATTCACCCATCTCTAGTATAGTAACTAAATATTCCAGAAAAGTGCTTTTTGTATTGCCAAACCTTTTGCTTTGGATTTACCTCAATTGTTCTAATGAAGTTAGATAAATTAAAGTATCTAAATGAATTAATGGCTGTGGCATCTCTGAGACCCACACTGATAATAATACAATGTTCCTGCTTGCCAGTCTTTATTTTAGCCAGCAAATTGTATGACATTTTGGTTGATGTAACCTGGTGTTACTAGAGTTAACAGGCTACTTAAGCCCAATTCTGCATGATCATTTCTGCAGCTTGGCTTCAATATCTAGGTTTAAAACGTATTGTTTTTTATCTTATGTATGTAAAATTGAATCCATGGACAGTATACCCTCTCACAAAACTGAATAGGAAGCTCAGCTTATAAAATGCATTTGTAGTGTATAAATATCTCATATACTCCACTCTGCAGTCTTATGACATTCATTATTGTATCATAGGTTATATTTTCATAACAAGGTATCAAAGATACAGTATCACATTGTAATTTTCATAATACTTAATAAGTATCATGAATTATAGTGGCATTACGATGGTGATAATTCCCATTCCTGCTGTAATATTAAAGTCATTATTCTATGGTTCATGTTCCTATGATATCATATTCCATGGCAAATGCTGCACAATCATTGTTTAGTTGCCATTTATTCACAAATATCCCTGCTTTGCAGGAGTATGACATTGCAAATATAATAGATTATGTTTCATCAGTAACAAGAATGGAAATTGTCACCAGTGTATGGTATACTGTATCTTACACTTGAGCAAAATTGCTACTTCATGTCACACCTAACAGGAATGATTTCTGAGCAAAATTACAAAATCATATTCATATAAAGACTAGTAGTCTACATCTTTTCTTCCCATAATATTTTGACTTACTGTTCAGGTACTTTCTGAAATGATTTTCTTAACATTAAGAAGAATTACACTAGGCTTTGTTATATTGATAATATGAATGTCTCTCTATTCAAACATGCTGAAAACTTAATAGAACAGTTAACATGTAATAGTCACACATCATTTTCTGAGTACAGAATAGCATCTGCAATAAGAGGTGAAGATCTCCCACCACTCCAGAAATTCATCTATTTTTCAATCAAGCATATCCATTGATTATTAATACATTACTCATCTACTGTTCTTTTTCTTCTGAGTGTAACTATCATTCTTTCAAGAGACGTGTTGACTAAATATTAAAGTCTTTCTTCAACAGGAATCTTGCAGTGTGTTTCCAATGTAGACATGTTGATAACATTCTTATAACAGGACATTTTTAATGTAAAGTACTGGTTTTGAAATCCAAGTTCTATTCATTTGACAACATTGTTTTGTTTAATCAAAGAGTATCACTTCTGTGTCCCATTATACATTTTTTCAGACATATATGAAAATAAAATCCCCCTAATATGTTTTCTAGTTTTATGTATTAGGCTTACTTTTATTTATTTTCTCATTTTAGGGAGAAATAAAGGCCCTCACATTAAAATGTTTCATTCCTTAAAGCAACCTTCAACAAAATATAAGGTACCAGATGATTCTTTAAGAAAGTGATATTGTCAAATAGTACGAAGCCATTGTCACAATGTCTAGCAATGTTGACCCCTGAAAGAATCAACATAAGTTCAAACTGCACTGTAAGCAGATATGACCTCTAAGTCATACAGAACACTCTCACATAGGCAACATATAGGTCTCAGTTTTATTAAGTGTCTTTTATCACCAGAGACCAGCTATTTAATCTGTTCCTGGACTAATAGCCATTTGTAAAAGGGAGTTCTCACCAACTGTCCCTATCCCAAAGGCATAGACCAATGTTGGTCCTAAAATTATGTTCATTTTTATTGAAAACACACAGCACAGATTACAGCCATAGAAAGTTGAGTAAACAAGACAATTCCATCAGCTTTGCAAAATCTTTCATTGCCCTTACCCATAAAAATAAAACAAAGAATAAAACAGGATATGGGTCTTAGGCAAACTTTTAAGTTCACATTATAGAGTAGAATATTGCTTTATTCTGACTAATTGCACAACTGTACAAAGTTCAACTATTGTACTAGTTGTGAGAGTCTTACTTATGGGACTGGTGAATTGTAGAGTTTGGGACCATTTTATTAAGTCTTTGAACTATTCATCTGTAGAACAGTAAATTTTAGTACATTTTATTAAAAAAAAAAAAAGTAAATAAGCAGGGAAGGTTATTTAGTAGATCTCTATATGTTCAATTGGGTTGTACAAATCAATAACTGTAAAAACTCAGTACCAGCAAAATGTAATATAGTATCAGTGTTGAAATCACTGTTTCATGACATTTGGGGTATTTCATCTTTTGAAGATAATTAAAGGAAACAAAAAACAAAAACAATTCAGAATTGAATATCAATTTAAACCATCAATAGAGACTACCTGGTGACAGTACTTGCTCATTTGAAGAACAATATGGCCCTGATTTATATCATTTATATATCTGGATACAGCTACTCAGATTAATCAATTTAATTAGTTCTAGTGAATAAACATCCACAATATATCCATATATCAGTGGCATAAAATGTTTGTATCAGTCTCTGTTTGTAGCCCAACCTTTGTTATTGCCAAAAAGGCTAGTTTTAGGATTAAAAAAAATTTAATTGAATAAATGCATCAAAGCTCTTGGCATAAGCTTTATGAAGCCTGAATCCTCTTTCCCTTAAAAAAATATTTTGTTAAAAATCACTATGATATGAGGGGGATAGACTATTTGGTTTCTTCTATGTAGATGCTCTTAAATTAATGCATATAAATATTTTTCTCACTTCTTTTCTTTCTTGTTTTGCAAAGCATCAAACCCATAGATTCTTTAAAAAGTCACTTGCTAAATGTTGAGTCTCTCAGTGTTTCATTTTTTAAGACAAACTGTGCCTCTCGTTCTGATTTTGCCATGGGGCTCAGGGGTAAGAAAGCTGTATTTTCACTTGCGCTGTCCTCTGCATCTGCATTTGCCAGTTCATAGTCCTCTGACTGCCTCCTCCCATCAGTCAAAATTCGGATCTGCTCCTGCACAGTTTCTAGCAAAATTTTTACTTCCTGTTGCTCTGCTATGAGACAGTTGTTGGCCGGAGTGCTCACATGGACAAGTTCAGCAGAATAGGAGGAACTTTTGCACTGTTTGATGCCTGGTACTTCAGAAATGTTTTGCATTTGCATGCAGGCATCATCCAAGCCCACTGAGGGGATGATGGGAACTGAGCTGGCCCTAGCAGATGAATATCCAATTAAGTCCTTCTGATTCAAGTTATTAAAATAAGGTTTTGTCTCTCTTGAAGGCAGTTGCATATTTATTGAAGTATTCTGTGCATTTTTTAAATCACTGGCAGAATGCCTAAAAATAGAAAAAAAAAAGTTAATGTATTTATACTGAAAGACCCATTCTTAATAACCAGTCAGGATTAAATCATAACCTCATTCATATCAGAGTGGCTTGGCTAATAATATAAAATAAGCAGACTGTGCATCGATTCTAAGGTCATTTGTAGCTTAGCTTTAATCTCCATGTTTGCCCAGGTTAGTCTTTTTGAATGCAGTTTTCAAAGGGATCTCTGCTGATAAAGCAATGTTTTACCCGGAGAAATGGTCCTTTAGAAAATTGCATGATCAATATGTGCATAAAATTGCATGGAAGCAAAAAAACCCACTTGCTAGAAGCCAAAATTCCAAATTACAGCATCAAAATGACATGTCTCTGCATTACTAGAAACTGTCCCTATATGGACAGGCTCATATTGCCTCCAAATTAACATCAGGTAAGATGAGTTGAATCTCTGTAAACCAGGAACACTTGCTTTCCGATGTCTGACAGAAGCCTAGATCAGTCAACATCACATTCAGCAACTCTTACTACTAAGCTGGGCTGCCCTCATTTGGTGTGACTATACCCAATCACACCCACACTTGTTTTTCTGGGAGAGCCGTAACTGTGAATTCTACTGTCTGGAACTGTTTAATATAAATGCAACAAACAAAGTTGAAATCATGCTGTCTACTAGTCATACCATTATTGATATACGTTATGTCCTAGTTCACTACAGATCTACTACATAAATAGTCACATTTCATTTTGCTCATTTTTCGGTAGTACTATAACAGCAAATCATATTGAAGTACTCTCTTAAAGAGGGTGGTACTGAAAATTTGAAACCACATTCAATATTTTCCCAAGCTATTTTGTGACAGCATAGTCTTCTAAGGCTATGGATACATTTCTGTTAAGCACATAAAGGAGAGAGGTCACGCTAATATTAATAATATGAATAATAACAAAGAAAGGTATGTCTAACAAAGCTTAATGATAGTTATTAGGGATGTGAATCGTGTTCCCGATCGTTTTAACAATCGGGTTCGGCTGGGGGGGGGGGGGGAAATCTGATCGCTAGAGATGTGAATTGGGATCGGTTCCAATTCCAATTCACATCACAATTTTTTTTTAGTGAGGCCCGCGCCGATAAAAAAAACCCCACCCCAACCCTTTAAAATTACCCCCTTAACCTCCCCCACTCTCCCGACCCCCCCCCCAAAAACATTTTACACATACCTGGTGGTCCAGGGGGGCCGCGGTAAGGGCAAAGGGCCATCAACGCCATTTTTTTTAGCGCAGCTGATGGCCTGGGAACGGGAGATCACTCCCGCGGCCCCCCTGGACCACCAGGTATGTGTAAACAGTTTTAGGGGGGTCAGGAGAGTGGGGGAGGCTAAGGGGGTAATTTTAAAGGGTCGGGGTGGGTTTTTTTTTATCGGGCCATTAGCGCCATTTATTAGGGATGTGAATTGTTTTAGGACGATTAAAATTATCGTCCGATAATTTTAATATCGTCTTAAACCGTTATGGAACACAATACAATACAGATTCTAACGATTTATCGTTATAAATCGTTAGAATCGTGAGCCGGCACACTAAAACCCCCTAAAACCCACCCCCGACCCTTTAAATTAAATCCCCCACCCTCCCGAACCCCCCCCCAAATAACTTAAATAACCTGCGGGTCCAGCGGCGGTCCGGAACGGCAGCGGTCCGGAACGGGCTCCTGCTCTGAATCTTGTCGTCTTCAGCCGGCGCCATTTTCCAAAATGGCGCCGAAAATGGCGGCGGCCATAGACGAAAAAGATTGGACGGCAGGAGGTCCTTCCGGACCCCCGCTGGACTTTTGGCAAGTCTCGTGGGGGTCAGGAGGCCCCCCACAAGCTGGCCAAAAGTTCCTGGAGGTCCAGCGGGGGTCAGGGAGCGATTTCCCGCCGCGAATCGTTTTCGTACGGAAAATGGCGCCGGCAGGAGATCGACTGCAGGAGGTCGTTCAGCGAGGGTTCCGGCGCCTCGCTGAACGACCTCCTGCAGTCGATCTCCTGCCGGCGCCATTTTCCGTACGAAAACGATTCGCGGCGGGAAATCGCTCCCTGACCCCCGCTGGACCTCCAGGAACTTTTGGCCAGCTTGTGGGGGGCCTCCTGACCCCCACGAGACTTGCCAAAAGTCCAGCGGGGGTCCGGAAGGACCTCCTGCCGTCCAATCTTTTTCGTCTATGGCCGCCGCCATTTTTCGGCGCCATTTTGGAAAATGGCGCCGGCTGAAGACGACAAGATTCAGAGCAGGAGCCCGTTCCAGACCGCTGCCGTTCCGGACCGCCGCTGGACCCGCAGGTTATTTAAGTTATTTGGTGGGGGATTTAATTTAAAGGGTCGGGGGTGGGTTTTAGGGGGTTTTAATGTGCCAGTTTTTCGATTTTTCGATTTTTAACGATTTTTCACGATTTTTCACGATATTTTACCCCCCCAAATGGCAACAATACGATTCCCTCCCCCTCCCAGCCGAAATCGATCGTTAAGACGATCGAGGACACGATTCACATCCCTACCATTTATATTAGTGGCAGCCAAAATGTCGCCGATGACCCGAGAGCAGGAGATCGCGCCGGGACCCCCCCACAGGACCACCAGGTAATTTAAAACATTTTGGGGGGGGTTCGGGAGGGTGGGGGATTTGTTTTAAAGGGTCGGGATGGGTTTAGGGGTTGTTTTGGTGTGCCGGTTTTCCCACCCTCCCCCCCCGATTTATGATTTTTCACGATAAATTGGGGGAATTTCTATTGTATCGCGACTCTAACGATTTTGACGATTTAAAAAATATCTGACGATTTTTTTAAATCGTCAAAAAACGATTCACATCCCTAATAGTTATCTTTTCCGAAAAACAAACAGTTAATTCTGTCATGACCCAAAAATATCAAATCTATCAATATGTTAATCTATCAATCAATCAATCTATCTAGTAAAGCACATTTTATTCCCAACCAATCTCTCTCATTTCAGAAAATTGATTTTTCTGGATAATGGATGTTTCAGATAATGGGGTTTTTTTTAGATAAAATAATTAAAGATATGGGAGTTTTCTCAAGATAGAACATATGAAGCCAACCTATTTTCAGAAAATAAAAGGTTTTCTGGATAACAGAACATGGGTCAAAGTCAATTATATTTTTTTGGATAATGAGAGATTTTGAGAAAATGGGGCTTCGAATAAAAAGGTACTCTACTTTGTATATGTGTTTGTGTGTATTGTACATTCATTCATACACAAACACACAGACATGAACACATACATAAACACACATACACACAAAAGCACACCCTGGCATTACCAGGAGGTATTCTGCTAGACAGAAGCATGTCCCTTGTACTTGTGTTTCTCTCCATAAACCATCCTATGTACTGTGAAAGAACCCTGGCTGAATGGGCTGAATTGAAGGAATGGGGATTTGTTTACTGATGCCACTTCTGAGTGGCATAGTTGCAATGGAGAAGGTACAAAGAAGGGCAACCAAAATGATAAAGGGGATGGAACAGCTCCGCTATGAGGAAAGGCTGAAGAGGTTACAGCTGTTCAGCTTGGAGAAGAGATGGCTGAGGGGGGATATGATAGAGGTCTTTAAGATCATGAGAGGTCTTGAACGAATAGATGTGAATCTGTTATTTACACTTTCGAATAATAGAAGGACTAGGGGGCATTCCATGAAGTTAGCAGTAACACATTTAAGACTAATCGGAGAAAATTCTTTTTCACTCAACGCACAATAAAGCTCTAGAATTTGTTGCCAGAGGATGTGGTTAGTGCAGTTAGTGTAGCTGGGTTCAAAAAAGGTTTTGATAAGTTCTTGGAGGAGAAGTCCATTAATGGCTATTAATCAAGTTTACTTAGGGAATAGCCACTGCTATTAATTTTATCAGTAGCATGGGATCTTCTTAGTGTTTGGGTAATTGCCAGGTTCTTGTAGCCTGGTTTGGCCTCTGTTGGATACAGGATGCTGGGCTTGATGGACCCTTGGTCTGACCCAGTATGGCAATTTCTTATGTTCTTATGAGTCATACTGTAGCTATTTCTGTCGGCTTCCCGGAATTCTCTCACCTACAGATTGGCATCTCCAGGAGATCCCTTGCTGACTTAAACCTTGTATCCCCTATTTCTGCTTCTTTCCCCAGCCACCTTTGAACTCTGACACAGCCCTGAACTAACTGGATGATTAGAAGGGATAAGGCTTCATTTACAGACATCGCTTCCAGGCTATAACTATTTCTGCGTATACCCAGGAATTGTTGGTTCATCCAAAATGGGAGCATGAAGGGTTCTACCCTTTGAAAGACCCATACTTATGGAGCCCAGTGAATGCCTGGTCTTATTGGTGTTTTTAGCAATTTATGAAGAAAACAATGACTATTGATTGACAGGATTATGGAGAGAGAGAGATATCTTTCTAGATTAAAGCTAGAAAAGATGCCAAGAGTTTGGTTGTTTCATTAAGATCTCCATATATAGCTTTAAAGAATAGGGATGTGCATTCGTTCAGGACAAATTAGGCAATTTCAACGAAATTGCCTAATTTGTCCTGGTTTGGGGACCCTGAAATTTTGTAAATGTAAAAATGTTAGCGTGTACTAATGGGAGTGAGTGCTAATGGTAAGTTAGCACACACCAACTCGAAATTCAGGTCCCCCCTAAATTTCAAAGGCCCAAACGGCGGGAAAATAATATTTTCCACAGTGGGCCGAAAACAAAGCCCGAACCGAAAGGTTTGGACTTTGCACATTACTATTAAAGAATGTCACTGGGTCTAGTCATTTGCACACTTTTGGATGATAATTAAAGATGTAGATTTGTTTAGAGCAAATGCATAAAATGCAATGAATGAGGCTATTTTTGGTTTGTATCAAATGGATGAGCAATCATTTGTGAAGATAGGATGCCTGAACAGGACAAAAAGGCCATTTTTCATGATTAGTCACTTGAATAGTTGGGGCTCAGTGTCTTTCTTCAATTGGATAAACTTTTCTTTCCAAGAGCATTTAAGTTAAGATTTCAGTTATATATGCATATTTAAAAGAAAAATAAGAAAATAACATAAAGATTCTATGATAATGTCGGGATAGACATGTGATTAAACACTTGAGGCAGGTAACAATGGTTGCAGTTAAGCTTGCAGCAATGCACATTGCCTTTTAATAGAAGGTCTTGCTCAAAAATTTTATTTTGTGTTAATTAGGAGGATTATTTATTTTTGTATTTATTTATTTATTTGAAGCTTTTTTTACCGACGTTCATTTTCATATCACATCGGTTTACATGGAATAGGTAGCAAAAATAAAGTAAAACATGGAACAAGAAGTAAAAAACGTTAGACATGCAAGGGAAAAAGGAAAAAACATGTTCAGTCCATCAAGGGGGCTTACAAAATTCAACAGAGTTATAAATAAAATTAAAGAGTTATAAAATATATATATATATTTTGCTTTTTCCTTCATGGACTTTATTCTTTGAGCTTATTTATTTATTATTTACTGACATTTGATCAGATATATCACATTGGTTTATATTCAGGTACTGTAGGTATATCCCTATTCCCAAAGGGCTTATAAGTTTTGTACCTGAGGCAATGGAGGGTAAAGTGACTTGACCAAGGTCACAAGGAGTGACAGTGGGACTCAAACTGTGGTCTCCTGGTTTGTTGCCCACTGCTCTAACCACTAGGCTATTTCTCCTCCCATTAAAACAAAAAAGGCATCTGAAGAAAATACCCCCCAATTTTTGTATATTTTTGTTTTCATTCAAAAATAAAAATGGGCTTCTGGGAGCTCTTCTGTCCCACCCACCCAGGAAAAAGAAGCCTGGGGCCTGGGCCTATCATGATGGGTCTCCCTGACCCTCTCCAACCCCGATCCCGCTGGTTCAAAATCCAGCACATGGCCCAAGCCTACCCATCTGGGCCTCCCCAAGCCTAGTCAGAACTTTCCAAGACCTCTAAAACCCCCAATCATACCCATTATTTTTTTCTATGGGCCAGGGACATCCTCTGCCCCCACTTACATCCTTCCTGGGATTCAGTAGTTAGAATGGCAGAACTGAAGCTCACTCCTCCTGCCCACACTCTTAGTACTGTAGAAATGGTGCCATAGGCCTGTCGGATAGCTGGGACCATTTTCTTGCAGAGCCATATGGCCATACAAGAAAATGGTGCTAGCCATCTCTGAGATGGATGCCAAATTAACCATAATAGGGCAGGCGACTAGTGAGAGACCCAGAATCTGAAGTATTTGGAGACTTCAGAGGTTTCCTTCCCCTGGAAAATTTAATAAATGGGATTGATGACCAAAAAGAGGCCCAGGATGGGCCTGGGCTAGATATTGAACTGGAAGAGGTAGGAATTCAATGACCCAGATAATTCTGGATACCAGACTTCTCTTTTCCTGGCAGGAGGAGGGGTTAGAGGGCTTCTGGAAAGCTTGTTTTGGTTATTTGTTTTTTTTGGGGATATGTTTTGGGCATTTATAGTTTTTGTTTTTGGACGGAGAAACAAATATAACTGTAAAAAGCATTAAACAAACCACAAAAAGAAACAAAAACCCAAATAAAATAACAAAACAAATTGAAAATGTAAGCCTTTCATATCCCGAATGCAAATGCACCAAGCTGCATTAAACTTTGCAAATGTTTGTGTTCTGTTTTGATTTAGCATGTGTCATTTTACTCATGACATTATTTAATGAGCTCAGTAGATAATGCTCATATTTATTCTATGGATTTTGTTGCAAAATTCTTAACTATGCTTCCTTGCATATGATCTGCACATATATGCAGACTCACCATTTGGAGGATGCTTTTAAATCTTAGGCCTGATTGCCTTCTTTGAGCCTCATTAATTAATTTTCTTTTTCTTTTCTTTTTTAACCATTGTCTTACTTTATGAAATGCCCCAAGCATCTTGTCCTGTATGTTTGTCTTATTAGATTGCAAAATCTATAGAGCAGGGACTGTCTTTTTCTGTGTTGTTTGTTCATGCCTCCATGATGGAGAGTAATGAAGAACTCATGTTCACCATCCAGAGAAAACACGAGCTTTTCATTCAATGCCCAAATGCAGGAGGCTTGACTGGGCCTCTGAAGAGAATTGAATTGTGGAGCCTCCAACCCCCACATGGATAAGTACCTCAAGGAAAATAGGGGTGGGTGAGGGACTGGGTTAAGATTGGGGGGATGAGTGGGTAGGTGGGGGGTTGGGGGTGGGTGTGAGATAGAGTTGTTGATGTAGGGGAGGGTAGAGGGAGGGATGGGTGGTGATCAAAAGTCGATCTGCATATATTGATGTCAGAAGGGAGAGAAAATGGCCACTGTAATAGTGGATCAAGCGTTCATACGCATTCATACTCCGCAACGAAATCTGCGGTCAGCTGGCAAAGGGCTCCTTACAATTCCATCTATTGCCATGGCTAGACTCACTTCCATCAGAGAAAGGGCTGTATCACTGGCTGGTCCAGGCCTTTGGAATTCATTACCTACCGAATTAAGGCTCCAAAGTAATTTAAACATTTTTAAGAAAGCACTGAAAACCTGGTTGTGTGCTCAAACATTTCAAATTGAAGCCAGTTAGGAACCTTTCATTTTATTTTAGTATCATTTTATTTTAGTATTTTAAGTTCAATATTGTCAATTTGATTCCTTTAATCCGTTAGATAATTCTATTTTTTAATTTATTTATATGATTGTAACTTTTACTCCGTATGATTGGTTAAATTATTATGTTTTTGTAAGAAACTTTTTGTATCTTAAATTTAATTTTATGTATTTGTTTTATTTTAAGGAGTTATTGTAAACCAGTGTGAAGGTATATACCAGCATTGGTATAGAAAAATAAATAAATAAATAAATAAATGATATGAAAGGAAACACACCTTGAGGAGGTCACGGAAACTGCAACATTGAACTAAGAGCATGCCAGGCAGGAGGGCAATGTTTGTAAGTTCCCTAAATAGCCATTTTGAAAATATCAACATGTCTATTTCCTGCATCCATCAGATGCCTCACTATTGCACTGTCACTCAAGAATACCATGTATCAGCCAATAGCATGAAGTATCTCTCATGCACATAAAGTTTCTTCCTTCTACAACCATAGTCATCTATTGAGCAATATAATAAAAATAGAATAGCCCCTTGGTTATGACCTGCCATGTCATGAAGCACTCTGTTTAATGCACTCACAAGTCAACTTTAGAAGTCAGTAACTAAGAAGATAGAACCTATTCAAAATAATGTTAGCAGGGAATCTTTATCACTCCTTTCCAACAAGGACTCTTTGCTTGTGGCTGCATCATAGCTATTGATAGGTTGGAATCTAAGGAATATAACATCTAATCACTGAGGCAATCTCAGATCACTAGGTAATCACCATGTGTAACGGACAACCCTACAGAAGCCATTTCTCAAGGACTATGTATGGATTTGCAACCCCCTACAGCAGACTGGTGTCCCACACCCAGGAACATATCCTATTGCCTCCACCTCTCCCATAGATGAAATGCACTCCTACAGTTTGATTGGTGCTGCACAACAAGTCCCAGTGCACCCCAACTAATGGCTTGCCATACACATTTTTATCTGTTCACAGATATTATCATTTATTTATTTATTTGAAAGTATTTATATACCGCTTTTCAAAACAGGGTATCTTGTCAAAACGGTTTACAATAATAAAATAAAATAAGTGAAAAGAGCTTAAAAAATAATATAAAAATACATAAAACTGATATATACCTTAAAGGTAAAATAAAATATTAACAAAAATGGCTAATAATGGAGCTGGCTAGCACATCCATCCACATACACCACATTAAAAATATTGCATGAAGTTTGGCAAAATTAATGCATAAATGTTTCTTTTATGTTTGTATAATTATACATTCAATATTTTAAATACAAATATGCAAAAAATCACATATATAAGGATTCAACAAGTTTGAAATTCATCTGTAATAGGTCCTATTACAGATGTAATCTGTAATAGGTCCTATTACAGATGTAATAGGACCTATTACAGATGAATTTCAAACTTGTTGAATCCTTATATACGTGATTTTTTGCATATTTGTATTTAAAATATTGAATGTATAATTATACAAACATAAAAGAAACATTTATGCATTAATTTTGCCAAACTTCATGCAATATTTTTAATGTGGTGTATGTGGATGGATGTGCTAGCTTAGTTTTAATTTGTCTATGTAGGTTTAAAAAAAAGGGGGTTTTCTATATTAATAAACATTAACTTTATGTTATATGTCTCTCTATCTTTGTTATATGTTGATATAGTGATATAGGGAGTTGCACTTTAAATTGCCCTTAGTATTGTTATACCTAATAATGGAGCTGGGCCAGAATTCAAGTTGTAATCAGGAAGGGTAGCGGGTGGGGGGGGAGGGGGGGTTTGAAATAAAAGGAAAAATGAAAAGTTATGGGGGTTGAGAAAGATACTAAGTTGTGGGATAATGTTGAGTTGTTTGTGGAGGAGTATTGAATGCCATTTGGAAAAAGTGTGTTTTTAATGATTTTTTGAATTGTTGAGGGTTGGATAGTAAACAAAGTGGGTTGGGTAGTGAATTCCAGAGAAAAGGGCCTGCTACTGAGAAGGCCCTTTTTCTGGTGATATCTAGTCTAGCCTGTCGTGGGGAAGGAGTGTCAAGTAAGTTTTGAGTTAGTGATCTTAGATGTCTTGCTGGTTTATAGATACGAAGTAGTGAACAAAGCCATGTGGAAGATGGGTTATTTATTAGACCGTGAATGATAGTGAGGATTTTATATTTTATTCTGTATTTTATGGGTAACCAATGAAGAGATTGAAGGATAGGTGTAATATGATTTTGAATAGAAGTACCTGATAGAATACGAGCTGCACAGTTTTGAATAATTTGTAAGGGATGAATTATAGAGTCGGGGAGTCCTAAATAGAGAGCATTACAATAGTCTAAGCCAGAAAAAATTAAAGAATGGAGAATAGTTCGAAAATCTTGGTGAAAAAGGAGGGGACGAAGACGTTTAAGAAGCTGTAACTTATAGAAGGATTTTTTTGTTATAGATGAAATGTGTTGTTTCATTGATAAATCTGAATTTATGATAACACCTAGATTTGTAGCGAATTGTGTAATGGGAATAGGTGATCCGTTTATAGACCAATGTGAGGGTGGACCTATGGAAGTGTCTGAGATGGATGTTAAATGGACAATTTCAGTCTTGGATGGGTTCAGTTTTAGACGGTTGTGAGAAAGCCAAGAGTTGATGGTAGATAAGTAGATAGAGACCATAGATAATGTATTAGACCAGGATGTTTTGTAGGGTACTAGGAATTATATGTCGTCTGCATACATTTTGAATTGTAGATTGAGTGAGGAGAGAATGTGACAAAGAGGCAGGAGATATATATTAAATAATATAGGAGATAGTGAGGAACCTTGTGGAATACCAGATGAAATTGTGTAAGATTCAGAGGAATGATGGTTAAAGTTAACTTGTTGAGGACGGTTTGTAAGAAAAGAAGTGAACCAGTTTAAGACTGTACCTGTGATAGGGATGTGAATCGTTTTTTGACGATTTAAAATATCGTCCGATATATTTTAAATCGTCAAAAATCGTTAGGGCCATGATACAATACCAATTCCCCCGATTTATCGTCAAAAAATCGTAAATCGGGGGAAGGGGGAGGGCAGGAAAACCGGCACACTAAAACCCCCTAAAACCCACCCCCGACCCTTTAAATTAAATCCCCCACCCTCCCGAACTCCCCCCCCAAATGCCTTAAATTACCTGGGGGTCCAGTGGCGGTCCGGAACAGTCTCCTGCAATTGAATCGTGTTGTCTTCAGCCGGCGCCATTCTGCGCCGCCATTTTGCAAAATGGCGGCGCAAAATGGTGGCGGCCATAGACCAACACGATTCGACTGCAGGAGGTCATTCCGGACCCCCGCTGGACTTTGGCAAGTCTTGTGAGGGTCAGGAGGCCCCACCCCAAGCTGGCCAAAAGTCCCTGGGGGTCCAGCGGGGGTCCGGGAGCGATCTCCTGCCGCGAATCGTTTTCCGTACGGAAAATGGCGCCGGCAGGAGATCGACTCCAGGAGGTCATTCAGCCGGGGTCCGGAACCCCCACTGAACGACCTCCTGCAGTCGATCTCCTGCCGGCGCCATTTTCCGTATGGAAAACGATTTGCGGCAGGAAATCGCTCCTGGACCCCCGCTGGACCCCCAGGGACTTTTGGCCAGCTTGGGGCGGGGCCTCCTGACCCCCACAAGACTTGCCAAAAGTCCAGCGGGGGTCCGGAACGACCTCCTGCAGTCGAATCGTGTTGGTCTATGGCCGCCACCATTTTGCGCCGTCATTTTGCAAAATGGCGGCGCAGAATGGCGCCAGCTGAAGACAACATGATTCAATTGCAGGAGACTGTTCCGGACCGCCGCTGGACCCCCAGGTAATTTAAGGCATTTGGGGGGGGGGGGGGGGGGGAGGGTGGGGGATTTAATTTAAAGGGTCGGGTGTGGGTTTTAGGGGGTTTTAGTGTGCCGGTTTTCCTGCCCTCCCCCTTCCCCCGATTTAGCTACGGACCGCCGCTGGACCCCCAGGTAATTTAAGGCATTTGGGGGGGGTTCGGGAGGGTGGGGGATTTAATTTAAAGGGAGGGGGTGGGTTTTAGGGTGTTTTAGTGTGCCGGTTTTCCTGCCCTCCCCCTTCCCCCGATTTAGCTACGGACCGCCGCTGGACCCCCAGGTAATTTAAGGCATTTGGGGGGGGGGGGTTCGGGAGGGTGGGGGATTTAATTTAAAGGGTCGGTGGTGGGTTTTAGGGTGTTTTAGTGTGCCGGTTCACGATTTTAACGATTTTCACAATACTCTAAACACCCAAACGGCGACGATACGATTCCCTCTCCCTCCCAGCCAAAATCGATCGTTAAGACGATCGAGGACACGATTCACATCTCTAACCTGTGATGCCAATGGATTTGAGGCCGGAGATGAGTATGTGATGATCTACAGTATCGAAGGCTGCGGAAATATCTAAGAAAACGATGATATAGTCAGTGTAAGAGTCAAAAGCGCGGAATAGTGTGTCAAAAGATGCTAAGAGAAGAGTTTCTGTAGAGTGTCCTTTTCTGAAGCCGTGTTGGTTGATGTGGAGAATGTTATTATCTGATAGAAATTCGGTTAGCTGGCGAAGAACTGCAGATTCAATTACTTTGGCTAGAGAGGTGAGTGTGGCAATAGGTCTATAGTTGTTGAGATCTGTTACATCTTTTGTTTTTGATTTCATGATAGGTAAGATAGAGGTCTTTTTTAACATATTTGGAAAATGTCCTGTTTCTAGGGATTGGTTAACTAAAGAATAGAGAAAAGTACTGGCATGTGGACCAAGGGCTTTAAAGAAGGCACCTGAACATGGATTTTCAGGAGAGTTAGATGGTTTCTGCTTGTTGATTATGGTGAGTATGGTGTCTTCAGATATGGGAAAAAATTCAGACCACTGTTCATTGATGTCTTTGTTAGTAATTGAGGGGGTAAGGTAATTGAGAAAATTCTTTAGAAATATTTGTTACTTTTGTTTTAAAATGGGTAGCAATTTTATTACAGAAAGTATCGTCATATTCTGTAAAGTTGTTACTTTGAGGGGTAGTTAACTGTTTTACAATGTTAAATAGCATATTAGGATTCCCGTTAGCTTTGGAGATTTTGTTTGCATAATAATGTTTCTTAGCTTTATCTATTTCTCTATTGTAATGGCGGAGTGTGGAATAATAGGCATTTTTTGTTTCGGAGGTTCGATTGCGTCGCCATTTGCGTTCAAGTTTTCTCAGAAGTGTTTTGAAGGTTTGTAAGGATTTTGTATACCAAGGGGAGGATGCTTTATTTTTGTTATTGTTAGGAAAAATTTGTTTGAGGGGGGCAATGGTATCCAAAGTAGATGAAATAGTATGGTTCCATTTTTCTACTGAGTCTTCTATGGTATCTGAAGTAGTGTGTGGTAGGGTAGGCGATATGGCTTCTATGAATGAGTCTGTACTAATGAATTTTCTTTTGAATATCTTAGTGTGTTTTTCAGATCTTTGTTTGTTGTGATGTATGTTAAGGGAAAAATGAATTTTATAATGGTCTGACCAGGGTATAGGGGTTATTGTGATATCGTCCCAGATGGGGGTAGCAAAGAGAGAATTGAAAAATACTAAGTCTAGTATTTGGTAGGGATGTGAATCGTTTTCCATATCGTCTTAACGATAGAAATCATGTGGCAGGAGAAGAAAATCGTGTTTGGCACGATTATTTCGTTGAAAAATCGTTAAAAATCGTTTTTTCCGATTAGTGCGCACTAACTCGAGTTAGTGCACACTAACTCCCCGTTAGTGCGCACTAACTCGAGTTAGTGCGCACTAACTCAAAATGATACAAATAGACACTTTCCAGGTCATTGAAGGTCAGTTAGGAATGAATATGTGTTCCTATTGGCTGGCAGCCCCCTTATCTATTGATGTTACCAAGGTTACCACTGAGGTGATGGTTGGGGGAATGGGAAATGGAACTGGAAACTCATGAACACCAACAGAAAATGAAACAAAGTGTTCACACTTCCCAGTTCAGTAAAGGTCACTTAGGAATGAATATGTATTCCTATTGGCTGGCTGTGCTCTTATCTATTGATGTTACCAAGGTTACCACTGAGGTAATGGTTGGGGGGATGTGAAATGGAAACAGTTGGAAGCTTGACATGTGATGATCAGCACTCACGTGACTAGAACTTCTTTGTTTATTATTTTTGTTAGCAGACACGTGCATGTTGAATTTGCCAATCACTGTGCATTTTAGAAAGGTGGTCCTGGCTGGAACTGTACACAGTTCAAATATATGTAATTGATTGTTGGTAAGTGTATTTTTTAAGTAGCCACACTGGCACAAGTATGTTTACTTTTCCTTCTACTTAACTCACTAGCTCAGCTTTGTAAGAAGGGCTTCTCTGCTTGAGTGAGGGTCAGGCAGCTCCCCCCTGTCTGTGAAGCCAGCCTCTCACTAGTAATTCAGGGAGGGAGCTGTCTCAGACTTCACCATCCTCCCCCCCCCCCTCACCCACACACCATTCACTAGCTGGGACATGGGGGAAGTCAGGAGTGAGGGTCAGGCAGCTGCCCCCTGTCTGTGAAGCCAGCCTCTCACTAGTAATGCAGGGAGGGAGCTGTCTCAGACTTCACCATCCTCCTCCCCCCCCCCTCACCCACACACCATTCACTAGCTGGGACATGGGGGAAGTCAGGAGTGAGGGTCAGGCAGCTCCCCCCTGTCTGTGAAGCCAGCCTCTCACTAGTAATGCAGGGAGGGAGCTGTCTCAGACTTCACCATCCTCCCCCCCCCTCACCCACACACCATTCACTAGCTGGGACATGGGGGAAGTCAGGAGTGAGGGTCAGGCAGCTCCCCCCTGTCTGTGAAGCCAGCCTCTCACTAGTAATGCAGGGAGGGAGCTGTCTCAGACTTCACCATCCTCCCCCCCCCCATCACCCACACACCATTCACTAGCTGGGACATGGGGGAAGTCAGGAGTGAGGGTCAGGCAGCTACCCCCTGTCTGTGAAGCCAGCCTCTCACTAGTAATGCAGGGAGGGAGCTGTCTCAGACTTCACCATCCTCCCCCCCCCCCTCACCCACACACCATTCACTAGCTGGGACATGGGGGAAGTCAGGAGTGAGGGTCAGGCAGCTCCCCCCTGTCTGTGAAGCCAGCCTCTCACTAGTAATGCAGGGAGGGAGCTGTCTCAGACTTCACCATCCTCCCCCCCCCCATCACCCACACACCATTCACTAGCTGGGACATGGGGGAAGTCAGGAGTGAGGGTCAGGCAGCTACCCCCTGTCTGTGAAGCCAGCCTCTCACTAGTAATGCAGGGAGGGAGCTGTCTCAGACTTCATCATCCTCCCCCCCCCCCCTCACCCACACACCATTCACTAGCTGGGACATGGGGGAAGTCAGGAGTGAGGGTCAGGCAGCTCCCCCCTGTCTGTGAAGCCAGCCTCTCACTAGTAATGCAGGGAGGGAGCTGTCTCAGACTTCACCATCCTCCCCCCCCCCCCCCTCACCCACACACCATTCACTAGCTGGGACATGGGGGAAGTCAGGAGTGAGGGTCAGGCAGCTCCCCCCTGTCTGTGAAGCCAGCCTCTCACTAGTAATGCAGGGAGGGAGCTGTCTCAGACTTCACCATCCTCCCCCCCCTCACCCACACACCATTCACTAGCTGGGACATGGGGGAAGTCAGGAGTGAGGGTCAGGCAGCTCCCCCCTGTCTGTGAAGCCAGCCTCTCACTAGTAATGCAGGGAGGGAGCTGTCTCAGACTTCACCATCCTCCCCCCCCCCCCCCTCACCCACACACCATTCACTAGCTGGGACATGGGGGAAGTCAGGAGTGAGGGTCAGGCAGCTCCCCCCTGTCTGTGAAGCCAGCCTCTCACTAGTAATGCAGGGAGGGAGCTGTCTCAGACTGGTATCAGGGTTAGGGCACTGTGTGCAGGAAGATCACAACACTCCTGGTATTAATAGGGATAGGGCACTGTAAGAGATGACTGTAGTAGATTGAATAAAGATCTGATGTTTCTGCTCTCCTCACACCAAACAAAAACAACACACAAGCAGAGAAGCCCTTCTTACAAAGCTGAGATAGTGAGTTAAGTAGGAGGAAAAGTAAACATACTTGTGCCAGTGTGGCTACTTAAAAAATACACTTACCAACAATCAATTACATATATTTGAACTGTGTACAGTTCCAGCCAGGACCACCTTTCTAAAATGCACAGTGATTGGCAAATTCAACATGCACTAGCATTTCAGGTGCCTGCTAACAAAAATAATAAACAAACAAGTTCTAGTCACGTGAGTGCTGATCATTACATTACTTTTTTTGTCAAGCTTCCAACTGTTTCCATTTCACATCCCCCCAACCATTACCTCAGTGTTAGCCTTGGTAACATCAATAGATAAGAGCACAGCCAGCCAATAGGAATACATACATACATATTCATTCCTAAGTGACCTTTACTGACCTGGGAAGTGTGAACACTTTGTTTCATTTTCTGTTGGTGTTCGTTAGTTTCCAGTTCCATTTCCCATCCCCCCAACCATCACCTCAGTGGTAACCTTGGTAACATCAATAGATAAGAGGGCAGCCAGCCAATAGGAACACATATTAATTCCTAACTGACCTTCAGTGACCTGGAAAGTGTTTATTTGTATCATTTTCAGTTAGTGCGCACTAAATCGAGTTAGTGCACACTAACGGGGAGTTAGTGCGCACTAACTCCCGTTAGTGCGCACTAACACGATTTAACGATTTTTAATGATAAATCGTTAGAATTTCTATTGTATCGTGTTCTATAACGATTTAAGACGATATTAACATTATCGGACGATAATTTTAATCGTTGAAAAACAATTCACATCCCTAGTATTTGGCCTTTAGTGTGAGTAGGGGTCTTTACAAGTTGTTCCCAGCCAAGACCTGACATAGAATCCATAAATGAGTTTGAGAGCATAGTAAAATTATTGATATGTATATTGAAATCTCCAAGCAAAATAGTTTTGGTTAAATCTATGGGAAGAGTTGCAATAGTTTCTATAAAATTGGAAAGTTCTATATTAAGACACCCAGGTGGACAGTATATAATGCCAATGTTTAGTAAAGTGGTAGTGATGAGTAGAATTTCAAAGGAACCAGAGATAGTAAGTTGCTTTTTTACTGGTTTCAGGGATGATTTAATGATGGCTAACAAGCCTCCCCCTCTGCGATTTATTCTAGACTCAGAGATGGCAGTGTAGCCATCTGGGGTTAGATTGTTTACAGTAACTATGTCTGCATTGGTTAACCATGATTCGGTAATTAAGAAGAAATCTGGTTTGTTTGTGTGAATAATGTTCAAAAGAATAGGGACTTTTTTTCGCACTGATTGTGCATTACAGAGAAAGAAAGAAAGAAAGAGTAGTGAGTATAGTGGTGCATATAGTAGACATAACAGGTATAAGAGTCCGATTGAGATATTTCTTCTTATTGCTGGTACGATTTTTCGGCTGTGTATGCATATTTAGATAGTTTCCTTGTCCAATGATTGTAGGGATTTCCATTGCGGATGGAGTAGATGAGCTGATTTAAGAAGGTAGCTTTGAAAATGTTAATCGAAGGGTGAAACGAAGGGGCAAACAAAGGGGCAGGCCCCTTTGTCGCACCCCTTTGGCGTGCGGCGCCTGTGAGAAACGCTGCGTTTTAAGCAGTCGTTGCCCACTGATGATGTCAGGGCGGGGGCGTGACCTTGCTCTTGGTCCGACTGTGAGGCGCGGGTTCCAGGCAGGATAATGAGGTAAATGTCCAGCGGGTTCCAGCAGAATAGCAGAGCTCTTAGATGGTAGTAAAAGAGCAGCGGAGGCCCAGGCACGAAGCCCCTCCGCAAAAACGCCGCGTTTTAAGCAGTCGTCGCCCCTGATGATGTCAGGGCGGGGGCGTGACCTTGCTCTCGGTCTGACTGTGAGGCGCGGGTTCCAGGCAGGATAATGAGGTAAATGTCCAGCGGGTTCCAGCAGAATAGCAGAGCTCTCCTCCTCATCTCTGATGAGGAGGAGAAACAGCAAGAGGAGGAAGAAGCAATGGACCCGTTCCCTCTTGCTTGAGCAGATGTAGAACCAGCTACAGGTGGCTAGCAGCCATCACCACCACAACCTGAAGCAGCATGGCAGCCCGACCCCCCTCCTGAATAGTAGTCTCAGGTGCAGCCTCATCAGCCTTCCCTTTCCTTGTGTTCTGTAGGGTGTCCTGTAGGGTATCCACCCATTTTTCCTTGGGGACCTCAGGACATAAGTCCTGATAGTGGTCAACCATTGTCAGAAGAATGTGTCAAGCCTTTCACTGGGTAGCCTCCTCTTGAATCTGGCCAACACCCATGGCTACAAAAGCTAGATTGCAGCTGGAGCTGTGGCTCCACACCCAGAGGCTCAAGAGCTTGTGGCTGTGGATGCAGCTATCTATAAAATGGGAGATGTCCTTGAGATGTGCATGGATCTCTGGAGCCTGGTAGTTGTGTTGGAGCAGCTCATTCAGGCTGAAGAGGGCTAAATGGCTGCTCTCGAGCTGGTGGGAATGAAATGAGAACCATAGTCCCCAGCCCCCTAGGCCTATCAGGACCAGTCCTCCTTTGATTCATTGGACCTTTTATTTGTGTATATAGAAATTTCCCTAGTTGTTACCCTACTCCCACATTATTTAATTGTTTTAAGAATTGTTTTTTAATTTAAAAGTTATTTATTAACTTTTGTGTGTGGCTTCTTCTTTTGCGTAACATGCACCATTACATCCCTGAGACCCTTTCAGCAAAGCTTACTGCACTCAGTCTCATATCCAGTGGCCTGCATATAGCTAATCTTGCAGCTCTGTCCTCTAATCTCTGTCCTCCACTCATCTAACCTTACAGCTACCTCAGTTTAGATCCATATGAAAATAAAAATTGCCATGCTAATGTCCATCGAGCCAAGCATCCTGTCTCTTAATAGTGGCCAGTCCAATTCAGCTAGCATATCCCATAAAGTAGATTTACTTCCTCTTTCTCAATTCCAAGGAAAGCAACAGCTTCCTTTCGTCTATCTGGCTAATAATATGTTATGGACTTCTCCTACAGGAACTTGTCTAGACCTCTTTTAAAGCCCGCTATGCTAGTTGCCTTGATCATGTCCACTGACAACACATTCCACAGCTTGACACTATTCAGAGTTAAAAATTATTTTGTACGTCTGATCTGTTTTGAATCTGCTGGTTATTCGTTTCATGGAGTGTCCCCTTATTTTAGTAATATTTGAAAGAGTAAATATCCATTCTTTATTTACCTATTCCACCCCACTCATGATTTTATAAACTTCTATCATGTCCCCTCCCAGCCATTTCATTTCCAAGTTGAGGCGCCTTAGCCTGTGTGTAGCCTCTCATCATGGAAGAGATGTTCCATCCCTTTTATGTTTTTGTTGACCTCCTCTGCAACTTGCCAGGTCTGCTATGGCTTTCTTGAGTTGGAGCAATAAGAACTAGAGATGTGAATCGGATCCGGAATCGGTTCAGTTCCGGTTCCGATTCAAAGCTTATAATTTTTATCGTCCAGCCCGATTGGTTTTTTGTTTATTGGCTGCGCCCGATCCGATAAACAAAAAACCCACCCTCCCTGACCCTTTAAAACTGACCCCTTAGCCTCCCCCACCCTCCCGACCCCCCAAAAACATTTTAAAATTACCTGGTGGTCCAGTGGGGGCACGGGGAGTGATCTCCCGCTCTCGGGCCATCGGCTAAGCTAATAAAAATGGCGCCGATGGCCCTTTGCCCTTACCATGTGACAGGGTATCCATGCCATTGGCCGGACCCTGTCACATGGTAGGAGCACTGGATGGTCGGCACCATTTTTAAAGATGGTGCCGGCCATCCAGTGCTCCTACCATGCAGTGCTACTACCATGCAGTGCTCCTACCATGCAGGGAAAATGAAGAAAAGATGATTTATATTCTGCATCAACCAACAAGGAATGAATTACATAGTCTGGGTAAACAAATAAGCATGGGTGTAGCTTGCTTGTTACGGCGGTTACTACCCCGAATCAATTAAGCTTGATACTTCACTTGGAATGCTTGTTACGGCGGTTACTACACCAAACCAAATAAGCCTAATACTTCACTTTCAATGCACATCCAGCATAGCTCTCTGCTTCAACGGCAGAGAGAATGAAGAAAAAAAGATTTATATTCAGCATCAACCAACAAGGAATGAATTACATAGTCTGGATAAACAAATAAGCATAGGTATAGCTTGCTTGTTACGTCGGTTACTACCCCAAATCAATTAAGGATGATACTTCACTTGGAATACATATCCAGCGCAGCTCACTGCTTCAACAACAGGGGGGAATGAAGTAAAGAGGATTTATATTCAGACAACCAACAAGGACTGAATTGCCCAGGCAGGGTAAACAAATGGGAGTAGCTTGCTTATTACGGCAGTTACTACTCCAAACCAATTAGCTAGATACTTTGCTTATATGCAGCTGCAGCACTGCTGTCTGCATCGATGGTGGGGGTGGAAGGGAATTGGAACCAAAAAGTTACCAATAAGGGCCCTGACCTCAGCAGTCAGAGTAACAGATAAGTATGAAAACAAATAGGTGTGAAGCTTGCTGGGCAGACTGGATGTGCCGTTTAGTCTTCTTCTGCCGTCACTTCTATGTTTCTATAATACACAATAGAATACTGCCTCCTATCCCATAACTTTCTAATTTCCTGAGGAGCCTCTCATGGGGGACTTTGTCAAATGTTTTCTGAAAACCCAAATACACTATATTAACCAACTCACCTTTATTTACAAGTTTATTTACACTAAAAGATTGTTAAAACAAGATGTCCCTTTGCTAAAATCATATTGACTCTTCTCCAGTAAGCCATGTCTAGGTATTTTTGCAGTGATTTTCTTTTTAAGCATGGCTTCTACCATTTTGCCTGGCACCGAGCATCAAGCTCACTTGTTTATAGTTTCCATGATCACTATAGAGCCCTTTTTAAAAATCAGCATTACACTAGCCACCATATAGCTCATGTGTAATTGGGTCAACATTCCTAGTGCCTCTGAATGTCTGTGTTGTAATGGGCAAAACATATCAAAGCTGTAAGTAAATTACAATGCTATAGCCTATAGAGGAAAATATTTTGTCTGCTTTACCACTGCTAACATCATACAATGAGAAGACAAGGACCTGACATTTAATTCATTCATTCATTTATTTATTTATTTATCTATCTATCTATTTATTTAATCATTCATTGAAATGTATTTTCTTCTCATTTATCAATTTCTGTTCTGTGCAGATTACAACAGCATGGTGCAAAATAAACAACATTCAACATCTATATAAATAAAAATGTAAAATAGTTTGGATGTAATCGATAATCTCAGAAACTACTGCACCAATTGCTTTCAAATTTGGACACAACCTTGCTTTCACTTTCAGCAAGGTTCTTCTCTATCTAGATTATATAGATGTTACACGGTTACAGAGAAAAACATGTGTTTACATGTGTGTGGGGAAAACAGCGACATCTGTTGGACAGACATGCAATACACGCTATCTACCTTAGGAAATGAAGCTGCTGTACTGCGCATGCGCGGGCGGGAGCGCACGTCGGGCACAGCGGGACCAACATGGCGCTGGGAGGAGCAGCAGAGACAGACCGGCGGCGATATCGGGCGTGGTGGTGGTCAGCCGGCTGAACTTCGACACCAGGGAGGAGCTACGGCGGCAATCTGGTACGGCTCATGTGCACGACAGGGAGGGATCCTCTCTGACCTCGCGTCTTCAGGAGCGAGCCGCGCAGAACCGCACAAGAGGGAGAGGGACGGGGGGGGGGGGGGGGATCAGCTGGGAGGTCATTGCGAGTGGGAGGGGATCTGAGTCAGGGAAGGAGATTCAGAGAGGGTGTGCCAAAAGTAAGGACCCCTAAGGCACTGTGGCCTGTACCTTCAACTAAGATGAAGATGAAGCTCCTAATCTAACCTGTTACAACCCATGATGCATAAAAGAAGGAAACCACTGCCATTCTATGACAATTCCAATTTCTGATAGCTGCTGTAAAAAAATAACATGAGAAACAGAATCAAAAGTGGCTGAAACATCAAGTAAAACAACAAGTTTTCTGATCAAAATGCTGCAAAATAAAATCCACCACAGATATGAGCAAAGCTTCTGCGCTATGTCGCTGGCAAAATCCACATTGGAAATCAGTCAGTATCTTATTGTCTATAATATATCATATATATATATAGACTAAAGAAATATTCAATGGCCTTTAAATACCTCAACTCTGAGCTATCAGGGTTTCCTTGATCCTTTCTCCTATCTGTACCCCTTAAAATGGAGAAGGACCTATACAAAGCAATTCTTCAGAGTTTGAGTGAAATTAGCTGTTACCCATCCAGATATTAATTATACAAAATGGAGTAGATACAGCAAAGGATATCATTTAGAAACATTCAGATGTCTTGTAATATACAGCCCATATAGTAACAGCAGTGAATGATGACATAGACTTAATTGGCATCTCAGAGACATGGTGGAAAGAGGACAACCAATGGGACAGTGCTATACCGGGGTACAAATTATATCGCAATGACAGAGAGGAGCACCCGGGAGGCAGTGTGGTGCTTTATGTCCAGGATGGCATAGAGTCCAACAGGATAAACATCCTGCATGAGACTAAATGCACAATTTAATCTTTATGGGTAGAAATCCCTTGTGTATCAGGGAAGACTATAGTGATAGGAGTATACTACCGTCCACCTGATACCAGGGGTGTTGTGATCTTCCTGCACACAGTGCCCTAACCCTGATACCGGGAGTGTTGTGATCTTCCTGCATGCAGTGCCCTAGCCCTCATACTGGGGGTGTTGTGATCTTCCTGCACTGAGCAGGGATATGGCACTGCATGCAGGAAGATCACAACACTCCAGGTATAATGGTTAGGGCACTGTGTGCAGGAAGATCACAACACTCCTGGTATTAGGGATAGGGCACTGCGTGCAGGAAGATCACAACACTCCCGGTATCAGGGTTAGGGCACTGTGTGTAGGAAGATCACAACACTCCCGGTATCAGGTTAGGGCACTGTGTGCAGGAAGATCACAACACTCCCAGTATCAGGGATATGGCACTGAGTGCAGGAAGATCACAACACCCCTGGTATCAGGGATAGGGCACTGCGTGCAGGAAAATCACAACACTCCCAGTATCAGGGATACGGCACTGCATGCAGGAAGATCACAACACTCCCGGTATCAGGGATATGGCACTGAGTGCAGGAAGATCACAACACTCCTGGTATCAGGGATAGGGCACTGCGTGCAGGAAGATCACAACACTCCTGGTATCAGGGTTAGAGCACTGAGTGCAGGAAGATCACAACACTCCTGGTATTAGGGATAGGGCACTGCATGCAGGAAGATCACAACACCCCTGGTATCAGGGATAGGGCACTGCATGCAGGAAGATCACAACACTCCCAGTATCAGGGATACGGCACTGCATGCAGGAAGATCACAACACTCCCGGTATCAGGGATATGGCACTGAGTGCAGGAAGATCACAACACCCCTGGTATCAGGGATAGGGCACTGCATGCAGGAAGATCACAACACTCCTGGTATCAGGGTTAGAGCACTGAGTGCAGGAAGATCACAACACTCCTGGTATCAGGGATAGGGCACTGCGTGCAGGAAGATCACAACACTCCTGGTATCAGGGTTAGAGCACTGAGTGCAGGAAGATCACAACACCCCTGGTATCAGGGATAGGGCACTGCATGCAGGAAGATCACAACACTCCCAGTATCAGGGATACGGCACTGCATGCAGGAAGATCACAACACTCCCGGTATCAGGGATATGGCACTGAGTGCAGGAAGATCACAACACCCCTGGTATCAGGGATAGGGCACTGCATGCAGGAAGATCACAACACTCCCAGTATCAGGGATACGGCACTGCATGCAGGAAGATCACAACATTCCCGGTATCAGGGATAGGGCACAAGTTCTAGTCACATTGACTGATCACATTACTTTTTTTGTCAAGCTACCAACTGTTTCCATTTCCCATCCCCCATATATTGTCAGTGGGAACCTTGGTAACATGAATAAATAAGAGGGCAGCCAATAGGAATACATATTCATTCCTAAACTGACCTTAACTGACCTGAAAAGTGTCAAATTGTATATTTTTCTGTTTGTGCGCACTAACAATGGTTAGTGCGCACTAATCGGAAAAACTGATTTTTTAACTAAAAAATCGTGCCAAACACGATTTTCTTCTCCTGCCAGACGATTTCAATCGTTAAGACTATCGGGCACACGATTCACATCCCTAATAATCATCACTGGCAAAAAATTATCCATATGATTGTGTGTGTTCATAAATAAATAAATATTGTCTCAAAAGTCTTATAACATTAAAAATATAATGCACAGTATAGAATGGCAAATGTCAATTTGCTTGTCACATAGCTTCATAAACTGAACAAAAAAATAATTTATATTGCCTGATGTGTTTTACATCATTAGGAAATGACTGCATGATGCCATTATCAAAAAGGACTCAGAGAACTACAAGTCCCAAACACCCCCTTGACTGCACTGTGTTTTAATCAAAGAGTGTCCAGAGAATTACATGTCCCAAACTACCCCCAACAAAGGCCTCAGTTTCACCCCTTCTGGGGCTTCTTCAGGGGGTCAAATACAAAATGGCAAAACATTGCATGACTCAGAAATCCAACAATGTGTAGAGCCTTGGCTCTTTGTAATACATTAACTGTGGCTTGAAAGCTCAACAATGTATGAAGCAGTGGCTCTTTACAGCTTGATGGTATTTAAAGCATTGACTCTTTCTTGCATTTACTTCTGAACACTGAAAGTGTCTCTCTTCGGTAACGAAGCCAGCAAAAACAGTGCATTCTATTTTTAATGATATAAGACTTTTGAGGAGATATTTATTTATGAACACATAAAATCTTATGAATGTTTTTTTTCCAGTGGTGATTATAATCTCATATAGCATTGCTATGAAGTTATCAATGTAGATGATAGCTACAATGACAGCTATATTGGTGGCATCTATGAACTGACTTTTCCAACTATTTTAAAGGAGTTCAATTTAATTTTGTTTGAGATATTCATAATACTAGGGTGTTCTCTTTATTTTTTGTTGATGCTTACTTTTTAAGAGGAATGCAAATTTAATAATCACTACAAAATTTTGTTAAACAAATAAATTAATAAGTCATGTGTCGGTGGGTCAGTCAGTCAGGCAGTTACACTGTTGTCTCCATCTGTGGCCACAAGGAACAGTGGAAGGTACACTATGCAAAGGCAATGTGCTCTGTCTACAAAGTTCTGTCTGGGTACTCCCATGTGGTCACATATCTGGGGGTCCCTACTTTCTACTCTGTACAAGGGAGGATAAAGGAGGAAAGGGCAAAAACCTGGTTTAAACTTGGAATCCATTAGGAAAACCCAATCAAACCTTAAAGACACATGTTTTCCCCAAACATATTACATCAGATTACCCAGTGCTCAGTTGTCCAGTGGCCAAACATCATTATTACAAGCAATCATTATTTTAAACATTTCTTTCTCCCACCACTATATGCCTCAGAATTTCCAGGGGTCTCCCCAACCCAGAGCCCTCTGGTTCCCTAGGCTCAAATGACAAACATAAATGGGTGGCTCCCTTTTAAAAAGCAACATCCTTAATAGAGGACAAAATGTTAACCAAGCACCTTATGTTATCATATCCATAAGGTTCCTTAATAAATCCAGTTTGATCAGAATACACTAGAATTGGGATATAATTTCAATAGGAAAACAAAACTTTCACAAAAATCTTATAAACAACATTTAACAAAGAAATTGGTCGGTAACTAGCACATAACACAGGATCCTTTCCTTCCATAGGAACTATAGATATTTACACTTCATAGAAGAAAGTAGGCAGTTTGCCACATAATAATACTTCATTAAACATTTCCACCAAAACTGGGGCAAAACTATCTACCATTGTCTTGTACATCTCCACAGGGAGACCATGCAGTCCTACCATCTTTATATTCTTTAAACTCTTTATAGCTTTCTCTGTTTCTAGTAAAGAAAAAGGCCTACTAATTAAGTGCTGTCCAGTTTTATCTAATTTGGTAGCATCTTAAACCAATTAAGAATAGTAACCTAATTCACAGACAGTTGAGAAGAATGGAGATTTTTTATTAACTTCAGAAAAAAAATGGGTTATTTGGCAATAATCAGTAGTTTCTATTCCTTGTCCCGAACAAATTTTATTAATGCTTCTATAAATCCTGATTCACTTCAACTGCTACAGTAATAGCTTATAGAATTTATTTGCATGTTAAAAATTTGTCTTTTTGTCAATCTCATGTACTATGTTGTATGAGAATACTCAAATATATTAATCTCTCCTCTTAACTGTGTCAGTTGTCATAAAATATCATGTCCTCCCATATTGTGAGTATTAACAATTGAGTCTTTAGAGGCAAGTTTTTCCTGTCTGTGCTGCTTAAAAACCAAGGCTAGAAACATAACCTGTCATCTAATAATAGCTCTAGCAGCATCCCTTACAGTAAACACATGAGTTCCCTTATTATGATTGAACTGCATGTATTCTTCCCAAGCTTCTGTGATTCTCAACACAAAATCTGGCTCAGACAAAAGATGTCTATTCATTGACCAGGGCCTGGGAGGATAAGTCTCCATAAGACCCTCAAGCACCATACAAATCTAAGCATGATCTGACATAAAAATAGATCCAGTTTCACAATGAGCTCAACATAGTAGATGAAAAGAACCAAAAATGAATATGAGAATACATTTTATGCATTGAAAAAGAAGTGTAATTTTTACCTCCCATATTAACTTCAATGCAGCATCATAAACTCTAAATTCTCTTAAATATATTTTTAACTCCCAGGTATTGAACTAATTCCCATTCCAATTTTCAGATATATCTGTTCGGGAAAGAACACAGTTAAAATCCCATCCAGACAAATGGATAACTGGGTGTGAAAATTCAAAATCTGAAAGATGGAATGAAAAAACTCAGCAAACTCAAATTTGGAGCATAAATATTAGCTAAGGTGAGCAAATGACAATTAAGTTTTCCTATGACCATAACATACCTACCCTTTATTTCAGCACTGCTCCTTAACAAATAAAGGACATTGCTTTCCAAGCAAAACTGCCATTCCTTTTTTGTTAGAAGCAAAACATGAAGAGGTAAGTTTTCCCACCAATCATTTTTTCTAACTTTTGGTGGTCATATTCAGAAAGGTGAGTGTCTTGCAAAAAGGCAATTGCTGCTTCTGTGTTTCACAAATTAGTAGAGATATGCAGTCATTTGCAATGAAATAGGAAATAAAGATGAAATTTCCTATTTCACTGCATTTCGGTAAGAAAAACAAATAATAGGAAAACCCACAAAATATAGGAAAACCCACAAATAAAACAAAATATAGGAAAACCCACAAATAAAAAGAAAACCCACAAAAAATAATAGGAAAACCCACCAAAAGTTGTGGGTTTTCCTATCTTTTTATTCCCCTAAGAACTGCACATCTAACAAAAAAAACAAAACACCCAGTCCTTCAAATTTAACTAAATATAAAGTTCCCCACCTTCCTGATGCCCCCAAGACTCACTCAATATCCCTGGTGGTCAGCAGGGGGCCAGGGAGCCCTTTGCCATTACCATGTGACAGAGGCTACTGGTGCCATTGGTCAGTCCCTGTCACATGGTAGAAGCATTCAAAATGGTACTGGCGGCCTTTTGCCCTTACCATGTGACAGGGGCTACTGGTGCCATTGGCCGGCCCCTGTCACATGGTAAGGGCAAAGGGCCACTGGCACCATTTTGAATACTGGCAGCTGATGGGCCTGGGAGCTGGAGATCGCTCTAAGCTCCCAGGCCCCCCGCTGGACCACCAGGGATATTGAGTGAGTCTTGGGGGGATCTGGAGGGTGGAAGGCTTTACATTTATTTAAATTTGAAGGATTTTTTTTCATTTTTTTTTAAATGAAATAAAAACATCTGATTCAGGGGTGGACCAAAATGGTCTACCCCCAAACCGAAAAACGAACCGGCACAAAAATGTTTTTAATGCTCATCACTACATATTAGCAAACAATCTTTTCCTTTTAATTAGGCTATTAATCCTCCATACAGACCAAGAAATTAACTTGGTCTGTATGGAGGATTACAAAACAAGGAAGAATAAAGATAAACTATTATAGCCTAAGTCTGCAACAAAAACGCAATAGAGATCCCTTCCACACAAGAGAGCCTGTTTCTACAGTGACTCCAATTACCACTACTATTCTCTCCCCCTCCAACCCAATCCCAACAGCAGGAGAAGCAAAAAAAAAAAAAAAAAAAAAGCAAAAGTAAAGGCAGTTGAAAAAAAGAAAAGCTACCATAAGCATCACCCCAAGAGGCAAATACATGGGAATCAGGGGAAGTACCCTCTCGCAACTTCTTTGTTCTTTCACATCTATCTCAAAATCCAAAGGCAGCACTGGCGCGAACAAACGTACACCGGATTTTATAAGATATGCATGTAGCCACACGTATCTTATAAAATCTGGGGTCGGCGCACGCTAGGCTGCGCAAAATCAGCAGCCTGCGCGTGCCGAGCCACGCAGCCTGCCTCCATTCCCTCCGAGGCCGCTCCGAAATCGGAGCGGCCTCGGAGGGATCTGCGTCCCCCCACCTTCCCCTCCCTTCCCCTATCTACCCCACCCCCCAGCCCTACCTAAATCACCCCCTACCTTTGTTGGGAAAGTTATGCCTGCTTGAAGCCTATGCAAAATAGTTTCGCCTGCTTGAAGCCTATGCAAAATATGTGCGCCGGCGCGCGAGTGCCCTGCACACGTAAATCCAGCAGGATTTACGCGCGCAGGGCTTTTAAAATCTAGCCCATAGGATGTCAAAATCAGATCAGTCATGTCTCCCAAACAAAAAAGCTACAAGACAGTTAGGCAGGGACTTGCAAATCAGCAACTAAAAAATCTAAACAAAGGAAAGGGCAAAAATCAACCAAAAAAATAAGCACTGTGCAGCCTTTTATAAACAAATAAAGAGCAGTGGAGGATCAGGTAGCCATTATTCCCGATGATTCACAGACACCCCTAATCCTGATGAATTGAGACAAGATATCAATGAAGGGGCACTCAGAGAAAAGGAAGAGGGCAGATTTTCTCCAAGAGTTGATGATGAGGTGCCTTTACTTCTCTCCAAGAACCAAATGCTTGTTGTGTTTGTGGCATTGTGGACCCTTGGTTGCTGTGGAGATGACTCCACCCATGGGGAGGGGCCACGCGGGGAATCACAGCGATAGGCTAAACTCAGATAGCAGACACGGAATGAATGGAAGACTTTATTGTACTGCTGTAGGTAGATGGTATGAAGCAGGAAAGTAAGGCACTGAGGTCCGCGAGATGCCAATACGCTCAACAGTCTCAGATGTAGAATCTCACCCAGATGTTCAAGAGAGGTGGGGACCCACAATGCAGGCAACGCCGAGCCTGGTGGGTGGAGTTGGAGCACCGAATCATAGAGGTACTCCCAGGAGTGTAGGCGTCTTCCTGGTAGTGAGATGGTAGGACTGAAGGTCCATGGTACAAGATACATAGACTGTTAGGCCCTCAAGGAGCAAGTACCCAATAGTCCGGAGATCCTGAAAAGAATAAGAGAGAGAGACCCCTGAGGAGTGGTTGTCTCGGTTAGTAGAGGCCCCGAAGGGTGATGGAAGTGAGAGACCACCGAGGAGCGGGTGTCTTGAGCTTCTAAAGGAGCAAGGCCCTTGGAGTGTAGAGCGGCATCAAAGCGTGCAGCTTAGAGTGGTTAGAGTACCTTAAACCGAAGTCCTTGCTAACTCAAAGGTGGTAACGAAGCAGAGGCTTTAAATACCCGGAGGTATTGACGTCATGCAGTAGGGGTGCCCCCGAGGTTCCCGCCATGATGTGTATTTGAGCATAGGAGATGTGCGTGTGCGCGCCCTATGAGGCCACGGGAGTGAGCATGGTGGACTGGAATGCCCATGCTAAGCTGGAGATGCCAAGACCCTCGGCACTCGGCACCAGAGGCAGCCACGTTGCCCAAGGAGGAGGAAAAGGGGAGAAAAGAGGTAAGGCAGAGCGGTCGCAGCCGTCTGTGACCGACAGACGCAACAATGCTATTGCAAAATGATAGATTACCAGTCCTGCTTGCTGGCATAAGGCAGGACATGCATGGCCTCAGGGAATTGGTGTAGGGTGTAAGACAGTGGATGTAGCATCTTAACTGGATGCTGCAAGAGAAATTGCAGTCCATGACTTCCATCTAGTGTTAGATTTTCAATGGGCCCTAGGTGGTAGTATCCAACAGTCTTACCTTGGGCACAGATAGCCGGCAGGGATTCCCAGTCCTGGAGTGAGAGTGGTCCTGGTAAGCAAATGACTAGTCCACTGGCAACAACAGCCAATTCAGAAACCAGGCAAAGGTCGAGGCAGACGGTGAGCAGCAAAATCCAAGAGCCAGGCAATGGATCAAGGCAAGCGTCAATCCACAAGCCTAGAACCAGGCAAGGAGAAGACAAGAACAAGGCACACACAGTATAAGGGAGCCACAAGGTAGAGACAGAGGCCACAGAGAACAAGGAAGCACAAGAAACTGGAGCAGCAGAGAAGAGCAGATTCACCAAAGTCCATTGCCGAGGTGAAGAGTAGGAGGAAGAGTGATCCTTATATAGGATTCTTCCGCTAACATTCTAACCTGGAACTTCCGGTGGAGGTGCATAAGAGTGGGAAGGTTGGCATTCATGTGTGCACCATCACACGGCTGACGGAGAACTGCTGCGACTATAGGCAGTGATGCCTGGATTGCCGAGGGAGCATTGGGTGTGGGTAAATCCTCGGCGGGGTCAGTTCATAATAATACCTCCTCTGTAAGATCCTCTTCCCCTTCTCCTAGGTCTAGGTTTTAATGGAAAGCATTGATGAAATTCGGGGATGAGTTGAGGGGCTTGAATATTACTGTTGGGCTCCCAATAGTTCTCCTCAGGGCCATAACCTTTCCAGGAAATGAGATATTGAAGTTATTTCCTTACTTTCCTGACATCCAGAATCTCAGCCACCTCATACTGTATGTCATCCTCAAAAATCATAGGTGGAGGTCCTAACAACTATCTAGATGGGCAAGACAAAATGTTATGATAATGTGTGTTTTGTGGATCCTTGGGTGCTGTGGAGACCACGCCCACAGGGAGGAGCCCCGTGAGGAGCCACAGCACTGGGCTAGGGTCATATACACAAAACACAGGATAGTTCTTTATTGTACAGCTTGAAGATCTCCACCAGAGGTGGCAGTAGTGAGGCAGTCTGTGGTTGTAGTCTCAGGAACCTCGGCAGAGGGAGCCCTTCTCTCCTTGATGATGTCAGGAGGTTCTGCAGCAGGTCTCTCAGCGAAGAGATACTCTGGATGAGATAGACTGAGAGTGAGAGTACTCATTAGGTGTTAGCTGTTGGTATGCGATTCCACCAGGTAAGTTGTAGAAGGTACAGGCACCGAGGCAGGGAGAGCAGGCCCTCGAGGAGTGAGTACCTGTTCCCTGTAAGGCACCTGAAATAAAGCAAAGGGCCCCTGAGGAGTGGGTACCCAGGTTAGCATATACCCCGAAGGGCAGAGAGAGAGCTTCCTGCGGCAGCTAACTTGGGGAGCTAGCACATGAGTGAAGGTAATTTGAGTGCTTGCTAACTCGGGGAGCTAGCAAATGAGTGAAGTTAATATACCCGGATGGCATGACGTCAGCATGAGGGAACGCCCTCGAGGTTCGCGCCAAGGGTGGTACAAAGACATGGGTTGCACGTGCGCGCGCGCACCCTAGTAGGTACCTGGGAGGAGCAATGTTAGGAGGCTGCACCATAGCCATTCTGGGGAAACCAGAGAGGTCGGCTTGACAATGCTGCAGTAGCCATCTTTCCCAGGTAAGCAGGAAGAGCCGTGAATAAGGTGAGGTAAATGGGGCGAAGCCCTTGAGAACCGACGGACGCAACACAAAACAGCAGGCTTGAGGAGAGATACATGGAATACATCGTGAATTCAAAATGTGAGAGGTAGCACAAGTTAATATGACACATTTCCTATCTGTTGATCAACTTGAAAAGGTCCCACAGAATGAGGGGAGAATTTTAGTGAAGTCATTCATAATCGGAGGTTACAGGTACTTAGCAATACAAGTTCTCCAGGATGGAATTGTGGCACTGGACATTGGTTTTTATTCACCTATTTTTTAGAGTGAGCAGAGACTTGTTCCAGGAGCTAGTGTGTGATAGAAAGGTGATGCCCCTGTAGCTTGGTTAATGTGATTATTGTGGCACATCTTTACCCAAGAAAGCAAGGAGGACCATTCGTCCTGACGTTGGTTTTGAGTGATTGATTAATATGTTCTGGTAATCCATTAGACTGAGGGTGGTATGCTGAGGAGAAATCGAGGTGGATTCCAAATTTCTTATATAAGCCCCTCCAGTAACGGGTGATAAACTGGACTCCATGATCAGACAAGATGTGATGATGGAGACCGTGTAACTGGTACACATGTTGGGCAACTCTGTGCCAACTCTGGGGCAGAGGGCAGTCCAGGTAGAGCAAGAAAGTGGGCCAATCTTTAAAAATGGTCTATAATTACCCAAATCATATTGTTCCTTTCAGAAGGAGGAAGGTCCATGATGAAGTCAGTGGTGAGGTGGCTCCATGGTTCCTCGGGAGCTGGTAACTGTTAGAGTAGATCCCAGGGTCGGGCCCTAGGACTCTTATTTGTCGCATATGTAGGACAAGATTCCACATATCTTTTGGTGTATTTCTCCCACTGAGGCCACCAATAGTGTCGGAAGAGGAGCTCTTTGGTACGTTGGACTCCTGGGTGATCTGCAATGTGTGAGTCGTGGGCCCATTGAAGGATTAATTCTTACAAATGCTTGGGAACTACTGCCAGGTACTGTGGATTCCAAAGTACTCAAAGTAGTAGCAAAGTAGTAGCAAGTACTCAAAGTACTCAAAGTAGTAGCAATCATGATTCTGGCTGGATCTGGAATTTCATCAGGGTCAAAACTTCTGGATAGGGCATCGGCTCATCAACTTTTCTCCACTGGAAGAAAACATAAGTTGAAGTTGAAATGACTGAAAAATAGAGACCACCGGGCTTGTCATGGATTCAGCCATTGGACATCAGACAGATGAGCCAAATTTTTATGGTTGGCAAAAATAGTGACTGTATGTTTGGCTCCCTCTACGATATGGTGCCATTCCTCCAGTGCTAGTTTAATTACGAGACACTCTCGATCTCCTATGGAGTAATTTTTTTCTGTAAAGGAGGAATTTTTATTTATTTATTTATTTATTTAAAGGTTTTTTTATACCGAGGTATGGCTAGATGCCTTCACCTTGGTTTACATGTACAATAACCAATTACATTTGACAGTAAAACATTTAACAGTAACTGAGTCAGATAAAAAAAAAAAAAACTTGTTGCAATAAATCGTAACATTTTAAACAGGGTCTGTCAGTTGGGTCAACAAGGTAAAAGGGACAGTAATAATGGAAAAGTCAAGAATTATCGAATATGTCGTGTTTATAATGACTGGAGTCATAGTTTTAGGGGTGATATTGTCAACCAGGAGAGGTAAAGGTAAGTCTCAGAGTTAAATGTATTCGATATATTCGATGTGATGTGTGAACTTGATCTGTGAACTTAACCGATACCGTCTTTGAATGTTTGACTGAATATCCAAGTTTTGAGCTCTTTTTAAAAAGATTTAGTGTTAGTTTGTGAGCTCAGTTTTTGTGGTAGTGAGTTCCATAGATTTGGACCAGAGATAGATATGGCTCGATTTCTTGTTGTGGATAGCTTAGCTAATGGGAGTGATGATATTACAAGATTTAATTTACTTGCTGTTCTGGTTGTACGTTGTGTTCTGTGAATCTATATGATATTGTCAAGGGCTGTGTTATCTGCCTTGTATATTGCATTATGAAGAATTGTTAAGATCTTGAATTCAATTCTTTTTTCAACTGGAAGCCAGTGTAGGCTCTTGAGTACGGGGGTGATGTGGTCTGATTTCTTCTTGCCTGTAAATACTCTAGCTGCAGCATTTTGTAGTAGTTGTAGAGGTTTTAAGGCTGCTTTAGGTAGACCTATCAGGAGTGAGTTGCAATAGTCGAGGCTGTTGAAGATTAGAGATTGTAGGACTGTCCTGAATTCTTGGCGGTGTAGCATTGGTTTTAGGTGTTTAAGTATTTGTAGTTTGTGGAATCCTTCTTTAGTTTTTGTGGAGATGTGTTTTTTGTAGTTTAGTTCACTGTCAATCCAAATCCCCAGGTCTTTTACAATTTCTTTAAGTTGTATGGAGGTGTCGTCTATTTGAAGGGATGGTATGGTCTTAGGTCCTGCGTTTTTTCTTTTTATTAGAATGCATTCCGTCTTGCTCATGTTTAGACAAAGCTTTAGATGGTTTAGCAAATTTCTGATTGAATCAAGGTAAGATGCTGCTCATATCAGTGTGTCTTCGATTGTGGTAGCGATTGGAATGAGGAGTTGTATGTCACCGGCATACATATAGAAGGTTAGTCCTAGGCTTGATAGGAGTTGACATAGAGGGAGTAGATAAATATTGAAGAGTATGGCTGAGAGAGCAGATCCTTGTGCTACTCCTGTTTCAAGGGGGATTGCTTCAGATGAGTTGTTGTTGATAGAGACCTTGAAGAATCTGTCTTTTAGGAACGAAGTGAACCACTTCAGCATTTTACCAGCTAACCCGATGTTTGCTAGGCTTGATATTAATCTTTTGTGATCGACTGTGTCGAATGCTGCGGATAGGTCGAGGAGTATTAGTAGATGTCCTATTTTGTTATCAAGTCCTCTGAGTATGTTGTTTGATAGGTTGAGCAGTAGAGTTTCGGTACTGTGGGTTTTCCTGAAGCCGTGTTGAGTGGTGTGAAGAATTTTGTAGTTGTCAAGGTGTTCATTTAGTTGTTTCAGGACTGCTTTCTCTGTCATTTTTGCGAGAAGGGGTAGATTTGATATAGGATGGTAGTTGTTCAGGTCGTTTGGATTCAGGTTCTTTCTTTTTAGTATTGGTTTGATTGTTGTGGTTTTCAGTTCGATTGGTAGCTCACCTTCTTCAAGATATTTATTGATGATTGCTGCTATTGTAGGGGCTATGGAATGAGAAATTTCTTTAAGTTCTTTAGTCAGGATGGTGTCGAGGTCATGGTGGGCTGGGTTTATTTTTCTTAGCATTCTTTCAGCGTCTGTTGTGGAGATAGGTTCAAAATACAACCAAGGTGCAATATTTGTTGTGTTAATTTTTTCTTCTTTGGTTGAGCGGTTTTTGAAGGCATCAGTTATTTTGGTTATTTTTGTCTTGAAAAATGAAGCTAGGTCTTGGCTCAAATGTTTGGTTTCAGTTGTGTCTGCGCTGATGTTTTCAGAGATGAGGTTATTTACAATGTTGAATAGGGATTTGGAGTTATTGGTGGAGCTTTTGATTTTTTTGGCTGAAATAGTCCCGCTTGGTGTTCAGTATCATTTTTTTATAGGTGGCCAGTTGGGTGTGGTATCTTTGTGATTTTACTGGACATCTGTCTTTTAGCTATTCTTTTTCAATTTTCCTGAGGTTAGATTTTATGCTTCTTAATTGAGTGTTGTACCATGGGTTTCGTTGTTCTTTGTGGTTTTTTAGCTGTTTAATTTTCTCCGGGTTTATATTGTTAGCTGTGCTTTCTGTGATTTGGAACCACGATTGGATCGTGCTATTTATGTTTGAGAGGTCTAGGTTGGTTAGTTGTTTTCCCAGTTCTTGTTGCAGTAGATCAATTTGAAAAGGCGGACGGTATTTGAAGGATCGTTGAGGTTTGTTTGTTCTCATTAAGTCGTTGATTATTGCTTGTGTATTACATTGTAGGATGTAGTGATCAGACCAGGGGATTGGATTGACTGAAATAGAAGAATCTGAGAAGTGTTGGTTAGTGAAGATCAGGTCCAGTGTATGACCCGCTTTATGTGTGGGGTTGTTAACTTGGAGGTTGAAATTTAGACTAGTTAGCATGTCGAGTAGTGTTTGGCAATTTTGTGATCTGGGACTGGTGTCGGTGTGAAGATTGAAGTCGCCACGAATGATAGTAGGTTTTTTCATATTAATGTTTGTTATCAGAAATTCTAGGCGTGGAGAGATGTCGTTGTCTAGGAGTTTGGGCGGGCAGTATACTAAACATATTTGTAGGCTTTGTGAGTCAAAGAGGGCTATTTCATATTGCTTTTGTATCTCGTGGGGAATCACCTTCATTGCGAATTGTTTTTTTTATAATAAGTAGTCCTCCTCCTCTACAATTCTTACAAGGGATTGAAAACGTGTCGTAAGCATAGTTGTTTAGTTGTTTCGTTAAGACTTGATCAGTATTTTTGAACCAAGTTTCTGTTATGGCGATAAAATCAGGGTTTTTTTCTTGCAGTATGTCGGATATTAGCATATATTTTTTGGTTATTTGTTTATTAACTATCTGTATCTTTTTTGATGAGGTGTGATAGTCATGGTAGCCATCTTAGGGATTGGTGAATTACGTTGATGTTACAGGGTTTTGCAGGCAGATGCTGATGGCCTGATGAAACCTCTGACCAAGTCATAGTCATTGGTGCCTTGATTCAGGTAATCCTCCTGGAAAGTGGTTCCCCAGAGAGTCAGAGGAAATCATAAGAGCAGATCTCAGAGGCTTGGTAGGAATTTGATACTCCCACATTAACCTTTCTTCTAGGATGTTTCCAGCAGTGCCAGTATCCAGGAAAGCTTGAAGGTGTAGTTGGGTCTTCTTCAAGGAAAGAAACGTTGCATTCGGTCAAGGGGGGAAAGCCCAATCCATTAATACATTGAATTCGGCATTTGTTCCCTTTAAATTTAATTAACTACAATCCCCTACCCTCCTGACCCCCCCTCCCAAGACTTGCCTAAAGTCCCCGATAGACTTTGACCTTACTTTGTCACAGGGGCTACCGGTGCCATTGGTTGGCCCCTGTCACATGGTAGGAGCACAAGATGGCACCGGCCATCCATTGCTCCAAGTCTTGGGGGGGTCAGGAGGATGGGGGGTTTATTCGTTCAGGATTAGTTGCATTTGTGGGGGTTTGCCATAGGTTTCGCGAACCCACGAATGCAACAAATAGGGACCTATACGTTGTGGATTGAGCATTCATTCACAATGAATGCACTTCCCTAGCGATTGTAGATGTACCAAAATGAAAGATGTGCACATATATAGTGAATGCATTAAGGCAAGCACACAATTCATATTTGCATGCCTACTATCCATTCGTGAGATATGTGCCTATTGCTGGAATAAATAAAATGAGTGGAGCAATGAATGTACATCTTTATTTCATGATATAGGTTGATTAACGAGCTTTAGAGCACTACTGTATATTGATGCACCTTCCAGTTAGCCAGTTACAACTGAAAATCTGCTAACTTTACCCTGCCCTAGAATACTCCCAGCCATATTAAAAAACTGAATGGTTAGGTGAAAAATGATCTTGCTAATGTTAGCTTGATAACGTTATTCAGGGATATTCAGCAGTACAAGTTATCTGACTAATTTTAGCGAGACATCAAATCGGATTGTCGGCTTAGTGAATATGCATCTCTATTGCTTCTGTAATTTCTGAGAGCAAGCCTTTAAGCTTGCTGTATTGCCTTTCATATTTGCTGACATTAATAATATTGTAGTAAATGGGGTATTGAACAAACTGAAATTATTCTCCTTTAAATTGGACAACTGCTTCCTTACCAGATAATGAGTGAAACTAAAGAATTGGTAGATCTAGTTAACTGTGAATTTATCTCTTATGAAAGATATGTTTTAATTCAGTCTAAAAACAGTTGTTTTGAACACTGCCTGCGGGTTTCCCCATGAGCAGGGTCACTCACCACGCTGTTTCTTCAGCTGACGCGGCAGGACGCCGCCGTTGGCCTGCCCATGCGGTCCGGAGACAGCCCCGGATTCCCCTCTCCATCGTGGCCGGAGTCGCGGGTCTTCGGCCCCCTCAGCGCGGCTGGGAATGCCGACGACGTCATCTTCTTCTTCGCGGCACTAAGGCCACATCCCCGGGCTGGCCCGGCGGCTGGAGCCGCCCCTGGGGCTCCCCACAGCTGCTGGAGCTGTTGCTGATGTCAGGGCCTGCTCCTCAGGCCCTGTTCTGCATCTGCCGCGATTACGTCGGTGCAGGCCGCTGTGCGTGGTCCTGCACAGCTCCTGTTCTCTCCTTAGGCGCTGGCGCGCACCTCTCTTCAACATTTAAAGGGCCAGACACAGGAAGTGTCCTGGCCCCACCTCTGTGACTGTTTCCTGTACCAGCCATATATAGGGCTGCTCCGTGAATCCGTTCCTCACCTTGCATCGTGGTGTCTTCCCTCTGGAGGCTCCGGCCTGCCAGAGCCTTGTAAGGTCTTCTTGTCTTCGTAGAGCTCCTCACCTCGTCTGTCTGTATCATGTCAAGTCTTTGTGCCTGGACAAAGACAAGTCAAGTCTTTGTGCCTGATCAGGACACCTGGACGAGTTCCTCGTCCAGGTGTCCTGATCTTCATGTCCTGGTGTCTCGTCCTGATCCTCTGTTCCTGATGTTCCAAGTTCCTGGATGTCCTGTTCCTGTGTCTCGCCTTCGCTCTCGAGCCTTCTGGTACTGGTAGGCCGGGGGTCCCTTGGATGATGTGTGCCTGAGTGGACTAGCTCCGTTGTCGCAGTTCTGCCGTGACTGGACTCCTTCCTGCATCTGTCCCGTTCTTCTCGTGGTCCGTGACCAGCCTCTTGGGGCTGTGTAGGGCGCGTAGTGGACAGGGAGGCCCACAACCAGCCCATTGGGTGTGCCTGTGAAGGTGGGCTGAGTAGGGCGCCCTGAGAGACAATGCCGGCCTGGCGGAGGGTAGACCGTCAGCCATGCGGAGCCACCGTCAACCCTTGGCTGGGCCTGGAAGGTCTGGGTCAGGCTGAGGCCCATGGGCACACTAAACCACCAGAATATAATAGAAGGCAAGGCCATGTGCCCGACGGTGTTTCAGCGATGGATCTGCCTTGTTCCAGAGTCTTGTCTTTATGTCCTGGACTGTTATGGGACCGGAAAAAATTTTTCAGGATATTTTTTATGTGTACAACCTACTGGAGGCGCCAGTTTGCCATAGTATCGACCTGCTGGAGGCGCCAGCCTTCTGGATTTCTTTTTTGTAACGACCTGCAGGAGGCACCTACATCCAGACTTTTTGTCATCATGTTGCCAGATTGGGGTTTTCGACCTGCAGGAGGCGCCTGCACCCCTACTGGTTTTGCTGGGTTTTCTTTGCCCACCCTGGGTTCCCTCCCCCAGGTCTTCTTGGTGTTTCTGGGTGCTTCTTGTTGGTTCTTGCTTGTTGCTCGTTTGTCTGTTTCGTATTGTCCATGCTGTGTGTTGCTTGTTTGTTTATTTGTTTTCCCTTTGTTTTCTTTCCCGCTTGTTGGGTTCCGCTTGTGTGTTCCCCGTCCTCGTTCCCGCATTTCCGTTCCCTCGTTTCCCTTCCTCGCTCTTTCGCCCTTCACTCCTTCGCTTTCCGCTCTCTCGCTCTTGGCTCTTTCGCTCTTTGAGCTCTTTCGCTCTCCGTCCCCTGCTCTCTGCTCCTTCGCTCTCCGTCCCCTTGCTCTCTGCTCCTTCACTCTCTGTTCCCTTGCTCTCTGCTCCTTCACTCTCTGTTCCCTTTCTCCCTGCTCCCTTGCTCTCTGTTCCCTTTCTCCCTGCTCCCTTGCTCTCTGTTCCCTTGCTCTCTGCTCCCTTGCTCTCTGTCCCCTTGCTCCCTCGTTTGTGTTTTTTGTGTTGTCGGTCGTGCGGTCACCGTTCGCTCGGTCGCTGCTCGCGCGGTCTCCGTTCGTTCGGTCGCTGCTCGCGCGGTCCCCTGTTCGCTCGGTCTCGTGTTCCCCCGGTCTTGTCTACTCTCGGTCTCGTGCTCTTGGTCTCTCGTCGTGTCTCTTGTGTTTGTGTGGTGTGTTCTGTTTTGTCTTGTTCTTTGTTTGGTTTCCTGTGGTTTGTCTTTTGTGTTTCTGCTGCTTTGCCTTGTTCTGTTCATGCTGTCCCCGGAGTTACCAGCTTCCATTTTTTTTTTGGACCCTTGAATACCTCCATCCAGTATGGACTGATACCCTTATCCTTGAGCTGTTGACAGGAGGCTTGAGGAAGGGGGGCTTTGAGGAGGGGGTACTGTTATGAACACTGCCCGCGGGTTTCCCCGTGAGCAGGGTCACTCACCACGCTGTTTCTTCAGCCAACGCGGCAGGACACCGCCATCAGCCTGCCCACACGGTCCGGAGACCACCCCAGATTCCCCTCTCCATCGTGGCCGGAGTCGCGGGTCTTCGGCCCCCTCAGCGCGGCTGGAAACGCCGCCGACATCATCTTCTTCACGGTGCTAAGGCCGCATTCCCGGGCAAGCCTGGTGGCTGGAGTCACCCCCGGGACTCCCCGCAGTGGTTGGAGCCGTTGCCGATATCAGGGCCTGCTCCTCAGGCCCTGTTCTGCGTCTGCAGCGATTACGTCGGTGCAGGCCACTGTCCGCGGTCCTACACAGCTCCTGCTCTCTCCTTAGGCGCCGGCGCGCGCCTCTCTTCAACATTTAAAGGGCCAGACACAGGAAGTGTCCTGGCCCCACCTCTGTGACTGTTTCCTGTACCAGCCCTATATAGGGCTGCTCCATGAATCCGTTCCTCGTCTTGCATTATGGTGTCTTCCCTCTGGAGGCTCCGGCCTGCCAGAGCCTTAAAAGGTCTTCTTGTCTTCGTGGAGCTCCTCGTCTCGTCCGTCTGTATCATGTCAAGTCTTCGTGCCTGAGGTCCTCGTCCATGTGTCCTTATCTTCATGTCCTGGTATCTCGTCCTGATCCTCTGTTCCTGATGTTCCAAGTTCCTGGATGTCCTGTTCCTGTGTCTCATCTTCGCTCTCGAGCCTTCTGGTACCAGTAGGCTGGGGGTCCCTCGGATGATGTGTGCCTGAGTGGACTAGCCTGCTGGTGGACGTCTGTCCTGTGCTCCTGAGCTGTTATGTCCCGCCAGCCATTGTGGAGCTTTGGGCGACTTATGGCTCCGTCGTCGCAGTTCTGCCGTGACTGGACTCCTTCCTGCATCTGTCCCGTTCTTCTCGTGGTCCGTGACCAGCCTCTTGGGGCTGTGTAGGGTGCATAGTGGACAGGGAGGTCCACGACCAGCCCATTGGGTGCGCCCGTGAAGGTGGGCTGAGTAGGGCACCCTGAGAGACAATACAAATGTCCTCCCAGCCATAGTCTAGTTCCAAGTGTCTCGTCTGCGATGCCGTCTGCATCGATCCCAAGTCTTGTCATGGATGCCGTCTGCATCGATCCCAAATCTCGTCATGGATGCCGTCTGCATCAACCCAGTCTCTTCATGGATGCCGTAGCATAACCCAGTGTCTTGTCCGCAATGCCGTTGCATCGATCCTGGTGTCACGTCTTCATAGTCCTGGTGTCATGTCTTCAACCCAAGTCCTCTTGCCATGTGATGCCATTGCATCAATCTTCATAGTCTTGTCTTCGTGTCGAGGTCCGTCTGCCCTCAACCTCAGGCCAGGCCTGCTGCTCCATGCTGCTCGCAGCAGGTCTGAAAGGGCTCGGAATGGTCGGAGGACCATTCAACTTCCAACATCCTTGGATGTTGGCCTTGGGAGCTTGCCAGCCTGGCGGAGGGTAGACCGTCAGCCATGCGGAGCCACCGTCAACCCTTGGCTCAGCCTGAAAGGTCTGGGTCGGGCTGAGGCCTATGGGCACACTAAACCACCGGAATATAACAACAGTGGTGGTATTCTCATTTATCAAAAAACCTTCATTAGATCACAAAGACTTGGGCAAATATGGACTAGTCTCTAACTTAATATTGCTGGGAAAAATTATTGAAGATTCAGTGACTGGCAAACTAAAGATGTTTCTAGATGATAATTTCTTGATAGAAAGATATTAGTCTGAATTCAGATCAAGAAACTGCATCAAAACCTTTTTTCTTGCTTTACTTGATGACTTATGCAAAGAATATAATAAAATGGATGACTCACTAGTGATACTGTTTGATTTATTAGCAACATTCAATATGGCTGATCATCAGATATTACTTAATCATTTATCTGAAGATAGCATTGGGGATATGGTTCTTAAATGTTTTTCTCACTTTTAATTGATAGAATACAAGTGAATACTGATAACAGTTACTTTTGTAATTGGAAATTCTGTTTTAGTATCTCATAACGTTCAATCTGTTCTTCAATACAATTAAAGCATACTTCAAGTTCTGAAAAGCAGTCACAGCTTTGGGGGCCAGGATTTAGTGTTTGTCCCTTACAGGTGAGCATGGTGAGAAGAGCAGCAATCTTGGAATAGTTAGCAATGAAGTGCCAGTAATAGATGGTGAAGCCTAAGAATCTTTGTAGTGCCCATAATCTGGTTGCCTGGGGCCAATCCCGTATACTCTTACCTTTGTCAGGGTCCATGTGGAACCCTTTGCTAGATACAATGTACTCAAAGAAGGGAAGGCTCTCCTTTTCAAATAAGCACTTCTCTACTTTTGCATATAGTTTGTTGTCCTACAGTCTCTGGGTACAACTTGTTGGTGAGAGCCGAGATCCCGAAACAAGATGAGGATATCGTCAAGATACACAATGACAAAAATATGAGAAGGTCTCTAAAGATCTCATTCATCATCTTTTGGAAGACAGCTGGAGCATTGCATAGCCCAAAGGGCTTCACCAGGGCATCACCAGATCATGCCCATGAATCCTGTCTTCTATTCATCTCCTGAATGAATTTGAATTAAATTGTATGCTCCTTGGATATATAGCTTAGTGAAAATCCTCACCCCTTGAAGGTGGTCAAATAATTCAGCGATCAGTGGTTATGGGTACCAGTCCTTTTTGGTAATAGTGTTTAATCCTTGGTAATCAATGCAGGGCCAAAGTGACCCATCCTTCTTTGAGACAAATAAGAAGTTGGCTCTAGATGAAGACATGGATCACTGGATGAAGCACCATTCCATGCTCTCCTGGATGTATTTGGACATCACCTTGGTTTCTGGGAGAGTCAAAGGATACACCCTGGCTTGGAGTCAGGTAACACCTCACTCACATAGTTGTATTCTCTATGGGGTGGCAGAGTTTCAGATCTTTTCTTTGAAAACACATCAGCATAGTCACTATACTGTGGGGGTATGCCAGTCAACATGGCATCCAAGGGTAGGCAAAGTTGGGGTTGCACGTGCTTCAAACAAGTGGCGTGACAATTGGGCCCCCCATCTATAGAGTTCAGCATGGTCCAGCACAAGCAGGAGTGGAGACACTGAGGGTTGACCATAAAGAAAACCAGAAACTGAAGATTGACTATAATGAAGACCATGAACTGAAGATTTAACAGGAAGAAGACCAGAACTCATGAACACAGAGCAGATTGCTGACACAGGACCCAGGAGCAGAAATCTGGAACTCAGGAACACGGACCAGGAACAGGAACATGCTGAGGCAATGCGCTCCTTCAAGGAAGTCAACCTATTACCAAGGCATTGGATGGGCGTCTGATGCAGCCTTTTATAGTGCAGAGGGGGTAATGTCATCAAGAGGCATCTCTCTCCAGTTCCCACCTTTGGCCCTTTAAATTCTGCATGATCGGTGCACACGTGCCCTAAGATGCCGGGGCCCTGAGTTGGCGGCATCCTGCCGTGTATGCTGAGCAACATGCGGTTGCACTGCAGTGTGTCCTGTTGCCACATTGAGCGAAAGAGGCTGGTGTCAGGGCAGCTCCAGTGGGGGGAGGGGGGAGGTTCTGGCTGTGGAAGTAAGTGTGGTGGCTCACAGGAGGAGCTTGCGAACTGTCAAATGCAATAGATAGATAGATATAGATGTAAAGATATCTATAACCATGAAAAGATTATTGCTGTTTATTTATTTGATTAGTAATGTGCATCTTATTTGCTTTTGGAGACCTTAAAGTTGCCAACTGGCTCCAGATTTTCAGGATAGGTCGATCCAGTCCTGGTTTTACCCCATTTCATGAGGGAACTTGTAGCTTTGCTTGTCTTAAGGAATGCAAAAGGGAAAACAGAATAAGTCCCTGCATGCAATGGGGTAAAACCAGGACTGGATCAACCTGTCCTGAAAACCTGGAGCCAATTAGTAAGCCTAGGAGACCTTCAGGGCAGTATTTTACTATTACATACATTTTGTAACACCTAGTTTAATATTTCGAAACATGAATGTCTATAATCGAAATGTTATTCAATCAAAATGCCATTCGCTCAGTCAAATATAAACCTGCATTCTCATCTCGAAGTTAGAATCTAAAAGTGTAATATGAGTGGCATATAAACACTTTATTTAAAACTCTCATTAAGCAAAATACTTACTGCTGTTTGATTAATATTATATACAATGCTGAACTGTTGATTAAGGTTGCTCCTAAGTAACTAGAAAACTGTTGGTCTCTGTTGCAAATAATGGAGTATAGCAGTTTTGAAATCAAAGCTTGATTTATGAGATAGCATGATAAAATTCAGAAAGAGTACAATTTTAGGAACTAAGTGGAAGTAAAAATGCTAGCCTTATGCCTAGAATCTACTAGATGTAAATAATGCAGAGTTCAATATTCAAAGTTGGCCATTTAATAAACTTAGGGCCAGATTTTAAGATTTACGTGCAGGCGTAGATTTGTGCATGCAACCCGGCGCGCACAAATCTATGCCCGATTTTCTAACATGCATGCACAGCCACGCACATGTTATAAAATCTGGGGTAGGCACATGCAAGGGGGTATACACTTGTGCACCTTGCACGCGCTGAGCCCTAGGGGAGCCGCGAAGGCTTTCCCCGTTCCCTTCAAGGCCTCTCCGAAATCGGAGCGGCCTCGGAGGGGACTTTCCTTTTACCCCCGCACCTTCCCCTCCCTTCCCCTATCTAACCTGCCCCCCAGCCCTACCTAACCCCCCCCCCCCACCTTTATTATTTAAGTTGCGCCTGCCTTTGGGCAGGTGAAGGTTGCACGCGCCGGCACTCAGCCGGCACACGATTCCCTGGCCTAGCAAGCCTTCAGAGGCCTCTGGCCACAGCCCCGCCCTGCCCTGGACTGCCCACGCCCCATCCCTTTTTTCAAGCCTCGGGACATACGTGCGTCCCGGCGCTTGTGCGCATTGCCGAGCCTATGAAAAAATAGGCTCGGCGCGCTCAGGAGCGGGTTTTCGGGGTTACGCCTGTAATATACGCGCGTAACCTTTTGAAAATCCGCCCCCTAAGCCTGATATAATTTACCCAACTAAGTTACGATGAATATTCAGAGGCACAGCAAATCCGCTGAATATATGCGTATATGTGCACAAATCGCCGGATAAGTCTACCCGGCTAAGAGACCTGCTCTATGGGGCATCTAAACTTAGATGTATATCAGTATTTAGTCAGAGTCCAGGCCAAGGTCAACACCAGAAATCTGTCCAAAGGGTAACGAGGAGCGGAAAGAGGAAAGATAGGTGAGGAACACCACAAGCAGGAGTGGAGACACTGAGGGCTGACCATAAAGAAAACCAGAAACTGAAGATTGATTACGATGAAGACCATGAACTGAAGGCTTAACAGGAAGAAGACCAGAACTCATGAACATAGAGCAGATTGCTGACACAGGACCCAGAAGCAGAAATCTGGAGCTCAGGAACATGGACCAGGAACAGGAACATGCTAAGGCAATGCCCTACTTCAAGGAAGTTGACCTATTACCAAGGAATGGAGGGGCATCTGATGCAGCCTTTTATAGTGCAGATTTGTATTTAGTGGAAATGGTTGCTCACATAGCAATGTAAAAAGTTCCAGGCCTGGATCGCAGTAGTAGTGTACCATGATCTGGGCTGAATAATGGCATTTTAAATGGAACCTGAAGGGGTTGAGAGGTGGGGATGCTTGGCCTGGCAGCACCCACTGTCATTCATGGTGCTAGACCTCCAAGGTACTTTTTTTTATTTTTTAAAACAGAGTTGTTCAATTTAACCAACTATATTATTTTCTATATAGGCAGTTAAGGCTAAAATTATGTGGCCATTCAAGACTTTAGATTTTCTATCGCTCATGTCTTGAGTTAGCTGGATAAGTTATTTGTCTAACTAAACCCTTCTGAAATGCCCCCAAACACCCCTTACTTATTCAGCCAAATTTTAGCTGGATAATGACTTATCTGGTTAAAAGTTAGCCAGAAAAGTAAAGGGGATATTCAATATTCACCTTTTAGCCAGGGAACTTGTGAGTTATCTGAGTAAATGGGTATGAATATTGGCCTCAAAATGAATACATTCTGATCTTCATATTCTATTCAATTTATGCAGTAATTAATTATGACAAAAAGTGGTTTTCAGCAATGTTAACCATGTCTCAGAAACTATAAAGCAGCAAGTGCAACACATAGGCTCACAAAGATCTTAGCTGTACCCAATGATATCGCCATAGCACTACTTTAAAATTGGAATTTTATAGCACTTCATATCTAACTACAGTTGGACTGCTGTCAAAAGCCAACAAATGAAGTGGAATAAGGATCTCATTAAACTTTCCTGCTCACCTCTCATCTCTAAACTGGCTGAAGAATTTTATCTATATCTGTATCTATATCTATATCTATCCCTATCTCTCTAGCTCTATATATTTTTTTTATTTTCCTTGGGTATGTATCCTTTCCTTATGAAATCATTCAGGGAGGGTTACAATAAAAACATTTCAGCTGACACAGTAAACACAATATACCATAAAAATAACAGTAATAGTATATAGGCATGTGCAGCAGGAAAAAAAAATATTTTCAAATGTTTTTAGTGAATTTTGGCCCCTTTATCAGTGCCTGCCTTGGATGCACCGTTTCTGCATTGTCCCTCTTTTGTGTTGACTTAGAATGGTAATGCCACTTTTGGTGCCAGTTTGCTACTTGAGATGCCATCAAGGGTTCATGGCACTGTCGCTGATAAGTGGCAATCTCTTTTAGATCCTTGGGGTGTTCCTTCTACATTTGATCTCTTCTTGGTTTGCTATACCCTGATTACATTTCGAGATTTTGCTGGCACTGCCAGTGCCAGCGCCAACCCGGTCAATTTTGGACACATTTACATTTACTTTATTTGCTCTGCCTTTCCCTATCCCTGACATGATTGTTTTTATGTCACTGGAGATGTGAAGATTACAACAAAGATTTAATATTTTGCAGTGGTATTGCAATGCCCAGACTGTGCCAGTACCAAGCTGCTGTGTGGAGAACATAGAGAAAGTGCTGCAGTGAGTGTCATACTGTCTTCTCTGACAAAGACTGGCTTCATAATACAGTGCTGCACTCTCTGCCCTACCCTCACTGCTCACTTATGCCCACTCCTATTGCCCACTCTGTACCCACTACCAGGCAAACAGAGACTAAATGATTAATCTCAAGTGTACCTAAGGCTTCAATCACCAGAAAGGCAAAACAGAACAGCAACTGTAAGTGAACCAAACAAATCTGCAATGAGTCAGATCGCTTCTCGGCCTTTTGGCTATGATCAAGCGCTGCCTCACAACTTTGCATTCCTCTCTTCTGTGACGGGCTGTTGATGATGGGCTGGCACAGTGAGGCTCTAAATATGCCACAGCAAAAACCTTTACCAAGAACTCAGACCGAGCTCAGAGCTATGCTTTCACACAGACAATGTCTTGAAAAGCACTGCAGAACAAATTTCTGACATCCTCAGTTTTCAAGATCAGCAACACTGTATGCGATCCACATCAGTCAGACTAGCAAATTGCTTCACCTGTGAATCATCATTTCTCACATCTCCTTCACAACATGCCCATTCTCCCCTTCTCTGCTGATTACTTGGTCTGCACTGTGTCAATTTCTAATTGTACACATGCACCTGTTGCTTTCCTATGATTTCTATCTGCCCAATGAATACAGAGGCGTATAGAAATCATTCTATTTCAAACAAATACAAAAAATATAATTCATGTAATTCATGGGGCCCCTTCAATTAATTTTGGGGCCCCAATTTGTTTCATTATTCTATTTCTTTTTAAACTAATGCACATTCTTAATGGTATAATGCAATACCAGGCCTCTAAATGAGTTTATAAAAGAGAATTCCCTAAAACCTTCCCTCTAAAAGCCACATTTTAAAAGTCCAGTGCACACAAAAACTGGGGGATATGTGCATGGCTAGCTGTGGGTGCACCAAGTGCATTTTAAAAATAGCCTGGCCATGTGCATATCTCCAGATACACGCGAATGTGCTGGGCTTGGTAAAAGGGTCAGGCCGGGGGGCAAAGTCTGGGAGGGGCATGGGTGGGACAGGGCCCAGCAAGGACAGTGGCCATTAGGCCGTGTGCCAGGGAAACACGCGCTGGCAGCTAGCCAGCGCGCAGAACCGACTACTGCTCAAAGGAGCAGGTAAGTTAAAAAATGAAAAAATAAATAGATTAGTTAGGGTAGGTTTAGGGGATGGGAAGGAGAGGGGAAAAGGGAGGAAGAATAGGTAGGAGGTTAGGAAAGTTTCCTCCCAGTCCGCTCTTAAATGGAGTGGAATGGGAAGGAATTGGGTAGGCCCAATTGCGTCACTGTGCGTTGTTTACTAAAATTCCCCCCCCCTTGCGTGCACGAGTCATGACTCGCCCATACATGTGCGTGCCGATATAAAAACTGGGCATGCATGTGTGTGCATGTATCGTATTTTATAACATGCATGTGGCGACACGTGCATGTTATAAAAGCACCGCGTCCATGTGCGTGTTTTGTTTCATTTCATTTTGAAAAGGGGCCCAAGGCAGGTGCCATTTTGTTGTACAGAGTTACCTCTGCAGGGAAGCACAAATAGGAGCCATACAGTCTCTGACAGGGTGAGATGCTGGTTTTTGATTTGCAACATGTCCTAAGTTAAGCATTTTTCATACATTTTTTACCCCTGAAGTAGTCAGAGGATTGACGAAACATCAGCTAATGTCCGGTGGGTGGTAGAATTTGTCACAATCTGATAAAGAATCATACATTGTTTAAGGAAATATAGCTGACTTGTTAGTTTTTTATTTGCATTATATAAAATAAAATACACATTTTTGCTGATAATGACAATAATAATTTAGCACCAACATCTGGATACATGATCATGAAGACCGATGAAGACATAGAAGGTAGTCAAATCTCACTTGTCAAGGTTGCTGATACCCATTTCTGAAACAGTTTAAGTTTTAGTTACCTAAATTGTAAAGGATGTTTTTTTGTTTGTTTTTTTAAACTAACATTGGAGCTTTTTCCAATTTAGATGTATCTAGTTTGAGCTACCTATTGTACTTTTGTTTCCACTATATTTATAGCCACAATTTCTGCCATGTCTTATTACATTTATAAAATGTTAAATTGAAATATCAGTTCAAGTTATTTTAAGCATTTTGATTGGATCAAAGATGGAGAGGCCAATTTTCAAAGCCATTTATAGGAGTAAATACCTATTTAATTGGCCTGTCTGAATGTTGCTGTAATTGAATTGATTGACCTACATCTCACAAGTTTGGCTAAGGATGTGTTCAGAAGCTAGGCCTTAGTGGACTCACACTGACACTGATTCAGATGTGCAAGTACTGTGGGGAGGGAGCTTCTAACCTGGACCATGTTTTTGGAAATCATATGTGTCTCACAAATTATAGTTTAAATGTGCAGACACAAAAGGTATAGGTAATAGAGTCAGGGAGGGAGATGGCAGAGGGACAGACTGAGACAGAGAGAATCCTTACCGACCAAAGCAACTCAACTGCCCTAATTGTAAGAAAAGTGTGTGTACTACATTGTTATCATTACAACTATTGTCTTTGCTATATCTGTACTGCATTTCGGAGCATAACTGAGCATCAATAATAAAACACTGCTCTTTTAAAATCTACCTTGTGAGTGTGGCTTCGTGTTTTCTGTAATAGCAGATCCTGTCAGGTTTTGGCTTCTTTTGTGTTCAGGGCAGTGGATGTCACCAAGGAGGAATATACTTGGAGGATACCAGCCCTTTTTTATTTCAAATTAAGGAATCTCCCCAAGAAAGATGCATGGGGGTTTCTGTCCTTATGTTCTGCCATATCCACCCAGTGAACCTACAATCATTGCTGTCCTTTAATCCCGCTAAACGTATGCATAGGATTCACAATGCATGTAATTTTAGTCACACTAAAAAAGGACATATTTAGGTTGCAGAGTCAGGAGGGGGGAGTGGACACAGAGCACATAAATGTCATTTTCAATAGTGCACATTCTTTTTTTTCCTTTCCTGGATGCCAGCACAAAAGAGCAGGTATGACGTATGTGGGCAGTTTTAATACACATTTTTTACAAAAGCGTTTAAAGGGAAAGTATCCACATGATTTCCCTTGGAAAATTCATGAAAATTTCTTTCATTAAAACCATTCATATGATTTGTAATTATATTGGCGCTGGAATATTTTGCACACATTATGTTAATAAAGAAGATTAATACTAACCGGAAAAAAATTAGTTTCTAGAGTTTAGAGTAAGTGCAGACTAAAATGAGCTCAAAATAAATTTAATATCTGAAAAGGAGGTTGATAAGCTTTCTTCAAACAGATGCTGCATGTTTGTAGTTACAGCTTCACTGGAAAAAAAAGACCCCAGGTGTTTGTGCCTAGAGTTTCATATTCTAAAACAGTCATTTAACTGATAATTTCATTAAGCTTCTGTGTCACACAAACATTATTCTTAAATCATTTGAAGTCTCAGCTTTCCAGTGATAAATAATTTGCATGGAAAATGAGTACAGGGATATTTAGCATTTAACAATGCCATATTGCAATATGAAAGTAACCTAAAGCAAATGTTTAGATTAGAAATAACTCAGGCACATCCCGCAAACCCTCAGATTCACCAAACTTACAAAAAAGTTGAAAAAAAATGAAAATATCTAAAAAAAAACCCACAAATGTAGGTTATGAGAAAAAGCTATTTGGCTTTTTTTCACATATACTGTAGTTGGCCTTCTAAGGTGCTCCAGAACATTGGTGATTTGATTTAGGATTTGAATCATTATTATAGAGCTTTGCCACCAGTTAGATGAGCACATAAAAAATCATTGGTTTCATCAAAATGGTTCAACAAGCCACTTTGATAGGGCCACCATCCTATTAATCACACATAGCCAAAGACAGATCAAAATTGTATTTGGATCATAAAGGCTGCAGTCATTTAATAGATACTTAAGGAGAAAATCTAATGAGGCTGTTTGAGCTATGAATAACCTTTCCTGATCCCTTGGGAGGTGTCATCGTCTCTTTCATCTATTCTGTGATGTCTTGCTATTTTGCATTTTCCCAGCAAGGATCCCAACCTGGAAGGCCAAAATGCAGCAAGTCTACCTGACTCCCCTCTGGTGACTTGTGTCCCAAATGCCTGAGATCTTCATGTGTTGCACCCTGTCACTGTTCCTTTTACAAGGCCATGACAGGCCATCCAATGCAAGTACCAGGTCATTCAATAGAGAATGATTTCAGGTCACCTTTAATAATATTCAACATTCATCCTTCCCAGGTTGGCACCTCCCAAATCACATCCTCTGCTGCATAGCCGAGGCAAAAGCTGGCTCCAGTGCATGCCTCCCATCCACCAAACCAGCCATCCCTTGCATGTCAGGCCAAGGTCATGACTGATGCTAATGTGAATAGCCCACCTTTTTGCATGGGTCATAAATGAATTGCCGACAATCCACAGTAATTTCATTGCCAGATGGCATCTGCATGGGAGAAACACACATGACATAAGGAAGCTATAAGTCTGGATATGCCCACATATATTACGCAAGCACGATAGAGCCATAGCCATATCTAATGTAGGTTGTGTATACTTTGGTACGCCAAAGTATACACATCAGTATGGTGGCCTTAATCAATGAGCCATTGCTGTGCATGATACAACATGGATGCAAAAGGAATAGATTCTGTATAACCCACTATGTAACCCCATAGCTTATAGGTCCTATTTGAAAATGGCAACAAATTGATACCAGATCAAAGGAGATGATTTATGTTGCAGCAAAAATAACCCACCACCGTGAGGCTAAATTGACATGTGGGCAAGTACAATCACCTGACCCCGGGCTGCCTGATTTGTCTTTGCCACAGGAATAAAACTATCCTATCATTGTTTAGCATGATATCAGAATACAACAATTCCATTGATTCTGGTCCCGCCAGGATGATGCTGTGAAATTTCTAACTTACAAGGTGCCAAAAAAGGCTAGGAAGAAAGCAATGCAGAACAATCTGTTCTCAAACTCCACAGAGGCAATGTGGGCTGAATGTATCATAGCTGTATCAAATGATCATGAGTGTGTGTGCATTGTGAGAATGTACTGTTTTCGTGGTCCAACCCATTATGAATTTTTTCACCATGAAGAGTGCAACTTTTCCAAACCCTGCTGAATCTTGGTGAAAAATATCTGTATTGCCAGATGGAATCTGACCATGGCTTTGGATAAACCTTGCCGTTTGGCATGCAATATGTATTTAATCACCATCTCTTCAAGATTCTGAGCAGCGCTCCACCATCCATAGTTGTATAGGAAAGCAGTGATTCTGCTGTATCCCCTCACATAGGCATTCAATGTTGAAGGAAAATGGGATTGACACAGCAGTTCACATGTTCCCTGGTCCCAAAAAAACCACAGGTGGACTGGTACACCATCTGGCTGTGTTCATTTGAGGCTCCAACTCTCTGAACAGGGGCCACTTGCAATGAGAAGGGAGACTACAATCTCACAGCTAGCTCCTGTAACATGCTTTACATGCACCATGATATTTTTGTGCAGACAGCAGAGTACGAATTTGCACAGTAACTCCAGCTTACTGAGTTGCTGTTAATGATCTGCACCACAGCATCACTGTCAGACAATATCCATAGGCCACTGAATGGAGCACCCCATATGTGCAAGATCAATACAACGGGAAAGAGTTTGAGAAATGTGATGCTCCTTATAACCCCCTGCTGAATCTCTTCTGCTGCCCCTTGGGCAGCACATAATACTCCTCTGAAATACTCTGAAACCAATGTCCCCTGAATGAACCAGAGAAAAGCTGGAGGTCATCACTACTGTCAGGGGAAGGAAGCCACAGACACACCATTAAAACTAGCTAGGAAGGCCTGCCAGATAGCCAGATCTTCCCTCAGAACCTTGAGCTCAGGAAAAACCTGCCATTGTCCAGATCCGGCAGTGTAAAAACACTCTTCCCATTGGAATGACTTGCTTCTAATTAAAGAACACATGATTTTCCTACTCCATATCATCGACCACTAATTTAGATAGACTATTTGGAGACCATGAACAAAGGGTCCCACTTGATTCTAAGAAGTTGATGGAAGTTATGGGGTTTTGCGGTTTGTCCTCCTCCAAAGGAATACCAAAATGACTAGACAACCAACAGAAGATTGGTATAAGAGTTCACAGCCTGCTCCACATAACTCTTTGAAAATTCACCTGATAGAGTGCAACTTTCAAAACTGTCTACAGTACACCATTTGGGAACTTAAAAATGTATGCTAGTATTTTATAAAATATTGTGGTGAAAGCCACAGTTTACAAAATACTGCACTTTTCTGCCCCAAAAGTAAACATGTCTTTTTCAGTACAGGCACATATTTGTAATGCAGAAGCATGCATATTTTCTATACCCATTTTATAAAATTGTGCACATATATTTTATACTCCTAATAATTACAACAATTCACAAGTAATAACACATAATTAATTACAGAGGCAGGTATTTTATGATTTTATGATTCCACTTCTAAAAATACTTACTTGTATTTTACTCTAGCTGAGACTGCATTGTACAAATCAACTCCTCTTGTTGTACCTTTCATCGATTCAAATGATAGAAATTCTTCAGCGATATCAATTTGCAGTTAATTCCTCTGACTGTGTATGCATTGTAACACTGCCCTTAAACTCACCTGAACTGAACGTGCTCATCTTCAGTCGTATGTAACTTTTACTTGCATTTTGACATCTTTATTTGTTATTATTTTATGTTAATTAACTATGAATGTGATGCTGTACCTGACCTTGAACACAGGAAGGGTGGGCAAGAAATGCTTTAAAATAAATAAATAAATAAATAAATAAAGTGTTACTTATATAGAGAATCCTATTCAGTCTATTAAAGTTCTCTACCTCTTTATTTCTCTCCAGTTTTACAAAGAAAAAAGGTATAGTTAAATCCCATCTTACTCTACTGCGTTCCGTGCTAGCAGACCCTCATTTCCATAAACTCCTCCCACTGTTTAATGTGCATTTAGGCTCTAATGCATTTTTATGAATGACCCAAATAGTAACAGAGTAAATGATTGAAGACAAAGACTAGTAGGCAGATCTAGTCTGCCCAGAAACAATTTTATGTGAATTTACTCAAAGTAAATCAAATTCCCACATGGAACCTAATCCCCAGTCCTGATGTCTACCCTTTAGGGTTACAAATACTGCTCTGTTCAGGTTTCCCCAGGTCCTCCAAGAAGCACAATGCAGCCTGATATCCTGAGTTGTAACTGTTGTCAGTGAAGGCTGCTAAGTGCCCTCATTACCATTCCACTGAAGAATACCAAGTGGAAAAATGTTCTTCATACTCCTAAGATTTTCAATCTTGAAAAAGTCTGGCTAACTTTGGTTAAGACTGAGGTAGCATATCAGGTCATATATTTAAATCTAAATGAGATTTTGGTAAAATTAATCAAGTGTTTGCACACATCATGTTTTGCAGCACAAAGTTGAAAATATTAGGACAATGCAGTGTCTGATATCGTTGCATCAGATGCTAAATTCTTCATTATGAAAAGGCAATACTGCCCTAATATGAAAGCTAGAAAAACATGTTGAAGTTTATTAATTCTCTAAAAAACTTCTACTTATAGGCATTTAATCAGATAATTTTTTAGTTATTTGAAAAAATGCTGGCATATGAATGTCTCTTCCATGTGAATTCAGCTAGATATGTAATTATCCATATAACATTTAGTGGATAAATAGGAGGCATTTCAGGGGCCTTCCTGGGTGGAGTTGGATTATCAGAAGACCGTATTCAGCTAACTCCAATATTTGATTATGGATGTACAATGATGTAATCCACCATGGACTATAGAAGTAATGGGGTAGATTTTAAAAGATGCGCGCACGCGGTTTCCAGCACGCGCACAGGGATGGGACAGTTTTATAAAATTCTCGTGTCGCCACACGCATGTTATAAAATATGATACCCATGCACATGGGCAGGCAGGTTGAACTCACATGCGCAAGGGGGGGGGGGGGGGGGCTCAAGAAATGCTTGGTGACATGATTGGGCCTACCCCAGTTCCCTCCCAGTCCGCTCCAATTAAAGAGCAGACTGGGAGGGAACTTTCCTATCCTACTACCTACCCTTCCTCCCTTTCCCCCTCTCCTCCCCAACTAGTAAACTTTCCCTGTCTACTCTCATATTTCTTGTTGCTGAACTTACCTGCTCCTCTGAGCAGAAGTAAGTTCCGCGCGCCAGCAGCTGGCCGGCGCGTGCTTCCCTGGGACAGGGCCTAATGGCCTCTGTCCTGGCCGGCCCCTGCCCTGCCCATTTGACAAATCTGCACCACAGGACCACTGTCCTCCGTGCATACTGGGAGAAATTCACATGGCTGGGCCATTTTTAAAATGCGCTTGGCGCACGCACGGCTCAGCAACACACGTATCTCCCAGTTTTTGCTTGTGCCGGGCTTTTAAAATTTAGCCAAATGTGCAGAATATAAATTTTCAATAAATGAAATGAAAAGGAAAAGGAAATTTTAAGTTAGCTGAATAATTTAATCAGCTATCTCTAAATGTTCTCAAGAGCAGGGGTAAAATGATCCCGGAATGTGTTCCCAGATAGTTTTTTCTTTAACTGGCTATATTCAAAGAATATAGTAGGATACGAGGCAACCCTGTTAAAATAAAAAAAAAATAAAGATTAGTGAGCCTGTCAGCCTGAGTCCCCCACCCCCACAGCAGTGACAGCAAAATGGGCAAGCCAGCCAGAGTCCTCCACATGAAGTCCCTCCAAACATAGTTTTAAAGCTTAATTCATCTGAGAGTGCTTGTCACCCTTCCCCTTTAAAATGTGCTCCTAAATGTTTTCCCTGTCCCAGCTCTGCCTCTGAATGCCTTTTCTTGTGTGCATAAAAGTATGTGCAGAATTGCTTCCATATTTCCCTTCATGCATACAAATCCCCAGGCAATTTTGAAAAGATCATTAATGTGCACAATATCAAATGTTATGTGAATAAATGCTTTTGAAAATGAAACTGAGTTTTGCTTACTTTCATACACATGTGAGTGAACTGAAAACTGATTTCAATGGATAAAAGTGGAGATATGAAAAGGGATAAAGGAGTAAGCTGATTAAACTGCTATGAAGTAAAGAGACAAAAAATATTGTAGAGGAGATAGGAAATAATTGGAAAGAAGAGAGATCTGTTTTGTGAGTCTAGCACCAATTACATTCATCTTTCTGAAGAGACAATAGTTAAAAATCATCATTCAGACTGGACAGCTGTCCCCAATTTTATTGAGCTTATGGTCCAATACTGTTTTTATCTTGCAAGCGGGAGGAAGAGAGGATTAGGATGCTACTGGTCCAGTAACATTTTTTTGTATTGCGCAAGGGATAGAGGGGTATTGAGAGCCGCTGATCTGCAACATTTTTTCTCCTATTGTTTTGTTAACTTACTATATAGTCAACCTGTCTTACCTCTATGATTTTCTCTGTTTAGTGCTTAATATCCGTGCTAGTTGGATAAAGTGGGACCATGCTTCAGGAACACCCCCAACACCATCTCTTTTTATCCAGTTAAATGTTATATAGATAGTGATTTGCCTGGACAAAAGTTTGCTGGTCAATGTGTGCGTGTTGGGAGCAGAGGGGGTAATGGCAAATTCCAAAGTTTATTCAGGTAATTCCAAAAGTTACCCAGTCATACCTTTGAATGTTGACTCCAAAATATGTTTTAAAATGCTTATTAATAAGTAATGCATACTATAAATAATGAAAATATTTAAAAAAAAATTTCTAAACAATGTGGTATAGTGGAATGCTGATCAAGTCATAAATCTCTTTATTCTTTTCTCAAACAAAAAGTTACATATAGAGTAGAATTACTTTCAAAAGCACTATTTTAGAATATATTACATTAATGCTGTACTTATTTTGCATTATCAAAGATATTGCTAGTTCTTAATTTAGCGATATGCATTTTATATTATATTTTCATGCTTCAGTCGCCTACCCTTGGCATGGTGTATTGTGATCAGTTGACCTTGGTTCTTCAAGTTGTTGATAAGCTGGACCCATAATTCCACTAAGTCGGCCACGTGACAATGGGGGAGTCCTCTGGAAGGCATTCCTGTACAACATTCCACTTCTTTGTCCTGAACTGCAGTAGGGGGAGAGGCTTCTGAAGCAAAAGCATAGTAAAATTGCTAAGAGCTCACATTACATTGTAAGACAAGAAAGACATATACATTTCTGAAATGCATTTTTTTTGTTTTGTTTTCTGTTTACATTCTCAGCTCAATCATTTATACTAACTGATCCTGATTCACCAAGTTTCTCATTTCTTGAAATATCTCAGCAGACTTTGATCTTTAAAAGCTGTCCTGGAAAATGTTTGATGGTATGCAATATGGCTAATAAAAATGTTACCATATGGAGAAATATGAATATAGTATTTGGATAGAGCTCTTGGACACCTTTCAGTGTAGATGTCAATTCTTTTTATTTTATTTTTATTTTTATTGAAATTTTAAAATGTACCAATAAAGAACATCTTGACTCCTAGAAAATTAGAAACCATTACAAGAAAATATATAATTTAAAATAAAAACTCCAACAATATCAGACCACAAAATGTGGGGGATTAAAGGAAAGAAGAATCAATGTAACATTATACCAATATATCTTAGCATGCTCGCTATACTAACAAATTAAACTCAGTCATGGCTCTCAATTATGTGCAGTTCTCTATTCTTATCTATAGGAAACACTCAAGTTGATTGGGATGATAAAAAGCATAATAATTATTATGCAACTTAACCTGACATTTGCAATAAAATTGAAGAACAAAACTAGCTCCAAGGGCTAAAACCCTCTGCTACTTCATCAAAAATAGCTTTTGACTCTGCTGAGTAGCTTTTGCCACATCAGGGAAGATAGCTACTTTAGAACCTAAAAAGAAACAATTTTATATATTGAAAAATAATGTGTCCATTCCTTCCGTTTTTAAAGCATAATTAACTAACATAGGCCTGGATTTATCAAAATGTGGTAAGTACTGCATGTGATAGCAAAGGGGGTGTGTTTTATGCTAATATAGCATTTGTGCTAAGTTAGCACAAATTGCAATACCATTTCAGATTTTGCAATAAGTGCCAGACCTGTTGTATTTCCTGCATTCAACCACTGGGGGACCATTTTTAATGATCCCAGACACACGAGAGAGAGAGAGAGAGAGAGAGAGAGAGAGAGAGAGAGAGAGAGAGAGAGAGAGAGGGACTGGCCATAATATCATAGCCCATAGGTAGGTATCTGTATCCCTATGGTAGGGCCACCTAGTAACTCGAGGTGGGGATTAGGTAAGAGTGTAGGGGGTTAGGGGCCACTTTGACATTCTACGTGATACCTACGAACAGAACAATGGTCTCTTGTGAAGATTTGCTGGCCTTTGGAGTGAGAAAACTCACTCCAAGATGAGATTTGGGCAAGGTTCTCATGGAGAACCTTGCCCAAATCTCATCTTGGAGTGAGTTACTAGGTGGCCCTACCATAGGGATACAGATACCTACCTATGGGCCATGATATTATGGCCAGTCTCTCTCTCTCTCTCTCTCTCTTTGTGCTCTGAACCTGTCAATTCAGCTGAAATCAGACTTACAGGAGACATCACAAATTGTGATGAAACCTTATCACACAATCCAAAGAAGTGTTGTTAAAATCTGCATTATGGATATGCAGTAAACACCTTATTGCATTTTGATAAATGACCCTCATAGTTGCCCAAAAAGACATCTCTGAAGAGACTTGTAAGAAGCCAGTTAGGTGTAAACTATCAAAAGATGCATCTAGATTTCTGTTAGTACCCTCAGAATCATTCCCTGGTAGAAAGAAAAACTTGATAATTGGTAAGAAATTCAGTTTATACTTTCAGACTTCACAATAAAAACTTTTAATATATCCATTGGAGAGACTAGACTAGATTTGGGGAAATTAAAAAGTCTAAAATTAAGTTTTTAAATAATTCTCAAAGTCACACTTATGTAGAATTTTCCACTGATTCTCCAGATTCTTGAAGTTCTCCTCATGGATCTTAAGAATTAGATCTTAAGAATTAGATCTTGAGGAGCAATACAATCTTGAATTTCTCTATGACCAGATAAAACCAAATCAATTTTATGAGACAGTGATCTACCCAATTCTGAGATAGCCAAGCATAACGTATCTACAGTCTCCATGTTGGGTCATGGTTTTGGCCTGGGTTTGGGTTCTGATCTAGGTGGAGATTGAGGCATCTATACCCAGCCTCCGGGCTTGAGCTCCTGTGTCAGGCCTGGGTCTGGGCTGCGGCCTCTTCTTCAGGACCCAGCCTGGGCTTGGGCTCTGCATAGGCCAAAGTCCAGGCATCAGGACCCAGCCTCTGGGTCAGGTTGCAGCATCAGGCTTGGTTCCAGGCCAAGGCCCTAGCATTGGGACCTGGCCTTCAGGTTGGGTCACAGCATTAGCCTGGGTCTGGGCCTCAGCCCTGGTATTGGCACCAAGCCTTCATCAGCTACTCAATGGATCAGGTAAGTTTGTTTTTTTTTAATTTTGGGGGGTCTTGGCAAAGGACCCAACATCAGCCTGTGCCTCTGCTGAGACCTAGGCATCCCGCTTGGGCATAGGCCATGGCCCCAGTTTTGTGCCTAGGTCTAGGCCAATGCATTAGTTTAAAACAAAATGAACAAATAAGGTTTGTTTTATTTGAATGGGCCCCAATTTCATATAGGGCCCCCTGAATGAACAAATTAGTCTTGTTCATCGTGTTTTGCACTTTCATTTTAAACAAATGCAGATCCCTATCATACATGTTTATATTTGTGTGAAAATAAAACTAATGTATATATATGTTTTTATGTGCATGTGAACTTCCATTTCTTCTGGGGCAGGCTTGTTTCAAAATGTCTTCCCCTACACACAAGGAAAATTCACCAGCAGGGATGCCTACCAAGAGATGTTCTTGATGTTGGGGCATGAAAATATATATTTTCCCAGGTGGGGGGTACAGTGGTATGACACAAGATTGAGGAGGACCTGGAAAGACTTTTAGGCCCTCTATAACCATTATGATGACTGCCCTGGAGAGGTGAGTATATAGTGAGAAGTTGGAATGTGCATGGAGTTGGGATATTTTGGGAGGGCTTAATAGGTAATGGGGTATTGGTGGGGTGGTGGGTATTGGGGGTATTGCGAGTGTTGTGGGCATGCAAGAGGTGGTAGGGATAAGCAGGAGGTGGCAATTGAGGGGTGGGGTTGTGGGTGGTAGGGAGAAAATGGGGGAGGTGCCAATACAGAACTAAATGCTTTTTATTCCTATTTCTCTGTATAGATTGAGAACCTCAAGAAGAAGGCCCAGGAGATCAAAAGAATGCAAAGGGAGTGGCTGATACATGTGCAGGTCTTGGAAGTCAAGTGCAAAGGTAAGTTGATAACATTACCATCAGGGAGATATCTACAAGTATTTTCATGGAAATCATCACTGGTCCCCTACTGTTCATCCTCCTTACAGGACCCTGTATCTACCTACTTCAAGCAACTTTCTTGAATACTAACTTCATGTTTGCCTATTTTCTGGCTCATGTGGAGCTCTGTCTTGAAGCAGTACTAGTTATATATTCACTGGCCTTACATTAAACTCAAGATGATGCTAGATCCTATTCGTCATTCTCTTACTAGTCAAACTGAGTGCCTACCATTCTAGAAACACCTACAGAGTAGTGCAAGCATCCCAGCCATTGATGTATTGTTATGTAGGGCACATCCCAACATTAAACACCCAGATACTGAGCCTACCAGTGATCCCCCAACACTATCTAATCATCTTGAATAACAACACAGCTTTATACAAGCTTCTTTATCACAGGGAACCAATCTATGACCTTGCCGCTCCTTATAGGACATGGGTATCCCACCGCTAGGAGCACTCACCATTGCCTCCAACTCTCCCACTATTGCAATGCTCTCTAACTACCAGTAGATCTTGCATATCGCATCCTGGAGCATGTAAGATGTAATGACACAATGTTTTGGCTCTCTTTCCAATGAACATCAGCTCATGCTCCTTGAAGGAGGAGGAAGAGGAGAACAAAGAAACAGAAGACTAACTGGATCTTCCTCAGTTGCAGAAGCAGATGTACCAAATGCTGTGGATCAGCAACTACTACCACCACCACCAGCACCAGCACCACCACAAGCAATAGCCCCAGAGATGGCAGACCATCTACTCCCACCCGTACAAATGGGAGACACAAGGTTACTATATTCAGTTATCCCCTTTCCTGTAGGGCTTCCTCCCCCTTTGGCCCTAGGACCTCAGGTTGCTATTCCTGAGCCTGGCCAACTATGGCTGGCCAAAGAAGGCTTCCAGGAGACCCTATCCCTAATCCTATTGCGCACCCCATGGCTACAGAGTCCTCTTTTTTGACAGAGGAGCCCCTGCACCCACACCAGAGTGAACTCTAAATGCCATAGGGGGAGCTGTAGAGAGGATGAGAGAGGAATTCTGTGGCCTGTGGGCCAAATTCAGAAAGATAGTGAAGGTTCTAGAAGTGGCTCACCTTAGCTCAAAAGCCCGTCACAGCAGCTTTTTGAACTGATGGGTATAAGGCGACCACCACATTCACCAAACACTTTGGCCTCTCAAGACTGGGTCTCCTGGTGTTCCTGGGGCTTTTTTTTTTTTTAATAAATAGTTAACTTCTTAGAATTCTCTCCCCCGCACACACACACACACACACATTCTTTGATGTTATATGGTAAATGGAATGTAAAGATCATATTTCTTTTACATGCATTTCTAAAGTTTATATTTTCATTGCTGTGTTTTGGGGGTACAGAAGTCTAACAAAAATTGACTCATTTGTTGCATTTTACCCATTCATTTCAAACTAATCCCTGTTGCTGAATATTGTTGCTGAATAGACACAAGTTGGTAGCAACTGAGATGGTAACTTTTAAACCGGTGTGCAGGCACACATTTGTTGGCCCAAGCCCAGGGATGCGGACATTTGATAACAAATGCACGTATATAACATGTGCACACAATTTTAAGTGGATGCACGCCTATACATGCAAATGCCACTTCTATTGCATAAGTGGGGGGATTTTAAAAGACTCACGCACCGACGCCATTACCAGTTTTCCCAGTTCATTCCCAGTTCACCCAGGTAAAGAATAGGAATTCCACCCCCCCCCCCCCCCCCCCCCCCCAGTTTAATAGCCTCCCTTCTTCCCTGTTAGCCACACTTTTAAAACCCCATTGATCTGCTTAGAATTTTTTGTTTTACAACTTACATGTCATTCATAGCAGAGCAAAATTACATGACAGGGGACCCCGGGCATGTGCCAGTACATGTAAATATTTATGCGCAAATTTTAGGTTACAATCCCAGAATGCCCATGCCCTGCCCAGACAATGCCCATCCTTTTTTTTTTTCTTTTCATTTGTGTGCGCAGCGATAAGTACGCACAAAACCGAGCACTGTTAAAATCCACTTGACACCAGCTGGCCCAACTTATGCACATATCTCCAGGTTTTGGTGTGCGCAGGGATTTTAAAAGTCACCTTTATTGTCTAATCATATATTTTTAAGGATATCTAAATGTCCTACAATTGTTAGAAGTAAAAGAAGCAATTTAGGGTGTACATCTTCTATTGAAAACTGTTTTTCAGAATGTTCAGTAGATTCACCTCCAAAGTTTTACTTATTAAAATAATAGTAAAATGAAATAAAGACTTCTGGGCTTTAGCAACTATCTTTACTGATACTTCTGGTTTTTTTTTCTGTTTTTCTTCTGTTCTTTAATTGTACCTGGAGAAAAGAAGGGATACTTTTCTTGAAAAGCAATCCTTTATTTCTAATGGATTTAGGATATTATAAGCAATGAATATTTTTATCTCATCTTTAGACTTTTTTTAGTTTACAAAATGATTTAAGAATTTGGATAGTCCACCTTATCTTGCCCCTGTAACTTAGATAAAATTATTTGGGTATGCAACTTTTTAAAAATTTCCATGATACATACCTACTTTTCTATGGTAATGCAAATTAAAAAGCAGCAGCACATTTTAATGGATTAGGCCACCATTGCTTTTTAAACTAGAGCCTATCATTTAGTGAAGACTTTAACTGATAAAAAAATATCTTCCATAAAGCATCTTACAAAGTTATGCATTTATATTATTGTGCTTCATATTTTCTTTGACTTTAACATTACTGAAATTGTATTTAGAATTTATTTTAAGGCTATGTTTTCAAGATTTTTCTTTAAAAAGATGCAGGCATTTTCTCTGTATCATAGAATAGAATAAATTACATTAGAGGGAAGAAGAAAACATTTGATAAAGATATTAAAAAATTACAGCATCTTATTACTAAACAAATGATTTAGGCAACTTTAAATAAACTGAATTAAACAAATCATTCCACTTTCAGTGTATCGAGATTACAGATAAGCAAAGATTGAAAAATTAGATTTTTTTTTGCATATTTTAAAATCCTTTTCAATTACATTGAATTTTTGGAAAATGGGACTGCATGATCAGTCAGAAGCCTTCAAGTTCACCTGTTAGGGACCTATGCTCTAAAGTGAGATAGTGAGACCTCGGCAGTAAGACTGTAACTTTCATTCCGGCACACAGGCACACTTGTATACGCGTTCATTGGCACATGCCCAGGGACACTGCTATTTTATAACATATGCATGTATATGGTATAATTGGCATGCGTATTATAAAATGGCCTGGCCGTGTGCTCATGTGTGCTCCATTTTAAGAGGGTGTGCATCTATGCACACAAATCCTGCTTCTACCGTGTAAGTGAAGGGATTTTGATAGGGGCATGCATTGATGCCATTGCCAGTTTTCCCAGTTTGTTCCCAGTTCGCCCAGTTAAGGAATAGGTCTTCCAAAACACCCTACTTTAATAGCCTTCCTTCGACCCTGTTAGCCCATCATCCATGACAGAAGAAATATTAAGTGGCAGCGCACGTCAGATCATGTAAGTATTTACATGCAATTTTCAGGTTAAAATCCTAGAACAGCCATGTCCTGCCTAGACTATGCCCAAGCCCCACCCTTTTTTCAGACGTTCCGATGTGCACACAGAGGCATTTATGCGTGTAAAAGGGTGGCTTTTAAAATCCACTCAGTATGTTATGGCCTGACATATTCGCACATCCCCTGATTGATGTGCGAATATCAAAATTCACCTTTAAAGGTTAGTATGCATGCTCATGCCATTTAAAATGTGCACATAAAATAGCATAATATGCAGTAAGGCCCTAGTATAAATGCTAAACCAGGTTTGAAGATGTTAGCTGCTCTATGCAAAAATATGTGTGTACCTGCATGTAAATGAAGACATGCCACATGAAAATTGGGCTCTAGCAGGCACATGGGAAATATTGTGGTATATTCTTTTTCATTTGAATTACTTTGACTACACAGTTTTTCTACAATTAAACATGGGTGCACCATTTTGTATTATTATCACAATTTAATTGTAAATCTTCTTTGGGATGATTATTTAGAGCAAAATGTTATTTGACATAAAATTAAACTAAACATGCTGTACAACAATATCCACAACTTTTAGTTCCTCCTACAGAGACTGTGATAGATCAATGCCCAGGGTCTAGGAAAGTACTGTCTCCCTCCCTGCCCCTTTCAACCCCACAAGGACTCCTGAAAGACCTGGAGGTAGTGGACTATATGAGAACTGAAAATAGCTTAAACCCCAGGATTAACTGTGTGCTTATGAACTCCTAAGGATAGGACTCCAGTCCTGGTTTAGATACAGATGATAGGGATGTGCAGAAGGAAAAGATTTGTTTCCATTCTTATTCGTTTTGCCAGGACCCAAATTTGTTGCATTCGTTTCATGGGGAAAAACCAATTCATTTGATTTGTTTTATTCGTTTTCCGTTTTCCCATTAATGCCAATGGGGGAAGTATTTGCAGCCTATTTTTGGCTGTAGAATTGGGGTTTTCTTATCAATTCTGATGAAACTTCTGGGGAGAAATCATCAGAATGAGAAAAGAGCTCCAAGGTACTTAGACTGTGGCAAAGTGGCACCAAAGTAGCATGAGTAGCCTAAGGCACTTTAAAGGGGCAAAGGGGTACCAGGAAGAGCAAGAGTGCTTTAACAGAAGTGCAAAGCAGCATCAAGAGTGTCAAAAACACACCACAGCTTCAAAAGAGAGCACCGATAACAGATGCATGAACCCTCGAAGGCAGCATGGCAGGCAAAGTGGCAAGACAAGTGGCATCAACATCCTACAGCACAATGAAGGGGTAACATAGCAAGCAGAAAGACTAGCATCAACACACTGAGGAACCATGATAGTGGCAAGGACACCACAAGGAGTTGAGTAAGTCATCTGGTGTATGGCAGAGTGGCAGAAAGTTGATAGGGGCAACACAGGCTGGCAGAGTGGAGGTAGTCAGGGTGTTGTGGTGTTGATAGGGGAAAGACAAGGAGGCAAGACAAGATGAGGCTCAGCATGCGGCACGAATGTCAACTGGGGCAAACTGTCCACCCGACCCATCTTGAAACACGGACCTGAAACATGATGAACTATGCCTGGGTGGGATGGAGCATTGCTGCTGTGCACAGGGTAGATGGAAGGGTATTAGGCACCCTAGGCAAAGCTTATAGCCTGGCGCCCTACCCCCACTTTCCCATACACAATTTTAAATTATGCATTTAACACATATTTTACATGAAAAGTGACATTCTGAGGTAAAATGAATATATACATTATTGTGATAATTCCATGCACTGTTGTGATGCCAACAATAAAACTTTGCATCTTGGAATTCATATGGCATCATATCTATTGTGATATATTTTGGCATGGTCCTCCTGAATCAACACAGTAATATCTGCCATCACTCAAAGAATAACAACCATACCTACGAAAAATAATACCACAAATATTACACCATAATCTAATATATCAATTCCTATCAGGAAAACAGAACAGGCCAAGCTAAAGTTACTACAGATCCCTACAGAGAAACCACATATTAAAAGAATGCTTCATCTCAGTCTTTGCATGCAGAACACAAACCCTCACCAAATACAGAATAAAGCCACATAAAGTATAAATAGAAATGTGCAGACAACAAAAGAACTGTAAAACGCATCACGCCAGACTCTATACAGTGTAACAATGGAAAAACAAAAATTTCACATTCCTCATGAAACAATCAATATAATCAAGATTTATAAATCATTAATCATAATAGTAAAACCATACTAATAAAATAATTTCAAAACAGCTGATGAATAGAATATCCAATAATTAAAGACGCATGCAAATTTTGAAAGCTTTACCAAACACCAATAAAATATTTCAAACAGCAGACACATCACATACTACCCAATAATTAAAATGGTAGTCAATCAAGAAAAATGAACTTAAAAAGCCACCTTTACTTACCCTCTCCAGCAGTTCTCCTACTCCTTTCCCTTGCAGGCCACACCAGAAGCAGCAGTAGCTGCTGAAGCTGTCCTCACTGTCCTCTTCCTTAGGGACCACAACCAGTCTCTTCTGTCTCACACACACACACACACCAGACATACCCTCAGGACCAGTTTCTGTCTCTCGCACACCAATCATCTCCCCAACCAGTCTCTCTCTCTCTCACACACACACACACACACACACACACACACACACACACACCAGTCATCTCCCTGATCAGTCTTTCTCACACATACACATGTCACCTCTCTGGCCAGTCTCTCACAATCACACAATGCTCTCGCTCTCTCTTACTTACACACAGGCTTTCAATCACACACAGGCTCTCTCTATTTCACTTACACACAAGCTCTCAATCACACACATGTTCTATCTTACTTACAAACAGGCTCAATTACACACATGCCCTCTCTCACAGCCACAAGCCAGCCAAAAACATGCTCCAGCTCTCTCTCGCACACACACACATTGACACACAGAAGCACCCTCCCTGACTCACATATACACCACACACATACAGAAGCACCCTCCCTATCTCACATACATGAAGCACCTTCCCTGTCTCACACACAGAAGCATCATTCCTTTTTCACATACACACACACAGAAGCACCATTCCTTTCTCACATGCACACACATACACACACTAAGAAGCACCCTCCCTATCTCACATACATGAAGCACCTTCCCTGTCTTGCACACAGAAGCACCATTCCTTTCTCACTTACACACCACACATACACACACACACACAGAAGCACTATTCCTTTCTCACATACACACACACACACACACACACTCAGAAGCACCATTCCTTTCTCATATACACATACACAGAAGCACTCTTCCAATCTCAAATACATATACACACAAAGGCCCCCAGCTGAACAGTTCATCTCCATCGCCGGCTGGCTGCACCAGTCTTCATTTCTCTGGCAGCGGCTGGCAGCAGCCATCTTCATTTCTTTGGCCTAGTCTCGGGCTGCACTGGTCTTCATTTCTCCAGCGGCCACTGGCAGCGGCCATCTTCTTTTCTTCGGCCTAATCTCGGGCTGTGTTGATCTTATTTTCTTCAGCCCCGCCAGCCTGCTCTTCGTTGGCAGCTGACTGCACTGGCCTTCATTTCTCTGGCAGCAGCTGGCAGCGGCCATCTTCTTTTCTTCAGCCCCGCCGGCCTGGTCTCTTCATTTCTTTGGCCCGGTGCCCTCAATGGCCCGGAGCAGAGGATGCCACATGATCCGCTAGTCCGGCCCACTGGGGGAAGTCCAGTCCCCTGATCGGCCAATCCGGCCTTACTCTCACATGACCTTCTATTTCTAAAACACCACAGTGCGAACCAAAAGAATGGAAACTAATGATATGTTGCATTCGTGGGGGTTCGCCATGCATTTCGCGGACCCACGAATGCAACTAATAGAGACCTATACATTGCGGATTGCGCATTCGTTCAAAACAAATGCACATTTCTAATCGATGAATCATTCCTATAGTATTAGCAAATATACCATGAAAAATAACATTCCTTCTCCATTTTCTCTAGCTTTTCCTTTTACATTCTGGAAACAGAATTTATAAGCATTTCTACACTTTTATATAACTTACATTTTCACTTAAAACATAAATATTTCTTTCATGCCTTTTAACAGAACTGAAGCTAATATATAATATCTAGTCTGCTGTTATGTGTAATCTTAACAGATTATAATGATAGGATAATTTTAATTTGTACTATTAATATTTAATAATGATATAGCTTGTATGCATATAATAATGAAATACAGAAGGGATGCCAGTCAAATCTTATCATCCCAAGAATAATGCAGAATAGGTCTTCAAAGCTGTTCAAATAATCTGCAGACTGGATAATGGTTCATAGCCAGATTCTTTAACTGCATCTGTTTGATGAGATTAGGCTGCAAACTATGGCTTACAGCTTTATCTCGCAACAAGCGCCATAATTTTGACATGATACAAGGAAGAATTATTGACATGTGAGATCAAAGGAGGATCTGAGTAGTGTGCCCTGTGATCTAGGGTGGGGGAGAAGAATCCAGCAAATAGGGCTATAAACAGAACAGGAACCATATAAATATTACATAATCACTGCCCTCCCCAGAATGCTCTGAAGGAAGACAATGGAGGGACTCATTCTCATCAATTGATCTGCAAATTTTAGAAATAATATACACTTGTTGCTGTTCCTTGGTTTCTAGATCTAAGTCTTTGATGAGGGTAGCCTAAGGAATATAAACTACAGTGAGTTTTATAATAAACTTCCTGGAATTTTGTAATGATTTTGCTCTTTTATAAGTCCTGTGGTTGCATTTGGCTGCAAATAACCATGAATTAAGAGTGGCCAACTCCAGTCCTTGAAAGCTACAAACAGGTCTAGTAATCAGGATAACAATAATGAATATGCATGAGATAGATGTGCATGTACCACCTCCATGGCATGCAAATCTATCTCATGCATATTCATTGTGGATATCTTGGAAACCTGGCCTGTTTGTGGCTCTCAAGGATTGGAGTTGGCCTAGGCTTGACTCAGGCCAGATGCCGGGTCATCAGCCAGGAAGCTGGATCCCGATGCCTGGGCCTCAGAGTCCCAGGTCTCAGAGTCTAGGCCTGGGAGTTCCTCTTCTTCATACCTCTTCTTTGTTTGGCATTTGAAAGCCAAATTACGCCATTCGCTGGGGTCATGTTGGTGTTAACTCCAGCGCATTCATCCCAGCAGATGGAACCAATTTGATGTACGTTGCCATTTTAATGTACGTGTTGAGTCCTGGGCTCGAGTTCTGCCTTAGGCCGAGGCCCAGGCATCAGAAACTGGCTTTCAGGTTGGGTCATGGTGTCGGGCCTGGGTCTGGACCCTGGCCTAGGTCAAGGACCTGGCATCAGAACCAGGTCTTCAGGTTGGGCTGAAGCATGAGGCCTGGGTCCAGGTCGAGACCCTGGCATTGGGACCTGGCCTTCAGGTTGGGTCAAGTTGTTGGGCTTGGATCTGGGCTCTGGCCTATGCCAAGGACCAGGCATTGGTATTCAGCCTCCAGGTCAGGTTGTGTCAATGGGGCTGACTCTGCATGGAGGTCCCAATATCAGGACTCGGCCTCCTGGTCAGGTCATGTTTTTTGGCCTGGGTCTGGGCCCTGGCCTAGACCGAGGCCCTGGAGTTGGGACCAGACCTCTGGGTTGAGTCATGGCATCAGGACTGGGTCTGGGCCCTGACAAAAATCTGAGGCCCAGGTGTTGGGACCCGGCCTCCTGGTCAGATTGTGGCATTGGGCCTAGGTCTGGGCAGATGTCCTAGTGTCAGGACCCAGCCTCTGGGTTGGGTCATGGCATGAAGATTGGGGTCAGGCTAAGATCCTGGTGTAAGGACCCAGTCTCTGGGCCAGGCTGTGGCATTGGGCCTGGGTCCAGGCTCCAGCCTAAGCTGAGGTGTAAGCCTTGAGTAGGCCAAGGCTGTGGTGACCTGCCTTGGCCTGTGCAAGTCCGAGGCTTTGGCCTAGTCCTAACAGGCAGATCCTCACTGAACTGGGTAACTGGGGGATCAGGGGGATCCTGGCCCTGACATTTTTCCAGTAGAGTGGGAGAAAATCCTTGTTTTCCTTTTTTTGGCATTTTTTTTTTTAAATTGTTTGATTTGTTTTTTCAACAAATGAAACGTATCAAGCAATCCACAAACTGAAAGTATGGGGGAAAAAAAAGCTCCCAAAAACGAACCAAAAAGGAAAACAATGTTTTCCCCTGCACATCCCTTCTGCTTCAGGGATGAAGTTTAAAAGTTTACCAGCCTATTTTATTTGTGATGCGAGTTCTTAGGAGGAAGAGAAGGAAGAGACAAGAGGTGTGGTACAAAGGAGAAAAGAGGAAGTAGAAAAGGGAAGGAAGAGAAAGGGATGGGAAAGGAAAGTGCTAAATAATCTCCAGGAATGACTGCCAAAGGACAAGTTATGGAAGGAGATTTGCATGGGTCTTAGCATTTTGGTGACATTCAGGTATAGTCGGGATCATTGTAAGAAAGATAAGGAGACTGCAAGGGAGTACTGTGGGAGAAGGATTCTAAGATACTGGATCATCAAATAACAAGAAGGAAATTGTGTTGCATCCAGTTCTGTGCCATGGAGGAATGAATGAAGGCTATCCTGGAAAAGGAACAAGTTGAAAGTGTCTTGTGTGATCAATATCCAGTTATAGCATTGGCTCCAGAGAAAACAGATATGGACACTTGTTCTACCTTCATGCTACCAAATTCATGGGATAGGGGTCTTCTACCTTATACTAAGGGGGTTATGGCATATAACTAAACTATCTTAGGGGCTGTCAGACACATAGGTCTTCACATGAACACTACCACATTTTCTTTATTAGCTATCAGGAAATACTACAGAGACCTATCTCAGGGCCAGAGGGTTATACATCATGTGGTATTGATAGACAGCTCCATTCATCATGCAGCAGCAGAGGCATGAGATAGATTCTTCATTCCCTATTACTTGACAAGGCTGGGTCTCACTCTATAGAATGATAAGTCCACATTTTGGAGGGGTGAGAAGGGGGTTGAAGTTATTGGGTGGGCTCCCAGAGAAAGCCTTTTTGTCAGATCAAAAGGAGGGGGCAGCAGGGCCAAAACTGGCCCATGAAGCTTTCCTTTTGTTAGATCAAGGGAACTGAGAGAGGAGTTGGAAGACCCCAAAGGGGTATTATGAATTGGGGCAGAAGAGGCATGGAGCCTGGCATGGCCTTTCCTTATGGATCAAAAGCGGGAAAGAGTGTCAGGGTCTGGGGGTTATGGATCAGGAGCTTGAGGGGAAATGAGGGCCCAGGAAACCCTCTGTTGTGTATTAAGGAGTAACATAGAAACATGACAGCAGAAAAAGACAATATAGCCCATCCAGTCTGCTCATCACTTTATCTAGCCCTCACATTTCTCATCACTCCCTCAGAGATCTTCTGTATTTATCCCATGCTTTCTTGAATTCAGATACTGTTTTTGCCTCTGCAACCTTCACTGGGAGGCCATTCCATGGGTAGAATAGGAGATGAGGGCCAATAAGGGACTTGTGTTATGGTTCAGGAATGGTTGATAAGTAGGATCAAAGCTTGAATCCCTATGTTAAATATTAGCCTGTCAGCAACATTTAATACATTTTATTTATTTATTTATTTATTTTTATATACCGGTGTTCGATTTTACATACACATCGGTTTACATTTAAACAAAATTTGCAGATACTCACACGTTACCTTTGTCAAATACATTAAACATTTAAATATGGGGATTGTTAACAAGGGATATAAAAGAAATGGGGAGTGGCTAACACTACAGGATGCACAAAGGGGTATAATAGTTCATGAGCTCATTATCCCCCTTTTTATTTAATTTACATGTGTAAGCCCTCTGAACTTCTTATCATTGGGATTCAATGAAAGAAGTACAGAATCTTGCATGTTGGTTATGGAAATCCATAAAAGATATACTGAATAGGGGTGAAAGACTGATATGCATCAACCATGAGAGAGATCTCTGAGTGATACTGTCTGACTATCTGAAGGTAATTAAGGAATCTGACAAGATGATAGCTATGGCCAGAGGGATGCTAGAAAGTAGGGATGTGAATCATTTTTGAACGATTAAAATTGTCAGATAATTTTAAAATCATTCTAAATCGTTAGAGTGCACGATACAATACAAATGCCCCCGATTTATCGTCAGGGGCATTTGTATTGTATCGTTAAATAGGGCACGGGAATTATTTGGGAGAGGGCGGGAAAACCGGCACACGAAAACAACCCCTAAACCCACCCTGACCCTTTAAAACCAATTCCTTACCCTCCCCCACCCTCCCGAACCCCCCCAAAATGTTAAGTTACCTGGTGGTCCAATGGGGGGGGGGGGGGGGTCCCGGCGCGATCTCCCGCTCTCGGGCCATTGGCGCCATTTTGGCTGCCACTAATAAAAATGGCACCGATGGCCCGATAAAAAAAAAAAAACACCCGACCCTTTAAATCGACCCCCCTTAGCCTCCCCCACCCTCCTGACCCTTTTTTTTTAGGGAGGCCCACGCCGCTAAAAAAAACAAACCACCCAACCCTTTAAAATGACCCCCCCCTCCCGACCCCCCAAAACCTTTTAAAATTACCTGGGGGCTGATGAGTAAAGATGGCGGGCGCCATCTTTAAAGATGGTGCCGGCCATCCAGTGCTCCTACCATGTGACAGGGGCCGGCCAATGGCACGGATACCCTGTCACATGGTAAGGGCAAAGGGGCATCGGTGCCATTTTTTTTTTAGAACAGCTGATGCCTGGGAACGGGAAATCTCTCGCCGAGGCCCCCCTGATCTCTCCTCTCCCCGAGGCCCCCCTGGATCTCTCCCCGAGGCCCCCCGAGGCCCCCCTGGACCACCAGGTAATTTTAAACGGTTTTGGGGGGGTCGGGAAGGGGGGTCAATTTAAACGGTCGGGTGTTTTGTTTTTTTTTTAGCGGTACGGGCCTCCCTAAAAAAAAAATTAGCGATGTGAATTGGAATCGTTTCCGATTCCAATTCACATATCTTAACGATCAGATTCCCCCCCCCCCCCCCAGCCGAATCTGGTCGTTAAGACGATCTGGCATACAATTCACATCTCTACTAGAAAGCATACAAAGAGGTATAACCAGCAGGAAAAAGGAGGTGATAATGCTCCTATGCAGGTCATTGGTGAGGCCTCACATGGAGTAGTACTATGTTCAGTTGTGGAGACAATATCTCAAAAAGGATAAGTATAGGATTGAAATGGTCCAGAGAAAGACAACCAAAAATGATTTGGGGTCTGACTAGAAAGACGTATGAAAAGAGACTGGAGGATCTAAATATGTATACCCTGGAGGAGTAGAGAGACAGGGGGGATATGATACCGACTTTCAAATAACTGAAAGGAATTAATGATGCACAAAAATCAAACCTTTTCTGATGGAAAAGAAGTTGTAAAACTAGGGCGCATGATTTAAAACTCCAAGGAGGAAGACTCAGGAATAATGTCAGGAAATATTTCTTCATGGAAAGGATGATAGATGCATGGAATGCCTTCCCAGAAGAGATGGTGTAGACAAGACTGGTAATATAATTCAAAAGCATGTGGGACAAACACAGAGAATCCCTAATGGCTAGAGAATGGAAATGAAGAAATGAGGTAACCTTTGTTACATCTAAAGTTAACATTTCTGCATGGGAGTATCTGCATGGAGAGGACATTACCACCCTAAGTAACTTGCTAGGCAGACTGAATGGACAATTTTGGTGCCATCTTTAACTATGTTAATATGTTTCCCTGATACTTAGAATGCACACTACAAGCCTTTAGCATGCATGCAGCAGAGGGCTTTAGTGACTTGGCTTCAACACTTAACAATTGCAAGGGACAATTAGGAAAGGAACATTTTGAAATGCATTATTTTTAACAAAAATGAAATTAATAAACATTATGGAAAATATATTATATCATAATTGTAGGGCAACCTTTTTTAGAACATATGCAGGTACAAGAGCAAAGCACAACCTTATTGGAAGTGTTTAAAGATAAAACCCTGGACAAAGCTTTCAGTTTCTCGTTTGTATGTTTTGTCAGATACTATGTCATCTTTGGGTATTGGTGTCACAGGGATTCAGTAAATGAAAACAATCAATAAATGAATAGACAAATAAATACATAGATAAATAAACAAATAAATAAATACATAGGAAATTGGGTATATTAGATATTTTCCATGCACAACGTTTCTTACTCCTTTACTACCCTGCAGACATTAGAGATTCAGTATGTGTGAAATTTCAATATTATTCCAGTTTTGCACACCTTAAATGAATGATTATTCTCTCCACTAAGATATATTGGTTTGTCTTAAAGTATTTTGGAAACACAAATGTGACAGCAGAAAAAGACAATACAGTTTATGTAGTCTGCCCATCCACATCAACTTCTGAGCTCTGCAATATCTGCTTCTCCCTCAAAGATCATCTTCTTAAAGGAGCAGTATGTGAGAGTATACAAAGGTTTTAATTGAAAATTGGCAAAACATTTGGAAACAAAAATGAATTATGAAATAGGTAAAAAAAACAAAGAAAAATTGTTTTATCACTACATTTTAATTTCTATTTAATTTAATCTGTGAAAACTTTGAATTTCTCTGTTTTCCTTTCTACATTTGATAATTTTTCTATAGAGTATTTTCTTGAATATCAATATTTCAGTATATATTCATGGATGTTGGGCAATAATTTTCAGTACTCATAGGAATAAAGTCTGTAGGTACTATGTATGCAAAGCATTTACATAAGTCCACATTGAAAATTTGTAGGTTATCCTCTTGAGCATGTGTAAGTTATGTGTGCTGATTTATGTGCATGCTTTTGAAATGTGTAAATAAGCACATAATGCTTTCCATGGCCCACTTCTGCCTTTCAAAATGCCCACTATCAGGTAGATTTTAAAATCCCTGTGTGTACCAAAAGTGGGAGATAAGCACACAAGTTGTGCGGGCACGTGCCAAGCAGATTTTATAAGCTGCTCATGGACGCGCGTATTTCCTACTGTATGCAAAAGTGAAAAGTTTCTAAGAAGGAGCAGAACATAGGCACGGTCTGGATGGGGCCTTGGCCTGTCAGGGTCTGGCCAAAAAATGTGTGTAAATACTTATGTGCAGAGGCATGCACCAGGGTCCCCTGCTGTGTAAATTTACTTCTGCTGCGGAGGATGTATAAGTAGTAAAATAAAAAATGTAGGCCAGGCAGAGGGGTTTTAATAATTGGGGCTAGCAGAGGGGAAGGCTGGCTATAAAATTAGGGTGGTTGGCAAGTCCCATCCCTAAATTGGGCAAACTGAAAATAAACTTAGAAGGCTACCATTGGCGTCAGCACAGATTCCTTGTAAATTTCCCCTATTTACACAGTAGACATGGGATTTGAGAACATATATCCATTGAAACTTGTGCGAATATGCATGCACATTCATCCTATTTTATAACGTGTGCATATACTCGAGTATGTTATAAAATGGCCGCGTTCTTTGGCGCGACTCGGCTTACACACGTACATGTGCACCCGTGCACAGGTATCAAAGTTACCGTCCCTGAATATAGGTAAAAGTATGCCCAAAAATCATGTTTTGCACATACTTTTATATGCACAGCCAATGGTTGATTTTCAAAGTAGCACTTATGTGCATACAATAGATTTTTAAGCACATAAGTCATGATGAAAATCAAGCCCTAAAATAATAATAGAATAAAAGCTTTAGTTTTCACAAACCTTAGCTCTAAGTATCAATTAAGCAGTTATCTGATGTTTTAATGAGGTATTGCCTTAAGCAGAATCCAAACACAGTTCCCACATCAGTTACCAAACTATAAGAAAACTCGACGCATGAGCTGAGTACATGTTTTCTCAGTGTTTCTGTCATACTCAGGCACATGTCTCAATGTATGTAACTACAATTAAATAATAATGGCAATAATGTTAATCATGACAGCATTATTCAAAATATTCCACTTGGAAGTGTTCATGCAGTTCAGGTACCAGAAATATTATAGCAGAACTTTCAGGCTAGAAGTGGTTGCATGGATCTTTTCAATACCATAAATTATTGCTGGGATAATATTTGAATTGGAAAGTACAACAATAAAATTAGTGGTCTTACTAGTGTATCTTGGCACAGCTTTCATTTCTACAACAAAATATGTTAATAATATAAAAAGATCATTTCTCCATGTTGACACTCTCCCACAATCCCCTGCTTGAGAAGCCTTCATGTCCTCCCTTGAAGCAATGGGCTTCAACCAAATCATACACTCCCCACCCATAATGCTGGCCACACTTTGGATCTTATCTTCATCAACTCCACCATCAATATCATCAAATTCCCTTCATGTCTGACAATTCCATGGTCTGATCACTCTATTATCCATACCACCCTCGCAATACCACAAACTTCTCCTACCCACCCATCACAACCCCTATCCTTTAAATACCGCAAAACCTGCAGCTTGGACACTCTCACACAAGCATTATCTGACATTGATAACCAACTTGACCTCTCATCTCCAGACAGCGCCTTCTCCTCCTGGGTCGACCTCACCAGCAACATTGCCAACAATCTCTGCCCCTTAACAACAAAAACTATCAATCCCGGCTGCTCTAATAGAAAACCCTGGTTCACACATGATCTCAGAAATCTCAAAACACACCTGAGAGCTGCAGAAAGGTCCTGGCTCAAACACCCATCTCCAGCAACCAAAACTACTTATTATCAATGCATGCACAAATACAGAAACACCATTCTCCATACTAAATGAGAATACTATGCTAAAAAGATACATGGTCTACAATACAATCCCAAGGCCCTTTTTTCTATGATCTCTGACCTGATCAGCTCCCCCTCTATGCAACCTCTAACAACTACCTCCAAGAATCTCTGCAATGAATTAGCTTATTTCTTTAAAAATAGTTTCCTCTCTCACTGCTCAATTTTCTCACAACCCCAATAATGTGACTCTTCCTATCCTCAATTTCACAGCCTCACTGTCCTCTTTTGACTCTTCTTCCTCGATGGAAATAGAGAACATCCTAAGAAAGATGAAACCATCCTCACATCCCTCTGAAACTATCCCCTCTAAACTTCTCCTATCTATCCCCAAAGAAATTGCCAAACCCCTGTCTAACATCTGCAACTGCTCCCTGGAACAAGGCACAGTCCCCAATTTTCTCAAACAAGCAGTGGTTAAACCCATCCTCAAAAAACCCAATCTTGATCCCTCCACCCTTTCCAATTTCAGACCTGTCTCCAACCTACCCATCCTAGCTAAAATCCTTGAAAAACTAGTCAACTCTCGCCTCTCTCTCTTCCTTGAACAACACAATATTCTTCCCTCAACGCAATATGGTTTCAGGAAGCACCTTAGCACAGAAACCTTACTAATCTCACTTACTGACACATAAATCAAGGGTATTGGACTCTGGCTCCTCTTATCTGATTGCCATGTTGGACATCTCTGCTGCGTTTGACACCGTCAATCACAATATCCTCATCAACATCCTCAGAGGCATTGGGATATCTGGAACTGCACTCTCCTGGATACAATCCTACCTTCAAAATTGTTACTTCACCGTCCTAACTAATAACATTGAATCCGAACCTATCAACCTTCTCCAGGGCGTCCCCCAGGGCTCATCTCTGTCCTCTACCCTCTTTAACATCTACATGCTTCCTCTTACCACACTTCTCACCAATCTTGGTATCAAGCATTTCATCTACGCAGATGACGTGCAAATTCTCTTCCCCTTTTCTGACTCCCTACAAACCGCCCTCCAAAACTGGGAAGCATGCCTTTCCTCCATTAACCAGCTTCTCACTGACATGCACCTAGCCCTTAACCCTAAAAAAACTGAACTCCTCATCATTTCCTCCAAACATCCTCACTCCCCTATCCCCCTCTCTCACTCCACCACATCCTTCCCCTCCCACACTCGCAACCTGGGTGTTCTCATTGACAACAATCTCACTTTCAAACCCTTTATCAACTCTATCATAAGAGACTGCTTTTTCAAGCTACAAACTATTAAAAAACTCAGACCTTTACTACACTTCTCTGATTTTCGCACAGTTCTTCAGTCTATTATTTTTTTTTAATAGACTACTATAACTCTCTGCTCCTCAGCCTCTCCTCAACATATACTAAACCGTTACAACTCTTACAAAACGCCGCTGCACGTATTCTTTCATGCTACAAATAAATACAGGTTGTTTGTTATTTGGTTAAATATTTGGTTAAATATTATTGTTACTTTCAATGTTCCTTGTAATAATGTTCAATGGTTGATTGTTATTGTTCAATGTTCTATGTAAAAAAACCCCGGTCTAACTTCCCAGACCAGGGCAACCTTTTTGTTACTTGTAAACCGGATTGATTTGTATTGCATACAGGAATTCCGGTATATAAAAAAATTAAAATACATAAATAAATAAATACAAAAAAAGAGACTCTCATTGAACTTCACTGGCTTCCTATACAATCACGCATACTCTACAAAGCACTCTCCCTCATCCATAAAAGCCTTACAAATGACAACCTCCAATGGATCAACCCCCCGCTCCTTCCTCGCACAACCACAAGACCTACTCGTCCCGCCCTCCAAGGAACACTCCGCACCCCTTCAATGAAATCCATCAAACTGACTTCTACTATGAACAGAGCCTTTTCCTTTGCTGGTCCCACCTTATGGAATTCCCTACCCACTGACTTACGCACCGAGACCTCCACTCCTAAATTCAAAAAAAAATTAAAAACATGGTTGTTCCTTCAGACCTACCCTCTACTCTCTTCCCCCTCCACGAATAATACCTGACAGCCAGCAAGTTATTTCTTAATCACCAGAAACCTCTCTCTCTCCCTCCTGTCATCTATACTCCCCTTATTGTTACCCTTATTTTTCCCACTCCCAACCTCTCTTTACCTTGTATTATAGTTTATGTATTATGTATTATACAGGGTATAAATTATGCCTAACATACCCGTTTTATTGCTCCTCCTTTCACGTTATATATAGTTTGTTTTCCTTTTTGCTATTGTTCTATGTAAGGGCCTTGCCCAATAGTTCTTAGTTGTATGTACACCGATATGATGTGCAAACGGTTATCGGTATAGAAGAAATTTGAAATAAATAAATAAAATGTATTTTTATTCTTTAAATAATTTACACACAATTATTTAAAATACTGAAAACATTGCCTTACAGATAACTCCTATATCTATATGAAGGAAGCAAAACCATTTTTAATGTAGCAGAGCTGTTTCATTAAAAAAAAAAAAACACACACACACCATTTCTCAGGGAAATAAAGATAGAAAATGAGTCATAGCTTCAAATACAATCAGCTTAGAGAAAAATATACCATTAATTTCATGAACACTATCTCATCTTTATCTTCATGGTTTCCTAAAATGCAACAACCTTGCTCACAAATTAATTTATCTATGAAATAGTTTTGATGGTTTTCTTTTTTCACTTTATTTTTCAACTAAATATATGTATTTATACAGATATTACTTCTATATTGCATGATGTGCTGAGTATAAACATACCTGCATACATTTGGTTATACTCTGCTGCTTTATTGTTGGTATAAATGTGAGTTTACACATTTATACCAAGTTCTCTTTCATGCTGAAAGACAGCAGGACGTTCATTATCTATTGACTAGAAATGATATGCAATCTGTTATTCGTGATACAGGTGCCTAGTGATTTATGATTTGTTACATTTAAGTCTGCACTGCTGATCACAAATAAGATTTAGGATTGTGGATCACAATTTATATTTGGCAATATGACATTTTTGGATTTACATAGGAGTTAGCGTCTCTTCAAAAGCAAACAAAACTATGGAAAATCTCTTGGGCATAACAGTCCCCTAAATACATGGAAGCAAATGTAAACATATTTTTACACTTCCCAGTCTAGCCATTTAAGCCATTTATTTATCTAAAAAATGATTAGCCTGCACTGATCACAATGTTTTGGAGGGAAATATTACGGGCCGGATATTAAATCAGCTACACACGTAAAACCAGGGGGTTTACGTGCATTGGAGGGCCTTACGCATGCTGGGTCAGTTTTCAAAGCCCCGGCAACATACATAAACCCCCGGGTTGTGTGTAATCCCGGGGTTAGTGAAAGGGGTAGTCTTGGGGGGGGGGGGGGTGCAATCCGGGGGAAGGGCGGGGCTAGAGGCGCTTGGCACAGCGGATATTTGCCACTGTGCCAGGGGATCGCGTGCCAGTAGGGTGCTGGCGCGCGCAACTTGCTCCTGCTCAGAAGCAGGCACAAAAGGTAAGTTAAGGATTTTGGGGGGATTTAGGATAGGCATAGGGGGAGGGCAGGATAGGGGAAGGGGAAGGTAGGTCAGGCTAGGGGGTTGGAAAGTTTCCTCCCAGTTCGCTCCTTAATTGGAGCGGACTGGGAGGGAACTGGGGAAGGCCCTGATGTGTCACTGTGTCTAAATGCAAATATCTTCCCCCCCCCCCCCCCTTGTGCGGCCAACCCAGCATTTTATAACATGCTCATGCCAGCTCGAGGATGTTATACAATCGCGCATCCATATGTGCACTCCAGGTAGTGCATGCACATAGACACGCACGCAAAATGTTTTAAAATCTACTCAAGCTTGCATGCCAAGTGCCACATGCCTAATGAAAAAGATTTGTCTTTACTTGCTTTCTGAAATAATGCAAGGGATTACCCTTAGCTGCTCAGGAAAACAGTTTCAAAAAATTATTTATTGACCAAAAATACCCGATCTTTTGTTTCAGCAAGAGGTGCTGCTCGAATAGAAGGTATATCTAAAAGGCTCTACCTTGAAGATCTGAGAACTCGTAAGGGAGCATAGATACAGAGTATTGAGCTCAACCAAGGAGATACACCGTCATTGAGAAACTTAAAAATAGTTACTGTGATTTTATATTTCACTCACAATTCAACCAGGAGCCAGGAGAGCACATAGGGCAGGTGTTATATGATAATGCAAAGCATTTCAGACCAAACTTTATGCAGCTGCATTCTGAACTACTTGTAAGGATCTTAGAACACTAGATGGAACATTAATAAATATAGAGGGTTGAAATAATCCAGGGCAGAAAAAAGTAAGGTTTGCAATACCAGAAAGAACTCTGAGCTTCCTAGTAAAGGTTGTAAGTGACAAAATATTCAAAGCTTATTAAAAGGTAGTTCTAGCCAGAGCGTTAACTGGATTATATATTGTTAGACCTGAGTCTAGGATCACTCTTGGTATCTTGGATAACAATTGGTATCTAACATCCTTCACAACTGAAAACTGATTGTTTGTCTTTTGATAATACTCTTTCTAAAATCATCACTTTCAATTTTCAATATTTAATAGCAATGTTCTGTGGAAAAGCCATTGTTTTATAGCAGAAAGACAGATGGAAACCATCTTAAATGTTGTATCCCATGTTGAGCTGACTGGGCTAAAAATGTGAATGTCATCTGCGTAAAGTATATAACCCATGCTTAATACAGCTAGCAACTTACATACATGTATATATTAAATAAAGCAGCTGACAACTTCAATCCCTGTGGAACCCTAGTTGAGATTGGATGCCAAGATGAAACAGTTGATCTGATACGTATCTGCTCTTGGTGATCAGATAGACATGATGACAGCCATTTCAAAACAACACCCAAGATCTAGTCATAAATAAGTATTTGGTGATTTAAGGTGTCAAAGGCTGCTGAGATGTCTAATAATATTAACACATACCTCTGACCACAGTCAAATCATTGTCTAAAGGTATCAAAACTGGATACTAAGGGCCAGAGTTTCCAACTTACGTGCGGGTGTAGATTTGTGCGCGCAACCCGGCACGCACAAATCTACACCCAATTTAATAACACACATCCCCGGGCTTGCGCGGGTCGCCGGGCCTATGCAAAATAGGCTCGGGCTCGCAGGAGCTGGTTTTCGGGGTTACGCGCGTAATATACGCGCGTAACCCTTTGAAAATCCGCCCCTAAGAGTCTCAGTGCTCAAGAATTTATGAAATCAAAATTGATTGAGAATATTAAATTCTTCAAGAAAGTTGTTCAGTTTATCAAAACCAGATTTTCTGCGTCTTTTGAAAGGAAGGATAGAAATGAAATATGTCAAAAACTCATAAATTTTATTGGATCAAGAGATTGCTTCTCTCTATATCTCTCTTCGTGCACTCCACTTGTCAGATATGTCATTCCTATCTGTGGTCTTCTCTACTGCCAATTTCAGACTTCCTGCTTTGCATCTGGCTGCACAGTGTGCTTGGAATAGTCTTCCTGAACTGGTGCATCATGCTCCCTCTCTTGCCATGTTTAAATCTCTTTTGAAACCACTTTTAAATCTTATGCTGTTTTTTTTCTGACTTACACCTCCTCCATACCAGAAATAAATGCACATGACGGGATATGGGTGCATGTCCAGACACATAGGTAGATACGTGCACATCTCTTGACCCTACCCTGTAATGTGCATGCTCTGCCCAGACCACACCCATGCCCCTTTTTTGAAGCTCAGTGAGATGTGTGTGCATCTCCAAGTTTTGAAAATCGGGTGGGCGTGTATAAGCCCAATTTGTGCATAGATCCCCTAATTGATGTGTATTCCAAGCTTTTAAAATTCACCTTAAAGTGTTTGTTAATAAACTACAGCAGATGTTAACATCAGTCAAGTTCACTGTTTCTAGCAGTGGGATAAGCTGAGAGTGAAATGTATCTTCAATATGACCTATCTTACTAAAATGTTGGTCTGTGGATTGGTCAGAGGTCTGTCTATAAATGGAACCCAAATAGAACCATGAGTGTTATCATCAAGTTAATTGTCTATTTAGAGACAGGAGAGCTTGAAGCTCTATAGGAAGATGTTTAAACTCTTTAGAGGAAAGGTTCCTGCATCTAGAGAGGGAAACCCCTGTTGGGGGGCAACTGGTGAAGAGACAGGAAGACCAAGCCAGTAACAGAATCAGAAATGACAGGTGTATCTAGATGGGAATGATATTATTTGTCCATGCCTGCCAGTCCCTGCACCTAAGCATTGCTATACGTCAGATGGTGTGTTATGTTTACTTATTTAAAACAAATTATAACCCACTGATCTACAATTCTCAGCGAGTAACATTGGAACAGCCACTGTTGTCTGAACTGAGAAAGCATCCCCAGTGCTGCAGCAGTGCAACACATAGACCTAAAGTACTTCAGCCTCAATTTTCAAAGCTGAACGACTATGTAAGTTAGCTGGTTAAGAGTTAACCAGCTAACTTACATGGGATATTCAGCACACATACACATGCTCACATATTCACTCATTTTCTCTCTCCCACCCAAACGCTGCCTCTCTTCTAATAAGAGCCTTGCTCATACATAGCTATCCTTGCCCCTTTCCATACTTCCTAGCTACAGACACCCAAGGTGAGGAGAGTGATGGGCAACACTATACTTGGGTTGGTCCATTGAGGAGGGAGGGAGAGAGAGCTGCAGCTGGACTGCTTATTTGCTTAAGGCTTCAAAGTGCTGAAACCAGGAGACAATCACACGGGCGGATTTTAAAAGCCCTGCTCGCGTAAATCCGCCCAGATTTACGCGAGCAGGGCCTTGCGCGCCGGCACACCTATTTTCCATAGGCCGCCGACGCATGCAGAGCCCCGGGACATGCGTAGGTCCCGGGGTTTTTTGAAGGGGGCGTGTCGGGGGCGGGGCCAGATGACATGGCATTTCGGGGTGGGGCGTGGCATTTTGGGGCAGGACCGGGGCGTGGCACCGACCCGGGGTCGTGGTCCAGGCCTCCGGACCAGCCCCCGGGTCGGAAAACGGCGCACCAGCAGTCTGCTGGCGCACGTAGATTTACATCTGCTTCTTGCAGGCGTAAATCTAGGAACAAAGGTAAGGGGGGGTTTAGATAGGGCCGGGGGGGTGGGTTAGGGATGGGAAGGGAGGGGAAGGTGAGGGGAGGGAGATAGGAAGTTCCCTCCGAGGCCGCTCCGATTTCGGAGCGGCCTCGGAGGGAACGTTGGCAGGCTGTGCGGCTCGGCGCGCGCAGGCTGCCCAAAATTGGCAGCCTTGCGCGCACCAATCCAGGATTTTAGAGGATATGCGCGGCTATGCGCATATCTTATAAAATCCAGTGTACTTTTGTTTGCACCTGCTGCGCAAACAAAAGTACGCGATCGTGCTTTTTTAAAAAATCTACCCCACAGTGTGCTGGGGGCAGGGCACAGCAGAGTTTGTCAGTGCAAGAGGGCTTCTAAAGGCCCTGTGCTGATATTTCTTCATCTTCCTTCTTTCATCCAGAGCTTAGGCCAAAGGAGGAGAGAAACAGCAGCAGATTTGGATTTAGGCATTGTCAGCAATGATCCAATACCTATAAGAATGGCACCAGAGGTGGATGCCTACCTTGCCTACGCCTAAATCTTGGCCTGGGTGTGACAATACGGAGGGGCTTGCCCCTTATCCAAAAGCTTAGCACTTTTCTCTGCATCCCTCATTCACATTATTTTCTTTGTCTCCATTCTTCTTTCTCGTTTTTTGGGGGGGTTTTTGCTTAGAGGCTGATGTGTTGTCCTTAACTGCTATTTCCTTTATATTAAGTGTCGGTTTTATTATATAAGGATAACAGTACATAACAAAAAATGGCCATGCATAGGGATATGTAAATCTCTCTAAAAGCAGTTTTCAATGCCATGGAATAATCCATGAGGTCCACATTCAGTGCCACTTAGTCAGATAAGTTTTGACTTATTTGACTTAGTGGCAGCAGCTGAATATCAGATCAACAGATTCATTATGGAGTTTTTAAATTCACTTCAGATGTTTGTGGATCTGCTTTGGATATTCCTCAGATTCACTGGGAAAAATCAGCCAGATTTTCCAGCAGATTTTGGAAAAATCCATATTTTCCATTGACCTTGAACTACATGTATCCATAGTCATTTAGTAAGTCTAGTAGCACTTTAGAAATGATAAAACATAGCAGTAGTACTGATAGTAATATAGTCAGTTTCCCAGCTCCATAGCATTGTTTTAACTCAATGTCATTAAACACAGGGTCAGAATTAAGGACATGTTCCTATAAATGTTTCACCACCTACAACACAATATCTTCATCGTCATCTTGCACATGTGTTATTTCTTCCATATTTTCTTACGTACCACCTTTCTTACCTATGATGTTTGATAGGCTGGCTTCCTCTATCAGATAAAGGGGCTTCTGAGAAAGGTTGGTTGCCTGAACAACTAGATTCCATAATATTTTCCATTATGGGCTCTGGATGTCTTTCTGAGTTTGAATACTGTACAACAAAAAAAATAGAGAGTAATGGTTAAGTAATTACTGTAGTTATATATTCAGTTCTGAATTTATTTGATGCCATTGCCCAGGCTGTCAACATAATCCAAAAGATTAGTAGATGGCAATACAAACATAAAGCAAAGGTAGCTACAATTTTATTGCTGGTTTAGTTGCAAGGACTGATGAATAAGTTTTCATTTTCTTTGGAAACTGAAAATATATTATGGACACTGAAGGAATTTGGTTCCAAAGAAAAGAAGCAAGGAGAGAAAAGCAAGTTAGCAAGAAGGGAACCTTTTTGACATGAGGGACTGTGAGAAATAGTGAGATAGGTAAAGATTAGGGGTGTGCATTCGGATTGACCGCATTAGTGAAACGCAACTCATTTTTTTTTTTTACTTAAAAAATTGATTCGACATAAACGATCGGATTTCCCACATATCGAACATAGATATGTTCGATATGTGGGAAATCGCGATTGTTGAGCCAAAATAAAAATATAAACCCCCTCACCCTCCTTAATCCCCCCCCCCGACTTACCACAACTCCATGGTGATGGAGCGGAGTGAGGACGCCATTTCTGCAATCCTTGGCGAGAAGCATGTGACGTCGGCGGCACATCGAGTGACGCCGGCGTCACGTGATTCCCGGCTCGTTCGCGCCGGACGGCTCGTTCGGCCCAAAAAGAACTTTTGGCCAGCTTGGGGGGGTCAGGAGGCCCCCCCAAGCTGGCCAAAAGTTCTTTTTGGGCCGAACGAGCCGTCCGGCGCGAACTCGCCGGGAATCACGTGACACCGCGTCACTCGACGTGCCACCGACGTCACATGCTTCTCGCCAAGGATTGCAGAAATGACGTCCTCACTCCTCGCTCGATCACCAGGGAGTTGTGGTAAGTCTGGGGGGGGGGATTAAGGAGGGTGAGGGGGTTTAAATTTTTTTTTTGCACATATGTACATATACCCAACTCATTGGATTTTTTTTATGTCCATATTGGCCGCAAGTGGGACCCCCTTTCGGACATAAAAAATATGAACATAAAATTTTGCTCTGCACATCCCTAGTAAAGATGACAAGAAGAGGGAGAAGAAGAGATAATAGCAGATTGGTAAGGAGGTGCCAAGTATACTGTATATAGTTTTTGTCTAAATCACTTTTACAACAATTCATATTTAGCAAAAGCCTGAATTTCTCAAGATCAGGGGTGAAATTACCTTTTTTAAAATAAAGTAATTCACATGGATTTGATAAGAAACATATGTGATCTTAGAACGAATATACATCATTTTTAGATAATTCATAGATTAATTAAAGTTATTGTAGACTGCAAAGCATCCAGGTTTGATCATGATAAATAAGACTATTAGTACACTTATTTTTTTTATGTTGAATGATTTTATACTCCATTTTTTGGAGATTTTAAAAAAGGGGAAGGGGAATCCTCTCTAACTCAGTTTCAATCCAGCTTTGGCTCTTCACATTTTTACTACAAATTTTCTCAGATAATAATAGACAACTTTCACTTGATTCCTACTTCTCATTCTTTATGTAAATAGATTTGCTCCTATTGAATTTTATTTATATATATATTTAGATTCATAGCATTCCAATTATTCAAAGCATTATAAAATAGCGAAAATATTTTAATTATTTGAATATAAGTGCCAAGCTTTCAAATTAGGGGGTAAATTTGTAACATCCTACCTACATTAGCCAGCAAATACATGTGCATACTTTATTTTTGAAAATCATCCCACTAAAACTATCCACACCATTTATATATGGTAAAATCTCTTCACAAAATTACAAAGAAAATTTTGCATTCACGTTTGAAAATTCAAAAGTATGCACATGAGGAAAAACCCTTACCAAACTCTGCATCTGGGAACAATTCTGCTCAGACTTATATGTGAACAGGACATACAAGTATAAGTTGACTTGCATATAAGACATGTAAACAGGACATACAAGTATAAGTTGACTTGCATATCGGAGAGGCAATTTTAAAAATTCAATTTTTGCAGGTAAAATACAGTTTTATCCACAAAAAATCTTTAGAAAATTACTTTCCCTTCAAGGAGTTAAGTAGGACCGATTTATGCCAAAGTATTTGCAAAATAGACGGGTCCAATTATTCACCGTTGTGATCTACTTCTGGAATGACGGTATATAAAAAACATAAATAAATTAGAGGATTAAGTACTTCAAACATGTGTGAATTTACAAATATTCAGACCTAAGCAGATTCATAGAGATAAGAACCGATAATTTGGAAGTTGAAGTAAAACCACAATTGGTTTTAATTAATCTAATTCAATTTATGATGTTTTGTGATCTGACTCAGATTCTTGAAACCCCCAATATATGAATTATTGTTATCCACTTTAGCCATTTATATTTTAAATATATTTTTAAATTAATATACTTCAAAATAACTGAAGCCATGGTGGATTAAGAGGTGGCATTATCAAGGGATTCTTGAAAATCATATTTCATATTTCCTAAAGGAAACTAGAAGGCTGAACTTTTAAATCCTATATCCCTATATTCCCTTAATGAGGCCATTACCTTGTTAAACCTTTTTTGCTTCTACCTTCTGTGCCTTTCTTTGCTTTCACCCTGATATATTATCATTCTTGTTTATGTCAGAGTAGCTTACAAACACTGTTGTAAATTTGAATTTGCTGTAACTTGCTTTGAGTTTTCTTTATGGAAAAACATGTAATAAATACATGATGATGATGATGATAAAGCTGATGGGCCACTGTCTCTTTTTAGCCAAACTGCATAACTATAGAATGCAATAGATTACAGCTAAAAAAAAGCTGAAGTGTTGCGTGATGTTATTTTAAGGTATGGAGCAGATTTGTTTTTGTGCTATGGAAACATGGCTACATGACAAAGATGTGGCCATTTAAATTCATTTGTGCCCTAGGAGGTTCTCCTTCCTAAATGGGCCTCTAGTGAGGATAAAGAGAGTGGGGGGTGGTTTTGTTTTTTAGAAATTGTTTTAGTTTTAGGATCCAAGTGTTTGGGTATCTTAGTGGTCTATCGATCCCCCTCCCAGACTATTGAATGTCTATTGGATTTATTGGATTTGATAGCAGAGTAATTTATTGGTCCTAGGTGACTTTTTATAGACTCTTCTACTCACAAGGTGGAGAGGGGAGATATTGGATTTAGATTTTTTATTTGTGGGAGGTGGGTGGGATGTCTGTTTCTAGTCCTACAATAACACCAGTTCCTTGGTGGTTTGGTGGAGTTTAGTTTGAGACAGGAAAAAGAAGAGGGAATTTAAAAAGGTATGAGTGATGAAAAATGTGGATTCATAAGTGTTTGAGGAAAGCTTGGGCCCCATACCTGAGATTTATTTTCAGGAAGAAGCTTAAATTATAGTAGAGAAGTGGGAAGTAGAGTTGGAAGCTGTGTTACATGTGCTTGCTCCACACAAACCCATTAGTGTTATTATCTCATAGGGTTGCCTATATGTTTGTTTGTCATTTTTATTTGATTTTATGTTCTTTTTATTATCTGTTATTTTGTTAAATACTTTTAATCACTTTCAACCTTTGAGTGTTATATACATACCACTCAAAATAAATATATAAATAAATACATAAATTAGAGTAGGTTTGAAGAAGTAAACTCCTTGGTTTTGTGAGGCACTGAGAATGTAGAAATAGTTGGTGAGGTTGTTAGAGAGAAAGTGGTGAGTGAAGTATCAGATGAGTTGGAAGGTATCTGCTAGTTGTTATCTAGTGGCTATTAGATCTGCTAAACAGAAGTATATTGAAAGTATTATCCAGACCGCTGTTAATAAGCCAAATGATTTTTTTTTCAGTAATTAACAGACTAACTACAAATCCTAAAAAGGAGGTGGTAACTAGTATGTAAAGGAATTGTGTGAGGGCTTTGCAGAAAACTTTATTGAAAATAGCAAAAGTGAGGTTAGAGATGTTGAAGAGTAGATCAAAAAAATGGATGATGGTGATCAGGTTCATCAAATAGGTATCTGGTTGGAGGAGAGATGGATGTGAAATAAGTGGAGAGTTTTTGCAGAATAGTTTTTGTTTGTGTGTGATGAGTTGGTCTCTATGTTGGAAAAGGTGGTTATTGGGGGAAAATTTCTTATTAGTAAGCTCTCAACATTTAGTAGATATTCTGAAGATAATGAAGTATTCTGTTGTATCTTGGATCCTTGCCCATCAGCATTTGTTAAGTTTGCCAAATCCTCTTTTTTTTGTAGAAAATAGTTTAGATGGTTAATGCCTTGCTAGGGGAAGGGTCTTTTCCTGAAGCATTTACAAGTGCAATTATTAAACCACTTTTGAAAAAAACATCAGTTGATTTGGCAGTTAATCTGTCCTGTATGGATAAGATATTGGAAAAAGTGATGACATTACAGCTATTAGACTTTTGGATGATCACTTTTTATCTTATACTTCACATATTTTAAGTTCTAGTATTAACACTGCAACATTGCCCACATAAGAACATAAGGCTTGCCATACTGGCTCAGACCAAGGGTCCATCAAGCCCAGTATCCTATTTCCAAGGGGCAGATAGATTCCAAGATGCAACTCTCTCTTAATAATTGTTAATGGACTTTTCCTCCGGGAACTTGTTCAAACCTTTTTAAAACACAGCTATGCTAATAGCTTTCATCACATCCTCTGGCAATTAATTCCAGAGCTGAGAGTAAAGGGACTTACTCAACATCACAAGGAGCAGCAGTGGGATTTGAATGCTGGGTTTACTGGTTCATAGCCTGCTGCTATAACCACTAGGATACTTCACCACTGAGCACTGGAGGCCTGTGTCAGGCTTCTGTAATAATATGAGGATGGAGCCAGCTTTGGTGGCTTTGTTGGATAACACATATATGGAGTTAGAACAAAGTCATAATATAGTGATGATATTTTCAGATTTAAAGTCAGTCATTGATACAGTTAATCATAAATTACTTCTATCACAATTAAGAATGATTGGGATTGCTGGGAAGGTTTTACAATTGTTTACTTATTTTCTTTGTAACCATTCCTAGCAAGTGATCTTGGGACATGCTCAGTCATTGCCATGGATTTTGGAGTGTGGAGTCCTGCAGGGCGAAATTTAGTTGATTTTCATAAAACAAAAAATGGATCCCTTAGACCTAGGCCCAGGGCCTCACCTAGGGAATAGGCCGAGGCCTATCTGGTACAAACAAAATCCATTACTGACACAAGTAATATGTAAAACTTTGTTATTAGTCAAAAATAATTGTGTTAAGACTTGTGGCTCACAAGGCAGTCCCGTGAGCTGCAGCACTCACCCCCAATGCCACCAAGCTGGCCACAGCTCCGCTGCTGGCTCTTCACAGCCTGTTCACCACCAATGCTGGCTGTCACTGTGGGTACACCGCCATTTTGCGTCACTCTTCTAGTTGAGCTTGTGCCCAATGCACTGATGTTTAAGGGGCCTGTGGGGGAAATCAGCCAGGGAGTCTCCGGATGACATCACCTACTCCTCCTGATATAAGGCTTACGACACCTCAGAAAGGGGTCTTCTGTCTTTAAGTGCGTATTGCCAGCGTTCTTGATTCCTGTGTTTCCTGTGCCTTGTCTTCCAGCCTTGCCCACCAGCCTTGTCATCTTCAGCCATCCTCGTGCAGTCTTGTCTTCTCAAGCCAGACTTGTCCTGTCCTGCCTGTCTCCTCCAGTATCTTCTGCATTTCTACATTTCCGTTAGTCTGACTCTCCAGATATTGATCTCTTGTTTGGATCTGACTACAATTGACTGCTGCCTAGACCAACTTAGGCCTGTTCCTGACTCCGTTAGTCAGCTGCCTGCCTTGACCCTGGGGTGCTTTTGGACTATGGTTACTTTAACCGCCCTGGGGACCTGCCTAAGTTCTTCCGGCCTCCAGAACCCAAGGGCTCAACTTGTGGGGAGGAGGTTGGTAAAAGTGAAGTTCCAGACTCTCCTGCTACAGGGTACATATGCCAGATGCCGACATAGGCCTTCTGGGTTTGCCCTTGAGACTGCATCTATGCTGCAGCACAAAGGGCTCACACCCCTGCTACCCTTCACAGGTTGCAGAAGCCATGAGCTCAGCGGACTTGTCTCAAGCCTCAACCATCTCTGGACTGACACTCCAGTTGAAACAGCAGCAAGATCAGCTACAGGATTTGATGAAGCTCATGCAAGGCCTGGCTTCCCAGTCTGAGGTTTCTATGATCAGGGCATCAGCTCTGGCTCACCCTGTCTGGTTCACTTCTGCCATGCTCCATCTGCCTTCCCCACACCAGTAAGGGAGGATCCCAAGAAGTGATGAAGATTCATGAACTAATGCAGGATGCAATTTGAACTACAGGCACATCTCTCTCAGACTAGGTAAAAATCACTTACATTCTCTCCTTGCTTAAAGGGTCCACCCTAGCCAGGGCCTCCCCCCTCTGGGATTGTGGTGCCCCACTATTGGGGGAAATTGTGCAATTTCCTGAGGGAGTTCTGGGTGATATTTGATGAACCTAGAATGATATCCTCCATGACTGCTGAATTACTTCAGATCCGATAAGGCTTCAGGGAGGTCGGCCCCTGTGACATAGTGAGGGCAAAGGCTATCAGCGCCATTTTGAATACTGGCAGCCGACGGCCGGAGTGCAGGAGGTCGCTCCTGGACCCCCGCTGGACTTTTGGCAAGTCTTGTGGGGGTCAAGAGGGTCCCCCCAAGACTTTCCAAAAGTCCCTGGTGGTCCAGTGGTGGTCCGGGAACGATCTCCTGCACTCGGGCCGTCGGCTGCCAGTAATCAAAATGGCACCGATAGCCTTTGCCCTTACTATGTCACAGGGGCTACCAGTGCCATTGGTCAGCCCCTGTCACATGGTAGGAGCACAAGATATCGCCAATGGCCATTTGACAGGGGCTGACCAATGGCACCGGTAGCCCCTGTGACATAGTAGGTCAAAGGCTATCGGTGCCATTTTGAATACCGGCAGCCGAGGGTGTGAATGCAGGAGATGGCTCCCGGACCCCTCGCTGGACCACATGGAGTTTTGGTAAGTCTTGGGGGGGTTTGTTTAAATTAGCTCCTTTAAGCGGCTGAATAATTCGGCAAAGATTCATTGTATTCGTAGGGAATCGCAATATGTTTCGCTTCCCCATGAATACAACAAATATGGCCCTATACGTTGCGGATTCCCAATTTGTAGGGAACGAATGCACACCCCTATTTCCCATTCACATCCTCTAGAACTGGGTGATTCAGTTCACAACCACTACTGGAAGGGTTTATGCAGGAAGTTTGGGATTATGTTGGATTTCACCTTAACTTACCACCCTCAGAGCAATGGACAAACTGAGCAGGTAAATCAAAGTCCCAAGGCCTTTCTATCAGTCCTCATGAATCAATGGTAGGATAACTGGTCCTCCCTCCTCCCATGGGCCAAATTCTTGCACAATAATCACATGAGCAATTTTACATGATCACCATCCTTCTATCTTATGTTCAGATGCGATCCTCATACACCCAGACCTATCCTGATTTCTGACTCTTGCATAGTAATTAACCAGAAGGGACAGGAACTCCTTGAAATGTTGCAGAGGACATACCATCATCTGAATAAAACATTAGAGACCTTTAAAAATACACTGGCATGAAACGCAACCCGGCACTTCAACTTAATCCAAGAAGCTTAGTTTGACTCAGCATTAAGAACCTATGACTGAAGATGCCAACTCAGAAGTTTGAACTATGATTCGTGGAGCCATTTCCCATTGAGCAACAATTAGGTACTGTGGTTTACAAGCAAAAATTACAACTATCCCTAGAGATTCATGATGTGTTCCATATCTCTCTGTTAAAATTGGCAATTCTCTCTTGGCCAGGTAGACCGACCCCTTCACACCACTGACATTGCTACAAAAGAAGATACTCAATTTGAGGTTCAAGAGATTTTGGATTCCTGAATGGTCCAAAACCAATTACAGGATCTGATATGCTGGAAAAACTGTAGAGGAAAATTCATGGGAGCAGACCTCCAATCTCCACCCCCCCAATTTACACATGAGTTCCATAGAAGATTTCCATAGAAGTCCAAGCCCAAGAGATGGGAGAGGGGGCTTTGGAGTAAGCACACTTTTTAGACTCGCTTCTCACAGGGTGGTCCCATGAACCACAGCCCTTACCCCCAATGCCACTATGATGACCCCAGCCCTGCTGCCGGCACTTTGTGTCCTGTTCGTCAACAACACTGACTGCTTCTATGGTGGCGTGTGGATGCTGCCATTCTGATCTGTTCCTGGCTCCTCTAAGCATGTTCGCAATCAAGCACTGATGTTTAAGGGGTCTGTGGTGGGAAAGCAGCCTGGGTATCTCTGGATAACATCACCAGCTTTTTCTAATATAAGCATCATGTGAAGGAGCCACTGACACCTTAGCAACAGGTCTTCTGCCTTGCAGTGTATGTTGCCTAGGGATGTGAATCGTTTTTTGACGATTTAAAATATCGTCCGATATATTTTAAATCGTCAAATAATCGTTAGGGCCACGATACAATACCAATTCCCCCGATTTATCGTTAAAAAATCGTAAATCGGGGGAAGGGGGAGGGCAGGAAAACCGGCACACTAAAACCCCCTAAAACCCCCCCCCCACCCTTTAAATTAAATCCCCCCCCCTCCCGAACCCCCCCCCCCCAAATGCTTTAAATTACCTGGGGATCCGGCGGTGGTTCAGAATGGCGGCGGTCCGGAACGGTCCTCTCAATAGAATCGTGTTGTCTTCAGCCGGCGCCATTTTTCAAAATGGCCGCCGCAAAATGGCGGCGGCCATAGACAAAAATGATTCGACGGAGGAGGTCGTTCCGGACCCCCGCTGGACTTTTGGCAAGTCTTGTGGGGGTCAGGAGGCCCCCCCAAGCTGGGCAAAAGTTTCCTGGGAGTCCAGCGGGGTTCCAGGAGCGATTTCTTGCCGCAAATCGTTTTCGTACGGAAAATGGCACCGGCAGGAGATCGAGTGCAGGAGGTCGTTCAGCGGCGGTCCGGAACCCCCGCTGAACGACCTCCTGCAGTCGATCTCCTGCCGGCGCCATTTTCCGTACGAAAACGATTTGCGGCAAGAAATCGCTCCCGGAGCCCCGCTGGACTCCCAGGAAACTTTTGGCCAGCTTGGGGGGGGGGCCTCCTGACCCCCACAAGACTTGCCAAAAGTCCAGCGGGGGGCCGGAACGACCTCCTCCGTTGAATTGTTTTTGTCTATGGCCGCCGCCATTTTGCGGTGGCCATTTTTTTAAAATGGCGCCGGCTGAAGACAACACGATTCTATTGAGAGGACCGTTCCGGACCGCCGCCATTCTGAACCACCGCCGGATCCCCAGGTAATTTAAAGCATTTGGGGGGGGGGGGGGTTCGGGAGGGTGGGGGATTTAATTTAAAGGTTCGGGGTGGGTTTTAGGGGGGTTTAGTGTGCCGGCTCACGATTTTAACGGTTTTTCACGATAGTTTACACACCCAAACGGCAACAATACGATTCCCTCCCCCTCCCAGCCGAAATCGATCGTTAAGATGATCGAGGACACGATTCACATCTCTAATGTTGCCAGCATTCCTGATTTCTGAATTTTCTTTGCTTTGTCTTCTGCCTTGTTTTCCAGCCTTGCTGCCATCCTTGCCTAATCCAGCCTTGTTTTCTCCAGCTATCCTTATCCAGCCTTCCTTTTCCAGCTTTGTCCTGTCCTGCCCGTCTTGTGCAGTGTCTGCTGCATGTCTACATCTCCCTTGGCTTGACTCTTCAGATCTTGACCTCTTGCTTGGGCCTAACCATGATTGTCTGCTACCTAGACCTGACCTCTTGCTTGGACCTGACCATGATTGCCTACCACCTGGTTCTGACCTCTTGCTTGGACCTGACCATGATTGTCTGCTGCCTGGACATAACACTTTGACTGGACCTGACCACTCTTGCTAACTTCCTGCCCCAATCTCGGCCTGTTCCTACCTCTGTTAGTCTGCTTCCTGCCTTGACCCCAGTGTGCTTTTGTACTCTAGTTAACTTCACTGTCCTAGAGACTTGCCCAAGTCCTGCTGGCCACCATAACCCAAGTGCTCAACCTGTGGGGGAGGTGGCTGGTAAAGGTGAAACTCCAGACTATCTCACTACAGGGCACATTTGCCAGATGCCAGTGTAGGCCTCCTAGGGCCACCCTTGAGAATGCAAAGAGCTCCCACACACGCTATCTTTCATAAATTGTCTATAAACTATAGTTTCCAATAGTTTATCCAAGGTATTCAGGTTTGATATGGGCCTATAACTCAGGAGATCATCTAATGCCAAATTGTCCTTCTAAATACAGGGCATACTCATGACATTTTAACAACATCTGGCACTTGGCCTTCGGATAAAGACTGATTAAATAAATTGGTCAATATACTTGTAAAAAGATCCTTTAAAACATAAATTACTGTAAAAGGACATGGGTCAAGGGGACTGAAATAATTTTTTAACGCATTCATATACCCTTCCAATTCTTTTTGACCTACCAATTCAAACTGATCCCAGTTATCTCTGGATTGCTTATTTAGAGGTGAAACAGTCTCCAAACAATCTCCTGGATACATACAAGGATCTGGTTGGACTTATTTTCTTTTTAACATATGAAACATGAAATATTTCTTTTTCACAATTATCAGCAAAATCTTGTGTGGAAAACTGGGTAATGTTCTACTTTGTTTTCCTAGCAACAGCTAACTTTTGAACAATGGAAAACCACTCTAGGATGATTTAAAGAGTCTGCCAAGTGACTTTTAAAATGCTCTTTTTTTTCTTTTCTCGAAATACTGTTTATAATCTTAATACAATTTCTTTTGGTCTTATGTTCTTAAAGTGGTATCCTAATAGTCAAGACTACACCTGTTTTTAGCCATATCATGGTTATTTGCTGTGTAACCCAATGATATTAACTAAAGTTACTCATTGTAATACACATTCTAATATTATTTCACATTATCACCCAATATCACTTACGTTATCTGTTTTAGAGTGTGGGGTTTCAAGAATTAATTGGAAATTAAACCTATCTTTTCTGAAGAATCAAGATTTTTCTAAAATGACTAAAAAAGTAATTCAGTATGTATCAACAGGTGGAAGAATATGATCCCCTGCTTAGGAAAACATGAGGAATGATCTAGAAAAGCTTGAGGAATTGTCTAAGATTTGGCAACTAAGATTTAATGTTAAGGATGCAAAAACCCAAGGCAAAGGAATAGTATTAGAGGTGAAAATCTTCTAAGCACAAATGAAGAGTGGGATCTGTGGGTAATTGTATCTGATGATATTAAGGTAGACAAAATAGATGGATAAAGTGATAGAAAAGGCCAGAAAGATGCTTGGATGCATATGGAGATGAATGGTCAGCAGAAACGGGGAGGAGATATTGCCCCTGTAAAGGTCCCTGGTGAGACCTCATTTGGAATACTGTGTCCTAATGGTGGGAAGGGGGAGAAATGTTGTTTTATTTAGGTTTGGGGAGCTTTTTCCCCATTAATTTTGTTTCCTGTAATGTTTATTTCATTTCTTTAGATGAAAAATAAATGAAATAAACATTGAAAAAAAAAAACTATAAACGGGGAAAAAAACAAGAAATGGGTCCTACCAGGGACTCCTGTGTCCCCCACAGATCCCTCCCATCCAGAAAAATGCTGGGGCCAGGACCTCCCCAGCCCCAATTAACCAAGACCTTGGTCCAAGAAGAAACCTTCAGTGTGGCCTAAGCTAAGGTTGTAACAACCTACTGCAACCTAAACCTATGGTCCTGAAGCCTCAGCCTTGCATAGGTTTAGCCTGCGGTAGGTCACAGGGACCTTTCCCAGACTTGGAGGCCTGGAACCAACACCTGGGCCTCAGCCTTGGCCAGGGATCATGCCCAGGCCTGATGCCACGCCCGGCCCAAAGGCTGTGTCATAATGCCTGGAGACTGGGACCTGACACAGAGGCCCATCCAGGAAGCTGGGTCCCAACACCTGGGACTAGGAGCTGGGCCCAGAGGCAAGGTTCTGATGCTTGGAGCTTGATCCAGGATCTTGCCCAGGCCCAGAGTCCAGGTCTCAGAGCTCCTCTTTGGCGTATTCTTTCTTCGGCTCTTCTTTGACAACAGATGCAATCTGTTGGGGTTGTTGTGCAGGAGTTAAAAGTCTAGCTCATCCTCCCCAGTGCAGGGTGCCATTTTTATGTAATCCAGTTAATTCAACTCCCATATATCAAAATGGCACCCTCCACTAGGGAGGTAGTGCTGCAGTTAATTAACTGCAATGCAACAACCCCAGTGGATTGTATCATTTGGCAAAGAAAAGTCAAAGAAAGAAGATGTCAAAGAGGACCTCCAAAGCCTGGGCTCTGGGCTGGGCACTGGTATTTGGTCTCTGTCCAGGTCAAAGCCCAGACATCAGAACTCAGCCTCTGGGTTAGGTCCCAGCATTGGGCTAGGGTCCAAGCTGAGGTCCTGGCATTGGGACCTGGCCTTCAGGCCAGACTATGGATCTGATCTAGCTCTATGCCCTAGACTAAACTGAGGCCCAAGCATTCGGACCTGGCCTCTGGGCCAGGCTGTACATTGGACCTGGGACAAGACTGATGCCCTGTTATCGAGACTCAGCTTCTAGGCCTGGCTATGGCATCATACCTGGGCCCAGGTTGAGGCCCAGGCATTGGGACATGGTTTCTGGGCCAGGCCTCATCATTGGACCTGGAACCAGAATGAGGACAAGGCGTCAGGATCCGGTCTCAGATGTGTTAAATATGAGGGGGTGCTCATTGGAAAATTTACTGGGCCTTGCCCTCTTCTTGGGTCTCAGCCTAGGCTGGGTCCCAAAAAGCAAGAAGGTAGGCAATCTAGAAAAGCCATTAGGACAACAAAGGAGGTAAATTAAGATTCACTTTCAAAAGAGATAAGATTTAAAGATACTGCGGATCACAGATGCACAGATCAATCTGATGCACAAGCCTATAAGCTTGCTCAGTAATCCTGAGTCCAAACATAGTTATCTAAGCCCCTGAGGCAGCCGTTGTGTAAACGGCGAAACTCGGCCAGAGTCAGGCTGTATTTTTTAACACGTCTCCACTTCAATAAAGAATTGAAAAAGACCTTGGCATCTACCTCCTTTATTGTCCTCTCAGCCTAGGATGAGGCACAGGTTGGGCCCCTTCATCAAGTCACAGACTATGCCTAGGTGAAGCTCCACTTCTGGCCTAGGTCTAGGCCCAATTGGCAACTTATTTTTTAAATAGGTTTTCAAAATGAAATGAGATTCTGATGATATTTAATTGTAATTTAACTCATTTTGTTTTGAAAAGAAAATGAAATGAAATAGAAAATGTCTTTCCATTTCCTTTTTTGTTTCTTTCAAATGCCCATCCCAACTGGGTACAATTCTGGAGACCACACCTTCAAAAGAATATAAACAGGATGGAGTCGGTTCAGAGGGTGAACACTAAAATGGTCAGTGGTCTTCATTCTAAAGCATATGGTGATAGACAGCATCTAAACATGTACACCCTAGAGGAAAGGAAAGATAGGGGCAATCTGATATACAAATATCTCAAATGTTTCCATGCCAAGAGTTCAGCATCTTTTAACAGAAAGGAGACTCTAGAATGAGGGGTCATGCATTGATACTGAAAGGTAATCTTACAAAATATTTCTTTACAGAGCGGATGTTGAATGCATGGAACAGCCTCCCAGTGGAGGTGGTGGAGACAAAAAAAATCTGAATTGAAGAAAGCAAGGAATAAATACAAGGGATATCTAAGGAAGTGATGGGAATTATATTGCTAGATTCATTGGATGGATGGGCAGACTAAATTAACCATATGATCTTTTTCTGTCATCATGTTTTTAATGCAGATTTTTAAAAAAATGCAGACTCATATAGGCCCATTTTACGTCTTAATGTGGATGTAAACATTTTTACTAAGATTTTACAACTTTGCTTAGAGCAGATTATGCCTGTCCTAATTCATAAAGATCAAACAATGTGTATTAAAGGCAGTAGTTCAGCACTAGAAGATTATTTAATATACATATATCTGGCAAAAAAATATACCACACAGGATTTACTGATTTCACTAGATGTGGATAAAGTATTTGATTGGACTTTCTGGAACTACATGTTTGCAGTACTTAGACTTTTTTATTTCCTTAGGAATGCATCCTTATGTGTGAGTTATTGTGAATTGTTGGCATTCCACAATAAGAATTAAATGGGGCACTTGACAGGGTTGACCCTTATCTCTTTAATTGTCTAATTTGGCACTGGAACCTTTATCACAAAAGCTTAGAGAATCAAGAGATATTTGTGGATTTTATTTTGGAGGTTCTAATGAAAAAATTGTGTTATAAAACTGATCAATCTATCCCAGTTGCACTTTGCTTGCTGCTAGGGACATGTAATCACCTGTCAGGTTAAATAATTAATAATGCCAAATCTCTTACATATAGAAACATAGAAATGACGGCAGAAGACCAAACGGCCCATCCAGTCTGCCCAGCAAGCTATGCACTTTTTCTTTTTTCTTTTTTCTTTTTTTTTTTATTTCTCTCATACTTCTGTTACTCTTGGCTCTTAGTAACCCTTTGGTTCCATTGGCCCTCCACCCGCACCAGTAATGTAGAGAGCAGTGTTGGAACTGCATCCAAGTGAATATCTACCTTAGTTAGGGGTAGTAACCGCCACAATAAGCAAGCTACACCCATGCCTTTGTTTACCCAGACTATGTAAGTCAGTCCTTGTTGGTTATTGTCTGTATATAGATCCACCTTTCTACGTTCCCCCTGCCGTAGAAGCAGAGAGCTGTGTTGGATATGTGTGATGTATCAGACTTCCTCCCCTGCCGTAGAAGCAGAGAGCTGTGTTAGATATGCGTTGAAAGTGAAGTATCAGACTTTCTCCCCTGCCGTAGAAGCAGAGAGCTGTGTTGGATATGCATTGAAAGTGAAGTATCAGACTTTCTCCCCTGCTGTAGAAGCAGAGAGCTATGTTGGATTTGCTTGAAGTATCAGACTTCTCCCTGTCTGGAAGCAGAGAGCTATGCTGGATGTGTGTTTAAAGTGAAGTATCAGACTTTCTCACCTGCCATAGAAGCAGAGAGCTATGTTGGATATGCGTGAAATATCAGACTTCCTCCCCTGCTGTAGAAGCAGAGAGCTATGTTGGATATGCGTGAAGTATCAGACTTCCTCCCCTGCCGTAGAAGCAAAGAGCTATGTTGGATATGCGTGAAGTATCAGAATTTCTCCCCTGCCGTAGAAGCAGAGAGCTATATTGGATTTGCTTGAAGTATCAGACTTCTCCCCTGCCGTTGAAGCAGAGAGCTATGCTGGATATGCATTGAAAATAAAGTATCTGGCCTATTTAGTTTGGGGCAGCAACCGCCGTGACAAGCAAGCCACTCACCACTTTTCGTGAATGCAAATCTTTTTTTTTTCCACACTTCCTCATGCTGCTGAAGCCCAGAGCAAAGCTGGAGTCGCACCAACCGTGCGCATGATATTGAATAAGGGCATAATCTCCAGGCAGTAGCCGTCACTTCCGTAAGCCACCCACTCTTCATTCATATCCTCTAGACTTGATGGATCCACAGTGTTTATCCCACGCCCCTTTGAAGTCCTTCACAGTTCTGGTCTTCACCACTTCCTCTGGAAGGGCATTCCAGGCATCCACCACCCTCTCCGTGAAGAAATACTTCCTGACATTGGTTCTGAGTCTTCCTCCTTGGAGCTTCAACTCGTGACACCTGGTCCTGCTGATTTTTTTCCGACAGAAAAGGTTTGTCATTGTCTTTGGATCATTAAAATCTTTCAAGTATCTGAAAGTTTGAATCATATCACCCCTGCTCCTCCTTTCTTCCAAGGTGTACATATTTAAATTCTTCAATCTCTCCTCATAAGTCATTCAATGAAGACCCTCCACCTTTCTGGTTGCCCTTCTCTGGACCGCTTCCATCTTGTCTCTGTCTCTTTGGAGATATGGTCTCCAGAACTGAACACAGTACTCCAGGAGAGGCCTCACCAAGGACCTGTACAAGGGGATAATCACTTCCCTTTTCTTACTCGATAGTCCTCTCTCAATGCAGCCCAGCATTCTTCTGGCTTTTGCTATTGTCTTGTCACATTGTTTCGCTGACTTCAGATCATTAGACACCATCACCCCAAGGTCTCTCTCCTGCTCCATGCACATCAGCCTTCCCCCCCCCCACCCCCCCATCGAATACAGTTCATTTGGATTTCCTCTTCCCATATGCATGACTTTACACTTCTTGGTATTGAATGTCAGCTGCCATATCTTCGACCACTCTTCCAGCTTCCTTAAATCCCATCTCATTCTCTCCACTCCTTCCAGTGTGTCCACTCTATTGCAGATCTTAGTGTCGTCCGCAAAAAGACAAATTTTACCTTCTATCCCATCTGCAATGTTGCTCACAAATGTATTGAACAGGATCGGTCCCAACACTGATCCTTGCGGTACACCACTTAAAACCGCTCTCTCTTCAGATAGAGTTCCATTTACCATCGCACATTGTCTTCTGTCCGTCAACCAGTTTGCAATCCAGGCCACCACCTCGGCACTCACTCCTAAGCTTCTCATTTTATTCACCAGTCTCCTGTGCGGAACTGTATCAAAAGCTTTGCTGAAATCCAAGTAGATGACATCGAGTGCTCTTCCTTGATCCAATTCCTTGGTTACCTAGTAAAAAAAGTTAATCAGATTTGTCTGACAGGATCTTCCCCTGGTGAATCCATGCTGCCTCTGGTCCATCAATTCTCCCGACTGTAGATAGTTCACTATTCTCTCTTTCAAAAGTGACTCCATTACTTTTCCCACCACCGAAGTGAGGCTAACCGTTCTGTAGTTGCCAGCCTCTTCTCTGTTCCCACTCTTGTGAAGCGGGACCACCACCACTCTTCTCCAATCACTCGGCACCACTCCCGTTTCTAGGGATCTATTGAACAGGTCACACAGCGGACCCGCCAGCACATCTCTGAGTTCCCTCAGTATCCTGGGATGAACCTCATCAGGCCCCATGGCTTTGTCCACTTTCAGATTCTTCAGCTCTTCCCATACCTTTTTTACTGTAAATGGAGTTTCATCTACTCCACTCCCCTCCAGTTTCTTGTTAAGTAGAGATGGTCCTTCTCCAGGGTCTTCTTTAGTGAACACCGAACTGAAGTAATTGTTTAATATTTCTGCCATTTCCTCATCTTTCTCCACACATTGATGCTTTCCACCTTTCAATTTCACTATACCACTTTGAACTTTTCTCTTTTCACTGATGTATCTGAAAAATGTTTTGTCACCATTCTTTATCTCCTTGGCAATCCTCTCTTCCGCTTGACTTTTTGCCATCTTGATTAATTTCTTCATCTCCCTCAGTTCTACCAAATATTCTTTTTTGTGCTCCTCCCTTTGGGATCTTTTATATTTCTTGAAAGCTGTTCTTTTAGCCTTTATTTTATTAACCACCTCCTTTGAGAACCAGATAGGTTTCATTTTTCTTTTGCTTTTCTTTACTTTTCTAACATATAGATTAGTTGCCTTAGTAATTGCTCCTTTTAGATTGGTCCACTGCTGATCCACATCTCTCTCGTTCTCCCAGCCTTTTAGTTCTTCCTCCAGGTATTTCCCCATTTCATCAAAGTCCGTGTTTTTGAACTGCAAAACTCGGGTCTTTGTGTTTCTTTTCTGAATCCTTTTTGTGATATTAAACCATACTGTTTGATGATCACTGGTGCTGAGGTTGGCGCCCACCTGGACATCAGAGACATTATCTCCATTAGTGAGCACTAGATCGAGTATAGCTCCTTCTCTCGTGGGTTCTATTACCATTTGTTTGAATAAAGCTACTTGCATGGCATCCACTATCTCTCTACTATTATTAGATTCTGCAGATGGGATTCTCCAGTCTATATATATATACTATAGATATTATATATATATATATATATAGAGAGAGAGAGAGACTATACATATATATAGACTATATATATATATATATATATATATATATATATATATATATATATATATATATATACACTATAGATATTGGACTGAAATATTGGCTATCTCCCTATATATGGGGTTTCCTGGTGATGAGCTCTTCAATTAAATATCTGGATATTAATGTTTCAGCTAATCTGGCTGACCTCTAGATATTACAACAAAACAACCACAAAGAGCCCAAGTCAATCCTGCATGTGAAATGCCAAAACAACAAACAATATTTGCATCAATGTTTTACTGACAAATGCTCCTTCTCTAATGTGACTTATCAAGAAGCTATAACTTTGAAAGAACTCCGGCAAAATCAGGTCTTGATTATTAAACCAGCTGATAAAGGTGGTAAGATCATGTTGCTAGATTGGGCCAATTATGTTATGGAGATCCAACGTCAACTTCAAGATCAAAAATTCTACCGGGCTCTCCCTAAAGATCCAACTGCTGAATTTTATGGTGAAATCGAATTATTAACCAAGAAAGGTTCAGATCTTTTCTAACATCCCATGAAGTGTCATTTTTATTAAAGAAAAGATACACAAAAATGTAACCAATCCGCCCAGGTGCCCAATTGTATCTAGCAGAGGATCACTTTTAGAACCCTTATCCAAATTTGTGGACCATTTTTTAGCTCCTTTTGTGAATTATTTACCATCTTACATCAGAGATTCTCAAGAAATGATTAAGTTCCTTGAAGGACAACATTTAGATACCACTAATCTTTTTTTGGTTACTCTCGATGTTAAAGCTTTATACATAAACACCCCACAAGATGAAGCTATGCAAATTGCCAATGATTTTTTTTTAACTCCGACCCAGACCTCACAGAATCCCATCCTCCTTCTTACTATCTTTACTGGAGATTACTTTAACAAAAAATGTCTTTGCTTTTGAAGGTCAATTTTTTCAACAGATCTGCGGCACTGCGATGGGAGCCACCATGGCCTCAAACTAATTTGTACATGGGACAATTTGAGGAACAGTGGATATATTGTAATAATCCGTACACAGAGTTCATTTTGATCTGGAAATGCTATATAGACAATGTCTTTATGTTGTGGGATGGCACTATGAATGAGTTCAATCAATTTTTAGCTTGGCTAAACACATGCAACCCACATTTCCATTTTGCTGCCAATATCCAGAAAGAACAGATCAATTTTTTAGACATCAAGATCATTAAAAATATAGAGGGCTTTATAACTGCTCTGTATCATAAACCGGTGAGCAGTAATACTTTTCTTCATTTCACTAGCGCACATCCATGCTCATTAAAAGAGAATCTACCTGCCAGTCAATTTTTTAGGATTCGTCGACTTTGCACATTTTTAACTGAATACCACCACAAGCAACATCACTGATTGATAGGTTTCTTGCATGAGGTTATCCAAAACAGTGTGTCAAACATGTCTTCCCAAGAGCCAAACATACCCACCGTGAATGGTTGTTCTTACCCCGCCCCCCCTGATACTGAGGACATTTTGATATGTCTTGTACCTTTCTCGTCTATGACACATAAGATGAAACAAGTGATCTATAATAATTGGCACATTCTTCAGATACATGATGAATTTCAAAGTACACCCAGATTTACCTTCACTCGTGGGGCAAATTTAAAAGATCAATTAGTTCATTCTGACTCCTCTATTCGCAATATTGCACATTCAACAGGTTCTCATGCTGCGTGCGGCTCCTGTACCGTGTGTCATATTATGATACAGACATCTGCGATATATTTTTTGAGACTACAGTACATGCTTTATTTAAAGAGCAACACAAACTGCCTTTCATCAGGAGTGATTTATATCATTCAATGTCCTTGTAACCTGTGGTACATAGTAAAACAAAATGTTCCTTCAAAACCAGATTAATCGAGCATCGTTCATGTATCAGCACAGGTCGGGTGTCAGCCCCTTTGGTGTCACACTGTCTTGAAAGTTCCCATAAAACTTTTGATGAACTTAAGGTTTGCATCCTTGAACAATTAATACCAACGTGGTGAGGAGGTGACTTTAATGCACGACTATTGAAAGCTGAACAGCTCTGGATCCTTTGACTTGACACAGTCCACCCCGCGGCACTAAAAGCTGCTCTCAAACAATGTTTTTTATAAAGGTCCTTCTGTTCCAGTACTTCATTATATTATATTGGCATTAACTTGGTGTTTTTACATTGATGATGTACACACATCGGATGAGGTCATTATGGCGCCAAAAGAGCAGGCTATTTAAGTTACCATTTTGTATTGATGCGGTCTCTGTCCCTGAATTTTGAAACCTTTTAGAGACCACGTGTCCTAAAGAAGAGGTTTGCTGTCCCACTTCACAGAAGTTAAGTTGTTTGTCTTTCTTCTTACCTATGTCTGACAGCTCATTGTTTACAGAATCTCAGAGACATTGTTTAACACATCTGGGCATAAAGCTACTATTTCCTATGTAGTGACACAGCAACTTTTTGTTGCAAAACACCGGCCGTGTCGGGTCTACTACAAGAAAATTATTCACGAGTACAGACAATTGATTGCAAAACACTTTTTTGTTCACACTTCTTTGAAACACTGTCATGTTCTCACATAACCATAAATGATTGAAAGGTCCAGGTGGCTTTGATTACATTAAAGCACGTTGTCAGGCTTGCTGATGCGGCTTCAATATATTTAATATATATTTTCATAAATCTGACAATTTATTGGGTAACAGCTGAATTAAAATCGGACTGGTACATTCCTTTTGTTTGTTGTTTTGACCTCTAGATATTACATTTCCCAGAGCCCATCACGGAGCTGAAACTAGACTTGGCTTGCTGATTCCACTTCCTTTGTCTTTATTGGAGAGGGTGTCAGTAGTAAAAATGAAGGCCTTACAATGCCTTCTATATTTATTTTAGCACATGCCCTATACTGTATCATTAGGGGGTCCATTAAAGAAGCCATTTACTATTTCCTATGTCAGGGGAAGCTTCCTCAGATTAAATTTTCTAACCTGGAGTTATCAAAGGAGTGTGGGGACTTAGAGATTTCCAACAAATCTGTATTTTTTATCTGCACTGTTGGCAGAGGTTAGATGGTGAGTTAGTGAGGATAGTTTAGCTTACCCTTGGCGGAAATTGGAGGAATTTCAGTCACAGGAACACTCTTTGGTTTCCTTTCTGGGATACCTGAGAACTTGGTTAATACTGGCTAGGACACGTGGAACCAATCTGATTTTATCATGTACACTTAAGATTTGGACCTTGGTACATAAGAGTCTTAAGCTAGATATTGGTGTATTTTCTCCTATTTCTTCTCTTTAGAATAATTCTCAGCTATCCCTAGTTACTTTCTCCCCCGACTCCAAGGATTGGAAAAAATGCAAGTTGATGTTTTTAGGACAGATCTTTTGAGGGCCTCATGAAAGATAATAGTATCTCCTCTCATACTCTCTTTTTATATTTACAATTACGTGGGGACATATTTCATAAAAGAAGAATGATGCATTTGTTGCGGACAAAAAATGGTTTGGAAAACATTTTTCTCGCACAAAATCAAGTTAAGCTTTTTTCTCCACTTTAATGCTTTCTACACAATAAGTTGTATGATAGAGAGACAAGTAATGTATTGTTCAAAAAATGGAATTATGATCTTTCTCTATGCTGGATAGAAATAGATCGGTATGCTATATGGTATTCAATTTATAAACTGTCCATTTCTAATACATATGCTGAAACCATGTTAAAATTATAGTGTATGATTTACAGATATGCATTATACTTTTCCAAGTTTAGTGCTTTCAGTCCTCTTTATTGGCAGGTGTATAGTGTGAAGTAGAGTTGTGAATTGGAACCAGAATCAGTTCGGTTCCGGTTCCGATTCAAATCGTGCATTTTTTTTTGTCCAGCCCGATCGTTTTTTTTTTTTTATCAGCTGCGCCCGATCCGATAAACAAAAAACCCACCCCGACCCATTAAAACCGCTCTCTTAGCCTCCACCACCCTCCTGACCCCCCCAAATCATTTTAAAATTACCTGGTGGTCCAGCTGGGTCCCAGGAGCATTCTCTCACGCTCGGGCTGTCAGCTGATAAACAAAAAACCCACCCGACCCTTTAAAACTGCTCCCTTAGCTTCCACCACCCTCCTGACCCCCCCAAAAAAACGTTTTAAAATTACCTGGTGGTCCAGTGGGCCCCGGGAGCAATCTCCCACTCTTGGGCCGTCAGCTGCCACTAATAAAAATGGCGTCGATGGCCCTTTGCCCTTACCATGTGACAGGGTAACCGTGCCATTGGCCGGCCCCTGTCACATGGTAGGATCACTGGACGGCCGGCACCATCTTTTTTTTTTTTTTTTTTTTTAGTTGAAACAGTTTTTTATTAAATTTTCAAGCAACTTATGGCAGTACATGATACAAAACCAAATATGAAGCAATTATACACAGCTACTATTACAACATCATAGAAGCATACAATCGTATACCTGAACCGTAACATAGTATAGGCCGGTAACCGCCATAGATTGCTATTTAAAGAAAAAAGAAAAGAAAAAGAAGAAGAAAAAACAAGAAAAAGAAAAGAAAAGAAGAAAAGACAAGAAAAGAGAAGAGCAAAGCAGCAGAAATAGAGGAAGAAGAAAAGAGGATATCCGAAGAGAGAAGAGATACTAACTAGGGATGTGAATCGTGTCCTCGATCGTCTTAACGATCGATTTCGGCTGGGAGGGGGAGGGAATCGTATTGTTGCCGTTTGGGGGGGTAAAATATCGTGAAAAATCGTTAAAAATCGAAAAATCGAAAAATCGAAAAACCGGCACATTAAAACCCCCTAAAACCCACCCCCGACCCTTTAAATTAAATCCCCCACCAAATAACTTAAATAACCTGCGGGTCCAGCGGCGGTCCGGAACGGCAGCGGTCTGGAACGGGCTCCTGCTCTGAATCTTGTCGTCTTCAGCCGGCGCCATTTTCCAAAATGGCGCCGAAAAATGGCGGCGGCCATAGACGAAAAAGATTGGACGGCAGGAGGTCCTTCCGGACCCCCGCTGGACTTTTGGCAAGTCTCGTGGGGGTCAGGAGGCCCCCCACAAGCTGGCCAAAAGTTCCTGGAGGTCCAGCGGGGGTCAGGGAGCGATTTCCCGCCGCGAATCGTTTTCGTACGGAAAATGGCGCCGGCAGGAGATCGACTGCAGGAGGTCGTTCAGCGAGGGTTCCGGCGCCTCGCTGAACGACCTCCTGCAGTCGATCTCCTGCCAGCGCCATTTTCCGTACGAAAACGATTCGCGGCGGGAAATCGCTCCCTGACCCCCGCTGGACCTCCAGGAACTTTTGGCCAGCTTGTGGGGGGCCTCCTGACCCCCACGAGACTTGCCAAAAGTCCAGCGGGGGTCCGGAAGGACCTCCTGCCGTCCAATCTTTTTCGTCTATGGCCGCCACCATTTTCGGCGCCATTTTGGAAAATGGCGCCGGCTGAAGACGACAAGATTCAGAGCAGGAGCCCGTTCCGGACCGCTGCCGTTCCGGACCGCCGCTGGACCCGCAGGTTATTTAAGTTATTTGGGGGGGGGTTCGGGAGGGTGGGGGATTTAATTTAAAGGGTCGGGGGTGGGTTTTAGGGGGTTTTAGTGTGCCGGCTCACGATTCTAACGATTTATAACGATAAATCGTTAGAATCTGTATTGTATTGTGTTCCATAACGGTTTAAGACGATATTAAAATTATCGGACGATAATTTTAATCGTCCTAAAATGATTCACATCCCTAATACTAACCATGAGAAACTGACAGAGTAAAATAACTAACAAACTGCAGTCCGAGAGAAAGAGTAATCTGCATTCATAATCAGGGTACAGAAGAACTTCCCATAGAATTTATGTAGACGTCTAACGGTTTCCATACTTGGGACCACTTACCAAGTCTACCGTATTTAAGAGCCATAGCTCGTTCATACTTGGAATATATACTGACCATGTTCACCATAGCGGTTCAGACAACAGATCACTACGTTTCCAGTTTGACACAATAGTATGGTGGCCAATTAGAAGTAAAAAATCCAAAAGCTTATGATGTGGCAAGGATAACATGAGTAAAGGATGTGCACCCCTAAGGACTACAAGGGAATAAGAGATAGGTATCTCTAATGCCAAGATGGACGAAATCCTTTCCCATATCCATTTCCAAAAGGTGAGGACATATGAGCAATCGTATAGCATGTGTGATAACGTAGCGTGCGGGCATGCACAGGACCAACACTTATGCGAATCTAAAACACCAGCTCTGTGAAGTTTCCATGGGGTCCAGTAAGCCTGGTGCAGGGCAAAAAAGGATGATTGTGTCAAACTGGAAGAAAGCGATATGCGAGTGGAAATTGACCAAACATATTTCCACATGGCGGGAGTTATGTCCACACCAAGGTCTGAGGCCCATGTCTATCTTAAAGAATCCTTCGCCGGAATAGAGAAACATATTATGGATTTGTATAATCGTGATGCCAAATGACCTTGGACGACATACTGTTGGTAAAAAGTCCACCAGTAGGATGGTCGAACAGACCAATCGGGTCTTGAAACAATATCATGTAGAGTAGCACGTAGTTGACAATAAGCAAATTGTTGAGAGCTTGGGAGCCCAAAGGTCTCACTTAATTGAGAAAAAGGTATCACTTTGCCATCACAGACCAAAGCAGAGAGTAACCAAATACCTCTCTTTTGCCATATGTGCCAATTAAGTGTCTTATTATCTATTGTGAGAAGTGAATTGCTCCAGATGGAGGTATGGCGAGATAGTTTCCATCCCACAGAGGACGTCGGGTGCAAATTGTCGGTTTCCAGGAAGGCCCTATGCAGGGATCTCAGAATACTATTAGCCATGTGAGACTTGTGTAATGTCATACTAGGAAAACAATAAAGAGGGAAAGGCGCCAGAAGTTCCTGTTCAAGAAGTAACCAGCGGGGTGTGGGTCTCTCCGCATCATATTCAAAGTAATGAGAACCTTGTTGTAACATAAATGCTAAGTGATAAGAGTAGAAATCCGGAAAGTTCACCCCACCCTGATCCTTGACTCTCTTGAGTTTAGTAAGAGCTATTCGGGGAGCTTTGTTATTCCATAAAAATTTCGACAATAGCCTGTCCACCCGTTTATAAAAATCAGAGGAGAAAAAAACCGACAGCATACTTAAGGTATACGTAATTTTAGGAGCTAATATCATCTTGATGGTATCTAATCTTCCCCACCAGGTAAGGTGGAGGGGAGACTATCTTGTCATAAGATCTTGAAGGGAACGTAATATATTCAATTCACTGTGCAGTACCGTCTCCTGTGGGTCCATAAAAAAATAGACTCCTAGATATTTAAGTTTTGAGGATTTTGTTTGCACTGGCAAACTCGTATAATCCAAGGTGGAGGCCAAAAAATTAAGCGGTAGTAAGTCCGTTTTATGCCAATTAACTTTATATCCCGATAGGGACGAGTAAGTGGAGATTAGGTCAAAAAGGTGAGGGAGTGAACTTTCCGGTTCTCGTAGAAATAACAATACATCGTCGGCATACGCTGAGAGTTTAAATTCAACTGAGCCAACTGTTATACCTTGAATAACATTAGATTGTCTAATAGCTAGAAGTAGTGGTTCCAAAGCCAGGTTGAAGAGTAACGGCGACAGGGGGCAACCTTGCCTCGTACCCCTGTGAAGGGAGAAAATGGGAGACTTTTGTTGATTAAGGTAAAGGTAAGCTTGTGGAGCGGTATACAGATATTTAATCCAGTTTAAAAACATGGGACCCATACCATACCAATGCAAAGCAGCAAATAAAAAAGGCCACTCGACATGATCAAAGGCTTTCTCAGCGTCTAATGAGACCGCCACGACGGGTGTAGAGGAAGAGAAAGCCAGTTGCTGTATATGAAGAAAAAGCCTAGTATTATTGGAGATCAGGCGATCTTTGATAAAACCGGATTGGTCGGGGTCAACCAAAAGGCCCATAAACCTAGATAGCCTAGTAGCCAGTATTTTCGTAAATATTTTATAATCCGTATTTAATAGGGAAATGGGACGATAATTTGCTAAATTGATATCATCTCTTCCCGGCTTTGGAAGCACCACGACACAGGCTTGAGAAAAAGAAGTAGCAGATGTCTCATTAAGGAGAAAAGCAGAAAAATAATCAAATAGATGCGGAGTAAGAATTTCCTGGAAGGACTGGTAGAAATCCGCAGTAAACCCATCTGGGCCAGGCGCCTTCTTTGGGGCCAGGGAATGAATGGCGGATGCAATCTCTGCAGTAGTAATAGGTAGATCCAATTGTTCCATTTGTACCGGAGTTAAAGTGTTGTGTCCAAGATTGGAGAAGAAGGCTTGAAACATATCAACTGTCGGAGAAACTTCAGATTGATATAGAGTGGCATAAAAGTCGCTAAAAGCTTGTAGAATATCAGAGTCCTGAGTTAGGGGAGTGTGAGACGAAGAAAGGATCTTAGTAATACGTTTGTTTTCTGACTTCTTCTTTAGGTAAGAAGCCAAGAGATGGCCACATTTGTTGGTTCCAGCGTAATACTGTGCCTTGGAATGAGAAATGTGCAATTGAACTTGAGAGCTAAGCAAACGGTTATACTGGTATCTTGCTTGAATTAAAGCCGTAAGAGAAGTTGCTGTTGAGAGTCGGATATGCTCCGATTCCAAAGAATCCACACGTTGCTGAAGGGAGAGCAACTCAGCTTTAAGCCGTTTGGCGCGCCGAATAGAGAAACTGATGATGCCTCCCCGAATCGTTGCTTTAAATGCCTCCCAAATGGTAGCAGCAGACACATCGTGAGTAGAATTAAGATGGAAATATTCCTTTATCTGCTGTTCCATTAGAGGTTTGAATTCTGGATCCTCCAGGAGAACTGAATTGAAACGCCATTGCCTGTGGACCAGTGCAGGATACGTTAAATCACAAGTTAAGGAGACTGCCGCATGATCAGAGACGAGGATGGAGTGAATAGTGACATCCATAATCCGGGGCATGAGAGATTTATTTAATAGAAAAAAGTCTATACGTGAGTACGAAGAGTGAGGCGGTGAGAAGAAAGTAAAATCTCTTCCAGTAGGGTTGAGCAGACGCCAAGGTTCCACAAGCCCATAAGTGGAAAGAAGATGCTGTAAGGCCCTAGTTGCCTTAGAAGCCGAAGATCACACCTCTGATTGTCTGTCTAATATGGGGTCCATAGGCTGGTTGAAATTGCCACCAATTATGTATGGGACTGCAGCAATCTTTAATAGGTTGCCAAAAACATCCTGGAAAAATTTAGGGTCATCAATAATAGGAGCATAGATGTTCAGAAGAATAAATTCCTCATCTTGTATGGTGAGATGAATAAGGTTCCAACGACCATCTGGGTCCGATAGTTGCTCAGAAACTGAGACTGCAAGTTTTTTATTAATAAGAATAGCGGTGCCCCTTTTTTTCTTGACAGCGGAACTGTAGTAGACATGTCCTACCCACTGCTGCTTAAGTTTGAGCGATTCCGCAGCCGATAAGTGCGTCTCTTGCAACAGAGCAATGTCCGTTTTTAACGATTGCAGATATGTAAGGATTTTCCGCCGCTTGATTGGGTGCAAGAAACCGTTGACATTTAAGGAGACTAGTTTGAATGAGGAGATTTTGGACGCCATCATCAATGATAAAATATAGAAAGTCCATGAGTGTCCTCATTATAAGCCTCTCGGGTGCAGTTAACAGGCATCTTGTGAGAAAAGAAAAATGATATCCTCTTGAAGAAAAAAGACATATAGAAGAAGAAAAAAATTAGAAGTAAATACAAAGCAAAACAATGTCCCATTTCTACTGTATAAAGGGACCTCAGATCAATGCAATAGGGGACAGTGTTAATACACACTGTCTCTTGAAAAGAGAAAATGAGCCTCAAGGCAGGCCAAAAAGCAGCCCACATCCCTCGCTCCCTAAGGAACATGAAGCATTTACGTCGCCATGTACCTAAGCGGGGTCCATGTAGAAAGAAAAATAAGGGCAATCAAAAATAGTAGACAGAACCAAAATCAGACAAATCCCAGCAAATGAGAACAATTGACCAGTCTGAGTGGTGGCCCACTGGTCGGGCACACCAAAACGCCAACCACCTAGATGAGAACAACAGGCTGTATCAAAGCGTTCAGGTTACCATAGATGACGCAGCATCACAAGAAGTTAGAAAAACATCCAATTCCTGAGGATCCTGAAAGATCTTGGTACGGTTATTATGGTGACCCTCATTTGGGCCAGGTAAAGAAGTCCATATCTCGCTCCCACCACTTGTAAACGCGGTCGCATGCCCAATAAAAGTTTGCGTCTAGCCGCAGTAGTTTTGGCAATGTCCGGAATAAACAAAATATTGGAGCCTTGATAAGTTATAGGAGCGGTAGTCCGAGCCGCATTGAAGATTTGGAGGACCTGGGGGTATCTCAAAACTTTGAAAATAATAGGCCTAGGGTATTTAGAATTCGTGAGAGGCCTAGATGGAATGCGATGGGCGCGTTCCAATTCCAAGGGGGGTGCGAAAGATATTTTTAAACACGCTGGTATTAGTGTCTCCAAAAACGCAAGGAGATCATTACCTTCCTGACCCTCCGGTATCCCCAGGATCCGTATGTTGTTGCGGCGGTTTCGATTAGAAAGATCTTCAACTTCACTCTTAAGCTGCGCCATGTCGTTTGCTAGGCCGGGGAGTGACGCAGTGGTGAGAAGGAGAGAAGATACCTGCGTTTCTGTATCATCGAGCCGTGTTTGAAACCCATCCATACGGGTTGATAAGGTTTGTAAGTCAGAGCGCACAGCTGTAGTGGTTTCTATATTTAGTTGGAGCATGTCTTTTAGTTGTTTTAGCTCCGCTAGTACCAGTTCCGCCGACGCCATATTTTTTTGCAGGGTTTACCTTATCTGGGGTCGGAGGATCCTGTTTCTGGCGCTTTGTGCCGGCAGCGGATGCGAAAGCTGCTTCAATTTTTCCCGTTTTGCTCGCAGCCATGATTAATATGAAACAAAACCTTATTGCACCAAAAAAATAACGGGTTGGTTCGTCCAAAATATGAATAACGGAGCGAGGGTGCTCGGAGCTCTAGCAGTGGGCGGCCATTTTGTGCGCTGCTCGAGAGAGCCCCCCGGCTGGCACCATCTTAAAAAAAAAAAAAAAATGGCACGGCCCATCCAGTGGATGGCCGGCGCCATCTTTAAAAATGGCGCCGGCCATCCAGTGCTTCTACCATGTGACAGGGGCCGGCCAATGGCATGGTTTCCTTGTCACATGGTAAGGGCAAAGGGCCATCGGCGCCATTTTTATTAGTGGCAGCCGACGGCCTGAGAGTGGGAGATCGCTCTCGGGGCCCACTGGACCACCAGGTAATTTTAAAATATTTTTTGGGGTGGTCAGGAGGGTGGTGGAGGCTAAGGGAGCGGTTTTAAAGGGTTGGGGTGGGTTTTTTGCTTATCGGCCGACAGCCCGAGCACGAGAGAATGCTCCCGGGACCCCTGCAGGACCACCAGGTAATTTTAAAATGTTTTTGGGGGATTGGGAGGGTGGTGGAGGCTAAGGGAGCGGTTTTAAAGGGTCAGGGTGAGTTTTTAGGTTTTGTCCTAACTCCCGTTAGTGTGCACTAACCCAATCAATGATTTTTTCAAGATAAATCGGTGGAATTTCTATTGTATCACACTCTTTAATGATTAATGACGATTTAAAAAAATATCGGACAATATTTTAAATCGTCAAAAAACGATTCACATCCCTAGTGTGAAGAACATGAAAACCAAGAGTCAGACCGAGGGTCTATCAAGTCCATCCTGTTTCTAACAGTGGTCAATCTAGGTTACAAGTACCTGACAAGTACCCAAACATAAATAGATACCATGCTACTGATGCCAGTAATAAGCAGTGTCTATTTCCAAGGTCAACATGATTAATAGCAGGTTATGCACTTCTCCACTAGGAACTTATTCATACCTTTTTTAAACCAGGCTATGATAACTGTCTTAACCACATCCTCTGCCAATAAATTCAAGAGTTTGTGTGTTGAGTGAAAAATAATGTTCTCCAATTTGTTTTATATATGCTATTTGTTAACTTCATGGAGTGTCACCTAGTCCTTGTACTATCTGCAAGAGTAAATAACCAATTCACATTTACCCGTTCAAGTCCTTTCTTGATTTTATGGACCTCTATCATATCTCCCCTCAGCTGTTGCTTCTCCAAACTATGCTGTCCTTATCTCTTTAGCCATTATTCACAAGGAGGCTTGGAATCTTTCACAACAGATTCATGAATCACTGCTTTAGATTACTTTTTCTGTAGTCCTTGGGTAATGCCATAGTTTTGCTGCTGGATGTTTGGATATCCCACAATGTTTCCTGTGTGTTTCTTCTTGACACTTCAATTTATCGAATAAATCTTAACAGAATTTAAACCAGTAGATTTTCATTTGCATCCTCACCATTTGTATGCATCAATACAGAAATGCAGCACTGAAGGTAAATCACATTATGGTGTGATGATTTCTTAGAATGACAAATAATAAAATAAAAATTCTCAGCAGTTTTAATCATTCAGATGTTCCATAATGTGTTCCTTTTGATTGCCTATTCAGAAATTCAGGCTTATTTTACCAATGAGTTTGGTAATTTTCCTTTGTGTCTTTTTTTCATCTGATGGAAATAAAACTGCATGGGGAATTGTTTTGAGAGAAAAAAATTGTAGGATGTAAGAAAGTGATAGAGTAATACTCTGGTGCTCTTGATTGATATTTGATGTAAAATTTTGTATCTAAGATAGTATAAAATATGCATATAATGGTTCAGGCCATTACAGAGTATGCATGAAGAAAGATGATGATGAAATAGTATAAGTTATCCATCTGACAGCTCTTTTACAGTTCTTTTTTGAGCCTCTGCCAAACAAACATGTATCTGCTTTCCTATGGGTCTTTATTATTTAATTCTGGTTTTGTAGTAATTTGTGGGCAGAACACAAAGCAGATACCTGCAAACATTCTGGGTTATTATTGAATGATGAGCATTCTTTTAGTAAAAGACTGAAAAAGCACTATCTGCTATGAAAGAGCATAAGGATTAGTAAGTCAGATTAGTAAGTCAGATGTAAAACATTACTAAGGCAAGCCAAGATAGAATTTGAAAAGACTAAAAGATCAATCATAGGCCTGGATTCATTATTCCGCTATAAAAATAGCCACAAGCGGAATGATTTCCGTTGTGGCTGACCTGAAAACTTTCACCCCCATAGCACCAGTAGAAAAGATGTAGTTATTTCCAGCGCTTCTGCTGGCGATAATGTGCAAAACATAATCGCCTACAGCACTACCGGCCCCTCTTATTCAAAACCCACCCAAACTCCTCCCTTTTTTACATATTCAAAGTGTGATGCAGTAATTATCACATGTGTTATCATGGTAACATATGCGATAAGGCCCTATCATGATTTGATGAATGACCCCTATAGTAACATAGTAATGACAGCAGATAAAGACCAAATGATCTATCAGTCAATCCAAACATTTTCTTATGGGAGAAACTGCTGTTCCTTGCAGATTTCCTCCATGCATGCATTCCATTAAGGGTAGCATTCCCTAAACATGTATTCCCTAGAGACAGGAGTTAATTTGTGGACAAAAAGAAAGTGAACAGTGGATTGGGAAAGGGTGGGGTTAGTGAGAGAGCAGGGTGGGGTGGAGAAGGAAGAATGAGGCCAGGGTCAGATGTGACCCGTGTGACTAGGGCTCTTTTCTGAACATACAAACACACTCACACACATGTAAACATACCCAGTTAACAGCAGAAGCAGTGGAGTTGACCGGCATCCACCTCTGACCTTGACCATTCTCCCTCATGGCTTCCTCAATTATGCCAGAAACTGTTCATTAATCAATGCCATGTGTCTGCTCCTGTCTCAGGGTAAGTGGATCTAACAAATTCTGTTTTGCTTCCTCTGGGAACTAGGGTGCCAGAAATGATCCATGGCAACACCAGCTCTGGGAGCTAGAACTAATTAACACTACCAGCTCTGCTGGGGAGCCAGAATAAATTCATTGAGTGCCAGGAAAAAGATGGCAAAAGGCCACTCTGAGTTGTTTTGTCAGAACAGAAGTTCTGACAAAACAACTGAGTTGTTTTGAGTAAGTCAGTTGTTTGAGTAACTCAGTTGTTTTGAGTAACAGAAACAGAGGATAAATTATCCCAAGGACAAGGTTGCAGTCTTGACAACTGGTACTGCTGCTCCTACATTTTAAATGTGTGCTATGTCAACCTCTTGTACTTCTTCTTTGCTCTGCAGTATCTGCTTCAGCATCACCCCTTCTTCTTCTGTTCCCCAATGAACAGGAGAGAAGGAGCTGGTTTAAGGAGCAGAGAGGCTGTTCTCTGATACTTCTGTTCCAGGCTCATTCCTTCTCTTCCTCTTTCCTGCTGGCTGTCTGAAGGAGAAAAGCTGGAGCAGAATACCCCTGCTACTCTGCCTCTTAAGACTGAAAAGAAGTGGTGGAACTGTGTTCCAGGCCATTCCCTCACAAAGTAAGTCCTGCCTAGTGGAAAGTTGAGAGAGCGAGATAGATATGATAGAGCCATATAAATATCTCAATGGTATCAATGCATAGGAAGTGGGTCTCTTCCAACAGAAAAAAGACTCTGGAATGAGGGTGAAAAGAGGTAAACTTTGGAGTAATTTAAGGACGTATTTCTTTGCAGTAAGGGTGGTGGATGTATGAAATTGCCTCTCAGTGGAGATAAGGATAATACTTAGATGCAAAAAAAGTATAGACAAAAACAGAGGATCTCTGAGGGAGTGGAAGAGATTGCAGAGCTGAGCAGTTGTTTGGAAGGCAGACAAGATGATCTGTATAATCTTTTTCTGCCATAATATTTCTCTATTTCTATTAGAGATGTGGTTCGTTTTTCGCCCGAATTAGGAAATTACACAAAATTTCCTAATTCGTTGTTGTTTTGGAGGCCCCAAAACCCGAAAATAATTTTCCCCGAATTTCGGGGAAATTTCGTTTTTCGGGTTTGCCTGGGGAGAGGGGCACACATTTTTTTTTAATTAAAAACCACCCCAAACCACCCCAAACATTTAAATTAACACCCCCCCTGATCCCGATCCCTCCCCAAGACTTACGAAGTACATCCCTGGTGGTCTAGCGGGGTCTCGGGTTCCATTTGCCCTCCATGCCCGTGCTACTGCAAGCCGTGCTCTTTAAAATGGTGCCGAATAGCCTCTGAACTACCATGTCACAGGAGCTACCGGCACCATTGGTCAGGAGGGCGCTCTTGACCCCCCAAGGCTTGCCAATAATCCCTGGGGGTCCAGCGGGGGTCCGGGAGCGATTTCGTTGTCGGCTGCCAGTAATCAAAATGGCGCCGATAGCCTTTGCCCATACTATGTCACAGAGGCTTTCGGCGCCATTGGTCAGCTCCAGTCACATGACAGGAGCACAAGATGGCGCCGATGGCCATGTGACAGGGGCTGACCAATGGCGCTGGTAGCCCCTGTGACATGATAGTTCAGAGGCTATTCGGCACCATTTTAAAGAGCACGGCTTGCAGTAGCACGGGCAGGGAGGGCAAATGGAACCCAGGACCCAACTGGCCCACCAGGGATGTACTTCGTAAGTCTTGGGGAGGGATCGGGATCGGGATGGGGGGGGTAGTTTGTATGTATGTAGAAAAATGATTTTAAATGCTTGGGGTGGGGGTTTTTTAAGCTTCCTTTGCCATTTCGTTTTTTGGCCCGGTTTCGGGTTTCCTCGTTTCGTTTTTCAAAAAAAAAAACGAAACGAGAAAACCCGAAATTTACCACGAAGTATCCGAACCGAAAAACAACCCGGCAGAAAAAAACGAAGCACATCTCTAATTTCTATGTTTCTAGAGACAAATATTTATAAGAAAACTTTTAGGGGTCGATTTTAAGAACCGCAAGTGTGCATCCATGTGCATGTGGTTCCTGGTGCGCACACATGGATGTATGTTATAAAATCCAATTGCTGTGCGCACATGCGCACCAAATTTTAAAATCCGCGCATGCATGTGTGGGCTGCCCGCGACTCATGCATGCAGGGCTTGGAATGTTACAAAGCAACGCATGGCAACGCAAGTAGGGCTTCCACAGTTCCCTTCCAGTCCATTCCAATTAAGGAGCGTACTGGGAGGGAACTTCCATATACCCCTATTTAACCTTCCTACCTTTCCCCCTCTCCTCTCTGACCCCTATTTGAATTTTTTTTATTTTTTACCTTCCTGCTCCTTTGGAGCAGTAGTAGATTCCACATGCTGACCGGCTTCCGGTGCATGTTTCCCCAGGACAGTGGCTAATGTCTCCGCCCCTCCTTGCCCAGCCCACGCTCCCAGCCCACCCCTTTTCCCTTGGCTGGCACGTCTGCATGTACTGGGTTTATGTGTGTTGCCCTTTTAAAATCCGGGCTTTAATAAGTACATTCAAAGCAAGATAGATAAACAAGGAGTAAAAGGGATGTTCGGGAATAACTAGGCTATAGCAGAAAAACTGAACCATTTTTTTCTTTTGTCTTTACTAAGAAGGATGTTGTGGAATTATCTACACTGGGAACATTCTTTTGTTGTGATGATTTAGAGAATTTAAAGTAAATCACTGTGAAAATGGAAGATCAAATTGACAAATTAAAAAGTAACAAATCGCCAAGTCTGGATGGAATTCACCCAGAGTTCCAAAAGAATTCAAATATGAAATTGCAAACCTGTCCCTAATAATCTATAACCTAGTATTAAAAAACAATCACACTACCTGAAGACTGGAGGGTGGCCAATGCAACATTAAGTTTTTTAAAAAGGGCTTCAGCAGTGATTCAGGAATCTATAGACCAGTGAGCCTGATGTTGGTGCCAGGCAAAATTGTAAAAAATAATTATTAAAAAAAATTACTGGCCATATGGATAAAAATGGCCTAATGGACAAAAGCCAACATAGATTCAGCAAAGGGAAGTGTTTCCTTATCAATAAACTGGATTTTTCCGAAAGTATTAGTAAACATGTGGATACGGATAGTGTCTCTGCATTTTCAGAAGCCATTTGACAAAGTCCCTCATGAGATAGTCCTCAGGAAATAAAAAAAGTCAAGGGTTAGAAGATGATGTCCTATTGTGGATTGTTATATAGTTAAAAAACAGGAAATAGAGAGTAGGACTAAAAGGTCAGTTTTCTCAATGAAGAAAAGTAAATATTGGAATGCACAAGAGATCTGTACTGAGACTGGGACTAGTTAACATATTCACATATGATCTGGAAAAAGAAGCAATGAGTGAAGTGATCAAATTTTCAGATGATACAGTATTATTAAAAGTTGTTAAAACACTACTGGAATTTGAGGAACTACAGAAGGACCTTGCAAGACTGCAGAAATAGGGAACAGTTTAATGTGGACAAGCACAAAGTGATACATATAGAGGAAAAAATCCTAACTGTACATAATGCTGGGTTCCATATTAGGAGTCACCATACAGGAAAAGGATTTTGGAGTTAATCTGGACAGTACAATGACATTCTCAGCTCAGTAAGCAGTGGGGGTCCAATAATCAAATAAATTGTTAGCATTTATTCACAATGGAATGGAAAATAAAATGGATAATATCAAAATACCTCTGTATCGATCCATGGTGTGACTGCATCTTTAATATTATGTGCATTAGGTTATCCCATCTCAAAAAAATATAAAGTAAGACTAAAAAAGGTACATAGAAGGGCAGCAAAAATGATAAAGAGAATGGAACAGCTCTCTTATGAAGAAAGACTAAGCAGGTTAGGACTCTTCAGCTTGGAGAAGAGGCGGCTGAAAGACAATGTAGTAGAGATTTATAAAATCATGAGTGGAGTGGAACTAAATAGAGGATACTTGTTTACCCTTTCAAAAAATACTAAAACTAGGGGGACAACCCTTGAAACTAACAGGTAGCAGATTTAAAATAAAAAAGCAGAAATATATTTTCACTCAACGTACTATCGAGCTATGGAATGTGTTTCCAGAGGACAGGGTCAAGGCATCTAGCATAGCTAGGTTTAAAAGAGTTTCAGACAACTACCTTGGTGGTAAAGTCTATAAGCCATTAGTAGTCAGGTAGATTTGGGAAAGCCATCACTTATCCCTCAGAGTGAGCAATAAGAAATATATCTACATATTGGGATATGCAGGGAAAATTGTGAATCAGATTGGCCACTATTGGAGACAGAATTCTGGGCTTGATGACTTTTTTATGACTCAGCATAGCATGATATGTTCTTATGTTCAATTATATAACCTAAAAAGCCAAAAGTAATGCACTACAAAATAGTAATGTTTTCTTTTCCTACTCCCCCAAGTGTGACTCTGCCTTTTGTTACATAAATATTTCAAGATTGTCTAAATGAGAATGAAAATAGGCAATGACCACAGATGAAGTTGATGCCTTTGGCATTTGAAGCATTTTTTCAGAATGGTAACTGATAAGATTACATACCTTTTGCATCTGGATTCTGTTTTGTGCCATGGTGTTTGATTTTTCCATCATACTAGAAGCATTTAGGCTATAGTGTTTCCCATTTCTGGTCTCTTTCAGCTGTTCCTGAATTTTTTTATTTTGTTTCCTAATAGGAAGAAATATTTATTTATTTGTTAATTTGTACATTCATTCAAACATTCTTATATTCCGCTACTTCCATTTCATTGTTCAGTGTGAATAACAAAGTTTACATTCATTAATTTTTAAAACATTTAACATAAACCATGAAAATAAAACCTAAAGACATCTCAATATACAATATACAATAAAACAGGGTGTATATATATATATATATATATATATATATATATATATATATATATATATATATATATATATATATATATATACTGGGGTAATCACTAGAGGTGTGCATTCGTTCCCTACAAATTGGTAATCCGCAACGTATGGGGCCATATTTGCTGTATTTGTGGGGAAGTGAAACGTATCACGATTCCTCACGAATACAACAAATCTTCGCCGAATTATTTGGCCGCCTAAAGGAGCCAATTTAAACAAACCCCCCACCCTCCTGACACCCCCCCCCCCAAGACTTACCAAAACTCCCTGGTGGTCCAGTGGAGGGTCTGGGAGCCATCTCCTGCACTCATACCCTTGGCTGCCGGTTTTCAAAATGGCGCCAATAGCCTTTGACCTACTATGTCACAGGGGCTACCGGTGCCATTGGTCAGCCCCTGTCACATGGTAGGAGCAATGGATGGCCGGCGCCATCTTGTGACATAGTAAGGGCAAAGGCTATCAGCACCATTTTGATTACTGGCAGCCAATGGCCCGAGTGCAGGAGATTGCTCCTGGACCCCTGCTGGACCACCAGGGGCTTTTGGCAAGTCTTGGGGGACCCTCCTGACCCCCACAAGACTTGCCAAAAGTCCAGCGGGGGTCTGGGAGCGACCTCCTGCACGCGGGCTGTCGGCTGCCAGTATTCAAAATGGTGCCGATAGCCTTTGCCCTCACTATGTCACAGGGCCCAGCCATTTTGGATCCTTCCCATTTGACATAACATGTGGGAGGGGATACCTTCTCTGCTGCCAAAGTAGTAGCCTATCCCTACACTCCCCATGGATAATGATGTTAAGCATTATCTTTGTTTAGAAAATTATATCTTTTGGCTTCGGTTCCCACTACAGGCCTATGGTGATCATAAACTTGCTAATCATCTTAATGCACTGTTTTCTGCTGTAGAAAGATTATAAAATGTGCGATGTGATCTTGATTGTACACACACATTTTTTTGAAGACTTTAAGTGGATCATACTCGAACTAATCCCGCCACATTGGAGAGGAGGTGATAGATCAGTGCTGCTGAATTTTAAAGAAAATCAATGGATATTCCGACTGCGTTCCACGGAACCACAAGAGCTGAATAAAAAAATTGATTGGTTCACCCTTATTTGAATGGCACCTTCAAAATAGCCGCGATCGTGATGTCATTTCCCATACATGGATCTTATCACAATGGAAGAACTCCCCATATACGTCACTTTCCATATATGGCATTCACCAAATTTGGGGTTATGCACATCATTTCCTGTTGTTTCCTCACGCAGTCGGAGAATCTCCCTTTAAATACGGCATTTTGCCGTGCTCCAGTTGTCAGTCACGGAGTAGATTCCTGGCAGGCTGCATTCTGGTAGCGCACGTAAGTACTCTTATTACCAGTTAGCAGTTCACATTGTTGCACTCTTTCAGAGAAATATTTCAATTATCATCGTTTTAGTGCTCAAGCAGATGCTGTTTATGGACTGATCACATACAGTCATTCAGTAAGTTCATCCTTCCAAGTCTTGAGCCATTTTCATTTATTTATTTATTTAAGGTTTTTTTTATACCGGCATTCATGAAAAACTCACATGTCGGTTTACATAAAAAACAGGGGTGCGATGAATACATTTGTAGTATATTAGCCATAGGGCATCTTACAAGAACTCTGTGTTTGTTTTCCACGTAGAATTGCATTGACAGTTTGTCGTTTCCTGGAGCTCCTTGAAGAAGGAGTAATACACTCTGAAACACTGCCGTGTCGGAGGATGGACTTCAGGACTACACATTAGGGATGTGAATCGTTTTAGGACGATTAAAATTATCGTCCGATAATTTTAATATCGTCTTAAACCGTTATGGAACACAATACAATAGAGATTCTAACGATTTATCGTTATAAATCGTTAGAATCGTGAGCCGGCACACTAAAACCCCCTAAAACCCACCCCCGACCCTTTAAATTAAATCCCCCACCCTCCCGAACCCCCCCCAAATGAGTTAAATAACCTGCGGGTCCAGCGGCGGTCCGGAACGGCAGCGGTCCGGAACGGGCTCCTGCTCCTCAATCTTGTTGTCTTCAGCCGGCGCCATTTTCCAAAATGGCGGTGAAAAATGGCGGCGGCCATAGACGAACACGATTGGACGGCAGGAGGTCCTTCCGGACCCCCGCTGGACTTTTGGCAAGTCTCGTGGGGGTCAGGAGGCCCCCCACAAGCTGGCCAAAAGTTCCTGGAGGTCCAGCGGGGGTCAGGGAGCGATTTCCCGCCGCAAATCGTTTTCGTACGGAAAATGGCGCCGGCAGGAGATCGACTGCAGGAGGTCGTTCAGCGAGGGTTCCGGCGCCTCGCTGAACGACCTCCTGCAGTCGATCTCCTGCCGGCGCCATTTTCCATACGAAAACGATTCGCGGCGGGAAATCGCTCTCTGACCCCCGCTGGACCTCCAGGAACTTTTGGCCAGCTTGTGGGGGGCCTCCTGACCCCCACGAGACTTGCCAAAAGTCCAGCGGGGGTCCGGAAGGACCTCCTGCTGTCCAATCGTGTTCGTCTATGGCCGCCGCCATTTTGGAAAATGGCGCCGGCTGAAGACAACAAGATTGAGGAGCAGGAGCCCGTTCCGGACCGCTGCCGTTCCGGACCGCCGCTGGACCCGCAGGTTATTTAAGTCATTTGGGGGGGGTTCGGGAGGGTGGGGGATTTAATTTAAAGGGTCGGGGGTGGGTTTTAGGGGGTTTTAATGTGCCGGTTTTGCGATTTTTCGATTTTTCGATTTTTCACGATTTTTCACGATATTTTACCCCCCCAAACGGCAACAATACGATTCCCTCCCCCTCCCAGCCGAAATCGATCGTTAAGACGATCGAGGACACGATTCACATCCCTACTACACATGCCATTAATTTTCTTGTGGATTGAGATAAGTGCATGCATTAGTTGTTTCATATCATACAGTGCCTGCTCTTGCGATATAGCCCCGAAGGGAGAATATCGGATATCTATGCAACCTATGATTAGATAAGCCCAGTGCTACATGGTCTTCATAATATAAGCCAGAAAGCATTTTGTGGCAATAGGTGATGTTTGCTAGATATCTTTCCAAAAAGAGTTTTCAATAGAGTTTTCATAATATAGCTGAATCGATATTTTTGTGGTTATTTCAACTTTTCAAACTATTTTTTGGGTCATCTACAGTGCTGTCTGACAGATGTCTGTCATGCTGCCAGGTGAAGATAATCTTCTGTGAGGAGTAGTGACTCTGACTCCATTAGAAGGTAAGGACAAGTCATCAATGGTGGTTGATGATGAACAGGCCAGTAACATCCCAATTGGGCATGGGTAGGTAAACTACATGCTGAGGTAATCTGTGCAAAACAATGTCAGAACAAATCTGTCAGTCTGTGCGCATCTTGGTAAGTGACATGCTGTGTTAGCCTCTGTCTATATCAGTCTCTGGAGGTGATGCAGGCCTAGTTGTTCCCTTTCTTACCACAGCAGTGCATACACCAGAACATGTACTGTGTGTGAAGACATTTAGCACACACTGGCTTTTGACACAATCAAGTCTATGCTTCTACTCTTTACAATGGATGCCTCAGATAGGGGAATATGTAGGAGGAAGAGAAAATGGCTTCTCACTTTTTACTTACTGTTCTACCTTAGCCTGACCCTGGTTTTTAATAGATTTCAGGAAGGGGGTGTGAACATTGACAGTGTTAAAACTCAAATATGCAGTTTTTCCTTGGCAGATGAGCACATATCTGCTTGTAGTATACACCTCCCCCCAGCTCCTGACTCTTCAGGCTCTTCCACCCAGCAACTGGAGTGGGCCTATTTGTACTGGTATTTTGGGGTGTGCCTGTTTGGAAGAGCTTACACTGCCAGGGAGACTGTGGTTTTTGTTTTTTTGGGTGGGGGAAGTTAAATACTGCCCACTGAATTTGGGAATGTTGGGATGCGGGGAAGGCTAATGGGGCCCTCATGGCAGCTACTATCAGGTTCTACTGATAAATGAGTCGGGGGATAGCTCTGTGTCAGCATGTTGCTGATAGCTGAGGGTGGGGGGTAGCAGACGTTTTCCCAGCACCCCTATGAGAGGTTCTATGTTTTGAGACAGAGGCCTATGTAACCACTTATCTGCTGTTGCCCGGAACCAGGCAGACTTCAATAGACTGAGTCCCACCCCTGTACTGGCCAGGGTTGTGGATCTGGACATATGTCTTAGTTAAGGATGATCTCACAGAGATACAGAAGAGGTATGTAAAAATCTACAACCCCGGCCAATACAGGGGTGGCAGCCAGTCTGTTGAAATCTGCCTGATCCTGGCAACAGCAGGGCTGATTGCTGTCTGATCCTTGGCAGTGGGGAATCTCTATCCTACACAACTCCCTGGTTCCTCCTCAGTTGTCAGAAAGCAGCTGACACAGTATTAGAGAAGGCTGCAAGAAGATGACATATTTTTTGAAGTGCGAGACCGAATAAGGCTTATGGGTTTTTTTAGTGCCTTTTAAGTGGACTGCAGACACAAGTTAAGGGCCCAAAATAATATATTGTGGGGTAGTTAGTGTCACTTGACCTAACACCACACAAGTTTTAAATATACATTATGTACTTTCTGGGCATGGAATCTGCAGCTGCCCAAGAACTAGGGTTCAATGTACTTTTCAAGTCAGCTTCTGACTAAAGATTTATGTGATGACAGCATTTGGTGCTAGACCCAGAGAGAAGGCCCATTGCTTGTTCAGAGATGATATATCTTCACCAAGCAAGAGGTCAATGGTTTCTTATTGCTGTAGTATGTCATTCCCATACCTATACAACCTATTGGCCACCAATTATATGAATAGATACCTATAGTACCTCTAGCTAAGCATTTCGACTCCTAATCTAATGGACAGCATATGGAGGTGAACACTACTTAGATAGTGGCCATCTCACATACATGCCCATGTACCCAATACACTTAGCTAAGAGTATGCTCTCTGGAGAAGGCAACAGGAGGCAATTGTGAAGCTCCACAGTAAGGAGTTTCCAGGTTTGTTCTTGCTATCTTCTTTTGGAACATACAATGAGCTTTCTGTTTAAAGGCCTTGCATGGTCTTGCATGTAAGACATTTGCCTAGTTGCAATGGCCAATGGTATTCTAACATGAAAGGCCATATGGATCCCAAACCTTGGTCCTAGTGATCCCTTAAGAAATAATCCGCACAATGAAAAGACACAACCAGAAAGTTAAGTTTCAAAATATGTGACTAGTTTAATAACCAATTGCAGTCAACAGATTGAAAGCAAGTCAAGGTCTTTGGTAATCACATTCTGCAAGGACAAGAGATAAAATAGCACATGACATTGTAACTGAAATGACCAATACATTTACTGTAGAACTGTACATAGTTACGTCAACATGACATATACAGTATTATCACCTTATCCTTTTGCAAATTCAGGATTACAGCAAAGACCACAGAAAGTGGAAGTGATAACCCAATTGCTACAGTACCGGTGTAATGTTAAAGCTGATACCAGAACAGTCCATGTTGAAAGGGGGATCCTGCGTAAGGACTACAGCATCAAAGTTCAAGAATAAGCCAGCAGGACCTGGATTGGAGAGCGCAGCATGGAGGTAGCAGGACCCGGACTGGAAAGCGCAGCATGGAGACAGAAGCGGGATGAGATGACACAGCAGCATGGAGGCAGCAGGAGGCTGAGATGACACAGTAGCATGGAGGCAGCAGCAGGATGAGAAGGTAGGAGACTCCAGCAGCAGGACCAGGAGATGAGACATGAAGAGAAGAGACACCAGCAGCAGGACCAGGTGATAAGACATGATAAGAAGAGACACTAGCAGCAGGACTGTGATTGGAGACCCCATCAAGGAGGCAGGACTATGGGCAGAGCATAGAGCAAGGCGTAAGAAACAAGCAACAGAATAACTCATGATGACAGTAGACCATACCAATCTGCAAGCTGGCACAGGAATTCTGTAGTGAGGATGGGCCCAGCAGTCTTTTTCCATCTAGCTGGTACAGGAATTCTATAGGAAAGATGGGCCCAGCAGTCTTCTTTCATCTAGCTGGCATGGAAACTCTGTAGTGAGGATGGGCCCAGCAGTCTTATTCTATTTAGCCAGCACAGGAACTCTGTAGTGAGGACAGGCCCAGCAGTCCTCTTCCATCTAGTTGGCACATGAACTCTGTAGTAAAGACGAGCCCAGCAATCATCTTCTGTCTAGCTGCAAAGGATGTCTATAGTGAGGACGGGCAAGGCTTGAGAAGTGATCTTTGAGTGAAAATTGTTACACTTTAAAACATTAACTACTTGGGAGGGGGCTCATGGCCCTTTTCCTTGCCTGATCTTTTGGATGGGTGGGAGTGGCACACTTTGGGAAAGCCTTCCCCTAGGCTGTCCCGATAGCCAGGGACTGCTGCATGGCATCTACTCCTGGGTGGTCCTGATGTGAGCCCTCCTTAGACACACCAGCTCTGCCCGTATGAGATTCAGTTAGAGGCCATGCCTCCTCTTGATATGCTCAATGGTTTTGTGGACCTGCTGTTCTGCTGCTAGTGCAGGCTGAAGTATTGTCTGCAGGACAACACTGGCATGTCCGAGTTGGTAACCTGATCAGGCTGGATATCTGTTGGATCTGGCTGGGGAATGGGCATGCTGGAGTGAGGTGGGGATTGGCCAGCTTGGTCCCATGGCATTAGTCTAGAGAGTAAGATTTATATCAAATTAAGGGGTGAACCAAAGGGTGCAAGCAACTGGTGCTCTTCTGGTGGCTGCTGGAGCTGCTCCTCCTCCTCGTCTTCCTCACTCCATTGTGTCTGTGTGTCCAATTGGAGGTTTGCCACACGAGCTGCTGCTGCTGCACTTCTGGTCCCTGAGGCTGCTCTGCTGGTCATGGAACTTGATGGCTGGGACTGACAGTTTCCCAGGCAAGAGCTGTGGAAACAAAGAAGAAGACATAAGTATAAATGCTAGGAATTATACATGTAATGTTTGGCATAAGATGTGCACTTTTCATCAATTCATCAATCTTTCAATGTGACCATCTTATGTCTAAATATGTGTACATCTGTAGCAGGCTTGACATTAACAGGTGAGGTCAATTTATTGGACCCAGCTTATGCGGTATCCAAGGCTTCTTCCATCCTCTCAAATAAGTCTGGTTCCAGCCATTCAATCAGGTGCTGCTCCATCGGGATCAGGATGATGGGGCAAGGGGCTCCTCCTCCCATCTGTTGCTGATTATTGTTCCTGCTTGCCACCTTGCTCTTGAGCTATCCCTTTATATCATGGTAGCGGTGGGCCACCTGCTCCCCAGTCCTCCTAATTCCACTGTACCTTGATTTTTCTTGGGCAGTGGTGCACCATATCTGTCCCTTGGCTGCCCTGGATGTTTTTGCAGCTTGGTTCCCAAAGAGCAGACTGTAGTTTTCTAGGACCCCGGTGATCAGCATCTCATTGTCCTCCATGCTGAGCTTTAAGGCCCTTAGATAAGGCCACCCTGCTGCCTGGCTACCAGATGATTGGGTTGCCACTTCCAGAGAGGTGTCACTCTCCTCACTCTAATTCTCACTCCCTCCTTCCCTCCCTCCTTCCCTCCCTTCTTTTCCCCTCCTGCATCAGTCCTGCAAACTCCCCTCCCCTCCCCTCTTCCCTCTCTGTCTATCCCTAGTCTGCCATCCTCCTCCTACCACACACACCTGCCTATCCCTTTCCCCTCCTGCTTCCTCCTATCCCTTCCCTCCTCCTCCCTATCTTTTCTCCTGTCCCTATCCTTGCTCCTCCTATCACTCTTGCCCACCTCCTCCCTCCTCTTCTCCTCCTTCCTCCCCCTCTTCTCTTCATGCCTCTCTTTTCCTCTCTCCCCACACCTCTCATGCTCCATCCTCTCCAGTTCCTCACCACCACTACACCACTCCTTCACACAAAAAAGACAGACAAGCAAACTGGACAAACTAACAAAAACTTTCACTCCAACAAAGAACACAAAAGACAAAGGTACAGGGAAACAGATGAGAAACAAGAAACAGGACAACTCACTCAGAACTCGATAAATACCTCCAACCAACTACTAACTACCAACTCACCTACTCTCCTTTCCTCTCTCCTAAGCCTGACACACTTTCAAAGAAGCTGCTGCAGGAAACCTGTATATATAAATACAAAAATTAACGTATGATGCATAAAATGATGCATGATGCGATAACGTTGCACAGCTTTACTCTGTGATGTGATAAATCAGATATTTTCCTAAACATGCCCCTTTTTTTTATCACAGCCACTACCACACCATATTTCTGCTTCATTTATAGCATTTTGATGATTCTAGGCCTAAGACAGTATCTATAATAACAACTGGTCATGAACGAACCAGCTTCACCATAGTTTTAGCGTTTGCTGTGAATGGCAAGAAACTGAAGCCATAAGTAATCCTCAAACGCATATGTATGCTGCATGAGAAATTTACAAAGTCATAAAACTCTGGACTGATAAGTGCCTACGTGTTCGACAAGGTGGATTTTTTTTCCAAAAAATGCTTGTTGATATTTGATTCCATGGCAGCCCACATGAAGGATTCAGTAAAGAAAATGTTCTATGCCACTGGAACTCATATTGCTATCAACCCTGGAGAACTTACTTGCAAGCTACAGCCTTTGGATATTGCTGTCAACCATGCATTTAAATGCCTAATAAGGAAAGAATGGGATAAATGGATGCATGAAGGTACACACTTGTTCACACCTTTAGGGAAACAGAAGAAAGCTACAGCTTCAGAAGTCTGTAGCTGGATCGACGCTGCATGGCAGGCCATGAAACCACACACAGACTTAAATGAATTGCAAAAAGCAGGCTTACTGAAGCAAGAGATGTCCAGTGATGCAGATTCTACTAACGAGAATGAATATGAATTTCATGATGATGAAACTGAAGCATTTGCAGCCAAACATTTTGCCAGCACAGATGATGGTACAGACTTTGAAGTTTTTCATTCTGTTGATAAACATCTGTAACATTTACCCTGATTGATTTAAATAAAAACCATTTTATATACATTATTTACAAGTTTGTTTCTTTTAAAAACTTCCATAACCTAAGGACAATGCATTTTTATGTGTATTTCTATGCTCATTATTATCTGTCTTGTTCCACCTACATTGGGCACTATAGTACATGTGGAAATACCAAATAATATACACAAATTCTGTTTTTTCCCCAGAACTTAAGAAACTAATGAACATCCCTAGACATTTTAACAGATATACTGTATATGAAGCAAATGCAGCTTTGTACATATTCTAAAAAGGGGCCATATGCACATGTATATGTGAGCAAACAGTACAAATGCAATACAAGAGTGTGTCAGAAGAATGTCAAGGCAGAGTTAGCATATATGAGAATAATGATCTATTTGAAAGTGACGTATGCACAAACATCATCCAAATAACACATGTTCATTTACTGCTGCTCATTTATTCAAACAAGTGCAAACTATTCTTTTGATTTTGGACTTGGCGGGCGTTTAACAGATTGGCTTCTTCAGGTGAGTGGACATAGAGGCAGGCTACGGAATAAGAAGGAGTGTACCAGGGACAGACTGGGACCTATTCGAGCCAAACTGGAACATATCTGGTCATATAAGGAAGTCACTAGGAAAGACAGGGTCATAAGCAATGGGTTCTTGAAGTGAGGGTGCCGGGATATATACGGTGAGTGTGGGGGAGGGAGGGTGTATACCTGGGAAAAACAGGGTCTGAAAGAGGGGTGGGAGTGAGTGTACCTTGGATAGACAAGGCTATACTGGGTGGTAAATGGAACATAATTGTTTATACTGGGGGCTTCTGGAACAGATTGGGAGGCAACTGGGAAATACAGGACTATAGGGGGAAGGTGGGGGTGCATGTTATTTGGACCTATTGAGTCTTACTAGGGGGTGTAAGTCAGTGGTAGAGACTAGAAGTGGGAAGAAGTACAAATATTTTTTTTTTTTGCATTTTGTTTTTGAGCGGAGGATTTCCCCAATGAATTTTGAAAAAGAACAACAACAAAAAATAAAACGGGGCCTCCCAAGTCCTCCCATCCACATTACCTATCCCTACCACTTGAAAGAATGGCAGAATCAGGATCCTTCCCGGCCCCGACTTACCCAGGGAGGATCCGACAATGATGGGCTTGCATAGGCCTAGGCCATGGTAGGTCACCATGACCTCGGCCAAGGCACTACACAAGGCCCAGTCTTGAAGAGCTAGTCCTGACTCCGGGTCCTTGGCCTAGATCAAGGCTCAAACCCGGGCCTGATGCTGGGGCCTGGTCCAGACATTGGCTCCCAACACTGGGACCTTGGCTTAGATCCAGGCCCAGCATTTCCCAACCAGAAGCCAGATCCTGATGCCTAGGCCTCCACTTAGGCTAAGCCGGAGCCCAGTCCGAAGGCTGGGTTATGATGCCAGGGCCTTGGCCCAGATCCAAGCCTCACATTGGAGTGCAGCCCAGAGTCCAGGTTTTGACACCTGGGCCATGACCTAGGCCAGGGCCCAGAGGCCAGGTACAATGCCTGAGCCATGGCCTAGGCCAGGGTACAGTCTGGAGGCCAGGTCCTGATGCCAAGGTCTTGGCCAGGACCCAGCCTTGATGATGGAGCCCAGTCTGAAGGCCAGGTCTTGATGCTGGGGCCTTGACCCAGATACAGGGCCAACACTGGGGCCCATACCAGAAGTGGGTCCCAATATATGGGCATCAGCCTAAGTACAGGCCCAAGACCAGAAATCAGAGCCTAGGCCTCTTGCAATGTTCTTCTGTAAAATGATTGCATCTGCTGGGGATGCACCAGAGTTAATTAACTTTGGCTTCTCACTCTTCAGGGGAGGTCACCATTTTTGGCATACAGCAGTTCATTAAAACTGACCTACATCAAAATGGTGACGTCCACTAAATAGGGAGGCAACAGAGTTAATTAGCTCCAGCGCGTCCCCAGCAGATGTTGTCATTTTACAGAAGAAAACAGAAGAGGACATAAGAAGAGACCTGTGCTCTGTCCTCTAGGTCTGAGACTGGATCCGGGCTGAAGCCCAGACATTGAGACCCAGCCTCTGAGCTGGGTCTCGGCGTCAGGCCAGCGACTGTGACGTGACATTGGATTCCCAATAGAGCATGTAAGTGTGGCCAATTTTTGAAGTCTTAGCTTATGCCCCAGCGCTAGGCCCAGCTCTCAGCCAAGACTCGAGCATTGTGCTTAGGTCTAGGCCACAGTTTATGCCTAGGCAAGGCCTCAGCTTCAAGCCTAGATCCAGGCTCCAGCCCCGGCATAACATTCGGGCATAGGCCAAGACCTGTGTTTTGGGCCTCTGTCTATTTCTTAGGCTTTGGACCTGCTTTGGACCTGGGCCCAACAAATCACTTTTTTTTTGTTGTTTTTGCTTTCACAATGAAACATGAAATCCAATGAACTTTCTTTGAATTTTCAATTGTTTTGTTTTGAGAATGAAATGAAATAAAATAGGAAATTTTGTCTCATTTCCTATTTTGTTTCTCCCAATTGCCCATCCTTAGTGGATGAAAATTGCTACAATAATTGCCTTTGAATTGTCAATACATTTTAGGCCCATAAGTGCACTTTAAGGGGGGTAATATTCAAAAGGATATGTGTAAATGTAATTACCATTGTAGCAATTTTCAAAGCTTTTTACTCACATAAATTGCACTAATACAGGTAAATCCTATGGTCAATTCAATGGCATATATTGTAGCAGTATTAAAAAGCTCACTTACATGGGTAAATTGCATTTACATGTGTAAAACCCATTTATAAGTATGTAAATGTTTTTGAAAATTGGGCCAAAGGGCATAAATAGGCTTTGAAAATTGCTACACTAGTATGTTACATTTATGTGCATAACTCTTTTGAAAATTACATCAAAATGCATAACTATTTTTTAAAATAGCAACTTGCATGTGGAAATACTGATGCCAGAACAGAATGCTCCTAGACTGCCACCTTTTTACGTGTGAAGGCAAAAATATGCACATAATTTTGAGTTTTATAAAATAGCATGTGCATGAGTAGATGCTACTTATGCGTGTATGTACTAATTTTTCCACTTGTAAGTCTTCAAACATTCATCCTTAAATGTACATATGTAGTTTTCTTTTCCAACCAAGTTAAACCACAGAAATATATCTTTTTAATGTGACTAAAAGTATCCAGTTAAAGGTAGATTTTAAAAGAAGCACACCGGTGTACATTTGCACATGGTTCCCGGTGCGTGCACATGGACGCACGGATTTTATAACATGCACATGTTGATGCATGAATGTTATAAAATCCGCTATCTGCATGCCATTTTATATCGGCGCACGCAAATGTGCGTGAATGCTGACATGTGCGCACAAGGGGGTGCGGCGCCGAACTGGGCCTTTCCCCAATTCCCTCCCAGTCCGCTCCAGTAAAGGAACGGACTGGGAGGGAACTTCCTACACCCCCCTACCTACCCTTCCTGTCTTTTCCCCTCTCCTCCTTGACCTCTAAATCCCGTCTGCTAAATTTTTTTTTTATACTTTCCTGCTTTCCGGAGCAGGAGTAAGTAACGCGTGTTGGCCGGCTGCCGGCACATGCTTCACTGGGACAGTGACTAATGGTGCTGTCCTGGCCGTCCCCCACCCCACCCAGTCCTGGCCCACCCCTATTTTAAAAAAAAACTTTGTTGTATTCATCCCGGGAGATATGCGCGTGGCTGAGAACATTTGAAAATGCGCACGGTGTATGCGTAGCCCGGCCACGCGCATATCTCCCTGTTTCAACGCACGGCGAGCTTTAAAATTAGCCCATTACTTTTGGGTGGCTGAAAATCCACTTAGCTGGATTCAGCTCTCCAACCCATTTAATGCTTGTTATTTCCAATGTAGATTTTGATTAAGACTTTGAAAATGTACCCCTTTATATATTTGATAGAAAATAATTTCCATGGCATTAAAAGCATAAACTCCCTATCATCTTAGGGCCAGCTAGTGCCATATGCTTGTACGGCCATATACTGTATTTGTATGGCCATATAAGAAAATGGCACTGGTCAGCCCTGAGCCAGCGCCGTTTGGAAGTCATTTTAATGCCAGTCCCATTTGAAAGGGGCAGACACAGAGGATGGAGGTGAGTAGGGATCCCTCCTTCCCCTATTACTGAACTGAACCCTGATGGATGGGAAGGATCCTGGGTCCCCCAGAGAGGTCTGTGGGTCCCCAGGCCCAGTAACATTTATACTTTCTTGGGAGGGCATGGAGGCCCACATAATTTTTTTTTTTTTTTTTGCTGGAGGTCAACTGGGTACATGGAATAGCCCCAAGGAGGCCTTGTGGAGGCTCCACATAAGACTCAGTTCAGCCCTGGGCGGAAGCCTCAGGTCGGACCTGGGGAAGTCCCAGAGAAGCCTTGGGTCAGCCTCAGGTTAGGTCTGGAGAGACCCAAACCAGTGGCAGAGGTTTATTTTTCTATTGTTTGCAGTTTTTTTAAATTAAAAATTAAAGTAAAACCAACAAAATTGTGTTGGTTTTACTTTTCTTCAATTTTGAAAACATATTATTTAATTTCAAACGAATGCACATCCCTACTGCTCAGAAAGTTTGGGGGTAAATATTGTTATTGGGGGCTTCAGGGGAAAAGAAATACCCTATGCTAATATAAGCCCATTCATTTTGGATCAGTTTAGTGCAGGATATTTCCAGAGGCAGCAAGGTAGTTTTCTTTCATTTCATTTATAAACAACTTTCATAAATTAACCAAGGCAGATGCTAAATTTTCAGTGTTAGTGAGCATACTGTAAATAGCTTGTGGCAGAGATCATAGCATGTTGTTTTCTATACATATGCTAACACCTCATTTGCATTGTGATATCCTTTCTGTACATGCTTCTACTTGCAAATGTTACTGTGCACATGCTAACTCTTCTAATCTTATTTTAAGATTCATGCTAAGCAGTTATGTGTGGTGTGCTATTTTCAGTGTGTGCGACATGGCTTTAGCATACATACATACATGTTAAGTTTTATATTTAATAACAAATGCTTACTTACCTTGTTCGGAAGTAGAATGCTGTACAGATTATGCCTACAATGATTATTCCAAAGATGATGCAAGAAATAGACAAAACCTGCTTCTGATAAACCTCTTCACTCTCTGTGGATTATAAAAAAAAGGAATATTGTGTGTTATCAAAGGAAGCTGATTCTTTAAAAGAAAAACAAAAACAACTATCTTTATATTTGAAACATTTCATGTAAGTCATAAACATTTGACTTATGGCTTATATATGGTCTCAAAAGTCAGTAAGTGGTATCCTGACCTGCAAAGAATGTAAACAGCTATCAGAAAACAGGGAATTTACCATTTAAAGCTACACTACATATGCAGTGGAGATCAGTAAGGAATAATGGTTAGCTTCAAGCAGGTATGTGGGAAATACTAGCAACCCAATGATTGTAATAAGATCATCTTCTCTTTTCTTTTTTTATTTAAAAAGCTTTCATTAGTAAATTACACATGCACTAGTTTGCACCTGCAATAATCAAAACTGAACCATGTCAAACAAAAGCGGTTAGCAGACTTCTTCACATAGGGATGGTGATTTTCAAAGGGACTTCTCTTAGGCCTGGATTCATCATTCATCGCTGAAAGATTAATCCAGCGAAAATGGAGGGTGGGGGATGGGCCTGCGAAAGCCCACAGATTTTGCACCACCACGGTGTTTTCGCTGCCGGCTTTTGCACCGAATATCACCACCATGAAACGTGGCGCTATTCGGCGCGCTACTGCCGATGATACCGTTGATAACGTTTTCGCAACAAAGACACCGCCAACTCCTCCCTCCCTCCGCTACAACTTTTCCCCTCCCTAACCCGACTCCTCCCCTCCCCCTAATTAGCTTTATATCGCATGCGAAAAGTCCCTTTTAGCATGCAATATGGCCTTATCGCATGCATTAGGGCCCTAACGCACGCAATAAGGCTTTAGTGAATGACCTCATTAGTAAGATAATGATTTACTTGGAAAAATTATCCTTTAAAAAATTGAGCAACTGATACATGCATTCAATAATGAAAACATACACTGTGGGTTAAATTTTCCAAGCCATCAGGGCATAACACCTGTGTTTATATGCATATATGATTTGTTATAATATTGCACAAGGGCTTGTGTGTATAAAATTAAACATATAGGTGATTTTGCAAAAATGAAACAGATGTGTTCCGTGCACAAAGCAGACGTGTTCCGGGGGTTGGAGTTGAACTGGGGGAAGAGTTGGGATTTGCATACTTTTGATTATAAAGAATATGCACATAAAACCACACCACACAAGTTTTATGTTGCAAAAAGCAGGTGTAATCTGTATGGATACGTTTGTGCACATATATTTGCTGAATTTTCAAAGCATATTTATGCTCATATGCTTGCTTTACAAATGGGATGTAACTTATGAGCCTGATTTTCAAAATCTTTTACATGCTTAAAATTGGGTTTTACATGTGTAAATGCACTTTACTCGAGTAAGTGAGCTTTTGAAAATTGCTACGATAGTCCATTACATTTACACACGTAACTCCTTTGAAAATTCACCCATATGTGTGTAGCTGCTGCATAAGTTACCTGATGTTATAAATTTACTCTCCTTGTGGACAAATGTAGATGCTTACTTTCAGTTAACTAAATATCCACTTCACCAGATATAGCTGACTTGTAGGCCAGATCCATTAAGTCTTTTCTACCATTTTGTGTCTATGAGAAAAACCCTTAGAGGTAGATCTTAAATAAGTACGCGAGCGCATACTTTTGGCGCAACCGGTGTGAACAAAAGTACACCAGATTTTATAAGATACGCACATAGCCGCGCGTATCTTATAAAATCCGGGGTCGGCGCGCAAGGCTGCACAAAATCGGCAGCCTGCGTGTGCCGAGCCGCGCAGCCTGCCTCTGTTCCCTCCGCATCCCCCCACCTTCCCCCACCTTCCCCTCCCTTCCCCTATCTACCCCACCCCCCAGCCCTACCTAAATCCCCCTACCTTTGTTGTGCAAGTTACGCCTGCTTGAAGCAGGCGTAACTTGCGCCACCGCCTCGGCATCCCCCGGCACAGGCCGCAATGCCGGGGGACTCAGGACCGCCCTCCTGGCCTGTCCCCGAACCGTCACCACGCCCCCGGACCTGCCCCGGAGCACCCCCTGACTCCTGACATGACCCTGGACATGCCCCCTCCTGCCTCTTTTACGAAGCCCCGGGACTTCCGCCCGTCCCAGGGCTTTGCGCACGCCGGCGGCCTATGCAAAATAAGCTCGCCGGCGCGCGAGTGCCCTGCGTGCGTAAATCCGTGAATCAGTTACTTAAGAAGTTAAACTTTATTTTGACCCATAAAAAAGGCATCTTAACTTATGAAAATAAATCACTTTATACTCGGGGGGGGGGGGGGCAATTTTCTTAGGGATTTCAGTGGGTAAAATGGTGGTTTTTTTTACATTTGCCAATGGACTCATGCAACTGAAATCTGACTTGTCTTCTGTCTGCAGGTTTTAGGTCTTGGTGAAATGGTAGGGGTTCAGGGTGAAGTACTAGAGGGTCTTTGTCAACTGAAGAAGTACTGAGTGAACTAGAGGTATCAGTAAACTGGTGGCTCCAAATAGGAATGCAAGTAGGTATTTTCAGAACAGTATGTGCACACTTTATAAATTACCTGCTTCTGTACTTAATTCAGGACTATTAGGTGGAGACATTCTATATATTTTTCAGCCTAAAATATACAAGCATATGTTTATAAAATAGGTATATCAAGCATTTTCGGGCAGAAATGGTGGGCGTGAGGATCGCCTGGTAACATGCCTACCTGGTGTGAAGGTGGCGGACCTCATGCATCACCTAGATAGGATTTTAGACAGTGCTGGGGAGGAGCCGGCTGTTGTGGTACATGTGGGCACCAATGACATAGGATGTTGTGGGAGGGAGTTGTGGCTAATTTCAATTCAAATAACGGCCTGTGAATTTTTCAGCAAGCTGCATTATTTGATTAGAATAGTTTATGGTATTAATGAGCTCATTGGTATGCATTTGAAAACTAATTAGTTCATGTTAATACTAGTGATGGTGGGGCACATTTAACACAAGATATTTCAAATATCTTGTGGTATCCCTATGTTATGCCATTTACTGCACAAAAAATATTGTTGTTCACAGATAAAACGTCTAGCTTATCTTAGTAAATGACTCCCAAATAACCCACAGATGATAAAAGCTATCACCACAAAGCCTGGTTTATGATCCTCTTCGCATGCCCTGAGAGTGTCGCAGATGGGTGCTTCAATGAGATTCAGAGGCAGATCAGGGCTGTAATAGAGAGGATTTTTCGCCTACTCAAAACCTCCTGTAGATGCCTGGACAAATTAGGGCAAATCTATTATAATGCCCCCTTAAGCCTGTGACATTTTCTTAGTTTGCTGCATGTTCCATAATCTAGACAAGACCCATGGCCTGCCTGCTGAGGGTGAAGATCCTCAGCCCACTGACACTGAGAGAGAGGAGAAGGAAGAGCAGGAACAGGCAGAAACAAAAGAGGCACTAGAAAATGTGCAATGCTGTATCCATTGCTAGGCTGTCTACATAAAGAATATAGTGATACAGAGGCACCTTTAAAGTGAGTAAATGTTGTTTATTTCTATGTGCTCAATAAATATTTATATCACCTGTTTCCACAGCCTGAGCTAGCAGCCCCATCAGAAGGCAGCGTAATTTTAGACCACACCACTCCAAGGCATAACCCTGAGGTGTAGCTGTGAACTCGCTCACCTGAGGGAGCCAAGGGAAACTGAAAAAAGCTGGAATCAGCTTTGTAAATTAGCATGAGGCTTCCATACATATACTGAAAATATATAGTGGCACCTCTAGGGCAGTCATAGGAGACTGTACAGGCTTTTCAGCACCGTGAATCTTGAAAGGACAACAGTCGAGCTGCATTTCTTCCTTCTCCTCCTGCACCCCTGCATCTTCTGGCTCTCCTTTGCCTCCAGACTCTTTGTGGGCATAACCCTTCATGTGTGTCGGCTGCTCTGCCGATGACAGGCTTAGCCTTTCCACATGTTTTGCACATCTGCATGAGTGAAGCATGGACTCCATGAAGAAATGTCATCTTCTATGCCTGTGAATAAGATACAATAATAATTGGTAGAGCAAATTAATTTTCTTGGGGAAGCTGCTAAATATTTATTTGCTGGTGGATGTTTTTAAGCTGATTTTGTGAGGAAAATGCTATCCAATGCTACAAGGAGTAAAGACTAGAGCACATGCAGGACCTAAACATATTGCCAGCAGCACCACTGGATATTTGCCTTTAGTTCATAGCCCAAGCAACACTGTTGGTTGGATTGTGTTTTAGCTGCCATTAGACCTTGCCCACAAAGGATAGGACCAAGTCACCATCCTTGACACTCTTCCACAAATGCTGCATAGCAGCCTTTTAACCACTTAGCCTATACTGCATAATGTTGGCAGAGAGAGTGAGAGAGACATATGGTGCCAACACTGATCTTCAAACTAACTTTGATGCTTTACTATTGCCAGAGATCAGTATGATAGAAACTGCTTGCCTTCCAATTGCCTGTCTGCTAGTAGGCAAAGACAAGCTGGCATGGTAACCAGTTACAGAAGATTTATTTTTTGGACAGCTGTGACTTAGCACTTAAATCCTAAAACAATCTGGACTTTGAAGTTCCAGAGTCAAGACATTAAAAGACTCCTAAAGGAACAGTAATGCCTCAGGATGAAATCACAAAACCAGGATTGGCCTTTATTCTACCTCTGCAGGAGCTGGCAACCTTGTCTATTCTGCTGTAGTCTTTAACTGACAAGCCTTGGATGACTGCAGACAGGAGCAGTTTTACTTATATGAGGGAAAGCATACATGCATGCTACATATATACACCAAGAAAGCAAAAATGAGTAGAAGTTGAACTGACCTTGTGTGTCTTTTGGGTGATGGTACCTTGCTGGCTGCTGCTTTAATCATGGTTGACAAACCCTTGCATTCAAAACCTGGTTTAAGCTGAGTTTATGGAAGCTTGCAAACCTTTTGGCTTTGATCTTCTTGTAGAGGTCCCTCCATTCTTTTTTAGGTCTTCTATATTCTGATGGTTATGGAACAGTGCATGCAGCTTGTTTACCGTAGCATGACAACTTTTTTGTTACTGATATATATTCACTTTTGTGGATGCCTGGTCAAACAAATGATTTTGAGCCTTAAGGACTTCACCGAACAGCATTGTCACTTCCTCCAGCAGAAAATAAGGCTGCACAATTGCAGTAAATTATATGCACATATGGGGAACTGTTTGCCACATTAATTATATTCCCCTATGCTCGTAAAAAACGGGATGGGCCTTGTGCGCACCGCACATATCTTCAAAGGGGCCCAGCCACACGATTAACCCCCGTTATGCACCGAAGTGCCAGGCCCAGATAAAGGGGCAGTCTGGGGGGGCGGAGAGGGACAGGGCTGGAGAAGCCGGTACAGTGGCCGTTTGCTGCTGTGCCGCGGAAGCGCACACTAGCAGCCTGCCGGCGCGTGCAAGTAACTACTGACCGGAAGAGCAGCAACTTGGAAAATAAAAGTAAAAAGGTAAGGTAGGGTAGGTTTAGGGAGTGGGGAGGAGAGGGGAAGGGGAAGGAAGGTTAGATAGAGGGGCAGGGAATTGGGGAAGGCCGGGATGCATCACCGCGCAGCAATTGCATAATCTTCTCCCCCTTGTGTGCGCCGCACGCACATGCACAGGCAGATTACAAAATCCAGCGCTGCTCTGCGATTTTATAACATGCGCATGCTGGTATTCATCAGTCCTGACTGGAACAGTACAAGTTTGGACCCTTTTCTTCAAGGTACAGGGAAGCATTTGGGAGAAAATGCTACTAATGCTTAAGCTGAATGTTTTTTTATGGACAAACACAAGAGGTCATTAATGCATATTCTAAGTGTTTTCTGTACTTATAAAATGGACTTTTTATTTCCATAAAGCATGTAAACATATTTTCTTGCTTTTGAGCCTCAAACATTAAAAAGCTTTGGAAGCATTTGATTATAATGCCACATAAACAACGTTTATTTTTATGCAACCCCTTTATCATCAATAATTTGTTGCTTATAGCAATGGTTCATAACCCTGGCCTCAAGGACTACCTAGTGAGGCAGGTTTTCAGGATATGCACATTGAATGTGCTTGTGATATATTTACAAGCATCCCTCGTAGATTTTTATTATGGATATCCTGAAAACTCAACTGGTTAATTCATCCCTGAGGATCAGGTTGGGAACTACTAATCTATACCCCAATTTGATTTCAGTGATTTTTTTTAGAATAAAATAAATAAGTTATCTATTAATTATGTATATTCTTACTATGAATGTCAGGGAGCAGGTGCAAAGATAACAAGTACTAGTCAGGTTTAATTATAGAATTCCTCCCTTCCTCAGTGACCAGTAAAAACAAGCTCTACATTATATCTACTTACAACCATTGGCAATTTTCTGTATGTCATACATATTAGAGTGCAATTATTTTTATTCTTTATATAACTGTTTTAGGCTATTTTAGATTGCTTGAAAGTATTAGAATGACTTTGTGGTGTCCTCAATCACCCTGGAATCAGTTGGCTGTGATATTAATCATATCTGAATGACCAAAGATGGTCTATCTCATTACTTCCAATTCTGGAGTAGTGCTGGCCATTTTAAAAATAAATGGAAAGGTTATATAATTTCCCTATATTTAGCACATCCTGGAAGTTTATTTAATGGTAGCTGAAATAATGGTTGTAACATAATAGTTATTTCTTTCATTACTACAAAGCTATATGCTGCTGCAATCCAGAGTTTTGCTATGGAATTATTTATTCTTAGATTTAAAAATGCTGATATTAATGCTACTTAACCAGATAAGTAGGGACCAATCCGGCTAAGTGGCAGCCACCGGATATCTGGCTACGCTCCATGGTAGCCACTTAGCTGGAAAAATAGATAGCCAGATAAGTCAGGGGCGGGCAATGGGAGTATGGGGACAGCACAACTAATCTGGTTAATTCAACTGGATAAGTACCAATTTTTGGACTTATCCAGTTAGGTTAATTGGATAAGTTAGAGCTACCACAGAACAGGTCTAACGTAGCTGGATAATATAACTTATCTGGCTAAGTGGTAATTTATATTCAGCAGCATAGCTGTATTTTGAATATCCCATGTAAGTTAGCCTTATTTGTCTTATCTACATGTTTTGCTTCTGTGTTGTGATTCATTATCTGGCTAACTTACAAGCACCATAATGCATGGTGTGATGCTAATTTTTAAAAGGGGAGGAATTGGGGTGGAGTCGTGGGTGGGAATTTTGTAAAAGTGAGATGGCTTTGCAAAGCCATAATGCACAGTTTTAACACCAAAATTAACTCACCTTTTTCAATAGCCTTAAGCTGTGTGATATGCTCATAATGCAATTTGTGATTGTTTTGCAAATTCTGACAGGGGCTTGGGGGGGAGCCTTTGGGGTTAGTGCCATAGTAAGCAGCTATTTATGGGACTATAGGAGGCCCACCTAGTAACTCAAGGTGAGGTTTAGGTAGTAGGATAGGGGTTAGGGACCACATTTACATGCAGAGTGAGACCTATGAACAAACAGTACAGTCTTGTGAAGATTTGCTGTCCTAGGAGTGAGGAAACTCACACAACAATGAAATTTGTACAATGTTCTCTCAACCTAGCTTGATATTACCCAGGTAGAGAGTCCATCTCTCTCTCTCTCTCTTTAGGAGATGGACAAATGATAATGATGTGTTGATGATGGGCTGGAAGGAGCTGAGTAGTCCGGCTTTGCTTTGTTTGATAAGCCAGGAGGATCAGGGATCTTCTGGGCATGTTGTAGGCTTCAGCTTGGACAGGACAAAGCCTGCTTCTTCTTTAAGAGTGAATGGAATAATGTGAAGAAGCAGTAAGGTGAATATATTTTTTCTTGAAGAGAATCTTCTATGTTAGTACTGGCTACTTCGATCTAATGCAATTGATATTGTCAGTGAAAAAATTGGCTAGTCTGTCATAATAGACTATGGAGTTTATTACCACCGTATATAAAAAATAAAAATAAAAACACATTCTAGCATAAAGATTTGACATGCTAGGTCAGACCAAAAGTCCATCAAGCCTAGTACCCTGTTTCCAACAATAGCCAACCCAGGTCACAAGTACCTGGCAGGATTCCCAAAGATTGATAGATTCCTTGCTGCTTATCCCAGGGTTAAATAGTGGATATCCCCAAGTCCACCTTAATAACGGTTTATGAACTTTTCTTCCAGGAACTTGTCCAAAACTTTATTTAAGCTCAGCTATACTAACAGCTTTTACCACATCCTCTGGTAATGAATTCCAGAGTTTAATTGTGAATCAAGTAAAAATATGTTTTCCTACTCTTTTAAATTCATTTCCTAGGAATGTAATTGTGTGCTTCCTAGTCTTTGAACTTTTTGAAAGAGTAAACAACCAATTTGCATTTACCCACCTACAGTCCACTTTTTATTTTATAGACCTCTATCATATCTCACCTTTAGTTGTCTCTTCTCCAAGCTGAAGAGCCCTAAACTCTTCAGCCTTTCCTCATAGGGAATCATTCCATCCCCTTTATCATTTTGGTTACCCTTTGCTGTACTTTTTCTAATTCCACTATATCTTTTCTTGAGATGTGGTGACCAGAATTGCACAAAATACTCAAGGTAGGGTCATACCATGGAGCGATACAGAGGCATTTTGATATTTTATGTTTCATTTTCCATTCCTGAACCATGTCAGGAATGGAAAATGCATACTCACCCTCTCTCTCTCTCTCTTATATAACTTGCCAAGTCCACCCCCTCCTCCCACCCACTTACCTCCCTTTCCAATTATCTATTACTTGTCATGAATGAAGCTCTACAGCACAACATTATTTGAAAACAAAGATTTTTATTGGATGGATATGGCCACAGCATAAGTTAAAATTACATAACCAGTTTAACGATTAAACATATTCTCCAATCCCTATGGGTGACAATGCTCTCGCCTGAGTTGCAGTTCATAAAGGCTCAGTAGGCATTCTTCCATTGGGGACACAGGGCCATCAAAGCCTTCCCCCTTTGGTGAACCTGTAATTTGATCCTTGCTTCTTTGCTTACTGCGTGGAAAATCTCTGTGGTGCAATGATGTCCTAGTCATATTTAACACTTGAAAATTAAGACTGTATGAATATGATGTATTCTTAGATCACAAAATTCAACATGACATCATAATTACAAAAAAATTTTAACGCTGGTACCATGTAGTCTGATATTGAGTTTAGAGAAACCTCATACAAAGATGGCGGGCTATGTTCAAGGTAGCCCTCTATGCCACCGATATAAATGTGCAGTCAATTTTTCAAAACTTAGACCGTCACAAGGATTTAATCATTGGTTTCTCTAGAGGTGTTTTAGTATTTTTGTAACGCTTCTTAATGCTTCATTGCATCATTTTTTTTGCAAAAATATCAGACTACATGGTACCAGCGTTAAAAATTTTTGTAATTATGATGTCACGTTGAATTTTATGATGTCCTAGTCTGCCAAAAGAAGAGTCTGGTGGGTAGACTGGCATAGGCTTACAATGATCTTACTGACCCTCCCTCCTGCCTGTGCCCCTCTCCCACATCTGATTGTCACATCCCGTCCCCCCTTACCTGGGGATGGGTTGTAGATCCTTTCCTAACAATTCATAACATTCTATTTGCTTTCTTCGCTGCTGCCACACATTGAGAAGAGGATTTCAACATATTATCAATTATGATGCCTAGATCCTTTCCCTAGGTGGTGGCACACATTGAGGAGCCCTGCATAGTACACCTATTCCTACGTGCATCACTTTGCACTGTCATCTGCCATTTAAATGCCCAGTTTCCCAGTGTCACAAGGTTCTTTTGCAATTTTTCACAATCCTTTTGTAATTTAACAACTTTGAATAATTTTGTATCATCAGCAAACTTGATTGCCTCTCTCAATGTTCCCATTTCTAGGACATTTATAAACATTGCTAAGTATATTGGTTTATTACAATACTTAAAGCTGTGGAGAAGATCATTGCAGCGAGTAAACTCAGTGCCTAACAGCTGATAATGCAAGTTACTTATACGAACTGTTGTGGATCCGAATGACCATAACGTGTCCAACCAGATTGTAGCGGTGTGCATTCGTTTTGAACTTAAATGGAAAACGCAACTTATTTTTTTTTTTTAACTTAAAAAAAAGATGAGGCTTAAACGATCGGATTTCCAACTTATTCAACATAGCTATGTTGAATACGTTGGAAATCGCGATTGTTGATCTAAATAAAAATTTAAACCACTCACCCTCCTTAATCCCCCCCCCCCAAGACTTACCAAAGCTTGCCAAAAGTTCCGTGAGGGTCCGGGAGCGGACGCGTGGGGAATCACGTGACGTCCGCGTCACGTCGGAGTGATGCGGCGTCACGTGATTCCCCTCGGGTTCGCTCCCGGAACTCTCGTTGGGCCCAAAAGGCACTTTTGGCCAGCTTGGGGGGGTCAGGAGGCCTGACCCCCTCAAGAATCACTCTGACGTGGCGCCAACGTCACGTGATTCCCCTCGGGTTCGCTCCCGGACCCCTCGTTGGGCCCAAAAGGCACTTTTGGCCAGCTTGGGGGGGCCTCCTGACCCCCCCAAGCTGGCCAAAAGTGCAGAGGTAAAAGTGCAGAGGTAAATTAAGTAGCCATCACTTGGGAGAACCATCACCAATGAACTCTCTAGAAATAGAATGGTGAGCTGAGATACAACAAGATAATATATCTCAATTGCTTAAGTAGGCCATAACTTTTGATGAGCATAAAAAATAATCAGTATGACTATGTGAGCCATGTCAAAGCATAATCCCTACTAGAGGGATGCAAACCTCTCTGTACATCTCTAAAATTCTTAAATTTGAACAAGCTGCCAAGAACTGGAAACTACAACTGCAGAGGACCTATCTTTTAAGATATCCATGCACAGTCTTCCCCCAATCCCCTCCCCCCCCCCAAAAAAAAATAGACCTGGGAGAATGTTGGGCTCAAAAGGCACTTTTGGCCAGCTTGGGGGGGCCTCCTGACCCCCCCAAGCTGGCCAAAAGTGCCTTTTGAGCCCAACGAGGGGTCCGGGAGCGAACCCGAGGGGAATCACGTGACGCCGCGTCACTCCGACGTGACGCCGACGTCACGTGCTCCTTGCAAAGGAGTTCAGGAATGGCGTCCTGACCCCGCTGGACCACCAGGGAGTTGTGGTAAGTCTTGAGGGGGGGGGGATTAAGGCGGGTGAGGGGTTTAAATTTTTATTTGCACATATGGACATAGACTCAACTTATGGAATTCTCCATATGTCCATATTGACCGCAAATGGGACCCCCTTTCGACTTATGGACTTATGTACTTAAACTTTTGGTCTGCACATCCCTACCAGATTGTTTGTTTACCTCCTTTCTATGATTTTGGCTTCTCTGCAATCTAAAAGAAATGGTTCTTGCTTAACTTAACTTGCACTTTTCAATATTTACAAAAATAAACAAAACAACAAAAAACATAAATTCTGTAGCAGAAAGCACATATAAAGCTTTAGTGGTAGATTTTAGAAAAGTATGCCCGCACGTACTTTTGTTTGCGCACCAGGCGCAAACAAAAGTACACCGGATTTTATAAGATACCCGTATAGCCGCGTGAATCTTATAAAATCCGGGGTCAGCGCGCGCAAGGGGGTGCACATTTGTGCACCTTGCGCGCGCCGAGCCCTGCGCGCACTGCCCGTTCCCTCCGAGGCCGCTCCGAAATCGGAGCGGCCTCGGAGGGAACTTTCCTTCGGCCTCCCCCCACCTTCTCCTACCTAATCCACCCCCAGCCCTATCTACACCCCCCCACCTTTATTGCGAAAGTTATGCCTGACCCGCGCCGCACGATTCCCTGGCCCAGGAGTGATTTTGGAGGCCTCAGCCACGCCCCCGGGCCAGAACATGCCCCCCGGAACGCCCCGAACATCACGCCGCCCCCCGACACATCTCCCGACCCGCCCCCCTAGCAAAGCCCCGGGACTTGCGCGCGTCCCGGGGCTTGTGCACGCTGCCAAGCCTATGCAAAATAGGCTCGGCGTGCGAAGGGGGAGTTTTAAAGGGTTACGCGCATAACTTATGCGCGTAACCCTTTTAAAATCTACTCCTTAGTGTTTGGTGACTTTACTAAATGGAGAATTTCTAAGTGAGCAACAAGCAGGTGAAAATAGTTTTTTCCTTCTATCTCTGAGCTTCCAAATTAATTAGAGTTTTTGGTAAGTTCTCAGAAGTCACCTTGGGTCCCCAGCTGCACAGTAACATCTTAACTAATATGGAAAGCTCCCTGTCTCTCCAAAGCAGCTGTATACCAATCCAAGGCTTTAACAGCAGCAGTACCTAAACCTAATCATTCCTTTTACAGATATATACTTCCATTTTATTGAAATACAGAGTGTTGAAATAATAAACCAAATGGTTCCAAAATAGGAACAACTGAACTGTGTAATGAAAATTATTCTCTCACAGTTCTTGTATGTCTGGGTAAGAATTTGTCATTAAAGATATTTAACAAAAGGCACTTCCTTAAGATATTTCTGTTTTTTGAAATTAATAATATAATAACATAATCACATAGCAATGATGGTAGATAAAGACCAAATGGTAATATGCATGATGCAATAGTTAGTAGGGATGTGCATTTATTTTCAATGAAATAGACAATGGCAACAAAATTGTTTATTCTATTTCGTCTTGTTTTGGGAGTACCACGAAATGAAAAAAAATTGATGAAATTTCATGAAAATTAGTATTTTGTGTTAGTGCGCACTAATGGGACTTAGTGCATGCTGTTGTTTTCCTATTTATGGGCTTAATATGCACCATTGTGACTTTGGTGCATACTATCTAGATGTTAGTGTGCATTAAGTCCCATTAATGCGCACTACCTAGTTTTCCTAATTTTGGGGTTAGTGCACGCTAACTGGATGTTAGCGCACACTAACTAAAGTTAGTGCGTGCTAACAATAAATGTTACTAGAGATGTGAATTGGAACCAGAATCGGTTCAGATTCCAGTTCTGATTCACATGCGGATTTTTTTTCATCGGCTGATCGCGGTTTTGTTTATCGGCTGCGCCCGACCCGTTAAACAAAAAACCCACCCCGACCCTTTAAAACTAATCCCTTTGCTTCTCCCACCCTCCTGACCCCCCAAAAAACATTTTACAGGTACCTGGTGGTCCAGTGGGGGTCCCGGAAGCGATCTCCCGCTCTCAGGCCGTTGGCTGCTACTAATCAAAATGGCGCTGATGGCCTTTGCCCTTACCATTTGACAGGGTATCCGTGCCATTGGCCGGCCCCTGTCACATGGAGGGAGCACTGGATGGCCGGCACCAACTTTAAAAATGGCGTGGGCCATCCAGTGCTTCTACCATGTGACAGGGGCCGGCCAATGGCACGGATACCCTGTCACATGGAAGGGCAAAGGCCATCGGCGCCATTTTGATTAGTGGCAGCCGACGGCCCGGGAGCGGGAGATCGCTCCTAGGACCCCCACTGGACCACCAGGTACCTGTGAAATGTTTTTTGGGGGGGTCGGGAGGGTGGGGGAAGCAAAGGGATTAGCTTTAAAGGGTTGGGGTGGGTTTAGGGATTATTTTTGTGTGCCGTTTTTCCCACCCTCCCCCAAAACGATAAGAGAACCCCCACGAACAATATCGTGGGGTTTTCCTATCGTTTCGGGAAGCCCCCAATTTCTGACGATTTTGAAAATATCAACGATATTTTCAATCATCCGAAGCCCGATTCACATCCTTAAATGTTACCAATAAGATAAAAAGTGTCAATTGGGGAGCAGTTCATTAGCTAGAGGTATGGTTAAAAAAGTAACTAACGAGACAGTCAGTGGGAATGCAGAACCATACCTTTAGCTAATGAAATGCTCCCCAATTGACTCTTTTTAACTTATTGGTAACATTTTTTATTAGTGCATGCTAACATCCAGTTAGTGCTTCCTAAGTCCTATTAGGGTGCATTAACTCTGAAATTGGAAAAACTAGGTAGTGAGCACTAACGGGACTTAATGCCCACTAACATTTAGTTAGTGCGCACCAAAGTATTATGAGTGTGCACTAAACCCGAAATTAGGAAAGCTAGTTAGTGCTCACTAGTTGGACTTAGTGGCAACTAACATGTAGTTAGTGACAACTAACATGTAGTTACTGCACGCTAAGCCCTGTTAGTGCACAATAACTCCGAAATTAGGGAACCTGAAATAAATATCTCCTGAACCCTTTAAGAAAACAAAATTTAACAGATAATGACCTGAAACGTAAACACGAAAAAAAAATCAGTGCACATCTCTAAAGGTACCATAAGGCACTTGCTGGGAAGACTGGATGGACCATTTGGTAGGGGTGTGCATTCGTTTTGAACTTAAATGGAAAACACAACTTATTTTTTTTTTTTAACTTAAAAAAAAGATGAGGCTTAAACGATCGGATTTCCAACTTATTCAACATAGCTATGTTGAATACGTTGGAAATCGCGATTGTTGATCTAAATAAAAATTTAAACCCCTCACCCTCCTTAATCCCCCCCCAAGACTTACCAAAGCTGGCCAAAAGTTCCGTGAGGGTCCGGGAGCGGACGCGTGGAGAATCACGTGACGTCCGCGTCACGTCGGAGTGACGCGGCGTCACGTGATTCCCCTCGGGTTCGCTCCCGGACCCCTCGTTGGGCTCAAAAGGAACTTTTGGCCAGCTTGGGGGGGTCAGCTGGCCAAAAGTGCCTTTTGGGCCCAACGAGGGTTCCGGGAGCGAACCCGAGGGGAATCACGTGACGCCGCGTCACTCCGACGTGGCGCCAACGTCACGTGATTCCCCTCGGGTTCGCTCCCGGAACCCTCGTTGGGCCCAAAAGGCACTTTTGGCCAGCTTGGGGGGGTCAGGAGGCCCCCCCAAGCTGGCCAAAAGTTCTTTTTGAGCCCAACGAGGGGTCCGGGAGTGAACCCGAGGGGAATCACGTGACGCCGTGTCACTCCGACGTGGCGCCGACGTCACGTGATTCCTTTCGGGTTCGCTCCCGGAACCCTCGTTGGGCCCAAAAGGCACTTTTGGCCAGCTTGGGGGGTCAGGAGGCCCCCCCAAGCTGGCCAAAAGTTCCTTTTGAGCCCAACGAGGGGTCCGGGAGTGAACCCGAGGGGAATCACGTGACGCCGACGTCACGTGCTCCTTGCAAAGGAGTTCAGGAATGGCGTCCTGACCCCGCTGGACCACCAGGGAGTTTTGGTAAGTCTTGGGGGGGGGGATTAAGGCGGGTGAGGGGTTTAAATTTTTATTTGCACATATGGACATAGACTCAACTTATGGAATTCTCCATATGTCCATATTGACCGCAAATGGTCCCCCTTTCGACTTATGGACTTATGAACTTAAACTTTTGGTCTGCACATCCCTACCATTTGGTCTTTATCTGGCATCATTACTATTAAAGGCAGTAACTGCGGCACTGTACAGAAAACCCTCATTCATTCTATTAAAAGTAGCAAATGCCACACCTTGCAAGGTTACCCCAATGCATTTTGTGAATAGTTGTATTTGCTGCGCCCTTTTAAATTCATTTAGGGGTAAATTTTTAAAAAATATGCGCGCACGTCCATGTGCACGCACTACCTGGCATGCAGACATGGACACACTATTTTATATCATGTGCACGCATATTATAAAATCGGGGGTGGCACACGCAAGGGGGGGGGGTTGAATTTGGCTACTTTTGCGTGACAACGCATCGCACCCTTCCCCAGTTCCCTGCCCCTTATCCTAGCCTCCCTTCCCCTTCCCCTCTCCTCCCCACCCCCTAAACCTAATCTCCCGTTCCTTTTGTTTTTGTTCTGTAAGTTGCTGCTCCTCCGGAGCAGAAGCAACTTACACAGATGGCCAACTGCCGGCAGGCGCTCCCCTGGCACAGCAGCAAATGTCCGCTGTACTGGCGCCTCCAGCCCTGTCCCTCCCCATTCCCCAGATTGCCCCTCTCTGCTCCCCGGACTGCCCCCTTTTCAGGCCCCGGCACTTACTCGCGTCCTGGTGTTTATGAGTGTGGCTGGGCCTGTTTGAAAACCGGCCCGGCGCACATAAGGAACGGAAAAGCGAGTAAACCCTGGGATTTACATATGCCGGGGTTTTAAAATCCAGCCTTTACTGTTCTCATCCTCACCAGCTCTTTTTGGAGACAATTCCAGGAATCCACCACTCTCTCTGTGAAAAAATAATTCCAGAATCATCCAGCTGATATTATGACCTCTAGTTGTACAGTTATCTTTCCAATGGGAAAAGTCTGATGTTTGTGTATCATTAACAGGGCCGGTGCTAGGTTTTTTGCTGCCCTGTGTGAACAATTACTGTGATGGTCCCCTCCCCCTGATTTATTCAGTCTCTGTCACGGCCCATCAAATAAAGCCCAGCTCTCTCCTGCAATCTATGTTTTTAAAAACGGATACGCCCCTATACTCACACCTCTGTCACATATGCAGAACACAAACAGAATCACACCAAATACAGAATGAAGAGATCAGAAAATATAAACAGATACGTGCTGAGAAGAACTGAACTGGAACCTGCAAAAAGCCAGCCTCTACATGCAGAGCAACAATGGAAAAATAGAAACATTCCTATTCTTCATAAAACATTAAATAATAACATCAAGAAATATAAAACATCAATCATAACAGTAAATCATATTCATAAAAAGAATACATATTTCAAACCAGTTAATGAATGAGTATCCAAAATTTCCAAAATACCAATAAAATTTTTCAAAACACCTGATGAATAAAAACATCCAATAATTAAAAAATGTTCTATTCCCCCCAAAAAAATTTAAATATTTCAAAAGAGCAGAAACATCAAATTACACCCAATAATTAAAACTAATTAGGATTTTAAAATTTCCTGCTCTCCATACCTGGTATCTTTTGATTTCTAGTCACCCTGAGAGAATCGTGGATTGGGGTAGGAAGGGCTGTACAAAGTTTACCTTCCCTTTCACAGACACTAACAGTAACACATTCATTCTCTCACACATTGTCTCTCTCACACACACAGGCTCCTTCTCCCTCACAGATATATTATGCATGTATGTGTGTATGCCTGTGTGGGAGCCTATGTGCCTGTGAATGTGTCTGTGAGAGCCTGTGTACACAGGCCTTCCGTTTGGAAGGGAGAAGCGGAAGTTGTGTGCGGACGCGCGCGTGCACAAAAACACGGAATTCTTCTTTAGCCGCCGGTAGTTGAACTTCTCTGGTGGCTCCTTCTCAGTCCCGTTGACTGCTTACCTCGCAGGGCATTCCTGGGTCCTAGACCAACCTGGCGGGAGCCCCCTAGGGCAGACTCCATCAGTCCTCATGTACTTGGCGCCTGGTGCCTCCACCTGGGGAAGAAGGTATTAGTGGGTGGGATTTCCCTCTCTTCACCCCAGGGAAACAAATGGGACTGTGAACAAGGCTGGTAATATGTACAAATTGTGGCGGAGGAGTTTGGCTTTCCAGGCAGCTGGAAAACCACGTCATGGGAAGAAAAACTCCATTGCCACGTCTGACTGTTTTCTCCTTAGGCCTACGCTTAGTGTAAAGAAAATGTCATACTCTGACCGCAGCATATGAACAGCCTCCAGCTAACAGGAAGTCAGCAGGAAACATATTTAGTGCAAAGCTCTTGCAGCAGCTCATGACCTACTTGCATTTATGTGCCTTTCACACCTAGATAGTTTAGTACAAATGACCAGCTAATGACCTCCCCCCTCCCTGCTGAAGACTGACCGCTTGCACCTACTGCCCACTTGCACCCACGTAGTAAAAGGTCAGCATAAACATTTATGTGGAAATATTGTAGCAGTAAATATGTGACGTATGTATCATATCAAATGCTAAAATAAAAGAGCAGCCTTCCCAAAAGCCGGGGAGAGACGCTTCACCATGACTCCTGTGTGAGGTGTCTTCATTACCGTTGCTATAACAAATATATACAGGTTTATTAGACTGTATAAGTAAATACATTTCTCCATTACTATGTACATTGCTAATAGGATGTCAAGCAGCACACATCTACTCATGGTTAGCAGTTTCAGGCTACACAACTATACACATTTCTACAAGGTAGCAAGAACATTTAATATTTGTCAATTTGGGGTTGTAGGCCCCCATAATATACCACCCTATATAATAGAAGGGACCTTTTTGTGTTCCCGCTTACTCAAGCATTATTATTATCCTCCCCCTTTCATCCCAAGTCTTACCCATGTCAACAGATTCAACTGGGCTGGTGGGCAGTGTTGGCCTGGGGGGGGGGCCGCTGTATCTAAACCATCTACTTCAGCTCCGCTGAAAGGTCCGTGCCAATGCTGGGGTCCATGTCCTCCTGGGGGACCACACTCTACCTCCCAGTCCACCACCTTGCGCCCATACCCAAACTTCTTATTTTATTCATGAGCCTCCTCCTATGCAGGACTGTATCAAAAGTTTTGCTGAAATCCAAGTAAATCACATTGAGTGCTCTTCCTTGATCCAATTCTCTAGTCACCCAATCTAAAAATCAATCAGATTTGTATGACAGTAGCTTCTTCTGGTGAATCCTAGGGATGTGCAGCAGGGACGGATTCGTCCCATTCGGTACTCGTATTCATGGGGAGCCAAATCTGTTGCATCTGTTCTCAGGGAACCTTGATCCATTCATTAGTTACTTATGTATTCATTTCCCCCAAAAAACCCCATCCCAACCCTTTTATTAAATTAACTACAACCCCCCCACCCTCCTGACCCCCCAAGACTTACCAAAAGTCCCTGGTGGTCCAGCAGCAGTCCTGGAGCAATCTCCTGCACTCGGGCCGTCGGCTGCCGGTTTTCAAAATGGCGCCGATAGCCTTTGCCCTTACTATGTCACAGGGGCTACCGGTGCCATTGGTCGGCCCCTGTCACATGGTAGGAGCACAAGATGGCGCCGGCCGTCCATTGCTCCTACCATGTGACAGGGGCCGACCAATGTCACCGGTAGCCCCGGTGACATAGTGAGGGCAAAGGCTATCGGCGCCATTTTGAATACCGGCCGCCGACAGCCCGAGTGCAGGAGATCACTCCAGGACCCCCGCTGGACCACCAGGGACTTTTGGTAAGTCTTGGGAGGGTCAGGAGGGTGGGGGGTTTATTCGTTAGATATGTTGTATTCGTGGGGGTTCGCCATACGTTTCGTGACCCCACAAATACAATGAATAGGGACATATACGTTGCGGATTGCCAATACGTCGAAAATGAATGCACACCCCCAGTGAATCCATGCTGCATCAGATCCAGCAACCCACCAAATAGTAGATAGTTCATTATTCTGTCTTTCAGCAGAGTCTCCAATAATCTTTCCACCACTGAGGTGAGGCTAACTGGCCTGAAGTTTTCAGCCTCCTCTCTGCTACTGCCTTTGTGAAGTGGGACTACAAGTGCTCTTCTCCAATCATGCAGCACCACTCCCATTTCCAGGTCTTTCAGCAGACCCGCCAGCACATCTCTGAGCTCCTTTAGTATCCTGGGATATATCCCTTCTGACCCAATGGCCTTGTTCACTTTCAGTTTTCCCCTCTTCCATACATTATCTTCTGTAAATGGGATTGCGGCTACCCCACTTTCATCTATGCTCTTGTCAACCAGCAGTGGTTCTTCTCCAGAGTCTTCTTTAATGAACACCAAACTGAAGTATTTGTTTAATAATTCCACTATTTTTCATCTTTCTCCACACTTTGCTCCTTGTCTACTTTCAATTTTACTATACTATCTTGGATCTTCTATTATAAATATGTCTGAAAAATGTTTTTCACCTTGCTTTACCTCTTTGGCAATCCTTTCACTTGACCTTTTGACTTCCTGATTTCCTTCCTTATTTCCCTCAGCTTCTCCATTTTATAACAACTATTGAATGGATTTTTTATTGTTATAATATTACATACATTTGTCACACATACAGAAATCCTATGTTCTCCAAGCAGGTATTCTTTCCTTTAAAATCTTCTTTTAGTGCTTTACCAGTATTTTCAAAAACATATTTTTAATTATTGTATATTACTGTAGCTTGTTCTTTTAGTAAATATGGAGGATTATAATCAGAGTTCTGTTCTTCAGATTCATTTTTCAATCTTTTATATTTCTGTTTTTCATTAAGCAGAGGGCATTCATAAACTAGATTCAGATATGGAATTTAATATTAGAAGGAATATTTTTTGTATTGATTTTTTAGAACATGCAGTAAAACATTTAGCTTGCAACGTAATCTTGATGAAAGTAACCAATCTTTTAAGGAGATATAAATACTATAATAATAAGAACCCTAGTGCATCATTTTGATGCAGATTTGGTACTTTTATATATTGGTTGTGAACTGCAATAAACATATATGCTTTATTCTGATACAGACCACTTTATAAATCTCTACAATAATGGGGAAATATATTCTGTAGCTTTTCCTTAATTTGTGAATGCCATTAATAGGGGTGAGCATGGAAAAAAAAATTATACTTTGGTTCACTTTTTAAGTTCAGTTCAATTCAGAAGTGTATCTCATTTCTTTACATTAAAATCATTGAGGACAGCAATGCATCCTATTTTTGACTCTAACGTTAGAATTTTCTATCTAAATTTTATGAAATTTGCTGGCAGAAGCAAACACACCCCAAGAAACCAAGGCCTGGATTTATCAAAATGTGGTAAATATCACATGCAATGGGAAAAGGGGTGTGTTTTATGGTAATAAGGAGTTTATTGCAATTTGCGCTATCTATGTCAAGAGCTAAGTTACTGCAAATTGCAATCACTTTTTGATAAGTGCCAGAATGTGGAATTTATCTGTCTATGGGAGGCCCACCTAGTAACTTGAGGTGAGGTTTAGGTATTAGTGTAGGGGTTAGGGGCCACTTTGACATACAATGTGAGACATACAAGCAGAACAGTGCTCTCTGAACATTTGATGACCCTCGGAGTGAGGAAACTCACCCAAAGATGAGATATGTGCAATGTTCTCTCAACCGAGCTTGATGTTCACAAGAGAGAACTGTTCTGTTTGTATGTCTCACGTTGAATGTCAAAGTGGCCCCTAACCCCTACACTAATACCTAAACCTCACCTCGAGTTACTAGGTGGGTCTCCCATAGAGATATAAACACATATCTAGGGTGATGGCATTATGGCTAGTCTCTCTATCTCTCTTCCCACCCCCAGTAGGTGGACACTCTGGGAGCTTCAAAACCAGCACCCATGAAAAACATCACAATGGGTGATACAGCTTAACACTCCTGAAAACGTTGTAGCTAAAATCAGCAATAGGGCTTTGCAAATCCCACTCCTCTCTTTTTTGGATTTGCATCACACCATACGATATGGTGATAACATGCATTATTGGCATTTTCGCATGCGTTAACAGTGCTTTTTGCATGAGAAAACACCTTAGCGCATTTTGATTAATGAGGGGGCAAGAGAGGCATGAACATTCCACATAATCAGTGGAGGAAAGAAGGGTATCAACAGTGGCATAACAGCCCATGAGAAGGCAAAAGCAGCAAAAAGAGTGGCATGAACACTCCAAAGAACCAAAAAAGAGCAAAAAGAGTAAACAGTAGATTGAAACCCCCAATACACTAACAAAGAGGCCCTGAGCATCAACAGTACTTTTGAATAGATCAAGGCACCATGAGAAGGACAAAGCAGTATCCACTGTTGTAGAACACCTTGAGGGAAAACACACACACAAACTGGCACAAACACCCAAAGGCACTATAAGAGGGACACAGCACCATGAAGAGTGGCATGAAGACCTCAAGTTACCCAAAGAGGGGAGAACAGAGCAAATAGTAGCACAACACTCTTAGGCACAGAGTGAGGAAAATGGCAGTAACAGCCCAAGACTGAGTGACAAGCAAGCAGCAAGAAGAGTGGCATCAATATCCTAAGGCATGGAACGGGGTGGCCAACTCCAGTTCTCAAGAGCCACAAACAGGCCTGGTTTTCAGGATAGTTGTAATGAATATGCATGAGATAGTTTTGCATGCACTGCCCACATTGCATGTAGTTGACCGCCCTAGCACAGAGGCAAAGGCAGCAAAACACAGAGCCATAGTCAGGTAATGTAGCGCCTATGGCCAAGTGAAAAACTGCACCTTCTCCCATTACACAACACAGAATACCATGAGCTGGGAAACTTTATTAAATGTTTGTACAGTAATGCCCATGGCCAGTGAAAGGGTATTAGGTGCTCTAGGAAAACCTTACAATCTTGTACCCCCCACCCCATCATACCCTCCTCACAGTGAATTAAAATTAACAGATTTTACATGAAAAAGGACATCTTCTGAGGTAAAAATATCACTTTCAATATGAATATTATATTTATATGCACTGCTGTGGTACAAACCAGAAAGCCCTGCAAAAAAGCAAGAGACAGTTGGAACTCATATGTTGTTAGGCCTACTGTAATGCATTTTGGCATGTGCATGACCCTTAGAGAGCCCCCCCCCAAAAAAAAAAAAAGAATTACAATGCAATAAACTTTCTGTATCAAAACATTAACTGCCAGCACTCAAACAGCAACAACTCTATCTATGAAAGTTTACACTGCAAATATTACACCAGCCCTAAAACATCAATATGCCCCCTATTAGGAAAACAGAACAAGCCAAGCTGCTATAGATCTCCTCATACAAACTACACACTGTTGTAATACCTTACTCAGTCACACACGAAAAACACAGATAGATCCTCAAATATAGGATAAAGAGATCATAAAGTATAAATAGAAATGTACAGGCAAAATCTGAACTGGAAACTTCAGCAAGCCAAATTCTAAATGAATTTCAACAATTAAAAAAAAAAAATCTGAAGCATTACCATTTTTCATAAAACAAAATTTGTAAAACTATACCAATAAAAAGAATAATTCAAAACAAATGAATAGAATAGCATTCAATAATGAAAAACTCACATTACAATTTTCCAAACATCAATAAATATTTCAAATAACACATCAAATAATACCCAATAATTAGAACTAATAAGGATTTTAAAAAATCACCCATTATCCATATCATGGAACTTTTGGTTTCCAGAAACCCTAAAATTGTCATGATTACCAGGCAGAGAGGAAGTGGGGTCAATCTCCCACACACATGATCACACTCTCTCTCTCTCCCACATGAGTATACACCTGCTCTCTGTCTCCCATATACATGCTCTCTCTCTCTCTCTTACTCTCCCACACATATGCTCTCACACAGTCTTGATCCCCTTTCCCCAGCTCCCCAGCACTCTTGTTCCACTCTCTTCTCCTACACCCTACTCCCCAGGAGTTTTAATCCCCAGCCCCCTCTCCCCACCCGGACCCTCCACTCCCCAGCAGTGTTGCTTTCCAGATGCCTCTTCCATCCCAGAAACCCCACTCCCTAACAGTCTTGCTTTCCAGATGCCTCTCTCATTCTAGGAACCCCACTCCCCAGTAGTCTTGCTCAACAGCCCCTCCTGTCCCAGACCTCCACTTCCCAGCAGTCTTGCTCTCCAGTCTCCTTCCCCCCCCCCCACTCCCCAGAAATCTTGTTCCCCAATTCCATGATTTCCTGAACGCTGCTCACCCCTGCAAGGTGCTATCACGATCCCCTCATTCACCTTCAGATCACGGCTTTGCAGCACGAGCTACTTCTTCCCTCGTGGCTGCCAGTACCTGAATGACATCATCAGGTGAAGGAAGCAGCCAACACTTCAAGGCTGCAATCCTTCCATTCTTCAGAAGTAGAGAGGGAGAATGAGGGGATCATGATAGCACCCAATGGGGGTGAGCAGCATTCAGGAAATCATGCATCGTCCCACTGCTGCCAATGAGGCTTCTTCTGTTTTTGGCTACACCCCGATTCCGATGCCTATGAGCTGAAAAATAGTGTGGCTCCACCAGAATCATCAGTGTGGCCAGTGAACAATGCTGCTTTTCCATTTTACTGAGGCCCCTCATGGCAGCGTGCCTATGGCCATGGCCATATTGGCATTAGACACGCTATGGCTCTGGCAAAACATCAATACAGATAAATGAGCCCTTACCGACGTGCCGCAAATGCACACTAGAGAGCAGCTCTGCCATTCATGAGCGAAACAGAGAGCTCTGAGCAACGTGCCATGCACCTCTCTTCATGGAGATGAGAACCAGCGCGGAATTTGCGGCACGTCAGTCAGGGTTCAACCGGCGCGAGTTCAGCGTGTGGAGAGTATCGGGGGGGGGGGGGTAAATGGGAAGGGAGGGGAGAGACAAATGCAGAGAGAGAGAATCGAATGCCAACGGGCATTGACGGAAGCCTCACCAATCCTCTGGGCCACCTCTCACCTCTGGCTGGAAGCTTCAGCTGCTCTCACATGTGAACGGGCTTGCAGGAGCACCAGGGAGTGGAGGAGGGCTGAGGGACAGGGAAGGTGTGGATGAGGTGAGAGGGGAAGGACAGGGAAGATGAGAGGGGATGAAAGGCAAAGGGAAGAGGATATGAGTAAGTGGGAAGGGTAAGAAGTTGTGGAGAAGAGAAAAAGAGGGAGTGGAGGAGGGCTGAGGGAGAGGGAAGGGGTTATGGATGAGGTGAGAGGGGAAGGAAAGGGAAGATGAGAGGGGATGGAAGGTAAAAGGAAGAGGATATGAGTAAGTGGGAAGGGTAAGAAGTTGTGGAGAAGAGAGGAGAAGAGAGTGGCCCATTTGAATGGGCTTGCAGGAAAACTGGTGAGCGGAGGAAGGGGGGTGAGTGACCGAGGGGGGGGGGGAGGATGAGTGACCGAGGTGAATGAGAGAGAGGAAGGGGGAGTGAGGAAGAAGAAGTGTAGAAGAGTGACATTCTCGAGTCACATAGCAATGACCGAGGAGGGAAGGGGAGGGAGTGAGAATGAGGGAAGGGGGTTTCTGTGCGAGGGGAGGGAGGCAGTGAGAGAAAGAGGGTCAGTAAGTCTGAGGGAAGGGAGTTTGAGTGGGGGCAGGAGAGGGAAGGGAGGTGACTGGAGGAAGGGGGGCGAGTGACTGAGGGGGAGGAGGATGAGTGACCGAGGTGAATGAGCGAGAGGAAGGGGGAATGAGGAATGAGGAAGAAGAAGTGTAGAAGAGTGCCGTGAATCAGTAGTTTCTGCAAACATCTGCTGCAGACACTGGTCAGAACAGAACATGGAGCTTTGTTCTGAGTGTTGCCGATGCCTTCCTAGTGGACCTCTATTGCTGCTGAGACCAGTCACTGAGTCTGCCTTTTTCTGCCCCCGCACCATACTAACTGGAGTAAAAACTGGAGCAGCCAGCAGTTATTCGAGCTTCTCCACCAACTCTTCATCCCTTGTTCATTTCCCCCTTTTAAAAAAAAAATCCAGTTTGACCTTAGTGGTAGAGTTCTGGTCCTCATCCTGTGCTTATCATCACCACTACTGCTGGTGCTCACCCCAAATCTCTCTGGAGGAGCAAACTTTCCAGTTGCTACATCTTCTTCTTGATTCTAGTAATATGGTGGAATTTATTAAAACAGATCATTACATCACCTTCATGCCTGCCATAGTGTTAGCCATTCCCCATGTTCTTTTATATCCCTTGTTAACAATCTATATATTTAAATGTTTAATGTATTTGACAAAGGTAATGCATGAGTTCCTGCAAATTTTGTTTAAATGTAAACCGATGTGATATGTAAAATCGAACACCGGTATATAAAAATAAATAAATAAATAAAATAAATTAGCGGGTAGGGGCTTTTAGTGTCACAATATTTTTGCACTCTAGTGTAGAGACAGGCAACAAACCAGCCATATTTTGTAATAGAGCACAGCGAGTGAACTGAATGACTATATACATTAAAAAAATAAGTCAAACTTTGTGCAAGAAACACACCCACAAATATTTGTACACTGACATACTGACTCTTTTACACAGAGAAAGAAGGAGGTTGTCTCTAAGTCACTGCAGTGAATGCACAAAATTCCACATATTGCAAGAAACAGATAATATCTCTGTCTATATCTTTCCTGCATTCAATGACAGAGTTTCAGCTATATTGGAAGAACTACCATGATGATACACATAATAACCCACTCACAGAGATTACAGACTTTCCCCTGCTACTAGTAGCAACCCAAACCGCAGCAAGGTACGGTACCAGTGAGTGGCTCTAACAGCACACTTTGCTTTCTCTTGTAAATTATATTTTTTTCTAATCTTTCTTGTCACTCTAAGCTTTGAAGAACGGAGTTTCAGAGCCTTTGCCTTCTTTCTCTGAGATTCAATAAAAGAATTACAGATAAAAATGGTCACTGTTCAGAGTGCTCATAGTTTCATTTACACTTACAAAAAATAGATGAAGTCATGACATACAGCTTCCAATTGGAATAGTCTGGTTGAAATACAGATGAAACATGATTAATCCTGCTCCTTCCTTGTCTCATCTGCAACTAGCTCCTCTCTGTCTGGCTTGGAGTACAAAAAATGCACGTTTTGCTTTCTCCATAGGCTTTAATGGGAGCAAACTGAATAAGCCAAAAAAGATTCTTATTTTTGGAGGACAATGCCCATTCACTTTGATTGCCCCAACATGAACTAAAAATTGTCTCATTCATTGTGTGTGTGGTTTTTTTTTTTATTTGGATTGAAACAAATGAACATCTCTAATTTTAAATGAGTTCAGTTTCTTAAATGTTTCTGACATCAAATAATCACATTTGGGAATGAAAAGCTTATTTTGCTGGAAGTCAAAATAATAGGAATATTCAAGTTTTATAATAATATGTAAGATGTTTTGGAAGGTATATACTATCACCCTCTTAATTTTGAACTGTTTTGTTTTCATGATTTTGAGTAAATTCTTCAGTATTGAAAAATAAAAATAAAAATTAACTTTCACCCTCTGGATTAAATTGTTCTTTAATTAAACTTAACTTTGGGAGGGCAATTTTCAAAAGAATGTATTGGGCTAGATAGGATTTACCTGGAAAGGCTGCCTAACTGAAGTCCCCTTTGCAGCAAGGTTTTCACTGCACACCTACTTTAGCCAGCTCTAAATGGTAGTTAGAACATAAGAACATAAGACATTGCCATGCTGGGTCAGACCAAGGGTCCATCAAGCCCTGCATCCTGTTTCCAACAGAGGCTAAACCAGGCCACAAGAACCTGGCAATTATCCAAACACTAAGAAGATCCCATTGCTACTGATGGCTATTCCCTAAGTAAACTTGATTAGGGTAGGGGTATGGAGAGAACATTCAGGGTGGGTGAGGAAAACACAATGCTCATTGCTTTTCACAGTTACTAAGGACAATTGTGAATAGACCATTTGGTTGCAAAATATGCATGCAATGTAGTATGAGCAGTTATCCTTTGAGAATCAGTTATAAGGTAAATGTATAGAAAAGTGCCTACATGCATTTGAACCTGTTATTTGTGTAAGTGGCTCATCAAAGATAACACAACATTAAATGCTTGGTATATTAGCATATTAATATAGCAACATTTTCAAAATAAAGGAACCAGTTCTGCAGTGACTGTGAAGAATTTTTCACAAAGTACTCAATACACTCAGATTGCAGCTTTCAAAACATTTTCAGCTAAAATAATCCAAACAAACCAGGAGTGGAGGAGTAGCCAGGAGACCAGGGTTCAAGCCCCACTGTTGCTCCTTGTAACCTTGGGCAAGTCACTTTAGCCTCCATTGCTCAGGTACAAACTTATAGGATAATTTATCAAATCATGTTATGGCGTTTTTGCATGTGAAAAACACCTTAATGCACGCGATAAGCACCATAACCCGTAATATTGCACAGTTTTAACACCAAAAATAGCTATACTTTTTTCAATTGCATTAAGCTGTGCAATATTCCCATAACATGATTTTTTTTGCAAATTTAATTGAAAGAGAGAGAGAGAGCACCTCTTTTACCCAGGTAGAGAGTCCATTAAGCTAGGGTGAGAGAAGATTGTACAAATCTCATCTTTGTGTGATTTTCCTCACTCCAAATGACATCAAATCTTCACAAGAGTGTGCTGTTCTGTTCGTACATCTCTGCTTGTAAAAGTAGCCCATAAATCCATACACTACTCCCTAAATCTCACCTCGACTTACAAGGTAGGCCTCTTATAGATATAAATAGCTTTCTACTAGAAGGGATAGTAGATAGTCTCAGTCTCTCGCTCTCTCCCTCTCCCTCTCCCTCCCAAGCACACATTGCAATAATTAGGCTATTACCATTAAACATGCCCTTTTTCCTATCACATGTGACATTTACAACAGATTGTGATAAATCTAGGCCTTAGATTGTGAGCCCTATGGGGGCAGGGAAATATCTATAGTATCTGAATGTAATCTGCTTTGAAATGCCTGAAAAGTGGAATATAAATAACATTTGCCAGCTCTGTCATTGTCAGTCTAACTGTGGCTTGTGCAGATGTGAGGTTGGCATGAAGTGCTACTTACCATCCATAGACTGACAAAACAGCAGGCAAAGCTTGGCTCATGGGGAAGTCATGCCCCATGATTTGAAGACCAGGTAGCAGCGGAGGTATGATGGTATGTGGCAAGTGAAGGATGTGGGAATTGCTTGCCAAAGCAGAAGCCAAAATGTGAATCAAAGAGGATGCATTGTAGGAGAGACTGAGCAACTCTGATGGTGGAATGCCTGGGTCTCACCACTATTGCAGAGGAGCAGCCTCTGCTGGAAGAAGTGAGGATAGAAAGAGGGAGGGAGAAAGAGAAGTGGAGGTATAGCAAATGGTTGCAGAATAGTACAGAAAGGTTAGGAAACAAATGGTGTAGCAGATGAAATTGGGGAGAAGGAGGAGCAAAAGGCCCTGGAATGTGACCTATTCAGTCACACTCTGCCTACTCAATCACTCTCACCCTACCTGCTCACTCACACAAACATGCACACACTCAGAGCTTACCCCCTATCCACTGACACTTGTACAGACAGCAGCCATATTGCCTACACATTCACAATTACATTCACGCATACTCACACATAAACCTTTCCACATCTACAGACATGCACACACAAATCTCACTCAAAGAGATACCAACACCCCTCACTCAGAGACACATCTGCACTTTAACAAATTCATACTCCCTCACACTCACAGACACACATCCATAATTCCTACTCATACAGATATATATGCATACACACACACAAACCTCCCATACCTTCCACTCATTGAGACTCAAACATCCCTAGTATCCACTCAAACACATACAGTACATACACACACAACTTTTAGATGTCTTAGGGGATTGGGGAACCTCTTTTGTGCCATTATTGGAGGTGAGACTTCAGTATGTACGGAAGAAAAGGGACTAGGAGCTTCATGAATGTTGGTTCTGAGTCCCTCAAGGGACTTTAGATGATAGGGAGGCTAAGTGGAGGGGAGTGGGCTTAATACTTGATAGAGTTTGTTACATATAGGCAAGGTGGGGACAACCTTACAGAGCTGAGGGAACATGTTTAAAAACATTTTACCTCATCATTTCTGATGGGCTTCTCTACTAGTATAGAAACAAAGGTCAACCAAAAAGTTGTAAATTATACCTGTTTACTGGACTAACAATGAAGCTGGTGTAGTAAACAGGACACAATTGTGTCATTTTCCCATAGACATAGAATAGGATAAAAAAAAAAAAACTTAGTAAATCAGCCACTTGGCAACATATAAAAGATGTGTTTGGGTATGTGTATTAGATGTGCATGCTTACATTACAATTACAAAAAAGTACCCGCATAGAAAAAATGCTGCTAGCGAGCCTTATTTCACAAACCCATGTTACTTCACTTAATTATGTATATGTATATTTAGTTGCATTTCAACCCAATTTTCTAATTCAGTTTAAGTAAGTACTTTGTGGTTGAATACTGGCCATTTATTTTTTTTGAGGGGAGACACAAAAGTAGGTGCAGTTAAGCACTCTGTTGAAAAGTAGCCTAACAAAATGTGTAGGTCAATAAAATTGAAAAATAAGTTTAAAAAATTCCTGCTGTATTTGGCTACAAATTTTTTCAAATACTATTCTCACAAAGTCTTAGTAATCCCAACATACAGTGTGTCTGGGAGACTGAAGAGAATTAAAAGCTATAAAATAAAATAGAAATTAAAAGCTCATGTTCTCTCATTGATATCTCTGACATGCAAGTGCTTTCCAGATGCTTTATACTCCATTAATAAATATTAAATAACATGATTTTTCAATTTACTTTTTTTTATAAAAGAAAAATACAGCTGTAATTATAAAATATAACTGATTTTTAAATTCTTGTTCTCTAAGAATTAATCACTTCCTTCAGTCCCAGGACAAGCTTAGAATTTGTGTCAGCTTTAATCAGTGTTCACAATCTAATTATAATTATCAAGCTTAATTAGGTAGCTTTAGTTTAATAAATACATTTAGTCTTTGATTTAAAATAGTTTAATAGTCAGCTGTTGGAATGAAGAGGTGCTTTCTTTTTTAATGAAAATGGCTGATATTACTAATGCGAGGTTTTTCATTTATTGGCATTCCGTCACCTATATAATGTGATTCATTATCAAGCTATGGCATTTTCTCATTCCATTCTGACTTATAGTTACAATGTCATTTATTTATCATTAAAATTCTCCATCTGAATCCTATTACACTTCTGTTCCCTGCTCCCCCCCCCAAAAAAAAAAAAAAAAAGGTTTAATTCACTGACTAAAATGATCCAGTCCTAACCAAAGAAAAAGGTCAGGCTATGTTGACCACCTAGTCCCCAATGTAATAACACATGAGTACCAAATGTATGTGGAACATCAGTGCATTGTTACTCACACACTAAAAAGATTACTCCCAATGCTGTAAACTAATGTTATGCTATTGCATCAGGTATTTAAACACATGCTAACCAAACATATAAGTATGCTTAACATCTAAAAAACATGGTTTTTGCATATCATTTTGTGCAGAAAACATGATTTGGACACATAAGTTGTGCTCCTAAGATATTTGTGCACAAAACATAAGTGAAGAGCATAAGTGTGTGGTCCTAAAAGTTAGTACCACAAAAATGGGATAGGAGCACATAGCATATTCTCTGTGCATAATGCATGATTTATCTGCATAAAGAATGTTTTAACCACAGAAATCATGATGTATGCAGAAACTGTGTTTTATGCACATAAATCCCATGCTCAGGATCCCCATACCACAAATTCCAGGTTCAGCCCCATAGATTGGCACCAGCTCCAGTAATCATACTCCACCTCTGATCAGGAGTTACATTTCCAGTGTTAAGTTACACTTATGCACTTCATTGCATTGGGGAGCAATAGTGTCTTGGGATTTGCATGGAGGAGCGGTAACTTATGCACACCTTTTTACTCATGTCTGTGCATACATTTTTCTGCTAAACTCCTTCCTAAATCAAGGTAAAATCATATGCATTAAGTTTAACTGTGTGTCAAAGTATGTGTGCACAGCTCATTGCACCTTATTATACTGAGGATTAAGACAAACTGACACTAAAGGACCTAGGGGGTCATTTTCCAAGGAGTTACAGCAGGAGATAATTCTGCAAATCGCGCTAACAGCCATTAACGCAATTTAGAGAGAGAGAGAGAGAGAGAGAGAGAGAGAGAGAGAGAGAGAGAGAGAGAGAGAGAGAGAGAGAGAGAGAGAGAGAGAGAGAGAGAGAGAGACTTGCTATAGTGTCTCTTCCCTAGACAGGTATTTGTATCCCTATGAGAGGCTCACCTAGTAACTCGAGGTGGGGATTAGGTATGAGTGTAGGGGGTTGGGGGCCACTTTCACATTCAACATGAGACGTACGAACAGAACAGTGGTCTCTTGTGAAGATTTGATGGCCTTCAGAGTGAGGAAACTCACTCCAAGATGAGATTTGGGCAATGTTCTCTCAAACTAGCTTGCTGTTATTGCAATTTATGATACACATGCTTATTAGCATAAGGTAACACCCCTTTTTGGTATCACGTGCGATATTGGAAAATTAGGCACTAAAGCTTAATATGCATGCTAAGGCTAAATAGCATAGTCAAATAAAAAGCATGCTGTGCATGAAGGACCTAGCATGCAGGCTAAATGGCTCTGAAAAGACATCTGCAGGAGCATGCTAAAATTAGCACATACACAGGTGTAAAGGAGGGAAGATCAGAAGCAAATAATGTTTTCACAGACATGGTATGTTCTTTTTCAGGGGCTATTTAGGTCATATTAAGGCCTTGAATTTAACACCAGCTTCTGACAAGGTATTAACTTTTTAGCATCATGCTTTCTAAGGAACTCAGCTAATAGGATGCATAGGGAGTTACTGATGGAAGAGATGGGGTTGCTAGAGCAGATGATGTTTGGGAAGTATGGCATACAGAACAGGCGAGAGAGAGAGAGAGAGAAGACAGAAAAGGAAGCAAGAGAAGAGATATTCCAATGCACACACACATACTTAAGCACTTTAAAATAATTTACACATTTATGTTGAAAAAATGTATTTTCAAACCAAAGGTTCACCGATGACATCTGTTTTCCAAACATTCAGACCAATACAGTAAAACCCACGGGAGAGCCGGCACTCTGAGGCGAGCGCCCGCTCTCCCAACACACATCCAGGCCACTCTTCTGAGCGCGCGATCAAGTATTTAAATGAGGGCCTGCAGTAAAAGGAGGCGCTAGGGACACTAGCGAGTCCTTAGCGCCTCCTTTTTGACAGAAGCGGTGGCTGTCAGCGGGTTTGACAGCCGACGCTCAATTTTACTGGCATCGGTTCTCAAACTTGCTAACAGCCACAGGTTCGGAAAACAGACTCTGGCTAAATTGAGCATCTGTCTTCTGACCCGTGGACCACGGCCACTTTTTAATTTTTTTTTAAATTATGGGGCCTCCGACTTAATTTCACTATGATATTAAGTTGGAGGGTGTACAGAAAAGCAGTTTTTTCTGCTTTTCTGTACACTTTCCCGGTGTCGGCAGAAATTAAAATGTGCAGCTTGGCTGCACATTTTACTTTCTGTATCGCGCGGGAATAACTAATAGGCCCATCAAATTGCATTTGCATGTTGCGGGCGCTATTAATTTCGGGGGGGGGGGGGTGTTGGCCGCACGTTTTTGACGCGCTATTACCCCTTACTTTATAAGGGGTAAAAATAGCACGTCAAAAACGTGCGGCCAATCACATAAGAACATAAGAAAATGCCATACTGGGTCAGACCAAGGGTCCATCAAGCCCAGCATCCTGTTGCCAACAGTGGCCAATCCAGGCCATAAGAACCTGGCAAGTACCCAAAAACTAAGTCTATTCCATGTTACCATTGATAATGGCAGTGGCTATTCTCTAAGTGAACTTAATAGCAGGTAATGGACTTCTCCTCCAAGAACTTATCCAATCCTTTTTTAAACACAGCTATACTAACTGCACTAACCACATCCTCTGGCAACAAATTCCAGAGTTTAATTGTGCGTTGAGTAAAAAATAACTTTCTCCGATTAGTTTTAAATGTGCCCCATGCTAACTTCATGGAGTGCCCCCTAGTCTTTCTACTATCCGAAAGAGTAAATAACCGATTCACATCTTCCTGTTCTAGACCTCTCATGATTTTAAACATCTCTATCATATCCCCCCTCAGTCGTCTCTTCTCCAAGCTGAAAAGTCCTAACCTCTTTAGTCTTTCCTCATAGGGGAGTTGTTCCATTCCCCTTATCATTTTGGTAACCCTTCTCTGTACCTTCTCCATCGCAATTATATCTTTTTTGAGATGCGGCGACCAGAATTGTACACAAAATTCAAGGTGCGGTCCCACCATGGAGTGATACAGAGGCATTATGACATTTTCCGTTTTATTCACCATTCCCTTTCTAATAATTCCCAACATTCTGTTTGCTTTTTTGACTGCCGCAGCACACTGTACCGACGATTTCAATGTGTTATCCACTATGACACCTAGATCTCTTTCTTGGGTTGTGGCACCTAATATGGAACCCAACATTGTGTAATTATAGCATGGGTTATTTTTCCCTATATGCATCACCTTGCACTTATCCACATTAAATTTCATCTGCCATTTGGATGCCCAATTTTTCCAGTCTCACAAGGTCTTCCTGCAATTTATCACAATCTGCTTGTAATTTAACTACTCTGAACAATTTTGTGTCATCTGCAAATTTGATTATCTCACTCGTCGTATTTCTTTCCAGATCATTTATAAATATATTGAAAAGTAAGGGTCCCAATACAGATCCCTGAGGCACTCCACTACCCACTCCTTTCCACTGAGAAAATTGCCCATTTAATCCTACTCTCTGTTTCCTGTCTTTTGGCCAGTTTGCAATCCACGAAAGGACATCGCCACCTATCCCATGACTTTTTACTTTTCCTAGAAGCCTCTCATGAGGAACTTTGTCAAACGCCTTCTGAAAATCCAAGTATACTATATCTACCGGTTTACCTTTATCCACATGTTTATTAACTCCTTCAAAAAAGTGAAGCAGATTTGTGAGGCAAGACTTGCCCTGGGCTAATAGTGTGCTCTTCCGGAGCACACTGTACTGTATCGGCCTGGTTAATATAAACTGCATAGTGTACAAGGCAAATAGTCTGGAATTATGATGATATTTAATATTAACAGAAGCATAGAAACATGTTGGCAGAAAAAGACTATATGGCCCATGCAGTCTGCCCATCTGTCCAATTAATTTAACATTATAATTATCATCACTTCTTTAGAGATCCCCTGTATTTATCCCATGCTTTCTTGAATTCAGATACCATTTTGGTCTCCACCACTTCCACTAAGAGTCTGTTCCACACATTTACCACCCACTCTTTAATGAAATGTTTCGTAAAATTACTCCCGAGTCTACCCCCTTTCAACCTCATCTCATGACCTCTCATTCTAAAGCCTCCTTTCCATTGAAAAAGGTTTACCTCCTGTGCATGGAAAGCTTTGAGATATGTGAATGGCTGTATCATATCACCTCTATCTTGTCTTTCCTTTAGGGTATTCATGTTTAGATCTTTTAGTCTAACCCCATATGCTTTAGAACAAAGACCACTGACCATTTTAGTAGCCACCCTCTGGACCTGTTCCATCCTTTTGAAGGTGAGGTCTCCAGAAGTGTATACAGTATTCTCACCAAGAACCTATATAGGGGCAATATCACTTCCCTTTTTCTGCTGACCATTCCTCTCCCTATGCAGCCAAGCATCTTTCTGACTTTTATTGTCACTTTATCCACCAGTTTGGACACCTTAAGATCATCAGATACAATTATTCCCAGATCCTACTCTTTCTTTGTGCTTAGAAGAATTTCACGTCCAAAACTCTGCCTTTCCTTGGGTTTTTGCATCCTAAATGCACTACTCTACATTTTTTAACATTAAATCTTAGCTGCAAGTCCTTAGACCATCCCTTGAGCATCACTAGATCCCTTTTCATGTTTTCCACTCCTTCCTGGCTGTCCACGCTGTTACAGATTTATCATCGGCAAAAAGACAAACCTTTCCTGACAACCCTTCGATTATGTCGCTCACAAAATGTGCAAAAATCTGTTCAGTGTGTTAAATCTTTTCAAGGTCAGTAAACGTATTTTGATATATTCATAAAAGACTTGAAACTGATTAATACCCAGAATTAACATATTAAAATGCAATTATTTTTTTCTCCTATTATTCCCCACCAGATCAGAATGCTATGCAGAGAAAGCACAGACTTTGGTGCAGCGTGCAAAGAAATGGAAGCAGCCATACCAACAGTCCTAGAGTTAGTTGGAACTCCCACCGTTTTGCATTCTGGAACTTACGTGCATGTGAACAAATTAGAAGCAATGTAGCCTCCACCCATACCTTTGAAGCATTAAAAACTGAGGAGAAGATTGATGAATTGCATTAAGGAACTGGTACTGGTGTTTCTCTAGCTCTAGATTCTCATGAGTTTATTTCTCTTGCATTAGGGATGTGCAGACAAAAATGTTTCATTTCTTTGCTCCTAATTTTTTGTTTTGGTTTGGTTTGGTTTATTTGCTGAAAAAGGCAGAACATCAAATGGCTATAAATAAATACAGGGGCAGCGGAACACCTCTTTGGTTGGGGAGAAGATGGGCAACTTAGCCCCACCCTTTAACTCCATCCCCAGTTTCATGGCCAGCTCCCACTACATTTACAGTTAGTGCTGTTTCTTATTTATTTTAAGATCTTAGATTCTGCCTTTTCCAAGAAGACTTTCTTCAGTGTGGAGAACAATCTTAAATACATAAAAATGGTTACAATAACACAGTAATAAATACAAATAAAATGAAACAATTCTAACAGCTTCTCTGAAAAACATGGCCTTAATTTGTTGTCTGAATTAAACCTAGCAGCTGCCACTTCCTCTGTCGTCCCTCTTGCTTTACCTTTTCATGCCTTAACAATCATTTGTTGGTAGCTGTTAATAAGAACCCACACATATTCTTCTTTTGGTATAAAATGGCTGCAGCTTTTTTAAAACACAAACATAATAACTTTCTGGTTACCCGAGCCGGTAGTATGTTCTTCGCCGCTGCCTGCCACAGGAACCAAGCAAGGCAGCCAAACTCAGTGAGGCCCCCCGCCGTATTGACGAGCAAGGGGGCCATGCCCTTCGGCACCTTCGCCTTTTGCTTCCCGGCACTGATGGCTATCCCGCCGTCATGTGATGTCACCAGCACCACTTGTAATACAGCCCAACTGGCCCGGGTACCTGCCAAGACAAGAGGTAGGGAGGACCCTTGCCTCGTGTACCCCACTAACATATAAGCTGCGGGCCTTTCTACCTTACTGTCTTGTGCCTCAATGGCATCCTGTAGGGTATTATTGAATATGTTGTATCCTATCTCTGACAAGTGTATACCGTCAGATCTGAATAACCCTGGGGACATATCGTCCACCCACTGGTGTCTAATTTGCTGTCGTCATCCCCCATCTTTTGTATCCATATCCCAATTTGGCGATTTACGTTCTTTCTCCCACAACCCCATAATTTTGACCCCATCCATTTTGGTCTCTTTATGGTATCCGACCAGCATTGGGATATAGCTCCATTATCTTGACCAAGTCACTTTTTACTTTCTTTACCAAGCACTTACTTATCCATGAACATGTCATTGCCCCCCAGATGCAATATTATCACATCCAGAGCAGCCCTTTCATGCCTTAGGCTCCATAAAAAGGGCAATAACTGTTCCCATTGCATGCCCGGCTTTCACATCCATGTGATGACCCAACCTTTTGGTGCCATACCCAAATGTTGTCCATTTGACCATCCATGTGCTCTCTTAGCCACCCAGCGTATGTATGAGTGACCAATTATCCATGCTATATTCTGTACCTGTTGGGCATCTGTAAGATAAAATTATCAATTCTTGTTAACCTTGTTCACTCTGTCTAGTCGTACATATGTATTAACTACCTTAGATCACCAACGTCCAATATTGTTTACTGCGGCCGTTTCAAGTCCTGCCTGAGCTGCACTTGTGGCCGCCCCAATTCTGAATGAGTGGATGGTGAATTTCTTCGTGTCACACTTGATTGCTGTTACCGATGATTTAAGTATGGCAGTGAATTGGAATCTGGTAAGCGGAGTACCATCCACGTGTATCAGCAGGTGCACGCCCACCTGTGGTCACACGGCCAGATACTCTCTCATATTGCATATGGGACAAGTGTCACACCCCTGTATTCTGTTAAGTGACAGTGAAGTCCCTCTTCCTTCTTGGTCCGTCTTGGATTTTTGTATGGTTATTGTTAGCTTCTCTGGCATCCAAACCACATTCTTTAGAAGCAGTCCACTGTTTCCTTTGTCAGCTTTATTGTCCACCACCAATTTGCTTACTCTGAAAGCTCCGAAAAATGCCAATGAGAATGCTAGTTGAAAGAGTCTGACTTCATATTCTGATAAGGAAATTGCCGATAACTGTGCACATAAAGTCTTCAGCATGTCATGTATGATAGCATGTCTGTTATCCTTGGTGGGACCTATTCTCCTAGCCCATCCGGTCATCATCTTCTTGATGATGAATGCCTTAGTGGGGTTACCCCAACTGCCAGCCTTAGTGAAAAATGCCAGTCCAGCTAGGCATTTAATTACTGTGTTCCTTGAAACTCCAGCTTCCTTTGCTGAGTCTATGTATCTGACAATCAAGTCTTCGCTTATTGGACCTCGTCGCCAGCCTTTGTCTCCCAGGAACTTGGTCACAACTTCATATCCCCGGCAGTAAGATGTCCAAGTAGATGGGGTGACAGATGTGTGTACTAATTCTTGTGTGGTTGCAGACCAACTTTCCATAGGCACGCTAGCATTGGTGTTCTCGCTTTGCCCGCTGTTGGTACATGCTTACGAAACAAATGTCATTTAGCACGAGATAAGGAATCCGCAGTGTCATTAAATATTCCTGGCACATGCTTAGCCCACAGTGTAGTGTTATTCTTTAATGACTCTAATACTATTTCCCTTAGCAAATTGACAACCCTGGGGCACTTGGCTGATTGAGCATTTATTACGTGCACCACTGCTTGGTTGTCACACCAGAATGTTAAGTGTTTTTTTCTTATCCTATCACTCCACAGAACCAGTGTCACCCATATTGGGAAGAGATCTAAAAATGTTATATTCTTGGTGAGCCCTTGCGAGCTCCACTCTTCCAGCCATTATTCTGTACACCATGAATCTTGACAGATAGCTCCAAAACCCCAACCTCCCGATGCATCGGTGTGGATGTTCAAATCTTCGTTGGACAGCAGTGGTCCCTGTATTACCAATACTGCATTAAATTTGGAGAGGAATAAATTCCATATCTTAAAGTCAGCCCGAATATCTTTAGAGACACATATGAAATGGTGCGGTCATTTAACTCTCACTGTTGCCACCGCTAATTGCCTCATGAACATATTTCCCATGGGAATAACTCTGCATGTGAAGTTCAATGATCCCAAAAATGGATTGAGCGACTCGCAGGGTTATTTTCTTAGCTAAGTTTGCTTGTTGTATAATCATGCGGAGATTGTCGACTTTCTCCCCTGGCAGTCTCACAATCATTGTGTTGGAATCTATTTCTATGCCTAGGAAGGATATGATAGTTGCTGGACCTTCCGTTTTACTTAGAGCCAAAGGAACACCAAATTCCCCGGTGATCTTTTGGAATTCCTCTAAATGGCTGAAGCACGAGTTTGACTCTCTGGGCCCCATGAATAGATAGTCATCCAAGTAATGAATGATGTTGTCAGATTTATTATTATTTATTTATTTATAAATTTTTATATACCGCCGCTCATCAAAGATATCACGTCGGTGTACAGTGAACAGGAACTTACGCCGGAGCGTTTTATATTTAACAGAGTTATATAAGCGTTATACAATTAAAAAAGGCAAGTATATAAATATTTGAACATAAAACAAGTAGAATCTTTAAAAAAAAAAAAAACAGAACTATCATTTAGTTGTAACTTAACTGAGCTGAATTAAAACAATACTATAGAGTATGAGGGTTCAAGGGGAATAGGTAAAAGCTAAGGGAGAGGGTTAGAAGGTGATGGAGATCTAAATTAGAAGTGGTAAGAGGGGAGCGATTGTGCTAATCTTAGATTAGGAGCAATTATATGGTAGGATCATTATAGTAGGAGCAGAAATAGGGGAAGTTAGAGATGGTATATAGACAGGGGGTGTCGGGTAGAAAGGCAGGGCAGGTAAAGGAGGGGAGGACATTGTATCATAACCCAATGCAAGAATGAGCTAAATAGCTCAAAGTAAGCGCATGAGACTGAACATCCCATGGGCATGCATTTGTCAAAGTAGTATTGCTCTTTGAACTTGAAACCTAACAAAGGAAAACTTTCTGGGTACACCGGAAATAAACGGAAGGTAGATTCGATGTCAGTTTTCACCATTAGGGCCCCTCTTCCACAGGTTCATACTAGCGCTACTGCTGAATCAAAGGATGCATATTGGACTGTGCATTCCTCCTGTGATAGTTGGTCATTCACTGACTGCTTTGGGCTTGCCGCGGCCCTTTAAAGGGCTGCTTGGGTCATTTGCCGGTGTGGCCGGCACACCCTTATGACGTCGAAGCCCCGGGGCAGGGCTTCGACGTCACTTCTTTTTCCTCCCTCATCCGGCGAAGCAGGTAGGAAGGGGCCGTGGGGTTTTCAATCTGTGCCACTCTTCCCTCACCCCCCCCAAGCCCCTCCCCCCCCCCTCGGGCTTCCACATTGGGTCGGGCACACATCCATTAAGGATGGGCTCTGTGCCATGTGGCCCAGGCCCATCTATTCCTTTTTGTCCCTTTCTTTTCTCACATTTCTTTTTCTTACATTCATTCTTCATGTAAACCACAGAGCATAATTATTCATTCCCATGCTAGAAAACCATAGTGGTAAAGAAGAAAATGACAAACACAGCAATACTAATGGAAGTGTCAGTACTAAGCAACGATTCTGCACTATGTATGGAGAGAGAGAAAATTATTCCAAGAGGTTTAATCAGAAATCAAGAAAATGTGGCTTAAAGAGAAACAGTTCTAATGGTTTGAGCATCACTCACTTGATTAGAAAGAACTGCCAAGCTCACCTCAATATCTTGCCTGCACATATATTACACCATACGAGCGTCAGAAAGAAGCTGTTTGGTACAATGCAAGTATTAAGATGTAGGGATGTGAATCGTTTTTTGACGATTTAAAATATCGTCCGATATATTTTAAATCGTCAAAAATCATTAGGGCCACGATACAATACCAATTCCCCCGATTTATCGTCAAAAAATCGTAAATCGGGGGAAGGGGGAGGGCAGGAAAACCGGCACACTAAAACCCCCTAAAACCCACCCCCGACCCTTTAAATTAAATCCCCCACCCTCCCGAACACCCCCAAATGCCTTAAATTACCTGGGGGTCCAGCGGCACACTAAAACACGGCACACTAAAACCCCCTAAAACCCACCCCGACCCTTTAAATTAAATCTCCCAACCTCCCGAACCCCCCCCCCAAATGCCTTAAATTACCTGGGGGTCCGTAGCCTTAAATTACCTCCGTAGCGGCGGTCTGTAGCTAAATCGGGGGAAGGGGGAGAGCAAGAAAAGCGGCACACTAAATCGTGAAGTCTTCAGCCGGCGCCATTTTGCAAAATGGCCGCCGCAAAATGGCGGCGGCCATAGACCAAAACAATTTGATGCAGGAGGTCGTTCCGGACCCCCGCTGGACTTTTGGCAAGTCTTGGGGGGGTCAGGAGGCCCCCCCAAGCTGGCCAAAAGTTCCTGGGGGTCCAGCGGGGGTCCGTGAGCGATTTCCTGCCGCGAATCGTTTTCCGTACGGAAAATGGCACCGGCAGGAGATCGACTGCAGGAGGTCGTTCAGCCGGTGTCCGGAACCCTCGCTGAATGACCTCCTGCAGTCTATCTCCTGCCGGCGCCATTTTCCGTCCGGAAAACGATTCGCAGCAGGAAATCGCTCATGGACCCCCGCTGGACCCCCAGGAACTTTTGGCCAGCTTGGGGGGGCCTCCTGACCCCCACAAGACTTGCCAAAAGTCCAGCGGGGGTCCGGAACGACCTCCTGCGTCGAATCGTTTTGGTCTATGGCCGCCGCCATTTTGCGGCGGCCATTTTGCAAAATGGTGCCGGCTGAAGACTTCACGATTTAGTGTGCCGCTTTTCTTGCTCTCCCCCTTCCCCCGATTTAGCTACGGATCGCCGCTATGGAGGTAATTTAAGGCTACGGACCCCCAGGTAATTTAAGGCATTTGGGGGGGGGGGTTCGGGAGGATGGGGGATTTAATTTAAAGGGTCGGGGTGGGTTTTAGGGGGTTTTAGTGTGCCGTGTTTTAGTGTGCCGTGTTTTAGTGTGCCGCTGGACCCCCAGGTAATTTAAGGCATTTGGGGGGGGTTCGGGAGGGTGGGGGATTTAATTTAAAGGGTCAGGGGTGTGTTTTAGGGGGTTTTAGTGTGCCGGCTCACGATTTTAACGATTTTCACGATACTTTACACACCCAAACGGCAACAATACGATTCCCTCCCCCTCCCAGCCGAAATCGATCGTTAAGACGATCGAGGACATGATTCACATCTCTATTAAGATGAGCATTGGTAATAAATTTGAGAGAATTAAATCATATTCAACACATTCTTGCTTGAGTAAGGTTCATTCTTGTCATTGTATGTGCAAAACGAGCCCAATTTGAAATCTGTACTTCCTTACAAAAATAAATTCAAATTCTTCTGTCATCTAAATAACAGTAACACAAACTCCCTCTGCTCCCATCACATTGTAAAATACAAAACTCTCCCCCCCCCCCAAAAAAAAAAAAGGAAAACACTCAGGACATATGTACCAAATCTGCTATACCACTAAATCAAAGGACTCCAAAAGCAACAATCCTACCTATGAAAAGGCAACGCTGCAAATATTACACCTGGTCCTGCAACATCAATACACCTCCTGTTGGGAAATCACAATTAAAATGACTTCCATAGGTCACTACATGTTAGCAGAATACCTCAGCTTGGTCACACCTGCAGAGCACTAAAGGAACTTCAGCAAATACAGAACAGTTGGCTACAAATTACAAATGTGCAGACACAAACTGAAATGGAAATCTCATGAAATCAGACTCTGCATGCAGAACAAAACTGGAAAAGTAGAAACAAAGATATATTTTTTCTAATGCTTAAGCTAAACTCCATCCTCATTATTGTGAGAAGTTGGTGATTGTTATGTTTAGTTGCTAAGCTCCCGTCATTATTCTTGTAGTAAATGGAGATATTTTATTACATAACACTCACCCCCACTACCCACAACAAAAAGAACAGGGCATGGGTGCTTGTATTCTCGTGTTTTGTGAGACCAGCGTGAGAAAGGCAGAAAGTAGTGGGAAGGGATAGCAGTCCAAAATTTGGGTTGGCCAGGACCTGAGGGGGGCCCACATCTATTCCAATGCCTATGAATAAATGAATGAAGGAATGAATGAATGAATAAATAAATAAATAAATAACAACAAAACAAAACAAATATAAAGCAAGGCCTCCCCAGGCCCCAATCACCACTTCCCATGTTCTTCCAGGGCCTCCACAGGCCCCTCTGGTCCTGCCAATAAGCTGAAAGACTACATAGGCCTACCAAGTTCAATCATGGCCTCCCCAGGCATCTCCAACCCCCCTCCTCCACAAATGAGTCTTGGTCTTATCTGGCCCCAATGTACCCCTTCTATGGTGGTTGGCTTTGTATCCCCAAAGGGGGCAGGAGCTATTGCCAGTCACTTCTGTTCCTTTGACCTCTTTAAAAATATTAAATGCTTGTTCACTAGGGAGGGGAGGGATATTTGAGGACAATAGGTTCTGGGGGTCACTGTAAGGGGGGGGAGTTGCTATGAGTATTAGATTTTAATGGACTATTTTAATTGTATTGCACTATTTATTTCTCTAATGGTAGTTTGCAGAAACAGCTCACCACCATCTGTTTGTTTTTCTGGATGGTTTTTTTTGACAAAATTTAATAAAAAGATTTGAAACATAAAAATGGCACCAACCAGTCCTGAGAATGGCATCAAAATGACCTCACTTGCAGAGGCAGGAGTGTCAGAGGGACTCAAAGAGATCCCAGTTAGGCTTGGCTCAGCCCAGCTATATAGCTTTGGCTTCAGCTTATTGATGGGGTTAAAGGGGCCTGGGAAGATCTCTGGAGACCTTAGCCAGGGTCCCCTGCTGCGTAACTTTACTACTGCTAAGGATGGCATGTAAGTAATAAAACAAAAAAACTAGGCTAGTCAGAGAGTTTTAAGGGTTGGGGCCCATAGGGGAAAAAGGAGGCTAATAACCTAGGGGTTTTGGAAGTCCTATCCATTATGTGGGTGAACTGAGTAAACTAATAATGGCTTCAGTGCATGGTCCTTATAAAATTCCTCCACTTACACAGTACAGGCAGCATTTTGCACATTTGTGTGTCCATATAAAATTGTGCACACATGCATGCATGTTCTGCCTATTTTATACCATGCGCACATGCATGCGCATATAAAATGGCCATATCCTTTGACGCGAGCCGGCATATGCACGTACATCTGAGCCTGAGCCAGTATCAAAGTTACCGTCCCTGGGTTTTTCCCCTAGACACAATGGGGTAGATTTTTAAAGTTATGCACGGGCATAGATTTGTTCGCGCAACCCAGCGCGAACAAATCTCTGCCCGATTTTATAACATGCGCGCGCTGCTGCGCGCATGTTATAAAATTCAGGGGTGGCGCGCGCAGGGGGTTGCACAATTGTGCAACCTGTGTGCGCCGAGCCGAGCAGCCTGCCTCCGTCCCCTTCGAGGCCGCTCCGAAATCGGAGCGGCCTCGGAGGGAACTTTTTTTTCCGGCCCCCCTACCTTCCCCTCCCTTCCCCTACCTAACCCACCCCCAGCCCTAACTAAATCCCCCCCTACCTTTGTGCAGAAAGTTACACCTGCCCGAGGCTGCCAGCGCGCCATCCCCGGCCCAGGGGCTGGTTCAGAAGCCTCAGTCACGCCCCCCAGAATGCCCCCAAATGCCGCGCTGCCCCCAACACGCCCCCAACACGCCCCCAACACGCCCCCCAAGCAAAGCCCCGGGACTTACACGCATCATGGGGCTTTGCACACACCGGCGGCCTATGCAACATAGGCGCGCCAGCGCGCAAGTCCCCTGTGCGCATAAATCCGGCTGGATTTATGCGTGCAGGGCTTTTAAAATCTGCCTCAATATGAGAGAAAAGCCTTAATGAATCTGGCTCATTGTAAGCATATTCATTTGTTTTTAAATTAATGGTTTTTCAGAATAAAAAATTATATTTTTTGGTTTATTTCAAATGGAAATAACCTAAAACATCTTGCTTGAAAACACTCAAAAATGTTTTGGGTATTTTTAGGTCATTTTTTAAAATCATTCCAAGTATTTTGTTTTTTGAAGTAGTCTTCCAAGGCCTTCTTTACCCAAATTGTGTGTACATCCATCATTGTTTCACAGCATTTTCAGAGACGCCTTCATCCAACGATTCACCATACCGGAAGAAGAATCTGAAAACGCTGTGAAACAATGATGGATATCTGGTGGATATTAGAGGGTAGAAAGTAATAGTGGAATAATTTGGAGATGAGTCAACTACCATTGTAATTGAGAAGTGTTAAAAATTAATGATGTGGGACAAATGGAAGAATTTTGAAGCCAGTTTTGCGATGAAAGGAGTACTGTAGGGTTGTTCTACTGCGCACTGACACTATTGGACACTTGGCTATAACGACATGAAATGTGTGATCAGTGGGATTGTATATATTATCAAGGGAATGAAGAGTGGTTAATGAAGATCATTGAAGAAGATAACCCCTGAGGAAGCTGTGCCAGATGAAACAAGGGTCCTTGTAGGGAATGTGGAGATAGTGATAGATAGGGATGTGAATCGGGCTTCGGACGATTGAAAATATTGTATGATATTTTCAAAATCATCAGAAATCGGGGGCTCCCCCAAAACAGGAAAACTCCACAAAATTGTTTGTGGGGGTTCTCTTATCGTTTTGGGGGAGGGCGGGAAAAACAGCACACAAAAATAACCCCTAAACCCACCCCAATCTTTTAAAACTAATCCCTTAGCTTCCCCCACCCTCCCGAACCCCCCAAAAAACCTTTTACAGGTATCTGGTGGACCAGTGGGGGTCCCGGGAGTGATATCATTTTCCCGGGCTGTCGGCTGCCACTAATCATGGAGGGAGCACTAATCATGGAGGGAGCACTGGATGGCCGGCGCCATCTTTAAAAATGGCACGGGCCATCCAGTGCTCCTACCATGTGACAGGGACCGGTCAATGGCACGGATACCCTGTCACATGGTAAGGGCAAAGGCCATCGGCGCCATTTTTATTAGTGGCAGCCGACGGCCCGGGAGCGGAAGATCGCTCCCGGGACCCCCACTGGACCACCAGGTACCTGTAAAAAGTTTTTTTGGGGGTAGGGAGGGTGGGGGAAGCTAAGGGATTAGTTTTAAAGGGTTGGGGTAGGTATTTTGTTTATCAGCTCGGGAGCAGCCGATAAACAAAACTGCAATCGGGCCAGACGAAAAAAAAAAACACGATGTGAATCGGAACCGGAATCAGAACCCATTCCGGTTCCGATTCACATCTCTAGTGATAGATGCACTGAATGTATTGGAGTTATATTGATAATATAGAAAATAGAAAAAAGTTGTAATAGGATATTGGGGGAGGGTATATATTTTAATGTATCCCGTAGAGGGATGGGAAGTATGAATGTGTGAGTGAATGAGGTATATTTTTAGGGGTATGTATTTAAATGGTGATGTATTAGGGTAATTATGTGCATACAGTAGGTGTCCAGAGTGTCAGAGGACAAAGAGTTATGATAATATGTTTAAAAAATTGAATATTTAATGCTGTTTTATGAAGTGATATGTAATTAAAGAATTTATATGTAGTAAAAGTGATATTGTTTATGAAGAAAAGATAAAAGGATCCCATATTTTGTTGTGATTACTAAGTTTTATGTTAAGACACATACTCTTTCTCAGACAAAAAGACATACCCACACACTGAGTGTGTGTATGTCTGTATCAGAGAGAAAGATACCAACAAACCTATACTATCTCACAGACAAGCACGTACAGGTGTGTGTCTCTCATGCTTTCTGACACAGACTCACAAACTCTCTGACAAGCTAATGTTCTGCTGATGCTTAGGTGCTCATACAGTGAGTGCCTCCAGTGCAGTGCTGCTGCATCATAGAGTAAACTTCTTGTTTGCTGCTAACCCTTCACCATTCTGCAATAGCTCTCTCCCTTTCCCAATCCCATTCTTTAGGAGACTCATTTGTTCTACAGCCAGCTGCTTCTCTCAGAGCTCAGTACAGTCACCTCAGACAGAAGTCTCCCCAACACTGCATAGACATTTCCTCCTGGCTTACCCCCTTTCTTCCTGTGCTTGTAGCTTTCCTCAACTTCTCTGCAACCCTCCCACCACTCTAGTGCATTCCTATTTACTGCTACTTTGATGGTTCACCAGGCTCTGCTCTGCCTACCGACTTCAGGAGAGGAGGGACCAGAAGTGACCCATAATGTTCCTTGGGTTTATAAAAAGAGAAAATTAAGCCATGGCCAGGACTGGGGAGATCCACTAAGCCAAAGTAGCACAGCTCCAGATGGAATCCTGCTTTCTCTTGTGGAGTCAGTGCAGCCAGGGCTGGTGCAAGGGTATTAGGCAAACCTTACAGCCTTGCACACGTTCCTGGTCCTACCCTTCCCAAAACTAATTTTAAAATATGTATTTATAGTAACAGATTTCACATGAAAAAGAACATTCAGTGTTCTAAAGTAAAAATATCACTTAAAACATATGTATTATTTACATGCACTGTTGTGGTACTAACCAGAATAATCTGCAAAAAAGACACCTGAAGCCATATGGTATTAGGACTATTATAAAGCATGTGGGCCTTCAGAAAGATTAAAGTAAACAATTACAATATAATAAAACACCCTTATGAAAATAGCACTAACAGCTAGCACTCAGACAGTAACAACCCTACCTATGAAAAGGCAACACTGCAAATATTACCAGGCCATAAAAAACCAATATACCTCCTATTAGGGAAACAGAACAAGTCAGGCTTCTATACATCCCTACACAGAAACCACATGCTAGCAGAATACCTAACCTCGGTCACATAAGCAAAACACAAACAAACCTTCACCACACATGGAATAAAGAGATCATAAAGTATAAACAGAAACATGCAAACAAAAATTGAACTGGAAACCACAACAAGCCGCACTTTGTATGCAGTGCAACCAATAGAAAAACTGAAACATCACCATGCTATAAAAAACATCAAATTATAAAATAAAGAAATATAAAAACATACTTATAGAACAAATATTTCAAAACAGCTGACAAAAATATTCAATTATTAAAAACATTAAAAATTATTAAAAATTCCAAAACACCAATAAAACATTTCAAAACAACAATACATCAAATAACAAGCAATAATCTAAATAAGGATTACAAAAAAATCACCCACTTTCCATTCCTGAGAATGTTTGATTTCCAGTCATCCTGAGATTGTTGTGGATTAATGGGGAGAGTGGGTAAGGAGGCGTGAAGATTTTCTCTTCACACAGATTAACACACTCATCTATTAACACACATTATCTCTCTTTCTCCCCATATGTTCTCTCATGATTATTCTCACATGCTCTCTTTCTCTCTCTCTATCTCTCTCACACACACACACACACACACAAACACACACCCACACGCAAATACAAATGCCCTCTCTCCCTCTAATATAGAGGAGCAGCAGCTTCCTCCTGAAGCCTGTGCAGAATATCTCTCCCTCTCTCTCTCTCTCTCTCTCTCTCAAATGCTTTCTTTCACACATACATGTTCTCTTTCCCTGGAATCTGTAGGCATCAGCAACCTCCTTGGGTCCACATAACATCACTCACATACATATACAAGCTCTCGCACATGCTATTTCTCACACTCAAGTTCTCACATATGCTCTTGCTTTATAGACACACACATACAAGTTCTCATTCATGCTATTCTTTTCACACACACGTGTTCTCACCTTCTCACTCTATCCCTGGAATGTGCACAAGCAGTGTCATCCTTCTTCAGCCGTGTGGCCCAGCCTGATGCAGCAAGCCTTCTCTTTTAAGCAGCATGGCCCAGACCGAAGCACTAGTCTCCTCTCTTACACACAGGGGTCGAGCCGATGCCAGTCTCTTTCTCCCTCACTGGATTTCTTCATCGGCCGCTGGCAGCACAAAGGAAGCCCCTTCTTCTGCCACCAGCTGCACAGCAGGGCCTCCTCTTCTGCTGGCAGCATGAGAAAAACCAATAGCACTGTTGGGCTGCTTCTGCTGCAATTTAAATGCCGGCGGCCCCACTAGATTTTCCTATTGCTGGCGGGGAGTCAGAACCCTGCCAGCATGTAATTTCACGGGGCTGCTGTGGGGCCTTCTCTCGTGCTGGCAGTGAGGGGGGAACCTCACCAGCACATCGTTTCACAGCACTGCAGATTTTCTTGCCAGCAGGGTATGGGAACCCTGCTGGCTTTAGTAATCAAAAGGAATAGTGAGGCGGACACTGCAGGAGATTTTTGTTTTTTTAAGAGGGGATACCTGCTGTGCCCAAAATTTTGCCGCCTGAGGTGGCCACCTCACCCTGCCTCATAGAACCACCCGTGGGCAGCCTTGCAGACCTCTCTTCGGGTACAGCAGCCCTTCTTTTTTTTCGTCTAGGAACCAGAAAATAAAATACAAGATGGGCGTGATCAGCCCACAAAGAGAAGTCTGGTCCCCCGATAGTCCAATCCGCACCTGTTCATGAGGGTATTTTAGGAAGAAAGGGGCAAGAGTAATCCATAATTACTCCTGTACTAACAACATCCCATTAAAAATGGCAGTTTTGATATGATAGGCTGCATGGTATTTTTCTGCTGTCTTTTGTATATTTCTATGGTACTAACTGAGCCTGAGTTGGGCATGAGTTTGGTGACACAGCTTGGAATTGGTCTCAGAGCTGGCTGGCACCATTTTTAAAGTGTTGCTTTGGAGGCAGGAGTGGCTAGGGATCTCTCCTGTCCCTTTCTTCCTGGAAGACCCACATAGAAAGGGTAAGTGAAGGCCAGGGTATCTCTGGCTTAAGTTTGGGGGCAAGAGAGGGCGATGGAGGGGCCTAGAGTGACCTCAACTCGGCTTGACCCAACCCAGCAGATTAAGCTTGGATCCCAGGTTATTGGAGAGGTGTAGAGGGAGAGAAAGAGGGGTGCAGTGATTCCCAGGGAGCTTCTCTGAGACCTGATAAAGTGATGCAGGGGACAGGGCAACATTCATTTTAACTCTAATACATATCATCAACCAACTTAAAATTGCCCTCCCTCTATGTGGCTAAAAGTATACATGTTATTTTATATATATCATATATTTTATATATATCATATATATCATTTTATATATATCATATATTTTATATATATTTTATATATATATCATATATTTTATATATATTTTATATATATATCATATATTTTATATATATCATATATATCATTTTCAGGTTTTATTTTACCTGGGAATTTCAATATAACAAAACTGATCAGTGTTAGAACAAACTCATTTTTCCACTGATTTTTTTTATAACATTGAAATTCTCTCAAAAAAAAAAATCAAATAAAAACTGAAAATGAAGGTTCCTAGTTGTGAATTAATTTGTATACTTTGGGGCGGATTTTAAAACCCCTGCGTAAAGCCCCGGGACGCGCGTAAGTCCCGGGGCTTTCGAAACGGGGAGGGAGGGGGCGTGCCTGGGGGCGTTCCCAAAATGATGCGGCGTTTCGGGGGCGTGCCGCGGCATTTCAGGGGTGGGCCCGGGGGCGTGGCGCCGGCCCGGGGTGTGGTCGAGGCCTCCAGACCACGCCCCTGGGAACAGAGAATGGAGCGGGGCTGCCGGCGACGCGCGCAAAGATAAGGGGGGGTTTAGATAGGGCCGGGGGGTTTGGTTAGGTAGGGGAAGGGAGGGCGAAGAAAAGTTCCCTCTGAGGCCGCTCCGAAATCGGAGCGGCCTCGGATGGAACAGGCAGGCCGTGCTGGGCTCGGCGCGCACAGGTTGTACAAATGTGCACCCTCTTGTGCACGCCGACCCTGGATTTTATAAGATACGCGCGGCTACGCGCATATCTTATAAAATCTGGTGTACTTTTGTTCGCGCCGATGGCGCGAACAAAAGTACCGGTGCGCGTATTGTTTTAAAATCCGCCCCTTTATGTTCATTGAGGAAGTGGTGTTCCTGGGGGAGTGTTTTAGTCAAGAGAAGGAAATAATGCACGTAGATTGAATCAACATGTTATTTCCCCCAAAAAAATAAAGTACGTGTATGAAGAATAAATGTAAATATCTGCAGGTACTTTGTATCCATGGCGATTTTCAAAGTGAACATAAATGCATACTTTCACTTTGAAACTTGGAGCAAAGCCAGCAGTTAAAAAGTAGTTGGGGTCTTTATCCCAGAGCTGACATTTAGAAAATTGCCTCCTGAGTGTTTATCAAATTATTTGGTTTCATAATATACTGCACAGTGTATTCTTGCATCAAACCAGAGTTGCATCATTGTCCTACTAAGGATAAGGGAAAGATCATTGTCATGAAAATGTTTGTTTATCCTTCATGGGTGGTTGCCTGTTTAACACTGAAGCTAATGTATTAGCTTTTTTAATTTAAACAGCACCACATCCCCAGTGATTGACAAGGCACAATTCTCCCAGAGATATTGATTTCAGCAAAGGAGGGGAGGCAAATTGATTGAAGTCAAGTGAAGCAGGAGGACAAACTGATGAAGCTGGTACTATATATTATTAGGAAAATAACATAGTAACAAAGAAGAAAGCCACTCATGGTTCATCACACAAGCTTCTCCTTTCCTTTTTCATGTCTGCAAGATGATATTAAAATATGAATTGTATATGGAGTTGTGCTGAATACCATCAGGTATATGTCGTATTTTGTTTAAACACTAAAAATGATAGCATTGAAAGAAGAAATAGTAAAAAGGAAGATACAAAGGAAACACACAGGAGTGAAAAGGGCATGAAATCAGATGCAATGTATTATTTTTTCCTATACTTTTCCATTTTCCAGCTATAGTCGTGCAAGCTTCTATGTGCTATCCACCAACAAGCAAAGGAATCTTGGTCATAAGTAATCACTTATACCAGTCTCTCTTTGATCTGCCTTTGTGTCTTACACTAAAGAGAAACTTTCTTTAAAGCAGCCATGCCAAAGGAGACAAGTTAATTGAGGTCAAAGTAGGTAGGCAGTGGATGGCAAGTGTTTCTGCAATAAACAGAAAATGGTGACACTGAATATAATAGAGAAGGACAAGCATTATGGGGGAGTGTGGCAGAAAACAAACTATTTTTTGATTTACAGGTTGAATCAAACTTTTATATAACACAATATTTTACATTTTCAATTGACTTGATTATATATATATATATATATAATATTTTGAAAGATCTGAAAGCTCCTTAATGCAGCAAGCTTTATTATACAACGGCAAAGAATATCAAAACTATACAAAAGATAAAATTGGCACAATAACAAATATACATATATTTATCACCTGTCCTAGTCAATCATTCCTCATTCATACCACTTTTAAACTCTCTATAGTGTTATGCATATACAGTGTATATAAATATCTACATAAAACATTGTCAAAATATGTACAGAGTGCTAATGATACAATAAATCTGTATAACAGAGACTACACACAATACAGAATCATCATTGGTTCAACATTCCTGTGAAACAATTACAAAGTATCCTTTCTTGTGAACTGTGGTTCAACTATATTCCTTTTTTAAAGAAGGTGTCATTCCTGTGACTCATTTATAATTCATTATGTCCAGCTCTATTGCAAGTGATTTATTTTTTTCATTACTAGCACTCTGTATATATTTTGACAATGTTTTATGTAGATATCTATATACACTATATATGCATAACACTATAGAGAGTTAAAATGGTGTGAATGAGGAATGATTGCCTAGGGCAGGTAATACCTATATGTATACTTGTTATTGTGACAATTTTGTCTTTTGAATAGTTTTGATATTCTTTCCAATTGTATAATAAAGTTTGCCACATTAAGTATCTTTCAAATCTTTAAAAATGTTAATGGTGATACGTACCCTTTTTTAGGGTTCTCTGATATATATACCATTGAGGTACCCTCATATCATTTTTACTTAAAGCCTAGATCCAATATAATAGTATATATATATATATATATATATATATATATGAAATATCAATGGCTTTTCTCTCTGACAAAAATAATGCACTGTGATTAAGCAGAAGAATAACAAGGTCTGCTACCAAGCATTTTAATCCCATGCTCATTTGTTTACAACCAATTTAGTTCATCTAAGAGAAAACTAAGGTATAAAGTTTACAGTTGTATTGTATGCTAGTCTTATTTCTATCCTACATGATCATTGATCACATTAAGCAAACTTCACATTACTTTGACTATCTTTACTTTCTTCAATCTTTGAGTCCTTTACAAATGGACTTTCTCTTATTTAATATGTAATTATTTGTTTGTTCTTTTCAATTAAATAATGTGCATTGTTTCTCAATTAAGTTTTCCCTTCTATCCAGTTTAGGAACCTCTATATTTCCCCATTTGCTTCTATTCAAAATTTTGATTTTCTATTGAATCACTCATTTTCTTTCTCTGCTTTCTCTATCTTCAGTCACTTAATCTCTGGCACAGACTGTTCCTTAGCCTGAGATTTTCCTTTTCTATTCTAGGTTGCCTGCCACTGTTTGCTTTTAAGCCTCTCTTATCTAGAATGCTACTTCCAAGATCATTTTCAAGGTTCCCTGCTTTTCTCATATCCTACTCTTAATACACAGACACCACTTAATTCCCACTTTCTTCATGATGCAGTTCAAAATCTTGCTCATGAATCCCATTAGTCAGCTGTGCCCCACTACCTGCAATCACTCATACCCTCCTCTACTTTTTTTGTGTTTATTCAGCTTGTTATCATTCACTTAGAGCTCCATCTCCGATATTCCTCCACAAAATTTAGGCTCATCTCTCTTTTGACTCATCACAGGTGAACCACCTCTGCCTTCAGATCTACTCATTCAGCAAACTGTGCCCATCCCAAAAACTGTTTTCACTTGTATCCTGCTCAATGATTTTTTACATCCATTTAGGGGTATTTCAAAAGGATGTGTAGTGGCATCTTAGAGACCTAGGCCAGGGGTGGCCAACTCTGGTGCTCAAGTTCTACAAACATACTGGTTTTCAGTATATCCATAATGAATATGCATGAGGTACATTTGGAAGGACTGCTTTCATTATATGCAAATCTGTCTCATGCATATTTGTTGTGGATAGTTTGAAAAGCAGACCTGTCTGTGGCTCTTGAGGACCAGATTTGGCTATCCCTGGCCTAGGTATTAAAAATCATACCAGAAAAGGTTTAGCATTAGGGATGTGAATCGTTTTAGGACGATTAAAATTATCGTCCGATAATTTTAATATCGTCTTAAACCGTTATGGAACACAATACAATAGAGATTCTAACGATTTATCGTTATAAATCGTTAGAATCGTGAGCCGGCACACTAAAACCCCCTAAAACCCACCCCCGACCCTTTAAATTAAATCCCCCACCCTCCCGAACCCCCCCCAAATGAGTTAAATAACCTGCGGGTCCAGCGGCGGTCCGGAACGGGCTCCTGCTCCTGAATCTTGTTGTCTTCAGCCGGCGCCATTTTGGAAAATGGCGCCGAAAAATGGCGGCGGCCATAGACGAACACGATTGGACGGCAGGAGGTCCTTCCGGACCCCCGCTGGACTTTTGGCAAGTCTCGTGGGGGTCAGGAGGCCCCCCACAAGCTGGCCAAAAGTTCCTGGAGGTCCAGCGGGGGTCAGGGAGCGATTTCCCGCCGCGAATCGTTTTCGTACGGAAAATGGCGCCGGCAGGAGATCGACTGCAGGAGGTTGTTCAGCGAGGTGCCGGAACCCTCGCTGAACGACCTCCTGCAGTCGATCTCCTGCCGGCGCCATTTTCCGTACGAAAACAATTTGCGGCGGGAAATCGCTCCCTGACCCCCGCTGGACCTCCAGGAACTTTTGGCCAGCTTGTGGGGGGCCTCCTGACCCCCACGAGACTTGCCAAAAGTCCAGCGGGGGTCCGGAAGGACCTCCTGCCGTCCAATCGTGTTCGTCTATGGCCGCCGCCATTTTTCGGCGCCATTTTGGAAAATGGCGCCGGCTGAAGACAACAAGATTCAGGAGCAGGAGCCCGTTCCGGACCGCTGCCGTTCCGGACCGCCGCTGGACCCGCAGGTTATTTAACTCATTTGGGGGGGGGGGGTTCGGGAGGGTGGGGGATTTAATTTAAAGGGTCGGGGGTGGGTTTTAGGGGGTTTTAATGTGCCGGTTTTGCGATTTTTAGATTTTTAGATTTTTCACGATTTTTCACGATATTTTACCCCCCCAAACGGCAACAATACGATTCCCTCCCCCTCCCAGCCGAAATCGATCGTTAAGACGATCGAGGACACGATTCACATCCCTATTTAGCATACCCTAACAAAAAAATGTAATGTGCACCACTTGAGTGATGCAAAAAGACTTGGCATGAGTTCAACAAAAAATGTTCCTGCTGGTATAATAAAGCTATTATGATGCATGGAAACCTGAAAATGCATTGGCTAAATAAAATAATGCGACCATGGAACAGTAAAGAGCATGAACGATTTACACTAGGGTGGTCAGGATACCCATAATGAATATGTATGCAATGTGTTTGCATGCACCACTACCGTATGCACATTTAGCTAATGAATATTCATTATGGATATCCTGAAAACCAAACCTGTTTGTGGTTTTCAAGGGCTGGAGTTGGCTATCCCTCTGCTAATCTGAGCTGTTCCCTTTTCCTTTTGGCTCCTGTTCACTTCCAAAGGGTATACAAGTAAACCTGGCACATGGAGTTTTCTTGTCAGTGCTGATGAAAGAAATGGGAGAGTTACTACATTTTAAAAGAAGGATTTAAGAAGAGTGGAGTTCTAGGGAAGCACAAAACTGATATGAATGAGTAGTAGAAAAATCCATTTTTTTGTGAGTGATGAGAGGGGTTGTGATTGGGTACAGAAGGGAGCATGGAAGGTGGCAATCCAGGAAGGAATCTGGCCACTCTTACTGAGTAAGGTACTGGTATCTCACCATTCCTCTCTCCATCATTTCGCTGTAGTATAGGTACCACAAGTTAGTGCCTCAGTGTTCAAAAAATGAGCTCTGCACTCAATTAAAAACAAGTTGTCAGCTTATAGAAGAATTTGGGCTCAACATGTTCTTAAGCCTCAAGCTTCAGAACGCATACTATAATGACTTTGGTCACAGGCATAATGGCTGTAAAAAACTTTGTCCTTTGGTAGCCTATTGCTTGGAAATACATTTGTCAAATGCAAAAAAAGTCACATTTATTTTTGAAGTGCTGAAGTATGTGTCAGCGAATCTCCTCTGCAAACTCCTCTCTCTCTCTTTCATTCACTTACTCTCCTCCATGTCTTTCCTGTATTGCTGGTGGCCTATGGACACTTTTTTAAAAATGTGCCTTGAAATGTGTAAGGGTGAAAGAGAAATTATTTTAAATAAATAAATAAATTGAGGAGGCGGGTGGGCTGGCAGAACTAATGGCTAATCATGTAACCCAAACAAATTTTAGAGAGACAACATATTTAACATATAATATTTATTGAAAATACCCACATATATACCTATATAGACAATTAAAACTAAGCTAGCACACTCACACATTCACACCACCAAATAAAACAATAATTGTTCTTTTGAGATGTTAAATTACAATGGACATATCTTATTACCACAATATAGATACCTATTAGATTAGAGACTATACACTTAACAATACCAAATTTAAGACTTCTGTGATATCAAATCGCAATGATGGACACTTGTCTTTTTGTTCAATTGCATGTAGCCTTATAAGTTATCACTATGGTGTATCAATTAATCATCACAATGTATCAGTTGTATCCACATTCATTTGGTCAAGATCATCTGCTCGTTTATGTCCGACAAAAGATATCTTCGTTTCACCCCTGTCATTAGGGGCTTCCTCAGGGACTAATATTTTCAAGTATTTTTTTGGTTGTACTCATACATGAAACCGTACTCCAGAGTCCATATATACATCTCGCCTTCAGAAAAAAATTGAAAACATGGCTTTTCACCCAAGTTTATCGCTGAAGAAACCTATGGTATCCTGCACGGACCACCACCCCTCGGTTGCGTCCTCTTTCAGCCTCACTAAAGATCTGCTATACTAGAACCACTCTCGCATATTAACTTTTCAAATCGACTCCACTATGGGGCGGATTTTAAGAGCCCTGCTCGCGTAAATCCGCCCGGATTTACGCGAGCAGGGCCTTGCGTGCCGGTGCGCCTATTTTACATAGGCCTACCGGCGCGCGCAGAGCCCCGGGACTCGTGTAAGTCCCGGGGTTTTTCGAGGGGGGCGTGTCGGGGGCGGGGCTGATCAGCGCGGCATTTTCGGGGCGGGATGCAGCATTTCGGGGGCGGGCCCGGGGGCGTGGTTTCGGGCCAGGGCGGGCCGGGGGCGTGGCCGCGCCCTCCGGAACCGCCCCCAGGTCCTGTCTCGGCGCACTAGAGGCCCGCTGGCGCGCGGGGATTTACTTCTCCCTCTGGGAGGCGTAAATCCTCCGACAAAGGTAAGGGGGGGGTCTAGATAGGGCCGGGGGGGTGGGTTAGATAGAGGAAGGGAGGGGAAGGTGAGGGGAGGGCGAAACAAGTTCCCTCTGAGGCCGCTCCGATTTCAGAGCGGCCTCAGAGGGAACGGCGGCAGGCTGCGCGGCTCGGCGCGCGCCGGCTACACAAAATCGGCAGCCTTGCGCGCGCCGATCCAGGATTTTAGCGGCTACGCGCGTATCTACTAAAATCCAGCGTACTTTTGTTTGCGCCTGATGCGCCAACAAAAGTACACTAAGGTGCGCTTTTTGAAAATCTACCCCTATGTAAATTGTATTTAAGTTTACCAGATAAGCAACCGCTCTTTGCTTACCTGCTCTCCTCTACAGTTAGAATAGAAATTGTTATACTATCCCTTTTTCTTCAAACAGCCTTGTTCTACTTCCCTGTTTTAATGTAACTTTCGCTTTCTGTGTTAACTGGTTTCCCCCCTTGTTTATTGTAAACCGGTACGATAAGACCTGGTCTTGAGCATCGGTATATTAAAAGAATTTAAATAAATAAAATAAATAAATAAATATCCATACGGCACATCTATGTCTTGTCCATTTTGAGGTATGGAGCAATGCTCGAAGAGTCACCGTGATCCCTAATTATTTTGATAAAACACATTTTGCAGAGAGAAATGTAGTGAAATGTATTTATCATCAAGGCCCAGTGAACACAATTTAATGTCGAAATCATGCACTTCCTCTTAAATATACTCTTAAATTACCACTTGTTTAAAAGAAAAAGCTGACAGTTTTTCATGTCACTAAAGGACCTTCATATGTATGGACTAACTCACCAATCTAGCTTGATCGATTAGTTCTCTCTTAGTAATGCCCAAGATATAATCATAGGTCCATATTTCAAGCACTGACTGTGACTGCAACAAGTTACACCAGGACACCCTTTCTGGATAAACTGTATACAGTTGTAATTCAGATTACCTCCCCAGGAGTTCATGATGGGACAAACTCAGTGAACTGGGAACTATTACCATTGCATCTACCCAACAGACCCCATGCTGGTCAGCTGCACCACCAGGGGCCCCCTGTCCACATGAACTGAGCTGTCCTCTCTTTTTGGACCTGTTCCTAACGTTTCAGATGCCCTCAGGGGTATGGTAGCCTCTTTTACAGTAAAGTATGACCAGTCCCATTTTGGACTTTTAGACAGATTGTACTTGTACTGAATTACATCTGGAAACTGAACTTAATGCATCCTAAATCCACTAGGGATGTGCACAGAAAAATAATTGATTTGGTTCATTTTATTTCTTATTGTGTGGGGGTGGGGGGGGGGAGGGGGGAGGTGTTGTTTCCCAGATGAAATTTGTTTCATTGGGGAACATTTTGATTGGGTTTACTTTTCAGGTTTTATTCATTTCAGAAGGTAACACATGCCATTCTTGAATAGTGTGAGCTACTTGCAATTAGCATGCACTATTTAGAAATAGTCTGCACTATTTGCAATTAGCACACACCATTTAGAAATAGTGCATGATATCCCTTGAAACAAATAACCTGGAAATTTTTAGATTTTTTTTGCATCACCAGAGATTTATTTCATTCTAAACCAACCAAACAAAACAAGGGCTTTTATTGTTTCAGATTCCTTTTTTTTTTAAACAAATGCACATTACTAAAACCCATATCCCAACCTGAACCTAAGTCACTCTTTCTTTATGCCCTTACCCTGGCTTACTGGAATCTTTCCTGGTAACACTACACTAACTCCTTAAATGCTTTTTTCCAGGGATCCATGTGGAGTCTCACGATCTCCCTCTTCAGGTAATTACTCTCAGGGGCTTAATACTAATCAAGTCATTACCCCTCTGTACCAGGAGCTTCCTCTCTGAACATGCAATAGCTAAATGAACACCCTGCTACTCTCACCTGGTATTCACCAGATCTTTTACCTCACAGCCCAATTAAGTTGCTCACACATCATTCTTTCCCCTCCCACCCACCCCCCACAAATATCTTTCCAGAAATTCTGGCCTCCTAAACTATGTGCAGAATTGTAAAAGAAGTCTCAAATTCCGGCCCCCCCCCCCGAAAGCACCTATGCCTAGTTATTACTAACTCCTTCAGATATCACCTTTCCTGAAATTCTTGTTCTCCCTCCAGTTTGGTACATTCTCTCCACACCACTTTTGGTGTGATAAATTTCTGGGCTTGGGGGGAGGGAGGGAGGGAGAGAGAGAGAGAGAGAGAACCTCTGGGGAAGGCCTCCGAGTGTGCAACTATTTATATCTCTATAGGAGGGTCATCTAAAAGGTCAAGGTGAGGAATGGGTGGTGATTTAGGGTTTAGGGGCCAGTTTCTCATGTACAGTGAGACATATGAACAGCACAGTACACCTTGGTGAAGATTTGACATCATTTGAAGTGAGGAAAGTCTCACAAAGATGAAATTTTGTACTATCTTATCTCACCCTAGCTTGATGGTACCCTGTTATAGAGTCCATCAAGCTAGGGGAAGAGAACATAATTTGTGATTCTCCTTCCTTGTGGAGGAAGGAGAATCACAAATTGAGAGGTGAGCTGAACCTGCAAATAAAGAGAGAGCGTTATGTTGGGGAGGATTGAGGGGTGGAGAAGGATGAAAGAGATAGGTGAATCAAGCCTACAGAGGAGGGCTGCTGGCCAAGAAGGGGTGAGGAAAACTTGCTGCAGAGTGGCGAGACAGAAACTGGGAGGGGAATAGAGGAGGGCATGTCAAAGGGAAATGGGAAGCGGAACAAGCTTAAGGTATATATGGAGTAGAGCAGGAAATGGGGTATTAATCCCCTCTGCCCCAAATATAAAAGACAAAGTATATCCATGTAAGGAGGAGGACAAGATGGCCGTTAGTTGAAGATGTTGTTTCTTGCTGTCCGTTTACAACACACTGTTTTTCTTCAATGGCTCCAAAAAGTAAAGAGAAGGTTTGAGTTTTCTCCTCTGAACTCACTTACCTTCTGGGACAGCAAGCTTCTCTAGCTTTTGCTTTGTCCATGTCTGCTCTTTTCTGGGCATTTAAATTCTGGCTGGTCAATCACACTCACAACTCTGTGTGTGTGTGTGTTTTTTTTTTCTTTTCAGCTGGGGGTACTGTAATTTGTGCTGAGATCACCACCTGAAATTCTTATCAAAAGTTGGCTCCTGTGACCTACCCAGGGAGGGGAACTTCACAAGAGACTCCCACCCCATTAACAGCCACCAAGGTCACTCTCAAAATCTGCAAAATATGACCCTCATGGCAGTGGGAGGGAAGTGATTCAACAACCTCAAACTGTGATTTTTCTATTTTGAGCAGGTGCATTTTCTCCCCCTTTCAGGGCTGTGAGGAAAGGAGGAGAATGGGTGCCAGGAGTGGATACCGCTCCCAGCAGGGACCCTGCCTACATCCCTGTTTACTGTACACCAATTTCCTCTTTTTTAAATTAATCACCAGTGAAGTGGACCGCTGCTGAAAATACATCAACCCAACCAAAGGTCAGCTGCTCATCCCATCACCAGACCTTCCTTTAAAAAAAAAAATATTTCCTTCCTCATCCACTCTTCCTTTCTACCCTCATTGACCCTCCAACCCTGCTGCACACTTCCAAAACTTGCCCGACTCATAAGGACATATTTCCCACTATGGGGAAAGCCCTCCACAAGCCGCAGAACCACACTTTGGATGACACCGCATCCCACTGCAGATTGGAGGGGAGGTGATGGAGCAGAAGCATAAAACCTGCCCTTACCTTCCTCCTCAACACCTCCCTCCTCTACCAAACACTGTGAATATGATGCAATCCCTTAGACTCTCCCACCAAACACTGGGAACACGGTCCTATCCTTGGCAAACTTGCAGCCACCACAGCACAATATCAGTAGTGTAAAACTGGGCAATGTCACACCCACAAGCAAAACAGCCTGCCTTACTCTACCCCCAAGTCTCCGTTCTGCAAAAACAGTAGCCCCAACCACCAGAAACGTGCAAAAAAACAAGCCATGAACACCAGCTTGACTATAGCACCCAACACAACATCCAGCCCACCCCACCACTGAAGAGGTAACAGTTGCCCTGCACTGCTATGCTGCTCGATAGTCTGCCCCAGCAAAGAGAAACTTGTCAGTAAGAGAGCCTACTATCCCAATACTAGGGGCAAGTTGCTCAGTATAGGGATAATATTACCTCACTCCTGCAAACTGTATGCTGTGTGGGAGGAAGAACTGCAAGCTCCTTATCTTTATATCAGAGCAGTCAAGGATAGAGAACTTCATGATCTCTGTCCTTTTGTGCTTGTAGTTCACAAGCACAAAACCCCTCTCCCCCATATCCCACTTGGGAAGAACTGCAAGCTCCTTATCTTTATATCAGAGCAGTCAAGGATAGAGAACTTCATGATCTCTGTCCTTTTGTGCTTGTAGATCACAAGCACAAAACCCCTCTCCCCCATATCCCACTTGGGTACTGAGGCAGTGGAGAGACCAGGCCTGGTACTCATCAAGGATCAGATGAGTTGTATTCATTTTTTCATTTATTTTAAGTTTATTTTTTAGGGGAAATGATTACATAGCACATGTATCCTTCCAATACCGCATATACATCTTCTTTTTGCCTTCCCCCCACAAAAAAAAAAAAAAATATTGTGAAGTTATGACATTTTTTTTGTTGTTTCAACATTTTTGTGTTGAAGTTATGGCATTTTCTTTAATACATTTTGGAATTTATGTGTGTTTGCAATCCATGTTGCTTATTTTTAGTGCTTTTCACATGAACAAGATTAAGTGGGTCAACATTGATGGACGTTTTAGTTACTGAATATGATTTTTATTAAAAAAATGTTTTTCCTTATCTTTATTATTCCAAAATGACAGATCGAAACTTATAGCATATCTTCATCTAACTATTTTACCAGAATATTCACATTAAACACCAGATGTAACTATGTCAGTAAGCTGTAATAGGATGTCTTTAGTGTACTATTTTATTACATTATGCATCAAAATAATTCCCAAAGAACAAAAGAGAGGTGAGCTGGGAGTAGAAACAAATATTCTTGCAATAATGTAGATATAGTGCTGATACCGACTATTCTAAAAACAGTATACTTTTTGTTGTCTGTTGTTCAGAAAATCTTAGCAAACTACACTATGCAAACTGTTCATGTTAGTCCTATTTTCTGATATGAAATTCATTAGTGTTAACAGTCAAATAATCTTTGCACTCTATGAACTAATAAACTGTATGCTTGAATCATGCATTCCTAATTTATTAGAGACAGAAAGATTATCTATCTCATTTAAGCATTTGACTGTCACCTAATTGTTTCTTGAATGAATGAAAAAATGAATGATATAAAATTAATACAGTTTCATAACAACATGGCATCCTTTGCCTGGAAAGCAGAGAGAGAGGATTCATTTTATTACAGTCTTCAGGATAGTTAAGTTAATGCTTCTTTTGTAGCTATTAACTAGTTATTGAAGCTAGGTTTTGTCAATAAATTAGTCAAACAAAATATTTGCGCATGCTTCTCAGCAACCTGTACAACATTTAATAGAGTACATCTCATTATCCCAGCAAGGTGGTGTGAATGATTTATCTCAAAAGTCAGCATAGCAAATAATATTTTGTGAATATGCACATGACAAAAATATTTACACTGCATCCTGCTTTAAATTTCACCAATTTTTGTGAATCAATTATGAATACTAGAAAGCACCTAAAGAAATGAGTAGGCATGTGTGCAATTTTGGATCTTACAGCAGCAGCTTAGGAGGGACAAGTACTTTCTCTACTGCCCAATTTTCCCCATTGAAAACATTGGAAAGGGTAATGAGGGGGAAAGTAGGGGAACTAGGAAAGTTAATTGCTAGATATGCAGGCACATTATTAGCCTTATTCAAAAAGGACTCATTTTACACCATTCACTAGAATTAAATGCTTTTGAGATTCATATGGGCTTGATACATCTGAAGTCATCATGGCTTTTGTCGTGGTAATAGTCTTATCTCTGGTAGCCATTCAGTTATTTTAAATTTGCCATGCCAAAACTAAATGGGGATCAATATGGAGAAGTGTTTTTAGGATGTTATAAATCTCTAATCTGCCCCCATTTTCGGATCGTAACTCCTGCATTTTCTGAAAAAGGTTCAGACCGTAAAAACTGTCAAGTGCTTCCTCCAGCTGGGGTCAACTAGCGTTTGGCTTGTGCTGGGATTCATTCATATCTTGTGTATTATGACTAGCCTTTGAATTTTCCCATTTTGCTTATTTTCCCAATTGTAAGCACAATAATGTTTTTACTGGTATGCAAATTAAATTAAAAATGAATTTCATTATCTTGTTATGTGTACGCAATGTTTTTGACCCTTGACTATACTAGCACAATTAAGAATTTATCTACCATCAGCAGTTGGAGCAGAACAATTTGAGATAAATAACTCACCAGAGATGTTAGTGTTTTAATTTTAAGACATTGATTACTATTTTATTTCACTAATGAGCAGTAATTACTACTAATGGGCAAGGAATAAGCCAATTTACAACCCTGCATTATCTCCTTATTTGTTTTCCCATAAAAATAAATGAGTCAAGAGCTAGAAATGTGTTGTGCTTTGAAAAACAAATGTAAGATGAACTGTTGAACAAGCTCTAAAGTAGTAAGCACAAAACCTTTGAATCATGGTAAAAAGTAAAGAAAGTTCATAAAAGAAATTCATCACTAATCACTGACAATTATGTTTTTCATGTAGCCTTGGATTAAACTTCTCTACTTCTAGAACACTAGGACACCACTTGGTGTACTTTCTTGATTCTGTTCAGGTGCTGGTAATCATATCTAATGAATGTATAAACTACTATATCACTATCCATTCACAAACATTACAAGGTTAATCATAAGATACAATGATTTCAAAATATAAAGTCTGGCTATTGAGAAATGAGTCTTACTTAATGATTAAAATTAACATGCATATTTCAGTATTGAGCAAGTTAGTATCAACAGTAAATATTGTTTGTATTAAAAAGCTACACCATTTGAGTCATACAGGTTCATGACTAAAAAATACATGGAACCTATTTACAAAAAAATGTAAAAAATAATTGTTTCCTCTTTTAATAACCCTGTCTCCCCAATCTCAACCAAAAAACAAACAAATCTCCATCTGGAGATCTTGCTACCCATGTTTAATGGCATTTTAGAATGTCTCCTGATGTGAATTGCATAATATATTATTAGTCTTTTTTCATAACCAAGGATAAGGTGTAGTTTACCCAAGTCTGCATGGCTAATAATGGTTTATGGATTTTCCACCAGAAACATGACTAATTCCTCTTAGATCTAGATATACTAAATGTTTTCACTATCTCCTCTGACAACAAATTCCTCAGTTAAATTATGCATTGAGTGAAAATAAAATACTTTCTCCAAATGTGCCCTTTTTATCCTTTCCATCTTACTCAAGATTTTATAGACCTCAATCATATTCCCTCTTAGCTGTCTCTTTTCTAGGCTGAAGAACACAAATCTGTTTATGTTTTATGGTATGAATGTATTTAAAATTGTATAAATGGTACAGGGTTTCCAAGATGGCTGCACGCTAACCTATTACGCTCTGAGCAGATTTCTTTTTCCCCTTAAAATCTTGCCGCAAAATGTTTTGAAATACTTACTATATGGAGAAAAGAAAAGGAAGGGCCAGAGTGTTCCCTGAAGCTTCGGAGAGTTCGCTGTTTTCAGGCCTGATGGACCATCATGTCGTTCGGAACCAGGAGCTATCACAGGGCCCCATGGAGTTGTCCTTGGGAGGGCAGCGGATCGGTGCTCTATCGCTGCCAGTCCCGGACCTGGAGTCATCTTTTTCGCCAGAGCTGATTTGGGCTCCTCCTCAACCTGGCCTTCCCGTGGGAGAGGCTGACGTCAACAGTCTGCTCCCGTTGCATGGAGATGAGCAAGACCGATCAGCAGGGTGGTGTCGGGAGGGGCCGGCATGGAGGCACATGCAGAGGGAGCAGACTGCCAGATGAGAGCTGGTTCTTTGTTGAATATATCACCAATAACATCAATGGCTGGACAAGTTACTATACCGGATTTGGAGGTAACAATAGTTTCCTTAACAAAACCTCCAAATATAACTTTAGATATAATTTAGGAAGCAATTACAAACCTTTGAGATCAAGTTTCTCAATTTGTTTCTCAGCAACGTGACCTGATTAATACTGTTAATACCTCAAAGATTCAAGTGTCTGATGTTAAAATGCAGGTGGAAGCTCTGGAGTCTATGGGGACAGTTATGCAGAAATATGTAGATACTATATCAGCTGGACATTTGTTCTTGCAGAACAAAATGGAAAATTTGGAGAACAATATACAACGGTGTAATCTTAGGATATTAAATTTTACTAAGAAAAAGTTTATAACACCTGTTGAAATGCTTCGTTGATACTTCTCTGAAGTATTATCTATCAAAGAAAACCTGCTCCCACCGATTTCTAAAGCATATTATTTGCTGAATAAAATATCACTACAAGAACTCAACAGGTCTGCAGATACTGCTCCAGTTGATATATCTCATCTATCCTCTTTTTTATAGAGTTCAAAGGAAAAAGTAACAACACCTTCAACTCTAATTGCCACTTTTGCTCTGGATTCAGACTGGGACTTTGTGGTAAAAATGATTTTTTGAAATAGAATATATGGCCGGATTTTCAAAAGGTTACACATGTAAATCCAAAGGATTTATGCGCGTAACCGGCCTTACGTGCGCTGGGCCTATTTTAAAAAGGCCTGGAGACGCGCGTAAAGCCCCGTAATGCGTGTAAGCCCCGGGGCTTGCAAAAAGGGGTGGGGAGGGGGCAGGGCATGGGTGTGGGTGGGACAGGGCAGTCTGGGGGCAGGGCAGGATGGGGTCAGGCTCCTGGCAGAGCGGTCATATTTGCTGCTTGGCCGGTGCACACAACTTACTTCAGCCCCAGGCTAAAGTAAGTTTAGCAATAAAAGAGAGAACAAAAAAGGTAGGTTGGAAAGGATGGGGAGGTAGGAGAAGGGAAGGGAAGGTGGGGTGGGGGGTAGAGAATGGGAGAAGGCAGCGTGGCTCGGCGTGGGCTCAGCGCACGCAAGGTGCACAATTGTGCACCCCCTTGCACGCACCGAACCCAGATTTTATAACATGCGTGTGCATGACCTGGGTCCAGGCCAAGGCCCAAGCATTGGGACCCAGCTTTCAGGCTAGACCCTGGTGTCAGGCCTGGGGGCAGGCTGAGGCCTAGGCATTAGGACCTGGGCCCTTGCATCAGGCCTGGGTTCAAGCACTGGCCTAGGCTGAGGCCCAGGCATCAGGACCCAGGCTCCATTTTGGGCCTGAGATAGGCCCGGGCCCTAGCCTATACCAAGGTCCAGTCATCAGGACCTGACCTTCAGACCAGGCCTTGGTATTGGCCTGGGCCTTTTTCGATGCCAAGGACACGGCATCAAAACCAGGCCTCAAAGCCTGAACCTTGCATAGGGCTTAGGCCGAGGTCATGGTGTAGACCCAGGCTGAAGCCTCGGCCTTGTGTAGACCTAGGCCATGGTAAGTCACCACGATCTTGGCTTATACCCTAAGCAAGGTCCATGCTTTGGTCTAGGCCTAGGCCTTAGTGTCAGACCTCTCCATACCAGGTAATTGGGAGCCAGGGAGGATCCTGGCCCAGCATTTTTTTGGACGAGAGGAATGGGTGGGGGCAAGGGATGCCTTGGAAAGCCCTGTTTCTTTTTTTTTTTCTAATGTTTATTTCATTTTTTAAACAAAATAAAGAAAATAAACATTAAATAAAATAAAATTGGGGTGGGAACCCTCCCCCAAAACATAGAAAAATTGTTTCTTTTTCCCACCCCTAGTATTTTTCCCCTTGAGACAGGTTCAGATCCCTCATTTAAGGGGGTCATTTTTGTGTGGTATACTGTAACTGAAGGTGGTTTTCTGAGGCTTGAGGTCAGAGCGAAGGTAACTGGGTTTTCCTGTCTTGTGAGCACCATCTCCAATAGTCCCGGTGGGTTGTATGTTGCCATTTCCCTTTGAAATTCCTGCGGGGTGGTGACCCTTGCCCTCTGATGTCACCCAAGAAACATCCTTGGGACCTTCAAGAGGCATCTTGCTGTAGTGTGCAGCTGAAGCCGCACACCTAAGAGGTGCACACTTTCTAAGATTTCTTTTTTCTTGCCTTTTTCCATTTGTGCTGGATTGAGTGGTATATTGAAGCATCTTGATGGTTCCAAAGTAGAAAGTGAAATTGAGAGTCTTTCCCTCAGAAGATTCTACACCACTGATCCAACTGAAGCTTCCATCCCTTTTACAGGGACTCAACCTGCAATGGAGGAGAATGTCCCAGTGACTGGGATGGGAAAGAACCAAGGTCAGTCTGGGACAGATATTTCTTTTTCTTCTCCAGATTGACTTAATATACCATACTTAGAACTTTCTTTATCCTTACTGACTGGAATCACTTTAGGTGGCTCTGATGATAAAGATGATAAAGAATTTTCTGTTTTGAAACAATTTAATAATACTATTATGAAAAATAATTTACAGCTTCATAGAAGAATAGATGTTCTGGAAAAGTATTCACACAATCTGAATCTATGCATTTGTAATTTTCCTTGTCCCCAGTCAGAGATTACGGTGAATGATTTACTTAAGAAATATTTTTTAGAAGTATTACTTATTTCAGATTAAGTTTATCCTGTGATATTTAATGTGTATGATTCACTTTGGTTGCATTTGTTGAATACATTAGTCATTTTTTAAAATTTCTTTCTTATATTTTAATTTTGGGGCGGATTTTAAAAAGCATTTACATGCGTAAATCTGGGTTTTACGCATGTTAATGCACTTTACTCGAGTAAGTGGGCTTTTGAAAATTGCTACAATAGTAGTTACATTTATGCGCGTAACTCCTTTGAAAATTACCCCTTTATGATTATGTTTCATTGTATTATGTGTTTGGATTTTGTTAACTTTGTTCGCTTTAGGTGATTCTTTCAGTCTGTAAAGTGATTCTCAAATGCTGCTAAATAAAAAAGTAAATAAATAGATATATAACTAAATAAATAAATGGCATTTTGCCATCCATGTGAAAAAAGGGTGCCTCTTGTGAGCATGGCTATCTTTTCCTAATCATGAGAAATACATATATTTTTCCTCTGAAAATGTTTTTATTCAACAATTTATATTAGAACATAGAAACATGATGGCAGAAAAAAAGCATAGAGCCTATCTATCTGCCCATCTACAACTACTCAGCTCTAGAATTCCTACCACTCCCTCAGAAATCCCCTTTTTTTATCCCATTCTGTCTTGAATTCAGATATTGTCCTTGTCTTCTTTACATTGGCTATGAGATTATTCTATATGGGCCGGATTTTAAAAAATTTACGCACGTAACCAGCCTTTCATGCGCCAGGCCTATTTTCAAAAGGCCCGGTGGCGCGCGTAAAGGCCCATGACACATGTAAGTCCCAGGGCTTTACAAAAGGGGCAGGCCGGGGGCAATCTGAGGGCGGGACCAGAGGCCTCCACATGGCTGCTGGGCCGGGGATCGCGCGCCGGCAACTTACTTGAACCCCAGGGCTGAAGTAAGTTTTAAAACAACAAAAAGAAAAATGAAAAAGTAGGGGGGAAAGAGCGGGGGAGGTAGGGAAAGGGAAGGGAAGGGAAGGTGGGGTGGGGGGGTAAGGAAGTTCCCTCCGAGGCAGCTCTGATTTTGGAGCGGCCTGGGAGGGAACAGGGGAAGGCAGTGGACCCCCCTTGTGCACACCTACCCCTGATTTTATAACATGTGCACGCCTGCGCATGCATGTTATAAAATCAGGCATACATGTGCCTGCGCCGCGCATGTATGTTTTAAAATTTGGCCCTCTACACACGTAAATCGAGTGGCTTATGCGTACCGGGCCTATTTTATAAAGGCCCGGTGACGTGCGTAAAGCCCCGGGCCACATCTAAGACCCGGGGCTTTACTAAAGGGGCGGTCCGTGGGTGGTGCAGGGTGGGGCAGGGTGATCTGGGGCAGGGTGGGGGCGGGGCCAGAGGCAAGACAACAATTTGGGGGGGTTAGGTTAGGGTTAAGGGGTGGAAAATCTAGGGGAAGGGGTGGGGAAGGTCAGGCTTTAGGTGAGGGAACAGGAAAGGCCGCGGGCGTCGGGTTGCACAATATACGTCCACACATATTTTGAAAATCTACCCCTATGTTTACCAGCTTCTCTATAAAGAAATATTTCCTTAGATTTCTCATTAATCTAACCACTTTCATCTTCATCCCATGACCCTTTTCTGTTGGAAGAAGCCTGCCTCCTGTGAATTGATAATTTGGCAGTATGTAAATGTCTCTATCAATATCAACTCTAGCCCATCTTTTCTCCAAGGTATAAATGTTTAGATCTTTATGTCTAGACCCATATGCTTTATAACAAAGACTAGTAGTCTTCCTCTGGACAAACTCCATCCGGTTTATATACTTTTGAAGGTTTTGGTCTCAAGAATTGTACACAGTTTTCTAATGAGGTCTCACCAGGGACATATACATGGGCAATATCACTTCCTTTGTTCTTCTGACCATTCCTTACCCTATACATCCAAGCATGCTTTTAGCTTCTGCTCTTATTTAGGTCCCCTGTTCGGTCAACTTAAGATCAAAAGATATCATTATCCACAGATCCCTTACTTGTTTCATGCTTAGAAGAATTTCACCCCTAAGTATCATAAGTATCTGCTACCATTTTGCCTTCTTCAGACCCAAATAAAGTGGATGAAACAAGATCACAGTGTTTAGACAGGATATTCTTTTTTTTTCATCACATATACCATTTTTCCAGGCATTCTAGGTCAGATATAATGATACTACGGGCAATCAACAAACTTTATTTTATAAGGAAGGCAAATATAGACCCTGCACATTTTACAAGTTGATCTGACTCTAAAGCAAATTAGGAGTAGTAGTGTGAAAAAAATGTGTTTTTTTTTCATTTTCATTTCGGGGGTTCTCCATTTTGGGTCCAGTCCAGATCTTTTTTTTTTTTTCTATTCCTGTTTCTTCTTTAAAAAAAAAAAAATTAAACTAATAAAACAACCCCAGAATCTCCCAAACCATTCCCATTAATTAAAATATGGAGTCATCCCTCATGTGGACCTCCCTGCCTGACCTTCCAACCCCCAGTGACTCACATAAAATCTATGGAGGTCTAGTAGGAGGCATGAGAGCAACCTACTACTCTTGGGCAGGTGGCTGCCATTAGTCAAAATGATGTCTGCTGCTCTTTTGCCCTTACCATGTGACAAAGACTATTGGTGCCATTGGGCAGCCTCTGTCAAATGGTAAGGGCAATGGGCGGCTGGCACCATTTTCACTAATCGTAGTGCCGGCTCAGGAATGGGAGGTTGCTTACAGGGCCCCCACTAGACCACCACAAATTTTGGGTGAGTACTGGGTGATAGGGGGTTCTGCATGTGTGGGGGCTCTATCTTTTAATAAATGGGAAAGGTTGGGGATTTCTTGGGTTTTTTTTTAACAACCCCAAAAGAGAAATGATAAGAAAAAACATGTAAAATGTCATGGCTTTTCCTATCATTTTTTTAAATTCCTGCAATGCAATGAAATAGGAAATATCTTTGGTGTTTCGTATTTCATTGTAAATGAATTCCCACCCCTAATACAAGTTATATGCAATCAGTGTTTTTTAGTCGTGAGGAAGCCTATATAACTAAATCTTTCAACCAAGAGATTTAAAAATGTTAGTGTTAGTTACTGTTATATCATCCATGATCAATTTTAATTAAAGATCTTGTAGTGTCTACCTCCAAATGTAATCAAGCATATAATTGATAACCATAGTACATTTGTACTCAGCCCAAAGAATTAATAAAGGGAAGCTACTGTTCCTGAATTAACTGTATATGTAGAAAATATGCTATTAATAAACTTGACCTTTTCTCTGAAAGCTCCTATCTTCTGGAACTGTGATAACCTATTCTATATTACTCTCTTTTTAGGGCCTGACTCACTAAGACTTTTCTCCCATTCTGTATTTATAGTTTAAAGAAAAAAAGTCTTAAATGTGACTTTTAAAAGCCAGGTGCGTGCCAAAATTAGGAGATAAGCACACATCTAGCACATGCACATGTCCACCTGATTTTATAAGCCACCAACATGCGTGCACAAGTACCAATGTGAGAATATCTGGCATTGGGAAAAAAAAAGGGACAAAATGTAGGCAGGACATGGCCATTTTAGGGCAGGGCCAAGAGATATGCATGCAAGTAGCCACGCACCTGGGTGTGCATCCAGATATATTTCAGAGCAATGTTACTTCTGCTATGGAGGAGGTGTAGGTCTTTATAAAACTATTTCCAGGTATCTATGATGTGTTTGAGGGGTCTGAGTTAACTGGGAGGAGCACAGGCTAAATAACCGGTGGGGGGGGGAGGGGGTTGGAGATTTAGCTCTAGACTGGTCAAATTGGTAGATGAACTGGTGAAACTGGTCATGAACTGGACACACGTCTGTTATTAAATTCCCTTACTTGCATGTTCCAAAGCCAACTTAGGCTGCTGTTTACACACAAGCTTAAAATTATGAGCACACATACATGTGCCAGGGCCATTTTATAACATGCACTCGCACGTGCATGCAGGATATATAATTGCCGCACATCTGGCTTCGGGCCCATATACACATGTATATGTGCAAATGCGCATCCTTTTGAAAATTACCATCTTAAAGGTGAATTTTAAAAGCCCAATGCACACATTAATTAGGAGATATGCGAATATGTCTTGCTCGCGTGTGCAGAGTGGATTTTAAAAGCTGTAGAGAGAGATACACGTGTATCTACCAGAGTGCGCAAATCTCAGAAGTTTTCAAAAAGGGGTGGGGAATGGGCATGCTCTGGGCGGGGCATGGGCATTTTGGGATGTGAACCAGAGATGTGCACATAAATACTGACGCAACCCAATGTGTACCAAGACTCTGTGCCGCATAACTTTACTTCTGCTATGGATGACAAGTAAGTTAAAAAATAAAGAATAATAGGCAGATCTATGGGGTTTAAAGAGTCATAGCTCTCTGGGGGGACTGAAGGATATTAAGCTAGGGGTTTTAGAAGACCTTTCTCTTAACTGGGCAAACAGGTGATGAACTGGTAAAACTGGGAATGACATTGGCGCATGTCTCTTTTAAAATTCCCTGATTTACACGGTAGAAGGGTAATTTCTGAGCCCATGCTCGCTGCCACTTAAAATTCAGTACACGTGCACACAGCCAGGCTATTTTATGACATGCACGTATATATGCGAGGAAGTTATAAAATAGCCGTATCCCTGGGTGCTCATGCATCGGTTTGAAAGTTACTGTCCCTGTGAATTAGGCTCTTAAATACACTTTTATATGAACTTCTTTTAATATATGATTATATATACCTACTGGGGGTAGTTTTATAACTGCTCACATTTATGCAAAGTCCATGGGTACTTTTTACCTGCAGAGTTTACAGTAATTTCCAAGATAAAGTATGCATCTGCTTTCCTATTGAAAACTATCTCAGAAAAACTATCCACACACATTTTCCCCTGCTATTTTATGCAGATTTTAAGAAGCGCCCAAGCACGTTCGTATCTCCGGGTACACGCACAAATGGGAAAGGCTAGAAAGGGGTGGGGCATGGATGGGATATGGGCACTCTGGGTATGTTACATGGAAAGTATTTCCTTTCATAAGCGCATGCAGGGGTCCCCTAATGTGTAACTTACTTTCATTACTTACACGCCATCTGCTATGGATGGCATGTAAGTAATGAAACAAAACAAAAAAAAACAACAAGGCTAGTTAGCATGCTATTAATGATTGGGCTACAGGGGTAAAAGGAAGGCATATTAACTAGAGGGGTTAGGAAGTCCAGTCCTTTACCTGGGCAAACTGGGAACAGACTGAGGAAACTGGTAATTGTGTCGACGTGCATATCTAATAAAATTCCCCACTTAAATTGTAGAGCCGGCAATTGCTCGCACATGAGCGCATCAAGGGCCGGATTTTAAAAAGGTGATGCGTGCCGGACCTCTTTTAAAAAGGCCTGGCGACACATGTAAGTCCCAGGGCTTTACAAAAGGGGTGGGGCGAGGTGGTCCGTGGGCGGCCTGGGGGCGGGGCTAGAGGCCTCCGACAGAGCGGCCATTGCAGCTGTGTCAGAGGATCACGTGCCGGCGCGCGCAACTTGCGCCTGCCCGGAGGCAATTGCAAAATGTAAGACAAAGGATGGGGGGGTTAGAGTAGGGCTGGGGGGGGGGAAGGTTAGGGGAAGGGGTGGGAAGGTCAGGCTAGGGGGAAGGGAAGTTCCCTCACAGTCCGTTCCGATTTGTGCCTGCGCGTGTATGTTATAAAATCGGGCGTACATGTGCGCATGCCAGGTAGCACGCGCACACGGAGGCCGCACATGCTTCTTTTAAAATCTACCCCCAAGCATGCACATGTATGCACGTACAGCCAATTTTATAGCATACCCACATATGCACGCATATGTTATAAAATGGCTGTGTCTCCGGGCATAAGACGGCATATTCGTATACATGTACACCCGTGCGGCTGTTTGAATGTTACCATCATAGTTTTTAGAGAAAATTGTGTACTTTTGAAAATTCTAAAGTTGCATAGGCTGATGGAGTCTGAACAAGCAACCCTAGAAAACAGAGTCTAGGAAGCTGCAGAAGAGCTATAGGCTCAGGTAAAGGCCAGGCAATATTTACTCTCTGAATTACAGGAAGACACACAATCAGCATAAGGTATACCCTGATTGGAAACTTTATATAAGGAGAGAAAGAGAGACACAGCTTTGCTGTTTTATCTGGGGCCTCAGTTGATCTGGTTTTGTTCCTGTACTACCACCAGCTTTGAAGTCCTGCTCCAGTGTTCCTGTACCCACATATCAGGTGGACAATTTTCTAAAGGCCCATTTCCATGGTAAAGCACTGTTTTACTTGTGGAAATCATACTCGCTATGGAAAAACTTATGGAGGCAATTTTCAAAAAGATTTATATGCACAAAATTAGCATATATCATAGCAAATTTTCAAGAGCCCATTTATGCATATAAAGTCCATTTATGTGCCTAAAACCTTTTAAAAATTATCTACACATGTTTTTCCAATCCCTGCATTGATCCATGCATTTTTGTATTACCGGTTTCCACTTTACTCTGTGCATATTGGAAAACAAGTGTCTCAATTATCATTCTCTCAATGTTGCGAAATATATATTTATCAATCTGCCAATTTGGGTAAAATATTAATTACAAAGAAATTAACCTTTAAAATGATATAGGAAATCCAGTTGCAAAATTCCCATAGCTCAGTTACTATTTTGTTTCAAGTCATAATTCTTTTGAAAATTTCCCAATGGATATAATGGTATAATGTCATCAATACTTTTTAATGCAAAATTAAGTTTTCAAATACTGTAACAATCAAAATGTCTACACTCAATTCATTAAGAACACTGCAAAAATGCCACTGAAATAAATGTTCAGTTTCCCAGTTGTTTTTCAGATATTTTGTCAGTGCAATAAATGGAACATACCACCTAAACTTACAATATGGAGAGTCCGTCCTGGGTATAAGGATAGATAAATATAGACATTTTCATGAGAAAATGCCACCTAGAAAGCAATTTTCTCCTCCCACGTTTTTGTGCCTCTCTTCCTTCCCCTTACTGATAGCATATACTGTCCCTTCTATTTCAAAGTATGTGAGGACTTTCATTTTGAAAATCACTGTTGGTACAAAGTGTGCATGGGCCCTTGCACCTGCTGTTTTGTGTGGGTAGAATTTTGCAGGACAAATGTGAGTGTAGTTTTGAACATATAATTTACATGTGTGCTTTTCTTCATCTGACCTAAACACAACCTCGGGATCACCTTCTCTTATTGCTATTAAAAGTATGTGCACACTTTTAACACATTTCAGGTGGGATATTTTTAGACAGTTGATTTATTTTTAAATGCTTTTAATCATGGAAATCACAAATTAAAACATGTAAAGCCACTTCTGTGGTAAAACTGTGATTTATCAAATTGCCCCCCCTAGAAAACATGCATGTATGCCATGTTTACACTTACCTGGAGGTGTTCCTGAGGGCAGAGTTGTGAAAGGGTTCATATTTACATACATAGAGTTGGATTTTAAAAGTATGCACAATTCATTTAAAAAAAAAGTTCTGAGCACATTTTATCAGGTTATATATAAGTGGGTGTGTATAGATTTGGTGGGATAATCTTCAAAGTAGATTTATGTGCATAAGTCTGCTTTCAAAATTGGTAAGCATACACATTTGTTTTGACCTAGTAAGCACTAATTTTTTAGTGCACACTAATCAAATTAGTGCATACTACATGGATACTAACTTTGAAACCTATCTATGGTATAGCATTTGCATATGCAACCCTTTTTTCAAGGAGTTAGATATTTCCAAAGAGCACATAAAGTATTTGTTTATCTGTGGGGCTGTCTTCTATATCACTCTCTCCCCTCCTGCTTATCCCCAAGGTGTGTAGGTCCTTTCTATGGGGGTGAAGGCAGACCTTCTTGGCTCAGACAGTGGTGTGAGTTTCCTTAGGAATGTATATCTCCCTGCCACTCTTTATGTTTCTGTGATGATGTGCTGCAGGGATAGACAAGGTGGACACAGTTGTGGGTGTTCAAAATAAAATGAAATGATATCTTCAGAAGTAAAATCAATGTCCAATTAATAATTATTGTGTCAGCTTACAGCTGGAATTACACAGACTATTGACTCTCTGGTGTATATGTCCTTTTTTCTCAGGTTCCAGGCATAGAATTTATCATTCCTGTGCTGAGTGAATAAACTGTCCCAGTGGGCTAGGGAAATCCTATAGATGAAGTGACTCTCACAGCCCCAGAAAAATCCTAATCTTCACCCATGCATGTGTCCTGAGACCCAATGATAGAGATCCAGAGGTGGGTTTCTAAGTCTTTACTCCTTACTCCCAAATGCTTGATGGATGTAACTTCTCTGAAGGAAAAGTCTGATATAAGTAGGAAACCAGATCTCGAAGCCCAGTAGTTTCCCTGTGAGGAGGGGTGAATCAAAAAACCTCCACACAACCCAAAAGGAGTAAAAATGCTGAAAAGTCCAAAACTCAATCTGGAGTAAGACTGTCACTGCAGCTCTTTCTTTTCTTGGAAAAGGGCTAGTAGGTCTTCAGTTCCCTGGTCTCTGGATCAAGGGATTTGTCCTTCACCAGGACCGGACAAGGGTTTCACCAGTCAAAATCCTTGAAATAGCCAAAAATCTTAATAAAGTCTCTCTTCCAAAAAAGGAGGCAGATCCTAACAGGCAGGACCAATGTCAGAAATCTCCTCTAACAAAAAGCCAAGTGAGGGGAATAGGTCTCACTCAGACAGGGCAACACAAAAAAAGCTCCTCAAGCCTCAAAGTTCAAACTAAAAGTCCATGTTCTCTAAGGGCTTGACACCACCCCCCCCCCCCCCCCTCACACACACACACACTTTCTGGAGAAGGATTAGACCATTACAAAAGTATGTGCATGTGCTTCAGTATGTGCAAATATTTCTAATACAATAAAATGCATACTTTCTCTAACCCTTTTATAAGCATTCATTGGCATATTTGCAAATAAATGCCCAGAATGAAATGTGGAGGTGGTTATTTTATAAAGTATAAATGCATACCATTTTGAAAACACATGCATGCATACTTGGAATTACTGGTTTGTCTGTCAATTCATCCAATTCTTTTCCAGTTCATCTAGGCTCTTTATCACTTCACCAAGACCTCCCACCCAAAAATAGCGAACATCTGATTTTATTTGTGCAATGTCAATTAGCAGCTGTAAAAGTGTATGAACGACTTTGGTAAGATATAATCCACTTAAAAAAGAGCAACTACCATACACACTTCAGAACCCCACCTCAGAATTCCCCTTTTTTTCCTGTAAATTTATGTGCAAAACAAAAAAAAAATGCACATACTCTCAACATTTACAAAATTGCATGTATTCATAGACATACTAGGGCAGATTTTCAAAGGGATACGTGCATAACCCCCGAAAAGCTGCCCCTGCACGTGCCGAGCCTATCTTGCATAGGCTCAGTGGCACGAGCAAGCCCCGGGACGCGCATATGTCCCAGGGCTTTGAAAAAGAGGCGGGAAGGGGGCGGGTCCAGTGGTGGGTCTGGGGGTCAGGGGGTGGTCCGGGGGCAGGTCCAGGGGCATGGTGGTGGTCCGGGGGTGGTCCCGAGTCCTCTGGAACAGCAGCCTATGCCAGGGGATGGCGCACCGGCGCGCGCAAGTTACGCCAGCCTTGGGCAGGCATAACTTCTAAAATAAAGGTAGGGGGAGATATAGTTAGGGCTGGAGGGTGGGTTAGATAGGGGAAGGGAGGGAAAGGTGGGGGGAGCAGTAGAAATGTTCCCTCCGAAGCCGCTCCGATTTTGGAGCGGCCTCAGAGGGAACGGAGGCAGCCCATGCGGCACGGCCGCACAAGTTGCACAATTGTGCACTCCCTTGCGAGCGCCGTCCCTGGATTTTATAACATACGCGTGGCAGCACGCATGTTATAAAATCGGGTGTAGATTTGTTTGTGCACACTAAATGGGACTTAGTGCACACTAAATCAATCAGCGCATAAAGAAATGAATGGAAAATAAAAAACATTTTGGCTGCACACCCCTAAAAATTGGTGCAACTTTGCACATGTTTGCTGCTAGTTAATGCGTGATCTTACAAAATTATACCCTAGAGCAGAGATGGCGAACTCCAGTCCTCGAGTGCCACAAACAGGCCAGGTTTTCAGGCTATCCACAATGAATGTGCATGAGATAGATTTGCATACAATGGAGACAGTGCATTGGAGACAGGGAGGTGCCAGGAGGCAGCCGAATGCTTTAGCTCAAGTGGTAGAGTGCTTGCTTTGCCTGCGAGAGGAAGTGGGAGGGTTGCCTGCATTCTCCAAGTTGATGTTTCACAACACCATGTATGTTGGTGGCAGCAGCAGCAGCACTTGGCATTTTGCTAGTACTTGTAATGTTATCTTTTGCTTTTCTATCAAGAAGAATAATTTCCATTTTTCCTAGTTAGGGCTATTTTCATATGGCATACTAATTGATTATGGGCTCCAAGGTAAATGTTTATTAAGGTAGATGATAGCTCAATTGTGTCTACTACGGGTATAAGAAGCTGAATATCATCAGCTTAGATGTTGAAGTTTAAACCTATGCCTGTTAACAGACTGTCTTAGACTGTAACGAATATTAGGGACGAGGAACAAGGACCCTCGGGGAGCGAGTACCAATTACTATTGGCATTAGAACTCAGTGTGTTCACGTATGCGATCGCCACCAGGCAGGACCGCTGGCCCGAGAGGAGCGAGTATCAGATCCTGTTCTGCAAGCTGAAATCAAGAAGAGCGAAAAAGGAGTCCCCGAGGAACTGTACTCCATGTAAGCATAGGGAGGCACAGTAGCTTGGGGAGTCGTACCCAAAAAGAGAAGATTTGAGTCCTTGCCAACTCGATCGTAGTAGCAATCAAAGATGAGAAGCAGCAGGAGGACGCCGCACTCGCAATCATCCATCAAGACCGAAGGGAGTCGCCACAGCGAAAATGAGGGTGGAGTGAGTACGAGAAACAGGCACGAACGCAACCTGGAGCGAGGCCGAGAAACAGGCACAAACACAACCTGGAACGCAACTTACCGATTTTCTTTCAGACTATAATATTCTCCACATCAACCAACATGGATTTAGAAAGGGACATTCAACAGAAACACTTCTATTATCATCTTTTGACACTTTTTTCCGTGCTTTCGACTCATACACTGACTACATTATAGTATTTTTAGATATTTCTTCAGCTTTTGACACAATAGACCATCAAATCCTTATCTCCGGTTTAAAGTCCATAGGCATCACAGGTACAGTTCTAAACTGGTTTTCATCATTCCTTTCAAATCGCCCTCAGCAAGTCAACTTTAATCAACACACTTCCACTTCCTATATTATTAACTCTGGTGTCCCACAAGGCTCATCATTATCTCCTATTTTGTTTAACATATATCTTCTTCCACTATGTAATATCTTATCTTCTCTAAATTTACAATTCAAAATCTATGCAGATGACATTCAGTTCTATGTCCCATACAAAACATCTTGGTCAGCAACACTAGCTTTGGTCTCCCTCTATCTCTCCACTATAAATTCATGGCTCTCTCACAACCGTTTAAAACTAAACTCTTCAAAAACAGAAATCATACATCTCTCCTCTATTACAGACCCCACTATTGGACCCCCTGCACAGTTGACAATAAACAATATATCTATCCCCATAACTCGTTATGCCATTAATCTAGGCATAATCATTAATTCAGATCTTTCCATGAAACAACAAATCTCTTCACTCACCAAAAAATCCTTTTATAAACTACGACTACTAAAACATCTTCGACCGTTACTTTTTTTCCGTGACTATAGAACCATTCTTCAATCACTAATATTTTCTGGATTAGACTATTGCAACACACTCTACCTAGGATTACCTGATTCTTCTTTACATTCCCTTCAATTGATTCAAAATAGTGCCGCTCGAATATTAACCAGGACCCCTCTACATAGTCATATCACCCCAATCCTCCAATCGTTACATTGGCTCCCAGTAAAATTTAGGATACAATTCAAAATTATGTCTATTATACATGGTCTGATCCATAACCCAACCTCCATCTGGCTTTGCTCATCGTTACGGATCTACAAACCTACCCGTAATCTACGTTCTCTTACCCAAAATCTTCTAGATATCCCCTCTCCTAAATTAGCAAGGCTAGAAGTCACCCGAAAACGAGCCTTCTCAATTGCGGGACCCATTTTATGGAATTCCCTTCCCAACCCTCTTCGTTCAATTTCAAATCCTTCCCATTTCAAGAAATCACTCAAAACTTATCTTTTTCAATTAGCATTTAAAACACCCACTCCAGAATAAACATAAAGTCGCATTCACTCCTTCATTTACAGTCACCATCATACTTCTCAACTCGTCTTCATTTCGTTTCCCCTCCCTTCCTTTGTTTCCCATCTGTTCCTTACGTTTCGGACACACTCTGTCATTTCTTTACCCCCTTCCCTTCCCCCCCCCCCCCTATATTATTAGAAAAGTCCCTTGGCAACAGTTTTTATATTTTTATTTACTTTATTAAACACGTGTTTATTTTTAGCCGGAATTCGTTCCGGCTATTAAGCAATTTTATGTATTTTTAATTTTATTTAATTATTACCTTTTTCTTTTTATTCTTTTATTTTATTATTTTTCTCTAATGTAAACCACTTTGACAAAATCTAATTTTATAAAGTGGTATATAAATTCTTTTAAATAAATAAATAAATAAACTTGGAGCGAGGCCGAGAAACAGGCACGAACGCAACCTGGAACTTGGTGAGGGCACGCCTAGGCAGATGCACAAGGGAATCTGATAAAAAACTCTTCCCAGCTTGCGACTGAGAGAGAACATGCAATGGATCGGTTATGACGGACAGTGTGACGAGGAGTCATGACAACTCCGACGACTGGATGGAGGACTTCACGCGTGGCCAAACTATGAGGAAATACGGCAAAAATAATTAAATAAATAAGTAAATAAATAAAATGGACGTGAGTCGGTGAGTTGCTTCAGGGAGCGGGGAGAGCCGGAGGCTGACCCCCATATGCAGCAGATCGCACCCAGGGCGATGGAGCAGGGAGGGTGCTCGGGAGACCCAGGACAGTTATCTCCAAGCACACTTTACCACACAGCAGACAATCAGTCGGGAGGGAGCCGCCACAGGACACACACTTGCCGGCGTCGTTGCATTGCAAATTTGGGCTGGCATGTTTACCCACCGACGAAAGAAAAAAGTTAGAAAGCCCCATCACCCATCAAGTAGGAGATAACGATAACAGGGCCAACAGCCACGGCAGTTGAGTCCCACCAGGGAAACCAGTGGAGAGATCCCCCGTGCATTCAGGATCCACAGAGGATATGGCACAAATGCCTGGAGGAAGTTGTTCTTACATTTCAGGCAATAGGGGAGATCGAGAGGGTAAACGGAGGGACAACAGTCCTTCCTGCGGCTACCTGGAGACAACAGTACTTCCTGCGGCTACCTGGAGACATTTGGCTCGCAGCAACATCGGACAACATTCCCCACTATTTGGGAAATCTTATTTCCTGGAGCCCAGACAGTGGAACTACCACTGCTGCCAGCGGGGAGAGTTCCGGTCCATCACTAAGTTTGGGGTTCCTCTGACCAGGGGTCAGGCAATCATTTCCTTTCCTGGGCATCAAGCAGAATTCCTCAACCTGTACGCCAGCAGACAGCTACCCCATTAAGGAGTATGGGGCTACTTCCTCAACTACTACATTCAAGCACTCACTATACAAGGGCCACCGCTTTCCAGCAAGACCCGGTTCTGCATACCGAGGCCTCATGCGGCCCACCAGTTTCAAATGAAATATGTGCATACAGCAAGGTATGGGTTAAGGAAGCACACTGACCAGCACAGATCCGGATAAGCATACTGATGCGGAGGCACGCTGGACAGCACAGACCCGGATAGTCATACTGATGCCTCAGGGGGCAGGGGTTTTGGGGCATTCAGCCCAAACACAGGGCATACAGAACCAGGGTCAAGGGAAGAGGTTACTAACGGACTCACAGAGAGCATACGTCTTAGAGCCGTACCCTACACTAGTGGCGCTGGTGTTATGGAGTAACTGACCCAGGGATAAAAGGCATTTGGGTCGCAAGAGAATTGGGTGGTAGCGAGCCGAGAGGATCAATACTGGTTCTTTCGAAAAAGTAACCACATATAACCATAAATTCATTATTATATATTGCAGAGTTGCAGGAGTCAAGCAGGTCGCTTGGATCACTGGTCACTCCCTAAGAAAACGACCTCACGCACGAGTAGGCCGGTGCAGGGATGGCAAGCCCAGCGTGCATTGGCTACTGTATTACCCGGTACAGTGCCTGAGGGACTAGAGTACGGTGCCCACTAGAGAACTGCCCTGGATGCAAGAATAATACATCCGGGGGGCAAGGACCCAGGGGCAAGAACTCAAGAACTCGTGCTTAAAGGCATATTTAATAAGGCACTACAGGATGCCATAGGGGCAGAGTATGACAACAGAAAGGATACAGGCCGCAGCTTATTGCTTGTTTGGGGGGACACGAGGCAAGGGTCCTCCCTACCTCGTGTCTTGGCGGTTACCCGGGCCGGTTGGGCTTATTGCAAGTGGTGCCGGTGACATTACAGGACGGCTTGGTAGCCGATCAGCGCCTTGGGTGGCACAAAAAGGTGGGGGCGCAGAATGCGCTGATGGTCAGGGCCCCCTTGCTGGCGGGCAAAGCGGGGGGGCCCATTGAGAAGGCTGCCTTGCTTGGTCCCTACGGCGGGCAGTGGTGGATCCATAATACCGGCTCGGGTACCCAAGGAAGTTTATTCATGATGTGTTAAATAAAAGCTGCGGCCTTATTATACCAACAACAGTTTCTGCGTGTTACATGTGTTGCTAAATGAATGGATAATTTTGTATAAGGCATTGAAGGGGCCAGAAGGTAGGGACGACGGACACGTGGGTAAGTGGCGGCTGCTAGGGTTATACAAATGACACTTTTCAGTATCCCTAGTAAGGAATCAATCAGTCTTCCGGATGGCTTCTAATATTTCTGCCTTTACTATGGCCTTATTGAATGAGAACAGCTTCACACATCCCATTAAGAGGAAAAAAAATTTGACTTATTTTCAATCTTTACACGCAGACATTGCCCTTATCCAGAAAACTCACTTGTCATTTAAAGAGTTTCTTAAACTTCAACAACAATGGGTAGGGCAAGTTTTTTTCAGCCCAGCCATAAATAAAAAGCGAGGAACAGCTCTTTTGATTCACAAACGTCTAGGCGTACAGGTTCTTCATCATGATGCAGATACTGATGGCCGCTGGAACCTATTACAACTTCAGATTCACACAGAAAAGGTTTACCTTTCTTAACCTATATGCACCAAATGCTGATAAACCGAATTTCTTTCATTCTACTTTTGCACAATTATTAACTATAAATTCCTCACAATGCATTGTAGGAGGTGATTTCAACCAGCCCATGGATCCTATATTGGACAAGAAAACGTCGGCTAGATCCAACCTCTCTAAATCCACTTCCACACTATGTCATCTTACCACTTCATTTGGACTGTCTGATCCTTGGAGATTATTGCACCCTACTGGTATGGACTATACTTTCTATTTATTCCCACATTCGTCCTATTCTCGTATTGACTTTTTCTCACTTCCCACTTGTTGATCCCACGGATTAAATCAGCCAACCTCTGTCCAATCCTCATTTCAGATCATGCGGCAGTAACTTTAACTTGCAACCTACAATCTCATATTCACGTTGACCAGCAATGGTGCTTCACCTATGCCCTCCTGGCAGACTCAGAATTTTTAGATATACTTAAACAAAAAATTGAGGAATATTTCTGTCTCAATTCAACTGCTGATGTTTCTACTGCTACGTTGTGGGCAGCATTCAAAGCTACCATAAGAGGGGATGTTATCAGTTTTTCCATAAGGAAATCAAAATCTCAGAAAGCTACATTGCAAAAGCTACACCAAGAAGTGCTCACTCTGGAACAAGCACACATTCAGTCTCCTACTACTTCCTCACTCAATGCTCTCCTCGAAGCCAAGTATCAATACAATCAATTGCTAAGCTCACAAGTTAAATTAGGACTGTTCAAATCCAAAGCTCTGTATTATGCAGAAAACAAAAGTGGTCATTTACTCTCTTCTCTCTTGAAAAAGTGAGCTGAAAAGAAGCGGATTTTAGTTACTGATTCTGAGATTCTACAAGCCTTTTGAGACATTTATGCTTCTTTATACCAATCTGACACTTCAACCTCCTCTGATGTTATACAACAGTTTCTGTAGACACTGCCCCATGTTGCCTTATCAGATACCCAGTCCGAGACGTTGGATTCTTCTATCTCTCTGGAGGAAATTGGAACTGCTATCACTTCTTTATCCACTGGGAAAGTGCCAGGTCCTGATGGATTTACCACAGACGTTTATCAAGCTTTCAAAACTGTTCTTTTACCGTTCATACATAATTACTATGCATCTCTCCTCTCTTCTCCTGAAACCTCTTCAGAGTTTACCGAAGCCTGTGTGGTAGTCATTCCAAAGCTGGGTAGGGATGATACGAAAGTTGTCAATTATCGCCCTATATCTTTATTAAACATGGATTATACATTTTTTGCGAAAATACTAGCTACCTGCTTATCCCGGCTGATGCCGACCCTTGTACACCCAGATCAATCAGGTTTTATTAAAAACAGGTTGATCACTAATAACTCTTGATTGTTTTTTCACATCCATGAGTACATGATTTCAACTTCGCAGCCAGCTGTAGCGGTTTCGTTGGATGATGAAAAGGCCTTCAATCGCATCGAATGGCCTTTTCTATTTGCAGCACTTTGGTGGTTTGGGCTGGGTCTTACTTTTATCTCATGTGTGCAATTTCTTTACCACTCTCCAACTGCGTTTTTATATATCAACAATCAGAAGTCCACAAATTTTTCCCTCTATAGGGGTCCCGCTTCTCTTCAACCTGGCTTTGGAACTACTGCTAATGGCTATCCGCTTAGATACCTCTATTAAGGGTGTTATCATAGGTTCGGAAATCTATAAATTATCTGCTTATGCTGATGATATCCTCCTTTTCTTGTCCAATCTGATGGAGTCCGTTACTCGTTTACTCACTTTGATTTCTTCATATTCCTCTTTTTCTGATTATAAAATTAATTGGCACAAAACGGAACCACTCCCTTTAAATTATATAGGGTCCACCATAGACTTTTCCCAATTTCCTATACAAAAAGTTACTAAGGGCCTTAAAGACTTAGGGATTTACTTTTATACTGATCCCATTGCTATGACAACACATGTTGAGTCCAATATTCTTCAAATGCTCCGAGATGCCTTTCTTAAGTGGTCTCCATTGCATCTCACTTGGTGGGGCCGCCTAGATACTATCAAAATGGTTTTAGCCCCCAAAATTACATATATACTTATTACGATCCCCTTTTTTCTTTCACCAGACTTCTATCAACACATTGATAGATTGCTGATGCATTTTCTTTGGTGCAATAAAACACCCAGGATAGCACTCAGTAAACTCAAGGCTACTAAACAATATGGCAGAGTGAATTTCCTGGATTTCTATGCTTATCATCAAGCGTTTATATTGCAGCAAGGTCAAGCTTATATTAATTCTGAAAATGTCAACCTGGACCACACTCACTGGTTATCTATAGAACAGACTCTAATGGCCCCTTTCCCACTTATCAGCTTCCCTGGTATGTTGCTCCTACTCAAACATACCTCAAACCCGATCTTGTGATCTCTCCACCGTGCTATCTCTGAGCTTGAGACACTTAGACCCATACATACATGCCCCTGGTGGTCCTCTACATTAGCTCCTTTATGGCTCAATCCCTCCTTAAAAATTGGGAAATGTTCTCTTAACTGGCCAGTTTGGCAAAATAGAGGTATTTGGCACCTTTCCTCTATCATCCAGGATGGCACCTTGAAATCTTTTAAGCAATTGCGGGAACAATTTGGGTTATCCACTACCCAATTTTATGCTTGGCTACAGCTACAAAGTGCTTTGCAGACCCACTCCACACAGAAATTAATCTCGTCGGAGATGCCCTATCTTTTCCACATATATCACGAGTTCACTACAAATGGAGATTTAGCATCTCAATTCTATAAACTCATAAAATCCCTGTCCCCCTAGACGATCCATAGACTCTTTATATTCCACTTGGGCATCCGACTTTGTAGAGGACCCTTCTTCTCAGGCAATATGGCCTTATATGTGGTTGTCCTCTGTTAGAATTTCACTGTTTGCTAGCTTAACACAGACCTCTTTCTTTACTCTACATAGAGCCTTCTGGACTCCATGGAAGCTTCATCGAACAGGCCTGCTTCCCTCTCATGAATGTTGGACTTGTTTGGCCACAAAAGCTACCTTAAAACATATGCTTTTTCAATGTCTCAATGTTCAGATTTTCTGGGGACAGGTCTGGTCCATGATATCAGTCATTTTGGGCCTTATCCAACCCATTACTTACTCTTTAGTTATCCTTAAGGGGGCTAGTGCTTCCTTAACCCTCACCACTCTGCAAAGAAAGCTCTTAAATTTTTTATTAACAGTTGCACAACATAATATTCTGTCTAACTAGAAGCATTGTGATTTCTTATCTGAGCATTTATGGTGGAACTCTGTATGTCTATATTATAAGTATGAAAAGGCTATGGCTGTTAAATTCAATAGATTGAATCAATGGTGGTGTGGAAGCCGTTAGCCCTGCATATTGCCTCTTTATAACTTGTCTGCGGAAATTGAACATTAATTGAACTGTTGCCTAGTAACAGCTGTTAGTCTCCCTCCTTTTCTTTTCTTCTGACTCTTCCTTTTCTTTTCTTTACTCTTCTCTCTTTCCTAGTCTTTATTCTATATTTGGATAGATCCCCTTTCTTGGCGATCACATTTTTAGGGTGATTCTCATGTTTTTCTTTTCTTTTTTTCTTACTCTGTCTGTTGTCCCGCTTTCTCACTTAATACAGTGGCTACTTAACTGTTTTTCAAGTGTATTTTGCTTGACTTTACTGTTTAATACGATTGTCCACATTTTTGTACTGTTGTTATAGATATTAGGGATGTGAATCGTTTTTTGACGATTTAAAACAATCGTCAGATATATTTTAAATCATCAAAAATTGTTAGAGCCGCGATACAATAGCAATTCCCCTGATTTATCGGCCGACGTCGCCCGTATGACATAGTAACATAGAAACATAGAAACATAGAAATGACGGCAGAAGAAGACCAAACGGCCCATCCAGTCTGCCCAGCAAGCTTCATACATTTTTTTTCTCATACTTATCTGTTTCTCTTAGCTCTTTGGTTCTATTTCCCTTCCACCCCCACCATTGATGTAGAGAACAGTGATGGAGCTGCATCCAATCAAATATCAAGCTTGATTAGTTAGGGGTAGTAACCGCCGCAATAAGCAAGCTACACCCATGCTTATTTGTTTTACCATGTTATTCAGCCCTTATTGGTTGTTTTTCTTCTCCCCTGCCGTTGAAGCAGAGAGCTATGCCGGATATGCGTGAAGTATCAGTTTTTCTTCTCCCCTGCCGCTGAAGCAGAGAGCTGTGCCGGGTATGCATGAAGTATCAGTTTTTCTTCTCCCCTGCCGTTGAAGCAGAGAGCTGTGCCGGATATGCGTGAAGTATCAGTTTTTCTTCTCCCCTGCCGTTGAAGCAGAGAGCTGTGCCGGATATGCGTGAAGTATCAGTTTTTCTTCTCCCCTGCCGTTGAAGCAGAGAGCTGTGCCGGATATGCGTGAAGTATCAGTTTTTCTTCTCCCCTGCCGTTGAAGCAGAGAGCTGTGCCGGATATGCGTGAAGTATCAGTTTTTCTTCTCCCCTGCCATTGAAGCAGAGAGCTGTGCCGGATATGCGTAAAGTATCAGTTTTTCTTCTCCCCTGCCGTTGAAGCAGAGAGCTGTGCCGGATATGCGAGAAGTATCAGTTTTTCTTCTCCCCTGCCGTTGAAGCAGAGAGCTGTGCCGGATATGCGTAAAGTATCAGTTTTTCTTCTCCCCTGCCGTTGAAGCAGAGAGCTGTGCTGGATATGCGTGAAGTATCAGTTTTTCTTCTCCCCTTCCGTTGAAGCAGAGAGCTATGCTGGATATGCATTGAAAGTGAAGTATCAGGCTTATTTGGTTTGGGGTAGTAACCGCAAACTAGTGAGGGCAAAGGTAGTGCCGGCGCCATTTTGAATATTGGCAATACGGCCCGCGTGCAGGAGGTCGCTCCCGGACCCCCGCTGGACTGTTGGCAAGTCTTGTGGGGGTCAGGAGGCCCCCCCCCCCCACAAGCTGGCCAAAAGTCCCTGGGGGTCCAGCGGGGGTCCGGGAGCGATCTCCTGCACGCGTGACGTCGGGAGCCAGGAACCAAAATGGCGCCGGCGCTACCTTTGCCCTGTCATATGATAAGGGCAAAGGGCCACCGGCGCCATTTCTATTAACTCAGCCGTGGCCAGAGAGCGGGAGATCGTGCCGGGACCCCCCCCCACTGGACCCCAGGTAATTTAAAACATTTTGGGGGGGTTCGGGAGGGTGGGGGATTTATTTTAAAGGGTCGGGGTGGGTTTTAGGGTTGTTTTGGTGTGCCGGTTTTCCCGTCCTCCCCCCTCCCCTGATAAAACGATTTTTTAACCAAAAAAACTAAGACGATCAGATTCCCCCCCCAGCCAAAATCGATCGTTAAGACGATCGATCACACTATTCACATCCCTAATAGATATAACCGCTGTTATTATGTTTTCTCAATAAAAAGATTAAAAAAAAAAAAAGTCCCAGATATAGCCTCTTTATCCCCAAATGTCCCTGTACCCAGTAGATCTGTGTCCTTCTCTAGACTTGATAGCCAGCTTTGGCCTGTAAAACAACCTTTCAAAAATGTTAATTGCATTTTGCTTTGTGTTCCTAATTAGTATTCTTGTAATACAAATAACTCACTACTTCACCCCTGTTGTATTGCTGATGTAGTATCCATAGACTGTGGGAGACAACAATAACATTTGAACCCAAATATTTCCAATAAGCATTACTCAAGAGACATGTAGCAGATGGGAGAAGACATGACCTAGTAGTTATAACAATGGCCTGCAAACTAGGGAAATCAAATTTAAATCCTACTTCTTCTATGGTTTACTTTCAACCAAATGCAAGTCATTTATCTACCATTGTCACTTATATTGTAAGCCCTCAAATATGTTGTAAATTGCCTTGAGTTAAAAATGGTCTAGAAATTCAAAATTATTATATTTGCAGTCTCTTCTTGGATGTCCGTTTTAGGGAGCAATTCTCAAATCCATATATCTACTGACCTGCAAGCTAATTTTCAAGGGGAAACTCCCTGCAGTTTTTACTTATTTGAAAATTTTGGAATAACAAAATCTGCTAAGGCTACCAAACATCCCAAATTTAGAGTTTTGCCCCCAGAGGCTTTGAGAGATAATAATTGTGATTATACCCTTGACTGGGCAGACAGACAGGCCTCCACTAACATTTTTGCGCCATAGGTGAAATGTGGCCAATCAAGGAGTAGGGTCCTCCATCTCTCCCCATCCCCAGAAAGAAAGTGGCTAATCAATATCAAATAAGTCAATCATTGTCCTTCTCTCCCAAGTACCCAGGAAGAATGTGGCCAATTAGTGCACAGGAGGGCAAGGGTTGTTTGTTTTCTTTTTATTGATCTGAAGAAATGGTCTTTCTTGCTTATGCTACCTCATTTCCTTGCCCCATCTCACTCACTCAATCCTTAATGTCCAAGGGCCAACACTGACTCTGGATGAAAGGGAGGTGAGGCCAGGGGTGGGGTTGGAAGATCAGTAGTACAACTGACTCCTGTGCTGGTAACTAACAACAGTAGCTGTGGGAGTTATCCTGCCACTCCTGCCTCCTCTATCTAATTGATTCTGATAAGTGAAATGATCCAGGGCAGGAGACAGGAAAGTAGCAACAGCTTAGACAGGATTCCTTCCAGTTCCTGCAGGTATAAGAAAGATAGGTGAGACAGCAAGATGAGAGAGAGAGGAGGGAGCATGGGAGGAGAAGGGTGAGAACATGGAGTAAGATGGTAATGAGGAATTGAGAGAGCAAGGGAAAGAGGAGAGAGAACAAGTAGGGGTGTGAGATAAAATGGAAGGGGGATGCTACAAGATATGAGGGCAAGGGAGAAGGAGAGAACAAGGGAGTGGGAGTGAACTGAAAACAAGGGGAAAGGTTAGTGCAAGGTAGAGGCAGGTGAATAAGGGTAAGGGAAAGAGACAGCAAGGGAAGGAAGGTAAGGGCAAGGCTGGAGATCAAAACAGGGGATTCAGGGAGAAGACAAGGGAGAAGATAGAGAAGAGAGGTGAGAGAAGGGCATTGAGAAAGAGAAACAGTAAGCAAGGAGGAGAGAGGAAGACAGAGAAATTGAGAGAAAAAGGAAAGGCAAGATAGGTTTAAAGGCTAGTAGAGTTGAGAGCAGAAGAGAGGGAAGGGGTTAAAGTAGGGAGGTCAGAGATTAAAAAGGGAGGGAACCAGTGGGAAAGGTGAGCAAACAAGGGAGTGAGGAGAGTTGGTAAAATTCTTTACATCAATAAAGGCAATTTGAAAACTGCCCCTTGAAAGTATTCATTTCAGATGCTGAACAGCATTCCAGTAAATGAGATATACTTAAATTAATGATGATTCTGGTGGCAAGAAAGGAGTTTAAAATAACGGAGGTACTTATCTGAACTAGAAAAGAAAGAAAATTCAGAAAGAAAGCAGTATGGGGTAAATATCCAGCTGCTGAGCAGCTAATTAAGTTAGCCGGATACACATATCCAGCTAACTTACTGTAATATTCAGTGGCACAGCTGTGCCGCTGAATATACCCAGATTAGTGTTAGCCAGATATGTAATATCTGGCTAACTTTAGACCTGCCCTATGACGCATCTAGAGTTAGCTGGTTAGCTCTTTCCCAGAAAGCCTAACTTCCAATCCAGGAAAGCACCCAACTTAGGGGGTCATTTATCAAAGGCTTATCGCATGCAATATCATGCAAATTAGGGGAGGGGAGGAGTCGGGTTGGGGAGGGGGCGGAATCAGCGGTGTCTTCGCTGCCGGTGATAATGTTACTAACAACATCGTCAGCAGTAGCATGCCGATTAGCACCACCTTTTGCAGGCCCTCCCTCCCTTTACCCCCCGCCCCCCATTTTCGCAGGATTCATCATTCTGCGAAAAATGATGAATCCTGGCCTTAGCTGGATAAGCCTTTTAAGTATGCTGCTAATTCATTTAGACAGATAAATTTCCATTATCCATCTAAATGAATGTTGAATATGTACCCCAATAGGTAGTTTTCCTATTTTCAATATTTTAAAAACAATGAAAAAACCTGCTGCTGTTTTAATTCTGTCCTCCTTGGTAAACTAAAGTGCATTGCAGGAGAAATGAAATTTGTTAAAAGCGTCTTCTTCATTCAGTTTTAACACATTTTTGTTTTCTTTTTTTCAGGTTATATTCTTACTCCTGCACAAGGTTCAAGCTTACTCCAAAATTATGCCACATTTCTCAAAAGTAATTACTTTCACTTCTATGCCACAGTGCTATTGGTTAAGATACCAAAGTGAAATTCAGAGCATATTCAAAACTTATTAGAAGATAACCTATGCAGAACTAATATAGTTTCTGAGAAGAATACATGTGGGTAAATAAAATATTATAATTTAGTTCCTTCTTCTTAGCAGCAGTATTCTGCTGCAGACCTCCTACCGGAACTGTTGGTGTAGAAAATACAGAGTGGTTAAGCTATCAGGCTATTTGACTTTTCATTCCAAAACTCATTAAATCACTTAACCTCTTTGTGGAGGTCTCATTGCCAGGATCTAGTTGTTACAAATCCAAGATGAATCTCCCTATTAAGATCTGTTAGGTACTTCCTCCACATGCTTCAATTTAGCACTGTTGGAGACATAATATTTGTCTTAATGGATCATTGGTTTGACTCTTTGTATCATTTCTTATATTTTTAATTTCTTGTTCTCAAATTCAACTGTGCAATTTGTAATTTCAACCATGCAATTTATGTTGTTCATCATTATGCATAGTGATAATGATGTATAAATAATATGTTAAAATGCACATAAATATTTGGCTTTTTTTTTTATTATTCCTTGACTTTAATGACATTAAAAAATCATTCAATAAAATAATTAATTCATAACTATGAATCTGTGTTGGGAACAACAGAAGTAATCTGTATCAAGGTGATTGCCTATGTAACTTAATTCCCTGTCATGTCTACCAGCATCTTCAGGATGGGGTCTGTCCCGTTCCTCATAAACTCCATATCCTCATCTTTCTTCCATTCTTCAATTTGTTGTCACCTAGATTCTTTTTTATTCCTTATAATCTGCTTCCTTGACATTTAGAGGGCAACTTTCAAACAAATGCATACATATGGCTGCAAGTAGATTGATGCAGGTATTTTATAACCTGTGTATATGATATACACTAGGGATGTGCATTCGTATTGACCGCATATGTAAAACGCTACTCATATTTTTTTTTAACTTAAAAAAAGGATTTGACATATACGATCGGATTTCCCACATATCCAACATAGCTATGTTGGATATGTTGGAAATCGCGATTGTTGAGCCAAAATAAAAATTTAAACCCCCTCACCCTCCTTAATCCCCCCCCCCAGACTTACCACAACTCCCTGGTGATCGAGCGAGGAGTGAGGACGCCATTTCTGCAATCCTTGGCGAGAAGCATGTGACGTCGCGCCACGTTGAGTGACGCGGCGCCGCGGCGCCACGTGATTCCCGGCGAGTTCACGCCGGAAGGCTCGTTCGGCCCAAAAGGAACTTTTGGCCAGCTTGGGGGGACCTCCTGACCCCCCCAAGCTGGCCAAAAGTTCCTTTTGGGCCGAACGAGCCTTCCGGTGCGAACTCGCCGGGAATCACGTGACGCCGGCGTCACTCGACGTGCCGCCGACGTCACATGCTTCTCGCCAAGGATTGCAGAAATGACGTCCTCACTCCTCGCTAGATCACCAGGGAGTTGTGGTAAGTCTGGGGGGGGGGATTAAGGAGGGTGAGGGGGTTTAAATTTTTTTTTTTGCACATATGGACATATACCCAACTCATTTAATTTTTTTATGTCCATATTGACCGCAAATGGGACCCCCTTTGGACATATGGACATATGGACATAAACTTTTGCTCTGCACATCCCTAATATACACATATTTTACAAAATGTGTGTATCTCTACCCTGCAACATACACACATATGTACTGCTTATGTGCGAATACATGTAATGCATTGAAACCACGTATATAAATGAAATGAACATGTGTACCTTTTCTACCTATTTTAAAAATTTATACGTGTATATTTTACGCACAAAATTAAAGTAAGTCCCAATTTATGTATGTATGTTGGCCAATTTTAAAAAATATACACATAAATGAAATGAATCAGTTTACCAATTATACCTCCAGGTCATCAAGACTTTCCTGATTCTTCAGCCTTAACTACCATCAGTTCACCCAAACCTCCCACATAGTAAGTATAACACTAACAAACGGGTTAAATATTATGCCAGATAATTAGTTGATATAAAAAAAAACACAAGCAGGTTAGCCCCTTCTATTAGATTCTATATAAATTAATTTCTGTTGTCAATAGACCAGAGCCCTAGGGCATCTCTCACTGCCAGGTGCAGCAAGTGTGCAAAACAATGGATACCCTGAATCCCCCCATCTTCTATTGCCTTTACCATATTTGCACCAGTCTCTGTCACAAAGAAACCTTCCCTTTCCGGTCTAGCTGATAACAGTCCAGCAGGTTTCTTATGGATGATAGAATTTTGGTCAATGTATAGAGGCTAAGCATCAACTGAGTGTGCAGTAAAGCCCACTTGCACCCTGATGTTCCTCCCTGGCTGTTAGAGCAGCTGCAAATCTCTGAGTCAGTCAGGTCTCACCAGTGTGCCATGACGGAGAGGTAAGAGTGCATAGAGTTTGGACTGGTCAATATTTTGTTGATAAAATGCATGCTACTCCCCTCTGCCTTAGCCAGCTATACCTGCATGTAACTACAGCACTTGTTATACAGGATGGGGATGATTTTCCTACAAAATTTAGTCTTACAGGGCACTTTGTAATTGGGGGTTAACACATAGCTTAAAGCCCATGTTCTCCATTACTTGAAGGAGCTAGCCCTCAAAGACAATAATTTCCCTGATGCTTCTCTTTAGTGTTTTAGATGCTGACTTCTCTTGTACCAGGAATACCACCACCATTTTCTTTATGGTGGGATGCCACTTTGGACATATGACTGGGGACTGCTTGCCTGCCACCAGATTACTGGAAGTGGTCATGGGATCAGCTTGGGGAAAACTCTTCTCCTTTTTAACCCTTTTCCTCTGACTTTACTTGGAGTGGAAAAAGGGATTTCCAGACTAATACTGCCACGCCACCTACCCCTGATGCAAATGCTAGTAGGTGCTGTATCTTCAGATGATTCTGCATTCCAGTGTTTTGAGAAGTCCCATTTACTTCCCTCAAATGATATCCTTTCTGCAATGAATACTCTGAGCAATACATAGGTCCTCCTTCACTTTAAATTGCCTCCAGTTACTTTCTCCACAATCATTGGAAGCTGATGTTGGCACTGGAATTTAATTAGAAGGTGGACCCTGAGGAAAATGTCAAGGGTAATCACGTATGCTCTCTACCTGTGCTGCCTGCTTTCAACATCATCAGTATAATCTCTCTCTCCTCCCCATTACCTCACTGGAGGCTGCTACTGTCTAAACTTCCCAAATTCTCTTCAGTTACTAGCTCTCCAACAGCATCTGATTCAGAAAATTCTAGCCAAGATTCTTCTTCAAAATTAGTTGGTACAATAGTACCTTTACTGCTTCAGAAGCATGAACCAAATAGGAGTGCACTGCTGGGTTTTGGATGTTTCTCTTCTGCTATCCCTGTCAAGGTCACAGGAACCACCTCAGGTATTAATGACAGGTAGCTCCTTACCTTTTAAGAAAATACCTGTTAAATCATTACCATTACAGCATAAAAGAATGCAGCCAGACCCTCTGAAATGTATCTTGGCTTAACCCTCAGGAACATACAGATGTCTAATGAAGAAATTATACATTTTCTTTCAAATTTGCTGCCAGAGGGAACCAAAGTGATATTTCTTCTATATTGTAGGCCACCAGCTAGAAGATATGGAAATACCGGACAGCAGACAAAAATGGAATTTTTTGTGAGTCATTAGGTTATTGTGGGTTACCAGAAAAGAGAAACAACAAGTTTAAATGTTTAAAAGTTCAGTATCTATAAATAATGAAGTTTTCTTCATGAGCAGATAAACTGTTATGATTTCTTAGAATAAATAATACAACAATTGTAATGTTTATAAGTTTAGAACTTATACATATTATGGGGTAGATTTTCAAAGGCTACGTGCATAAGATACGTACGTAACTCAAGAAAATCTGCCCCTGCGTGCATCAACTGCGTGCATCAACTGCGTGCATCAACTGCAACTTGCCATAACATTACCCAGTCCACCTCCCCACCCCTCCTCCTGAAAGGAATCCTAACTGCGACTCTTCGCACCAGCAGCCTACTACCCTGCCAACCACCCACTTCCTCCTCCTGAAATGTGTCTCCCCGCTATACCCATCATACACTACCCCATGCGACGTATTTTCCGCCCAACACACACTCACACCCTCACACAACATAAATCTCTAGTGCCCATCATGATCACACCCCTCACCCAACTACTAGGTCTGGCCACCTTAGCCATCACCCTCTGCAACGCCCAATCAATCATAAAGAAAGCGCCAATCCTACAAGACCTACTCACTGACTCAAGCCCTGATATTTGTGCCATTACTGAATCATGGCTAAAGAATTCAGACCAGGTCTTCATTAACCAACTCCCAACACAGACGTATGACATCTTCTCCATCCCTAGGCCCAAGAACAAAAGAGGAGGTGGTATTCTCCTAGCCGCCAAGAAACACCTGAACCTCAAACTACAAACCAGCTCCCCCTCCCCCCCCGAGACTCGAGATTGGGCTCTTTAACTCCAAAGCCCTGCAGGTCTGCCTCATCTACGCCCCCCCCGGTATGCTGGAACAGGACCCCTCCCCCCTCATCGAATACATCACCAACTTTATAAAGCCAGACACCCCAGCAGTGATACTTGGAGATTTCAACCTCCACGTAGACACCCACCCCCTCACCACATCCTGCGAAACCCTACTTGTCTCTCTCAAAGCCCTGGGCTTCAAACAGCTCATCTCCAAACCCACGCACAAAGCTGGGCACACACTCGACCTCCTTTTTGTTAATACCTGCATCTCTACACCCCATGCACCAATCCCCACACCCATCCCCTGGTCCGACCATTACCTCATCAATGCCCAACTCATCATCAACAACAATGCCTCCAACACAAAATCACATAAAAAGACAATCTCCTACCACAAACCATGTTCCTCGGAAGAACTCTCCCAAGCCTTCATTAAAGTAAGTGAAAACCTCGACCTTACCAACCCAGATAATGCCCTCCTCTCATGGGATAAGCTCACCGCTGACATAGCCAACGACACCTGCCCCATCATCCACAAAATAATAAACCCCAACCAAACAGAAAGAAAACCATGGTACACCAGTGAACTTAAAAAATTAAAACAAGACCTTAGAGCCAAAGAACGCTCCTGGCGTAAGCAACCCACCCCTACACTCAAAACAGTCTACAAACACACCCTACACCTATACCGACAAGCAACACTCCACGCCAAACGTGACTTCTATGCAGCAAAAATTCACAACTACAAATTCAATCCCACCGCCCTATTCTCCTATGTAGCAGAACTCACAAAATCCACTACCCCATCCCCCCAGGAAGATAATAGCATAGAGAAATGCAATAAACTCGCAAATTACTTTAAAAATAAAATCAGCAATATTCTCACTCGCCTCCCCCCTAACCCCACTCCCATCGATCTTCCACCCACCACCAACAACATTAACCTCACATCCCTTGATCTCACCACCACGATGGAAGTCGAATCCATCTTAAGAAAGATGCGGCCAGCCACCCACATCGCCGACAACATCCCATCTAAACTCCTCCTCAATATTCCTTCCGTCATAGCAAGACCCTTAGCGGATATCATAAACTGCTCCCTCGCCTTCGGGACGGTTCCTGACCCGCTTAAACTCGCCATTGTAAAGCCCCTACTGAAAAAGCCCACCCTTGACCAAAATGACCCTGCAAACTATAGGCCCATCTCCAACCTGCCTTTTATTTCTAAAATCCTGGAGAAAGTGGTCAACACACAACTTACCGACTTCCTAGAAGACAACAATATCCTCCACCCCGCCCAGTACGGCTTTCGTAAAAACCGAAGTACGGAAAAGCTCCTTCTTGCATTAACAGATACCATCCTAAAAGGTATGGACCACGGCCAATCATACATTCTAGCCCTCCTAGATATCTCAGCAGCGTTCGATACGGTGAACCACAAAATCTTAATATCACGCTTAGCAGAGATAGGCATCGCAAACACAGCCCTATCGTGGTTCTCCTCTTACCTTGACCACAGAAAATATTTAATCAAACTCGATAAATCCGAATCTACACACATTCCTCTTGCACAAGGCATTCCCCAGGGCTCCTCCCTTTCCTCCACCCTCTTTAACATATATCTACTCCCTCTTTGCCACCTCCTATCTAAACTGGAACTAAAATTCTTCTTGTACGCTGACGACGTACAAATACTTATCCCCATCCAAAAATCCGTCAAGGAAACCCTGCACTTCTGGGAAACATGCCTTGCATCTATCAATTCCCTCCTTTCCAACCTACACCTTGCACTCAATACCTCAAAAACTGAAATTCTTATTATTACTAATCAACCCAGCCTTTCCATCCAACAAACGCATCAAAACACTTCACAAAATCTCACGCATCCACCCACTGTCAGAGACCTAGGAGTTTCCCTAGATACTCAATTAAGCTTCAAATCTCACATCAACTCGCTCCTAAAAGGGGGCTTCTATAAACTACAAACCCTCAAAAAACTAAAACCTCTCCTCCACGTACACGACTTCCGCACTGTTATGCAAACCACCATGCTATCAAGACTTGATTATTGCAACTCACTGCTAATAGGCCTTCCCTCCTCCACAATCAAACCCCTCCAAATCTTACAAAACGCCATGGCCCGCGTCCTCACAAACTCAAGAAAGACTGATCACATCACCCCCATACTTCAAGACCTCCACTGGCTCCCAATCACCTATCGCTCTCAATACAAAACATTCACTATCATACATAACACACTATACAAAAATAATTCCCCATGGATCGAAGATATGCCACACTTCCGCCAGGCCAACCGCCCCACCAGAAACACCCTTGCTGGCACCCTCTACACCCCCTCACTCAAAATCGCTCACCTCACCACCACCAGAGAGCGAGCCTACTCCATCGCCGGCCCCACCCTCTGGAACTCCCTCCCTGCCGAGCTCCGACTAGAACCATCACTTAATCAATTCAAAAAAGAAATCAAGACCTGGTTATTTAAACAGGCCTATCCCAACACGTCACAATCCTAGCTCTGTAACTCCTTCGCAACACTTTTATTTCCCCACACCCTCACTGTTTCCCCTGCCTCCTGCCCCCCCCTCACCTCCCCCCACCCACCTCCACCACCTTCCTTCCTCTAAGCAGCTTCCTCTTTCTGTTACCAACTCACCATCCTCACCGTTACCCACAGCTCACTTGTACAGTTTCACCCCCCTCCCCCCCCACTTATTACACCCTTCCCCCCGCCTCTTGTACAATTACTCATAATGCTCGCCATATCTCGTGTACAGCACCCCTCCCTCCCTCCACCACCCTACCCTCTTCCCCTCCTCCCTTTTATTGCCCCTGCTTCCCCTGTCACCCTCCGCCTCCCCAGCCCCTCCTCCTCCCCCTCCCCCCCACGCCTCACCTTCCACCCCCCGCCCCCCGCACCACCTCCCCCTGTAATTAATTAATTTTGTCTAACTTTGTATAATATTATCTAATTCTTCTCTAATATGGTTTATCATATAATTCTAATATGGTTTATCATATAATTCTTCTCTAATATGGTTTATCATATATAATCGCATTTTAACTGTGATGCATGTTGGCACCACAGTAAAGTTAACCTACCTTTTAACTATTTATCTTTCCTCCACCTATCATTGTAATTTCCTTTCTCAGTTACATGTAAACCGACATGATGTTTTTTACGAATGCCGGTATATAAAAGTTATAAAATAAATAAATAAAATAAGCCTATTTTGCATAGGCTCAATGGCGTGTGCAAGCCCCAAGATGCATGTATGTTCCGGGGCTTCAAAAAAGGGGAAGGAAGGGGGCAGGTCCGGGGGCATGGTGGCGGTCTGGGGGTGGGTCCGGGGGGTCAGTAGGAAGTCTGGGTGCAGTCCCCAGTCCTCTGGTACAACAGCCTGTGCCAGGGAATGGCACGCTGGCGTGTGCAAGTTACACCTGCCTCGGGCAGGTATAACTTCTGAAACAAAGGTAAGGGGGGATCTAGTTATGGTTGGGGGGTGGGTTAGATAGGGGAAGGGAGGGGAATGTGGGGGGAGTGGCAGAAATGTTCCCTCCGAGGCCACTCTGATTTTGGAGTGGACTCGGAGGGAACGGAGGAAGCCTGCACGGCTCAGTGCACACAAGTTTCACAATTGTGCACCTCCTTGTGCGTGCCGACCCTGGATTTTATAATATGCGTGTGGCAGTGCACGCATGTTATAAAATCAGGCATAGATTTGTTTGTGCCGGGTTGCGCGAACAAATCTGCACCTGCACACAGGTTTTAAAATCTGCCCCTATATGTTTATAAGTCAGAACTATAAACAAATATTGTTTGTAAGTTAGAACTTAATAACAAAGGGTTGTTTATAAGCTGGAACTTAGAAACAATTGCATGTAGCAATATAGCCAGGCAAGAAGTATGGGCATATAGACAGATATACATACTAGATAATAAAAGTATAAACACTAAGCCAAAAAGTAAACATCTCATTTGTTAGGTGCATATGCAAAAATACAGATGAAAATAATAATTTAAGTCTTTGTTTATAAGTTTATGAGTCTATAAGACACTAAAATTAAACAAATTAAATTGTGAGCTTACTACTGCTATCATATCTCTGACATATCAGGGATAGCAGTCTGGAAGCTAGCATTAAACTGTATGGATAAGATTAACCATTCATTTTCTTTTTTCTGTATGTATCTTAGAAAATACTTGATCAATTTTAATCATAAAAAATATATGAGCAATTTACTCATTCATATTCTTTGAATACATTTTGTCTGATTATTGAATTTGTCTATCCATATAAATAATTATTGCTCTCACTAATACATTATCTCTTAGAAGCAATGATGTGTTACACTTCTATGACATGGGGTCCTGAAAAGAAAAAGTGTCCAGTAAGGCTACTCCTTAATTAATTTCTCATCCAATAATACCTGACAGAGTATGAACCTGAGACACCCCTGTCCTGCTAAGCACAGTCTTGGATGATTCACTTTTTCCCTGTGTTCCAAAACAAGAAGGAAAGGAACAGGTGGTGGTGCCATATGCTATACAAATTTCAGTTTCTTCTGCATTGAGTTGCCTTCCTTTTCTTCCATTCCAGACCTAAAAATATCCCTCTTTAATTTAGGTGCAAGACTGCCTTTTTATTAATGTCGCTGACAAAGTTGCCAAACAATATTACCTCTAATTTTTGAAAGGCTATGCGCAAAATACAATGTATGCATTTTTTATAAAGCTGAGTGCAAATTTGTGCATTATGAGCCAGTATAATACAAATAATATAAGGATTTCTTGGGTGCACTATATTTTTTCTGTTTGCATGGGATTCCCAACCTGCATGTGCACAGAGACACACACAGCTTAGAAGGAACAGTCAACCTTGCCAACATTCCATCCTCTCTTTTTCTTACATGAAATAATTTTTTGAAGGGCACTGCATACTGTGGGTTTGGATATTATAAATTAATTTATTGATACTGTAACTTTATATGCATTTGTAGTACCACTCTGTACAGAAAACTCTGTCTTACACAAACACATACATACATACACACACACATAGAATGTATGTGTGCTGTGCTGCGTGTACTAGTGCTGACTGACTACACACACACACACACGCACAAAACTGTTAAACACAGACAAAAAATGCTGGCAATCTCATAAGACTCTTCTTTCTCTTCAGTCTCTGAGCATGCACTGTTCACCTTACTGGCTTCCACATAGAGATTAAAAAAAATAAATCACTGCTACAACTGGAATCTCCAAACTGACTTCTACTTTGATCCTCCCCCAGTGAAGAGAAAAATCTAAATCAGTGGTCGTGCATTGTCTCTCTTTCTGGCATAGTGCGTATGCAAGATCAGTACATCACATAGAAGGGCTGAAGCAGCCCTTTATTAGTGCCAAATCCCAAAGTCTATAAGCTTTACTAAAATTCTGTGAGATTTTTCAATTAGCATGTCCTTATCTTCAATGAGCTATAAAGGAACTACAAAGCTTCTTGGACATGCTCAGACTTTACAGTGAGAGTGGGTCAGCATCATTTGATCCAGATAACCATTATAGGCTAGTTAAATGATTCTGCACCATAATTTGTCCTCTGGCTAGTCTCCTTGCCAACTTTTTCTGTCTTGGCTCTGATAAGTCTCTAATCAGGTGATGAGGTCACACAGGCAATAGCTGGATATTACAGTTATCAGTTTTTTCTCAGCAATGCATAGACTTTACTGGGCTATAGAAGAGAATGGAAAACAAATGAATGGGATGAAGAATATTAATTTAATTTATGGGATTCTTACATTCATTTCAAGGGGCCAGAAATGAAACAAATATGTGCACATCCCTATTGATAATTGGCAGGTAGCCAATGTAATGCCAATTTTTTAAAAAGGGCTCCAGAGGAGATTCAGGAAATTAGAGAGCAGTGACTTTGATTTTAGTACAATGTAAAATGGTTAAACTTAAGAATAGAATTACTTGAGATATGGCTTTTTCAAAGGGAAGCCATGCCTTTCTAATCAGACACAAAAAGGTGTTGAATTAGCACAAGTCCGAAATGAGTAAGCAGTAGCATCAATCATCAAGGCTTCACTCATTCTAATGGAATGTATCTTCTAGTTGTGGATGTTAGGAGAGATTTACAAAAGAGAGGTTTATGCTTTGACTTAACCAAGTGGGAGCTGGAGATGGTGTCTGCTGACAATATATAAACTCCTGCCACTATCTTAGGGTATGGATTCTTAGTTAGATTTCAATTGTGGATTCTTAATTGGATTTCTGTTGTGATTCTTGGTTAATCTTTCAGAAGGCAGGATGTCTTTACCTAATGTTAATTATTTTTGCTAACTTATTAAACAGGTTTCTCCTGAGTGGCCCTCCTTCGGTCAACCATCTGACTAATTTTTTACTGTTTTGTGCTTTTTAATTCCTTTTTGGAAACCTTCCCTGTGAGAGCCTTGGTATCCCTTTACAGATGATTTGGGGAGTCTCTGTGTAAGATTAGATCAAAGAGTAGGGAAGATTCTGCTGCTTTCTATCTCACTTTCAGTGGATAGATCAGTCAGTGACCCATTGCAGAAGATTTTCAATCTTGAGTTATTTTTTTCAATGACTGTCTTTTAGATTTGTGAATCGTGTCCTCGATCGTCTTAACGATCGATTTCGGCTGGGAGGGGGAGGGAATCATATTGTTGCCATTTGGGTGTTTAAAGTATCGTGAAAATCGTGAAAATCGTGAGCCGGCACACTAAAACCCCCTAAAACCCACCCCCGACCCTTTAAATTAAATCACCCACCCTCCTGAACCCCCCCCCCAAATGCCTTAAATTACCTGGGGGTCCAGCGGCGGTCCGGAACGGCAGCGGTCTGGAATGGCCTCCTGCAATTGAATCGTGTTGTCTTCAGCCAGCGCCATTTTTCAAAATGGCGGCGCAAAATGGCGGCGGCCATAGACAACATGATTCGACTGCAGGAGGTCGTTCCGGACCCCCGCTGGACTTTTGGCAAGTCTTGTGGGGGTCAGGAGGCCCCCCAAGCTGGCCAAAAGTCCCTGGGGGTCCAGCGGGGGTCCGGAAAATGATCTCCTGCCGCGAATCGTTTTCCGTATGGAAAATGGCGCCGGCAGGAGATCGACTGCAGGAGGTCGTTCAGCGGCGGTCCAGAACCCTTGCTGAACAACCTCCTGCAGTCGATCTCCTGCCGGCGCCATTTTCCGTACGGAAAACGATTCACGGCAGGAGATCATTTTCCGGACCCCCGCTGGACCCCCAGGGACTTTTGGCCAGCTTGGGGGGGCCTCCTGACCCCCACAAGACTTGCCAAAAGTCCAGCGGGGGTCCGGAACGACCTCCTGCAGTCGAATCGTGTTGGTCTATGGCTGCCGCCATTTTGCGCCGCCATTTTGAAAAATGGCGCCTGCTGAAGACAACACGATTCCTTTCAGGAGGCCGTTCCGGACCGCTTCCGTTCCAGACCGCCGCTGGACCCCGAGATAATTTAAGGCATTTTTTGTCGGGGGTTCGGGAGGGTGGGGGATTTAATTTAAAGGGTCGGGGGTGGGTTTTAGTGTGCCGGTTTTCCTGCCCTCCCCCTTCCCCCGATTTACGATTTTTTGACGATAAATCGAGGGAATTGGTATTGTATCGTGGCCCTAACGATTTTTGACGATTTAAAATATATCGGACAATATTTTAAATTGTCAAAAAACGATTCACATCCCTACCGTCTTTTCCTTTGGGAGACAAGAAGGTTTATCCACCCTTCCTGTCCCTTACTTTGGTTGTTCCCTTTTGAGTTAATGTTTATTTTTGTTCCTTTCATGATTGAGTGTCCTTGGTACCAGGACCCTGTTTCCAAACCATTGGGAGATGAGGTATGTTTCACTTAGGAAGAGTCTGAGAATTAGAGCTTTCATTAGAGAGATATGGATTCCTGTTCATTACCAGAGGAAAGAAACTGATGCCATTGTTCAAGGGTTGTTTTTTCTACTGACCCAAGTAAGCTGCATGAGAAAAGAGTGTCAACTTGATGCTATCAAAAGGAGATTTAAGATATTTAAGAAGACAGCAGGAGAAGTATGAGGATTCAGACTTCTTGTGTTCTGATAAGTAATCGGGAATACATTCTAACATTCTACAGTGGGGAGAAGCTCCAGCAAAATTTTGGAATTGGAATAATGATTACACTTTCTTCAATCTGAATAATTGAAAGGAGGAGGACACAATTTGTTAAAGACTTGACTTCCATAAATTCAAATAAGGATGAAGTCACTAATTTATTAAACCTTTTTCTTTATTATTGTTCATCAATTTTATTTAAAACCAGAATACTGTAAAGAATCTTCAGTCAATTTATCAACTATCAGTAAAGGAGTTGGAAATCACATTGCCTCTCAGTGCGATTATTGCTACAATAGACTGTGGAGATTATCAGTGCTGTCTACAGGGATTGGAAAGGGGATGTGTAATTTGGTTAAAGTGAAAAGGCCTTAAAACTATGCTTCCCTCCATAAGGCACCCTGGAGCTCAAAAGTAAGAAGCTATCCACGGAGAACTTTTGCAAATGGAGCTATTTTATTTCTATGTACACTTAGGTTTAGTATCTGGGTCTTATCCCACCCAGGGATTACACATGAATGCATAAATCTCACTTACATGGGAAAGCAGAGATGCTCACTACCACTCTGAAACCATTTTGAACACATGATATAATTAATTTTATTCCCCTTAGTCAAATAACCTTACAAAGTATTTTTTGCCAGCCCCCTTGAATTTGACAGAATCAGGCACATGAGGAAAAAATTTAGCAAATATAAGACTCAAAAACATTATTGTTGGGGGAGGAGTCAAGATGGCCGCTGCTGTAGGACGCTGAGTCTCACTGCTCTGCATCCTAACATTTCCTTTGAATTCTTTGGTTGAAAATGCCGCACAAGAGGAAGGGAAAAGTTATAGTCTATCCTCTGGACCTACCTGGCCCTACAAGGCAGCGATTTATGACTGACTTCGCGATACCAGGTACTCAGGTGGGGGCTCCAAAAGCCGCTGCGGAAGTCCAGAGAGGACTGGGACTCTCGCCTGGCGAGGTCATTCTGAGCCCTCCTGACCCCCGGGGTCTGCGTTGCAGCTCTCCCCTCACTGCTGTCGCTGGGACTGCAGTTGCCAATCCAAGTTTGATTGGGCAAACCCAGCATGGAGGAACCAGTGACATTACAGGAGTTGGGACTAGATTATTGGGTCTTTCTCCACTGGACAATGGACGAGAGACCTCAGAGAGGGGAAACCCGGATTTGGGAGCCGACTCACCAGGAACATCGGGCGTGCAGCCCCGACGGGAGGAGGTAGGAACTGATATTCTGGTGCACTGGGAGTTTAAAAAACCAGCGGAAATAACATTGGAATCCCTGTAGGATCTAATGATGGTAAATGCCCGGACCCTCAGAGAACAGTCTCAGCAGATGGGAAATATTGATAAAAGACTGGATTTGGTGGACAAAGAACATAAAGAAAAATTTCATGAACAAGCTATGGTTATTCAAGATATTTCTGTTAAAGTAAAACAGCTTCAAGATTTAAGTACCTCTCTTATGAAAGATCGAATGATATCTCAAAAAAGAATTGAATCAATTGAAAATTACCTGTGACATATGATCGTAAGAGTGGTGAACTTTCCCAAAGTTATGGGAGAACCTGCAATGGTGACTTTTAAAAGATACATGATTGAGATACTAAAGATCCTTGAAGAATTGTTGCCTTCTTTAAAGAAAGTTTTATTTTTGCCTATTAAAAGAGATGTTTCTCAATTACCTCTTGGGGAGAACAGGGTTGACTTAGTAAACTTAACGGAGTATCTAGAAAATACAGATATGGAAGTTATAGAAAGGGCAGTTTTCTTTGTTTCCTTTTTCACCGAACCAGAAAGGGCACAGATGATGAAAGCATATTTTCAAAATATCAATACTCCCTTTATGGGAGCCAAGGTTAGGGTCTATCCAGACCTTTCCAGGGCTACCCAACAGCAGAGGAAGATGTTTATAAATATGCGCCCTGACGGGCGGATTTTAAATGCCCTGCCCATGTAAATCCGGCCGGATTTACGCGAGCAGGGCCCTTGCGCGCCGGCGTGCCTATTTTGCATAGGCTGCTGGTGCGTGCAGAGCCCTGGGACGCGCATAAGTCCCGGGGCTTTTAAAAAGGGGCGTGTCGGGGCATCTCCAAATGACGCAGCGTTTCGGGGGCATGACGCGGCATTTGGGAGCGGGCCCAGGGGCATGGCGCCGGCCCGGGGGCTTGGCCGCGCCCTCCGGAACAGCCCCCGGGTCGGGTCTTGGTGTGCCAGCAGCCCGCTGGCGCACACGGATTTATGTCTGCCTCCGGTAGGCGTAAATCCATGCATAAAGGTGGGGGGGAGTTTAGATAGAGCCGGGGGGGGGGGCTGGGTTAGGTAGGGGAAGGGAGGGGAAGGTGAGGGGAGGGCGAAAGAAAGTTCCCTCCAAGGCCACTCCAATTTCGGAGCGGCCTCGGAGGGAACGGAGGCAGGCTGCGTGGCTCGGCGCACGCAGGCTGCCCAAAATCGGCAGCCTTGCGCGCGCCGATCCAGGATTTTAAGAGATATGTGTGGCTACGCGCGTATCTTATAAAATCCAGCGTACTTTTGTTTGCACCTGGTGCGCGAACAAAAGTACGCAATCGCGCTATTTTTTAAAATCTACCCATGAGGTTTTAGCCAAAAGGGCAAGTTTCGTCTTAAGATTTCCATGCAAATGCATCGTAAAGAATGCTGGAAATACATATATTTTTTTTTACGCCCGAACAGCTGAGGCAGTTCCTGGAGGGTGGGACATAATCCATGTATAAGGGGGCATATAGTAAGTTGAGGCCTATACAGCAGTTTTAAGTGGATATATAATTTCCTTTGTTCTCCTTTGATTTTCCTTTGTCTTTCTTCCCCCTTTTTTTTCCAATGAAAAGCATTTAAAGTAATTTCTAGCATATGTATTAGTGATACATGTGGATGTATGTATAATTCTTCATGATTTGAATTTCTGTATTTCCTTACTAGAGTGCCTTGTTATAATTATTTGAAAATTAATAAAATATACATTAAAAAAAAAAACATTTTTGTTTTTTCATCCACAAAATTTTGAGAGACTCCTATAAATTATGGGTCTGAGCCATACATCTGTAGGAACATATACCTCTCCATAAAAAAGAGATACACACTAAGAAGTAAACTTTCAGTCCCGCGTGCCTGCGCACATGTGCATGCATTTGCTGGGGCGTGCACATGGATGTGCTGATTTTATAATATACACGTGTATATGCACACATGTGCACATGAATGCCGTCTTGAGTGCATAAGTGGGGGGAATTTTAGTAGGTAAGCGCAGTGATGCACTAGAGCTTTGTTCCATTTTCTCCCAGTTTGCCCCAATAAAGAAGAGGACTTCCTAAACCCCCTACCTAACTTGCCTCCCTTTTACCCCATTAGCCCTGAGTCTTATAACCCCAGTGATTAGCTTTATTTTATTGTTACACAACTTACCCACCATCCATAGGAGTAGTAAAGTTTCACGATAAGCGATCCCTGTGCATGCTTGTGCATGTAACTGACTTCATGGTGCAGTTCCAGGCCACCCAAGCCCCATCCAGACCATGCTCACATTCCACCCCTTTCTCACAAAACTTTTTTTATGCACGTACTGGAAGATATACACTTTGCCGTAGTCCTTTTAAAATCCATGCGGCTGGCATGCGTCTGAGTCTCATGAGTATCTCCCGGTTTTGAGTGCGCAAGCCATTGAAAATCGACCAGCAATAGGTGAAATTTCAAAAGAGTTACACATGTAAATGTAACATACAATTGTAGTAATTTTAGAAATCCAGTTTTACGCATGTAAATGCTTTCGAAAATAAAGCTGTATGAAAAGTCAGACTGACTGATTTGACTTTTTCTGCTTTTTAGGGTTTGTTTTTTTTTATTGGTTATCTTTCCTATGTACAGGCAAAACACATTAAGCCTTCATTGATGAATTGGATCATTTGAAATTATAGGTTCATAGGTTTGTTGATCCATCACTGGAACCATGAAGGGGAGCTAATAATCTCATATTATCAACACTGATCATAAGGACATAAGAATTTGCCATGCTGGGTCAGACCAAGGGTCCATCAAGCCCAGCATCCTGTTTCCAACAGAGGCCAAACCAGGCCACAAGAACCTGGCAAGTACCCAAACACCAAGAAGATCCCATGCTACTGAAGCAATTAATAGCAGTGGCTACTACCTAAGTAAACTTGATTAATAGCAGTTAATGGACTTCTCCTCCAGGAACATATTCAAACCTTATTTGAACCCAGCTACACTAACTGCACTAACCACATCCTCTGGCAACAAATTCCAGAGCTTAATTGTGCATTGAGTGAAAAAGTATTTTCTCTGATTAGTCTTAAATATGCTACTTGCTAACTTCATGGAATGCCCCCTTGTCCTTCTCTTATCCAAAAGTGTAAATAACCGATTCACATTCACTCGTTCAAGAACTCTCATGATCTTAAAGACCTCTATCATATCCCCCCTCAGCCATCTCTTCTCCAAGCTGAAGAGCCCTATCCTCTTAAGCCTTTCCTCTTAGAGGAGCTGTTCCATTCCCTTTATCATTTTGGTTGACCTTCTCTGTACCTTTTCCATTGCAACTATATCTTTTTTTGAGATGCGGCGACCAGAATTGTACACAGTATTCAAGGTGCGGTCTCACCATGGAGTGATGCAGAGGCATTATGATATTTTCCGTTTTATTAACCATTCTCTTCCTAATAATTCCTAACATTCTGATTGCTTTTTTGACTGCTGCAGCACACTGAGCTGGTGATTTCAAAGTATTATCCACTATGATGCCTAAATCTTTTTCCTGGGTGGTAGCTCCTAATATGGAGCCTAACATTGTGTAACTACAGCAAGGGTTATTTTTCCCTATATGCAACACCTTGCACTTGTCCACATTACATTTCATCTGCCATTTGGATGCCCAATCTTCCAGTCCTACAAGGTCCTCCTGTAAGATATCACAATCTGCTTGTGATTTAACTACTCTGAATAATTTTGTATCATCCGCAAATTTGATAACCTCGCTCATCGTATTCCTTTCCAGATCATTTATAAATATATTGAAAAGCACCGGTCCAAGTACGGATCCTTGAGGCACTCTACTGTTTACCCTTATCCACTGAGAAAATTGACCATTTAATCCTACTCTCTGTTTCCTGTCTTTTAAGCAGTTTGTAATCCTCGAAAGGACATCGCCTTCTATCCCATGACATTTTAGTTTTCTAAGACCCTCTCATGAGGGACTTTGTCAAACTCCTTCTGAAAATCCAAATATACTACATCTATTGGTTCACCTTTGTCCACATGTTTATTAGCCCCTTCAAAAAAATGAAGCAGATTTGTTAGGCAAGACTTCCCATGGGAAAATACATGTTGACTGTGTTCCATTAAACCATGTCTTTCTATATGCTCTGCGATTTTGATCTTTAGAATAGTTTCCACTATTTTTCCCGGCACTGAAGTCAGACTCACTGATCTATAGTTTCCCGGATCACCCCTGGAGCACTTTTTAAATATTGGGGTTACATTAGACACTCTCCAGTCTTCAGGTACAATGGATGATTTTAATGATAGGTTACAAATTTTAACTAATAGATCAAACATTTTATTTTTTAGGTCCTTCTGTACCCTAGGATGCATACCATCCAGTCCAGGTGATTTGCTACTCTTTAGTTTGTCAATCTGGCCTATTACATCTTCCAGGTTCACAGTAATTTGGTTCTGTTCATCTGACTCATGACCCTTGAAAATCATCTCTGGAACTGGTATCTCCCCAACATCCTTATTAGTAAACACGGAAGCAAAGACTTCATTTAGCAATGGCCTTATCTTCCCTAAGAACCCTTTTAACCCCTCCATTATCTAATGATCCAACCAACTCCCTCACAGGTTTCTTGCTTTGGATATATTTTAAAAAGTTTTATTTAGGAGTTTTTGCCTCTAAGGCCAACTTCATTTCAAATTCTCTCTTCGCCTGTCTTATCAATGTTTTACACTTAACTTGACAATGCTTATGCTTTATCCTATTTTCTTCAGATGGATCCTTCTTCCAATTTTTGAATGATTTTTTTTGGCTAAAATAGCCTCTTTCACCTTACCTTTTAACCATGCCAGTAATCGTTTTGCCTTTCTTCCATCTTTCTTAATGCGTAGAATACATTTGGACTGTGCATCTAGGATTGTATTTGTAAACAATGTCCATGCCTGTTGAACACTTTTAACCTTTGCAACTGCACCTTTCAGTTTTTTTCTAACTATTTTCCTCATTTTATCAATGTTTCCCTTTTGAAAATTTAGTGTTAGAGCTGTAGATTTACTTATTTTCCCCTTCTAGTTATTAGTTTAAATTTGATCATTTTATGATCACTATTGCCAAGTGCCCCCCACCACCATTACCTCTTTCACCAAACCCTGCATTCCACTAAGAATTAAATCTAAAATAGCTCCCTCTCTTGTTGGTTCCTGAACCAATTGCTCCATGAAGCAATCATTTATTACATCCAGGAACTTTATGTCTCTAGCAAGTCCTTATGGTACTTTTACCCAGTCAATATTGGGGTAAGTGAAATCTCTGATTATTATTGCACTGCCAAATTGGTTAGCTTCCCTGATTTCTCTTAGCATTTTATCATCTGTCTGACCATTTTGTCCAGGTGGATGGTAGTATATTCCTATCACTATAATCTTATCCAACACACATGGGATTTCTACCCATATAGATTCTACTGAGCATTTAGTCTCTTGTATGATCTTTATCCTGTTCGACTCTATACCCTCCCGGACATAAAGTGCCACACCCCCACCAAGTTGATCCTCCCTATCATTGCGATATAATTTGCACCCTGATATGGCACTGTCCCATTGGTTATCCTCCTTCCACCAGGTCTCTGTGATGCCAATTATGTCAATCTCATCATTTGCTGCTATACACTCTAACTCTCCCATCTTACTTCTTAGACTTCTGGCATTGGAATACAGACCTTTCGAAGTGTGTTTTTTGTTTGTATTAACAACCTGCTTTTCAGTTCTTAGAGATAATTTGGAAATCTTTAGCTCAGGTGATTTTTTACATATAGGCACATGGACTACGTTTGCTTTTATTGGAACCTCTCTGTTGGGATGCCCTAACTCTTATGTTTCATTAGTATCCTTCAAGGATACATTTCTCCGAACCATGCACTGCAAAGTGACTGTCAGCTTTCCCCTTTGTTGTATTTTAAAAGCTGCTCTATCTCCTTTTTAAAAGTTAGTGCCAGCAGCTTGGTTCCACTCTGGTTAAGGTGGAGCCCATCTTTTGGAAAAGTCTCCCCCTTCCCCAAAAGTTCCCCCAGTTCCTTACAAAACTGATTCCCTCTTCCCTGTACCATATTCTCATCAACGCATTAAAACTCTGGAGCTCTGCCTGCCTCTGGGGACCTGCACGTGGAACAGGAAGCATTTCAGAGAATGCCACCCTGGAGGTTCTGGATTTCAGCTTTCTACCTAAAATCCTAAATTTGGCTTTCAGAATCTCTCTCCCACATTTTCCTATGTCATTGGTGCCGACATGTACCATGACAGCCGGCTCCTCCCCATCACTGTCTATAATCCTAGCTAGGTGATGTATGAGGTCTGCCACCTTCGCACCAGGCAGGCAAGTAACCAGGCGGTCCTCACATCCAGCAGCCACCCTGCTATCTACATTTCTGATAATTGAATCACCAACTATGATGGCCAGCCTAACCCTTCCCTCCTGGGCAGTAGCCCTGGGAGAATTGTCCTCAGTGTGATTCTCTTTATGTTACACTTTCTCCTACATCTCAAGAGCTAACTGAAATCTCTGGCACCTTATACTCCCAGAAACATTTCTTTTTAAATTAAAATGGTAAAATACTAAAGACTATCAAATCTGATACTGAAATCTTTATTCAGACAGGTGATATTATATATTTTCAGTCATGTCTGTGATCCCTGTCCTTACTGATCATAGCATTTGATGGCAATTAATCCAAATAATAAATAAGTATATAAATATTCAGAGCAGGTTACATACATACATACATATCAATACTCTTAGAAAAGGAATTAACAGGGTTGCATGTAACTACAGTGTAATCATGTTACAAAAATGATTTTTACATTTTTGAACAATCTTTCTAGGTCATCTTTAAATGAATAGTGTTGCCTTTCTGAAACTGCAGTATTTTGTCAGTAAGACATTGTGAACAAGTTACATCTAAGGTCAAATAGGTCCACATAGCAAAACACAGATCTATGCTGATGTTCCTGCTGCATTTCATCCAGTGTTGCAGAAATAAATTACAGACACAGCTGAGAGGTTTTACAGAAGAAAATCATAAATATTAACTTATTTTTTACATTTAGAACACTGCCAAAATTTGCAGTCTCTATACTTAAATCCCTTTTTGAGAACATATAATTCTGTACATCTGGGTAAATAGAAAAGCAGATTAAACAAAACAAAAAAAAACATATTTCTGCTTCTGATAGAATATTTATATTCCAAAATCCCATAGTACAAACTGCAGATGCGTTCACTGTAAAATTCATGGAATTATTTAAAACTGTTCTTTACTGCTCTGAAATAAATGTTCATAATTATCTTCAAACTTGCTATTTTTAATTGTTGTGCATATTTGTAGTAAAAAAATGTCCTGGCTTCCAAAAGGTACTTCTACAAGCTCTCTCTTCTGTCTTATTATATTCTATAATATCTAAAGAATTCCTGATAGATTCTTAACTGGGTATGAGAAGGTGAAATGTGAGCAATATCAGAATCTAAACTGACATAATGTTGTCCTTATTCTGATAGCTCCCATTAACCCATTTCCTTTAGTAGCTAAGCACTTATGGAGCACTGAATTGAGATCCTTGGAGGTGCTTCAGGGCAGCAGCAGTTAATAGAGTTCCTCCTTTCCTTTCTACCCCTCCCTTCAAGAATCAGGACATTATGTTAGACACGCATGTCCTCCTTAGCCAGTCCATAGAAGGATTAACAATGTCACCTGCTAAGGCTCATGGTTACACAGTGTTTCAAATGAGGTTTTCTATTGCATAGGATTGCCTATCATATCTGCTTTATAAAGCAGCAGAGGTGATTAAGTCAATGAAATGGCTCAATTGACTGACCCATCGTTCCACTGTTTTGTTTCCCTGTACAGTTTTACTGCATAGAATGGCATTGACAATTGGGCAGTTTTAATGTTAATAGGAAAGTACATTTTTGGAGTTAAATTGTGTGGTAAAAAATACAATTATTTTAAAGCACCTTGATGAAAGTAAAATTTGTAAGTGATTCACAAAACAGTACAGGTCTCTAAACAAACTGCCAATTTCTGTGGTCATGCAGAAAGAAGTCTGTTTCAGAATGTAACGTAATTTTTCCTCTTTTAGCCATCTATGCTGAAGGATAATACGTGATATGCAATATACTATATATTAAAGTATTACTATTCCCTTGACTGGCTGACAGAAACATTTCAGTTCAAACTAAGAAAAAAAAGCCTGGTAAGTTTACCCCCTTAAACTATTAGTAACCATACAATCCACAAGGGGCAATTTACCTAAATGGCTGTCTCCAGTATCATAGTTTGTGGTATATGCCACTGACTGGGCTATATTAAGCACTCAAGTATAATCGTATATCGGTATTAGATTATTTAAGAACATAAGAACATGCCATACTGGGTCATCAAACCCAGCATCCTGTTTCCAACAGTGGCCAATCCAGGCCATAAGAACGTGGCAAGTACCCAAAAACTAAGTCTATTCCATGTTACCATTGCTAGTAATAGTAATAGCTAGTAATAGCTAGGGGTGTGCATTCTTTTCCAACATATTGGTAATCCGCAACATATAAGGCCATATTTGGTGTATTCGTGGGGAAGTGAAACTCATTTGATGCTGTAACTTTTTTTGTTTTTTTCTTTGCACATAAAATAATTTAAAAAGTAATTTTCCCTTTGACTGTCACCAGGAAACCAGGCAAAATGAATGCCTACATTACTTATCTTATGAGGCCAAGATGGGTTCTGTAGCTTGACTAAATCCCAGTACTATTTCCATTGTGGGTAATGCCCGACACTGCCAGTGTTTTGATGGATACCATCTGCATCAGCGGCCAGGAAGAACTAAATATGTTTCATCTCTGTCAAATATCTTACTCTATATGATGTCATACAGAAACAATTGCCAAAGAACTACCCCACACAGCACATACCACCCAGACATATGGCTACTAACTGGCTCTCAACAGCTTTGTTCCACATGGTAAGATGTTCTCTTTCTTTTCATACAATAATTGAACGAGATGTTCTCAGTACCCAGCTCCAGCATTCACTAGTATCATTGATATGAGCAAGTTTCTTCAAAATAGGAAAATCTGGAACAATTACAAACATTTTTTTAAATGATTTGTTATGCTTTATTTTATTTAAAATAAAACCCCAAATTTGAAGGGAATCAGAAAATTCCCTTCATATATTTGGAAACTCCACAGCTGATTAAATCAGCTTGATAGAAACACACTCAGGCTTTCTGACAACCTAAAGCAGATTTTTCAGATTCCATTAACTTCCATCTAGTATCTATCAGGAAAACTCTGACAAATTTCCTCATCAGATTTGGATGAAATTCAAAATCCACATGTTTTAGGCTTGACTGCAAATTATTTGCACATCTCTAATCATCTTATATTACAGTGCACCATTTAGTTCTTCAATTTAAGCAATTGCAAGTTTCTGTTCCTCATAATATTCTGCTTTTAATTATATCATATGTCTCTAAAACAAACCATGATTGTGACATATTAAAATCTTTCCACTACCATAAATCATGCTGATATTTTTTATAACACCCAACTACCAATGTATTTCTTATAGAGGCATTATAAAGCCATGTGAGTGACACTGTGTCTATGACTGAGCCTAAATGTGTCTAAGGCTGAGTGATGGAGGTTGTGGCTATGTGTACATATGAGGCACTAAGAAGGATGTGTATGGGGTGCTGTCAGCTGTACTATGAGTGTGTATCTGAGGCTGAATGAGGGCAAATGGGATTGCATATGTGTATCTGTGGCCTTGGCTATTTGTACGTAAGCATGATGGAGACTGCATGAAGGAGGTAATAATGGTGTCAGACTGAGTTAGTGAGGACAGTTGTGCATACTGGGCATGAGCATATATGTCTTCACCAGTTAGTGGCCATTGTTGTTGCCACTATGCTGCTTCTCTCCCCACCTGCTGCCATTGCAGGTAGAGAGCACAGCTGCTGACTCCTCGAACCCATGCTGTAAGTCCCTGTATGTGTGTGTGTGCATGCAGGCAGGCAAATCAGAGTACAGCCAATAGAAAATGAAAGGTGGGGATTGCACAGAGAGGGGATATCACATACATCACAAAAACTGCAGAAGGAACCTGAGAAACTGAGATGCATTGTGTATGTGCTGACCTATTAATTGTGCATTTAGTGACAGTCAGAGGCTGTTGCTGTACCTTAGAGGGAGGAGAGCCTGAGGCTTTCTAGGGAAGTGACAGCGACATAGCAAGGATGAGTTTTTGAAAACTAGGGAGGGAAGCTGATGAAAGGGAAGAATGTTCCAGTAAAGAGGCATGGAGAAACATCCAGAAACAGGACTAGCAAGGGCATCTGTAACTGGGGGGGGGGGGGGGGGGGGGAAATGGTGGTATGCACCTGCACCTGTTAGGGCCCATGGCTGATCACCACTGTGAATGAACCAGTGCTCTGTGTAGCAGTCACTATCAGTGAAACTGATCTAATGCCAAAAAGTGGAATATAAATCAAATAAATAAATAAATAGATGGTGCAGCATAGAGATACCCAAATGAGAATCATAATTATGGGTAGCTGACAGTCTGTGTGTTTTTGTTACCTGTGTAAAACACAGTGCAGAGTTATGTTGGTTAAAAGTTAGATGTAATTTATTTTTCTGATATCAATCTTTTGTTCCTATATAGTTGTAAACCGATGTGATGTGCAAACGAACATCGGAATAGAAAAGCAATAAATAAATAAATAAATATTCACACATCCCTTCCTACCTGTGTCCTTTGTTACATGCCACCCATGGTCTCAAAGGCTGGAACGAAATAGTCATCCCCTAAACTGTGTGTATGTATCTGTGAACTCTGCATAGAACAGGACCTATTCCCTAACTTATGGCATGCATTAATTCACATTTTTTACCTCGGCTCCTATTATTTTTAATGGTGTCTGTTAACTATTAATAGAATCTAAAATTTGCAAACTAATTTTACAAACCTACAAGAATTTTCAAAGATGATAATTTCCATGAATAAGCAAGAGGCTATACAAGTCTACATTGATTTCAAAAGATTTTCCTGACTCATGGAAATCTGGAGCAAGAAGATCCAAAAATGTTACTGCTGAATTTGGGGGAAATCCCAAAATTCCATTGAAATCACAATCTGGGTGAAATTTTCCTAGTTTGAATTTAATCTCAAATTACTCACATACCTTTTTCTGTGACTATGTTTTGATTGTGTAGATTGGTGCCTTGAAGAGAGTAAATGATAAAAAGCAGAGAAAGGTATAATGATAAAGAAATATGAGGGGGTCACATGATGTTGCATTGCTAGGTGGTTGCAACTCCCCTGGGCTCCCGGCCTTGCAACCATCAAATAGCTCTTTTTTTTTTTTTTTTTTTACATAATTTCAACTCTGCATCCTTCAATGATGGCAGATAGGATTGCTAAAAAGTCCCTGCCGCTGATGTGGGGGAAGCAAGCTATCCGAGCAAAGAGATCTTGACGCAAGCCAGCAGCAGACCGAGTGACCTGTGCCGAGGAGAATGTGTCCGATGATGATAAAAAATGGACACACTGTCCTGGCAGACATAACCGAAGTGGGGAACGCCGCCATTAGCCAGCTGGGGGAAAAAATCCATATAAGCCTGGACTCTAAACTGGAGTCAGGTGATTTCAACCATGGGCGAAACCACCGTGAGACAGGACACCCTAACCGAGCACATGGAGGAACTAGAGATGATCCTCATCATGACCCAACAGAGGCCAGAAGTTTTGGAATGAGGTCATAGGGTGGTATCCGAGAAACAAGTCAATCTTGAACACAGGAGTTGCTGCAACAATATTCACCTCCTCAGTGTGCAGGAGTGAGCGGAGGGCTCGGACCATTTGAGGATTTTTTCTACCTTGTTGCCTACCCTGCTGAATGTCCCCTTCAAAGGGGGCAGGGTAAAGTTGGACTAAGTCCACAGAGCTTTGGCACCCCTATCTAAGGAAAATGAATGACCAAAAATGGTCATATGAGTGCACAACTTTCAGGATATATGCTGCCTCCTAGATGCCAACAGAAAATTAAAGAGAGATAACCTATAAGGAACATCACCTCTTTATTTTTCAGGACTATTCAGCTGAGGTGCAAAAGTACAGAGCTGCATTGGCAGATGTTAAATAGGAGTTCTGCAATCTGGGCCTGACCTATGCAATGTTGTATCCCGCCCATGGAGGCAAATAGAAGGTTTGTGAGTCAGTGAAGGCTGCACATGAGTTTATTCAGAAGCTTTGGAGGGCAATGGCAAATGCACCTGATGACGCCCCTTGAAGGATTTCAAGGCTCTATATCCTTTTCTTATTTGCTCTTAAGGGATGCTCTTTTAGAGTTGTCCTTTTTCTGGTGCATCATTCCTCAAAGAGTGATATGGCCTAGTTATGTTTACATGAAAGCCCTGAGCTGTCTCACATGTGTTAATTGATTGTTTGTTGACAATTTGGCTGCTGAGATCAGGGAGGGGTGGTAGTGGTGGTGGTGGGGATCTGGGTGGTTGCAGGTGGGATATGTTGAGGATGTTGGCTTGGGTATTGGGGTTGCTGTTATGGGGTATGTTTTCCTTGTCCATTTCTGTCCAATTCAGTGGTGTCTTCAAGATCCATGACATTGGGATCTCAATGCATCCTTCGGCGTTGTCAAGTTTCATCCCTGTGTTCCACCTTTGTGGTAGCACATTGTTCAACTCTTTTTGAGAATTCCATGACATCCACTTCATCGGCTGGTCATCACTCTAACTGGACTGGACACATTGCCATGGATGGGGGAGGGGTGTTTCTGGTTATCCTTACTGTGGCGGGCATTGGGGTGGGATTGTTTCGGTATTGTGGGATATGAGTACTTGTCTGAGCAGGGTTGTTGTATGGGAACGGGGGCTGGTTCTGGGTGTTTCCCCACAAGTCCACATTTTTCCTATGGGAAAAAGGGTGGGGAGGGAGGAGGGGAATTTGGGTCACACTGTTGTCTGTTTTCCCCTACAACAGGAATGTTTTTGATTATAGATAGGGGGGAGGGATGGGAATACAGGGTGGGAGGGGGGCTTGCACAGTTATTTATGGTTGGTTGGAATTACATAAAATAGGGATCAAGCATTCATGGGGACTTTTTCTCTCAAGAAATGCTGAACAAAGATTTTTCTCCCTTTCCTTATGGCTAATGCACCTCTCAAACTTTTCTCTCTGAATGTGCGGTTCTCCAGTTATGCAACGGCAAATTTTAGATTACTTCAAAGAGTAGGGGACTCAGCTTGTTTTTCTTCAAGAAACGCACTTGACAGATGCAGAGCATCATAATCTAGCCTTGGATTGGGTGGGACATGTTAAATATGCTTCCTACAACCAGGGGCGGATTGTGGGAAAATAGTGGCCCAGGGGATTTTTCTCCATACTGGCCCATGGATACCCAATTACACATACAATTTGGTGAGTCACCAAATACAGAAAAAAGGGACCATAAAATATACACAGAAATGCACAGACAAACTGAACTGGAAATCACAACAAGTTAGACTGTATGTAATGCAGCAATGGAAAAACAGAAAATACCATAATTCCTCATAAAACATCAAACAATAAAATCAAGAACTATAAAACATCATAGGAACAACATAGAAAAATGATACTAAAAATATATATTTCAAAACTGCTGATGAATAGAACCTCCAGTAATTTAACTCAGGGAAATTTTCAAAAATTTGTGTATAACACCAATAAAATATTTGAAAAGAGCAGACATCAAATAATATTCAATAATTAAAACTAATAAGAATTTTAAAAAGCCCCTGCTGTCCCCTTCTGTGGGAGCTCTTGATTTCCAGTCACCCTGATATTGTCGATGATTAGGAGGTTATCCTCTCTCTCTCACACATACTCACATGTCCATTCTCTCTCACACATACACTGTCACATACATACACATTCATGCTCTTATATCCACCATAACCTCTCGCTTTCACTGACACTGACACACTCTCAGGCTCTAAGACACTCTCTCCCCCTCCACACAAACCCCAGCTCCCTCACATACACACAAACACACACACCCAGGCAAGCTCCCAGTCATTCTCACACACACACACTGACCCCCAGGCAGGCTCCCATTCATTTTCACACCACAGCCTCCCCATCCCCCAGGCATGCACACATTCATTCTCACACACACAGACCCCCAGGCAGGCACTCATGCATTCACACACATACACCCCCAGGCAGAGTCCCATTCATACACATACACACTCTCTTTTGCCAGCAACCTCGGAACCTCTCTCATTCCTCTGCTGCCACTGTCACTGCTGCCACATGGCTATTGGGGAGGTGCCGATTGCTGCTACTGACACTGAAGCCCATTCTGCTGCCTCCTCTGTTCAGGCCCAGTGGGCTTCCACTTTCTCCATGCTGATCTCATACATTGTGAAATATGCATAGAGAAAGTGTTATTCTTGCACATTCCCAAAGATGACATGTGCCATTCACTAAAAAGTATATATTTTTTTTTTACCTCTGCTGTCTGATCTTAGTTTTCTAATTGGTTGGTCACAGGCTTTTTTTTTCCACCTTCCCTTTCTTATTTTTTTTTTGCCAATTCCTTTTATATTGTCTTTTTTTCTGTTTCTTTTCTCTCCATCTTCTTCCCTCAAACACACAGTCAGGTTCTCATTCTAAATTGCATTTTTCTCTCTCACACATACAGGCTCTCACTGTCACATGCTCTCTCTCATACAATCATTCATACACAGGCTCTCATTGTCACATGCTCTCTCTCTCACACACACAGGCTCTCTATAACTCCCACATGCTGTCTTGCTCAAGCACAGGCTCTCACTGTCACATGCTCTCTTTCATACAATCATTCATACACACAGTCTCTCACTGGCACATGCTGTCTGAGTCTCACACACACAGAGGCTCTCACATGCTGTCTCTGCAAACATTCAGGTCCTCACTCTCACACACAATCTCTCAACTCATCTCATACACGTGCACACACACTCTACAGACCCTCAGCCTCACCCAAAGATGAGATTTGTTCAATGTTCTCTCCACCTAGCTTGATGTTACCCAGGTAGATAGTCCATCAAGCTAGGTTGAGAGAACCTTGCACAAATATCATCTTGGAGTGAGTTTCCTCATTCCAAAGATCATCAAATCTTCACAAGAGACCACTGTTCTGTTTGTACATCTCACGTTGAATATCAAAGTGGCCCCTAACCCCCTACACTAATACCTAAACCTCACCTCGACTTACTAGGTGGGCCTCCCATAGGGATACAAATACCTATCTAGGGAGAGGGCATTATGTCCATTTTCTCTCTCTCTCTTTCTCTCTCTCAACAATGGTCCCCCAGTAGTTGTATGCAGGAACTACAACAGGTATGGCACTTATTGCAAAGTCTGAAAATGTTATCACAATTTGTACTAACTTAGCTCTTCACATAGTTAATTAGTGCAAATTGTGATAAACTGTATATTAGCATAAGATACACCCTTTTGCTATCACATGCGATAATCACATTTTGATAAATCCAGGCCTATATTAGATCTAGATTGCAGTGGAATATGGGACCTGATGCAAGAGATAAAGTGGTGATCTACTTGGCAGCATAATAAACATAATGTAATAAACTCTGACAATCACTGGAGAGCAAAAGCTAAGAAAAACAACCGCAATAGCATTTTAGCATAGTAAATGATGCAATAAGGACATTTTTTAGAAAAATAATGAAAGGAACAATCCACAAGTTAAAAACTTGCAGGAGGTATGGACCATCCTTTAGTCCCAAACAAAATATATTCTGTGCATTAAAAACTATTGAATGAAATCCAAATGACTGTTGGAGTGGTTTAATAGTGAGGTGAAAGAAGAAATTAAAACCTAAAGGGCATCATTCAATAAATGGAAGGCAGACCTAAATGAGGAAAATAGGAAAGAACATAGGCACTGGAAAGTTAGATGTAAAAATTAATTCATTTTTTATTTATTTATAAAATTAAGCAGGCTAAGAGAGAATTTGAAAAGAAGCTTTCCATAGAGGTACATCTGATTTAAAAAGCCTGTGAGGAAGTCATTTGGGTTGTTAGATGATAAAAGTGTAAAAGGGTTGTGAGAGATGACAAGGAAATAGCAAATAAAACCTAAAAGAATTGTTTTCCTTTGCCTGTACTGAGGAGGATATCTAGGCCATACCCACACTAGCAAAATTTCATGTTGGCGATAACACTGAATGACTAGATTTTCACTGTGAAAATGGAGGACATTTAACTCAGATTGATGGACTAAAGAATAACAAATCACCTGGACTGGATGGTATTCACCTTAAAGGAATAAAAAATGAAATTGCAGACCTGTTCCTCGTCATTTTCAACCTTCATTTAAAACAGCCATGGTACCAGAAGATGAGAGGGTAGCCAATGTGACACCAATTTTTAAGATGATTCGTGAAACTATAGTCCAGTGCGCCTAATCTCTGTGCCAGGCAAAATGGTTGAAGCTATTCTTAAAAACAAAATTACTGTCCATATAAATAAATATACATATTTATTTATATGGACAGTAAAAAATCTTTAAATAAATAAATAAATAAATAAATAAATAAATATAGTTTTTCAAAGAGAAGTACTGTCTTACCAATTTACTATATATATTTGAAGTTGAAACTCGCTCAGTTTTTTTGTATTGTACTTAAAAATACTTGGACTTCCCTGTTTTTGCTTAAAGAGAAGTAACTCAAGAATTAGGTGAGTTACTTCTCTTTAAAGCAATAACAGGGAATCAATTTATTTTTAAGTGCAATTTAAAAATAACATAAAAAGACTGTCTTTGGACCGATTATGCATGACCCAGTTGTGCTGAAAGTTGAAAAAATAATATGAGTAACCTCAGCAGGGGTGGTATGATGGTCCTAATTAAAAAGTGAAATATAATAAGAGAAATTATTCAGGAACAGCACAAATTTAATAAAAAGCATGTCAATTTGCTATCTGGTATAGGTTCAACATTTTTGTAAGCCATACTGTGAAAGAGCTATTTTGAAAGGTTTATTTTTCTGCATATAATACCAAATACTGCAACACTTTAGCAATCTTATTCCTTTTACAAGAAAAGTTAGATACAAATACCATATCTCAAATCGCTGGACCTCATATACTTATGCAAGGTATTATATATACTGCATGCATATACTATTTAGTTATTAATCATTAACAATACTGGTACAGTAATGCTTTTTTGCATCAGTATAAGAACTGACTAAAATCAATTAGTTATATCTTTACCTGCCAATCTTTGTCTTTATTATTCCTGTCAATTGTCTTATGATAGATAGCAAGCAGGGTGAAGAGAAGAAAGGTAACTCAGTTGAAGATTGGGTCAGTGAATCATCCTTTTGCATCTGAATACATTTAAATTTGCATGATTCTGGAAATGTATGGCATCTTCAAGAGACAATAGGAGAGGTTTTTTTTCTCCTAAACATGAGTCAGTTTTATTAATGTTTTATTTATTCTTCTTGATTCATTCAATAGTGGAAGCTGTGGCGTCAATTCTCTTTTTTTTAGAATGCAAGTATTGCAAAAATATTTCACCAGACTTGAAAGAGAAGATTCTAGGGGTGTGCATTCGTTTTGAACGCATATGTAAAACGCAACTTATATTTTTAAAAGAGAAAAAAAAGGTTTGATGCGCAACGCATCGCGACTTCCAACTTATTCAACATAGCTATGTTGAATACGTTGAACCTAAATAAACACTTAAACCCCCCCACCCTCCTGACCCCCCCAAGACTTACCAAAACTCCCTGGTGATCCAGCGGGGAGTCAGGAAACCATCCCTGCATTCCTTTGTGATTTCCTCACGGCGCCGATAGCATTGTGTCACAGGGGCTGCCTGTGCCATTGGTCAGCCCCTGTCACATGGTCACGGCGCCATCTTGTGCTTCTACCACGTGACAGGTAGGTCATGTGGCAGGAGGTCACTCTGGGACCCCCGCTGGACCCAACCGGAACTTTTGGCCAGCTTGGGGGGGGCCTCCTGACCCCCCCAAGCTGGGGAGGGCGAAAGAAAGGGAACTTTCTTTCGCCCTCCCCTCACCTTCCCCTCCCTTCCCCTACCTAACCCACCCCCCTGGCCCTATCTAAACCCCCCCCCACACACCTTTATCCACGGATTTACGCTTCCCGGAGGGAGACGTAAATCCTTACAATATGCCATTCTTGTTACTGTTTTAGAAAGGCCTGAACTGGCTAGTTCCCTATTGTAAGTCATGGGCAATTCTGAGTGAAAAACTCATCCCCATACTCTGATTATGGACATTCATGTCATTGCCCTGGTCTTTCTAGATGTCCAGAGTGTTCTGCATGTTCCTCCTAGTTTATCTTAGGGAGGATTTAAGGGACTTTTGGGGAGATGGAAGTCAATGATGGGTATTTTCTTAAGCAATCAGTTGAGAGGGAAGGGGATTATGGGGTGGGGGATATTGTTTTCCGTAAAACTTTATCTTCTGGGAGAATGGAATAGGGGTAGGGATATCAGTGGACACATATGCACCCCTTCACCATCACCACCAGCAAATGTTTACATTTGGGCAGGAGGTATGCAGGAGGAGGGCAATGTCCCCATACTTTAAAAGTTATTGGGTAGGAGGATGGGAGAGGACTTAGCCAGCTAGCACTGATTTTCAACTTTAGTATGAATGAGTATCCTATATCTAGCCATCTCAATTTTAGCTCACTAGATCTAGAAAGATTTTCAGCTGAAAATGTAGCTGGCTAGATTAAGTTGAAAATCGGCTTAACTTAATTGGCCTAATTTAGTCCAGATAAGATAGGCGCTCTGCTTTTCTGTTGTTGTTGTTTTTAAAATGATCCCTTTGTCTTCTTCACCTACTACTAGATATAATCCCCCGTTAACAATGGTTACATGGAATAGACTTAGTTTTTGGGTACTTGCCAGGTTCTTATGGCCTGGATTGGCTACTGTTGGAAACAGGATGCTGGGCTTGATGGACCCTTGGTCTGACCCAGTATGGCATTTTCTTATGTTCTTATGGCTATAAATTCTGCTATCTGTCCCTGTGAGCTATCTCCCTATCTCCAATCCCATTCCATCCTTTTGCTCTATAAATCTTTAAAATAAATTCATTATACTGTCATCATAATTACCATTACAATTTGCTTACATATTTGGGCTACTTCATATTTGACTCATTGTGATGAAGGATGTATAGCTCTGAAAAGCGAGTCACAAATGTATTAAGTCTATCTAAAATAAAGCAATCACTTACAACTTATTTGCTAATATGTACTTGTACATAAGCAGTAGCAGTCATCCACAATTGGCTCGATTGACTTCAGTGGAGATGTAAGTAGTTCCAGTTAATGTGTGACATTAAACTGACAACAGTGTTCTTTCCCTTGGATAAACCATGGATAAGTTGACATGAGTTGAAGTGCAGTACAGTGATAGACATTTAAAATGACTGAAAATCTACCTTGGTTCAGCAGTCTGCCATAATTTCAATCACAATCTACTGCTGTTCAACTGACTTCAATAGACTTGAGCAATTTGTCACACCACCACCACAATGCAATATCACATTATTCTGAATTCCATATACTGGCAATGATTCAATATACTCAACAGTGTATAAAGCTTGGATATTCAAATTGTATCTTTTATTTGGGCTTTTATTTATGATGTTACTGGTATAATAAATGAATCCACATACCAGGTGTCCCCAAACTATGCTACAAGGGACAGATGCGGTCCTTGGCTGAATTTCATCTGGCCCCTGGTAGTAATAGCAGGAAGAGCTCGATCTGGCCCATAGCAATGATGACTAAAGGAGCTTGATCTGGTCTACAGTGGCAGTGATGGGAGAGCATTCCCCCACTACTGCCAGCTCAGATACTTTAAGTCAGAAGCTGAAGTAACAGCACATCAGAGTGGTGTGGATAGGGCATGCAGGTGTATGCCACAACTGATCGGCAGTGTTATGCATTGCTGGCATTAGTGCTGCTTGTATAGATAGAGTTACTTGATCTGAAGACAGGGAGAGAAACCGCATCACAGCCATAAGGTTTTTTTGGCTGATGCGAAGGATGGTGCAGGCCACAGGAGGAAGGCACTGTTGGTACTGAGCTGTGGGTTCTGTGGAGCTACCAGGAAAAGACAGGTAAGGATTGTGGTTTCTGCAGCTCCCAACCATGTCACCATCTCTTTGGAGCTGTTGGGAAAGGGGCAGAAGCATAGTCTGCTAAGGATGCAGGCTATGGAGGCACAATGTGCAGAAATCCTGATTATTATAACCCAGATATCATGTCTGAGTGTCTGCCCCTGGATTTATATCTCCATCTGGAATGTTGCAAAAGTGGGAGAGGGATGAGAGGAGGGGAAAATTGAGAAGGACTGGGGGAAGAGTTGTGAAAGGGATAAAAAAAAAGGGGGAAAGAAGTAGAAGGAACAAGAGTGCATGGTGTGTGTGTATGTGTGAATGAGAGACAGAGTGTGTGACACATACACATACAAATACCCCATGCATCCAATCTCCATGCCCTCTAATTCCCTAGGAGGGCAGCTATTGGGGAAGGATAGTGGCAAGGGGCAAGGTTGTGGATGGGTTGCCAACTTAGGAGAAATCTAGGAATATTATTACTGATACTCTGCCACAACTTGACACCCCTGGAAACCTTGCTCCCTACCCCCTGCCTCCCCCTCCCCCAGCTTTGCAAATAACCAAAGGGACCAGACATGGTTCCCCCACCAAACCCTTTTCAGCAAACAACTCACAAGGGGCTCTCCTCTCTCCCCCTTTTTCCCCCTTTCTCCCCCTCTCCCCTGGCTGGGATTTTAAGTATCCCATGAGGCCCTTCTCTTGAGGGGGATCCCTAATTTGTTCCAAATAGTGTTTTTGTTGACTTTTTGACACTTTGTTTTAATTTTTGGTATGACTTTTTCTTTGAGTTTTCTATCTTCTTGGCTGTATAACAGCAGAGCACTTGTATTATTTGACTGTATTTAGAAGGATTTCCCACAGATTCCCACTTAAAACTGCAGCTATTTACTATAGCCATACTACAAGCATTCCCCAAGTATCTTATTTAAGTATAGGTTTAGATAGAAAATTAAATGAGTTTGGTGTTCTCCCTGAATTCCCTATAAAATATGTTTATCAGGAAGACAAAGCCATCATACAGTATATCTGTTGTGTGGGTAGTAGTGGACCCTTGAGCCGGCCTGACGGAGAGAGAGAGTGATGGTAGATGGAGTTTCCGTGGAGAGGGTACAGCGAAGTGGAGCTCTTCACCCTGGAAGCCCGAATCCCCCCGGGAGGAGCCCTTGAGTATCCGAGCCGCTGGGACTAGGCGGTGGATGAAAAGGACTTCACCCTGGAAGCCCGAGGCTCCCCCGGGAGGAGCCCGTAGGAGCCCGGACCGCTGGGACTTAGGCGAGCAGCACTCTGAAGAGACGATCCGAGGTCAGGGCAGGCGGCAGGCAAGTGGAATCGGAAACAGGCAGAGGTCAGCACCGGAGAAGCAAGCCGGGAGGAACGGGAAGGTCTGGGACTGGAACTGAAGCAGAACCTGGAACTGGAACTGGAGACAGAATCCGATCCGGACGTTGGAATGAAGACAGGATCCGGAGCTGGAGCTGGAGACAGGATCCTGGAGCTGGAGCTGGAGCTGAAGACAGGATCCGAAGCTGAAGCTGAAGCTGAAGACAGGATCCGAAGCTAGAGCTGGAGCCGGAGCTGGAGCTGAAGACATGATCCGAAGCTGGAGCTGGAGGCGGAGCTGGAGCTGAAGGCAGGGTCCAAAGCTGGAGCTGGAGCCGGAGCTGGAACTGAAGACAGGAACAAGGAAGAACGGACAGTGTCCGCAGCACACTGCAACAGGGAACCAAGAACCTTGTTGCAAGGCACAGACTGAAGGCAGACTCCGGCTTTAAATACCAGCCGGCGTCTGATGTCAGAAAAGGGGCAGCCTGTGGTCTGGCGGGAAACAGACTTTAAATTGTCCCTCCTCGCGTGCGCGCCTAGGAGGGGAGGGGAAATGCTCCAAGTCTCGGTGGCGTCTTCCTCGTGGGGATGCCGCCGAACAAGCCGTGCAGGCCCGCCAAAACGCTGCGGCTGCCACTCGACCCCGGGCCCGAAGAGCGGCGAATCTGCTGACGGCCCCCGGACCCGAGGACGGTGAGGTAAGGCCCCGGTTGCCAGCACGGCAACCGGGACTGCAACAATATCATCATTGCCTGTCTTTACTGCAGAAAGTCTTATTGTAAGTGAGCTCCAACTAATCCTGTTACACTGTGCTTGAGTCTTGTATATTTTGCAAGGATTAATATAGTTTGGTCCTTGTTTAACTTTTTTCTAAAATGATTTTGAGATCTATTCCATTTAAATTTCAAATGAAATTGAGATGAACAACACAATAAGGAAGAAATGTATTTCTGCCTCATTGTACAGTTTCATCAAATGCATTTGTTAAGTAAATGGAATATGTTTCAAAGTCATTTGAAGGAAAATTAAAATCTATAGGAACATAATCTCTCAATGTGTGAAGCAGCTCTGGCTTCAGGGTCCTTCCACCATGTAAATTCAATGGTAGTTTTTCAGTGATTTTCTAAATCAATGAGTATTGTTGTAGACTTAGAGGGTTTCATCACATCCTCTGAAAAAGTATCTTGTCACTAGTTCAGTTTCAAGATTGTAGTGGCAACAAGCGATGCTTGTTGATCCATGGACTAAATGAACTAAATTAATCTTCATGTAAATTTGTCCACTTGTAGGAACTGCAGTGTTTTCTTAGGGACCTATCCAATAACGCATAGAATGTATGCTAAGGTCACTTGGATTAATAAAATAATGCGCATTAAAGGGCTATTCTACATGCTAAACTGGTCATAAGACATTAGTATGAAATAAATAAGTTAAAATTCACATAATCACATATGTAAATAAAGGCATGCCACATGCAAATGAGGCTTTAGCATGTGCATGAGAAATATTATGGTATACTCACTTCCTGATTCTATTTACCATGTGTATTCTAATGCTGAAAATATAACAGTTATCTTAGTCCAGGAGTTAACGTTTTGAAGTAAACATTATTGTCTTGAAATACCCCATGCTATTAGGAACAAAGCAAAAAGGTCAGTTAACCCTGGTGATTTCTTCCTCCTCCAGCTTCTCATCCAACTTCACCCTGAGAAGTTCAAACCCACATACTAATGCACCCCAAGATAACCCCAAACCCATAAAGGTATGACTCTGACTCCTTTCCACCCATCCATGATGCCTTCTTACCATTCAAGAGTGCTCTTAGTTGCAATGCATACTATAAGGAGGCCATGAGAGCCACTAGAAAGTGTTTTTCCTCTTTGTGCCTTCTAGTGGTATCATTCAGAGTTCAGCAGCAGTGCCAACAAAATAGCTTTCATGGCCATCCTACCTGCATTGTGAGGATATAGATACGGTAGCCTCTGGAATAGTAAGAAATAATTCTGGAGGGATGGGGGATTCTTTCTGGAGGATTCTTTGATGTACAGCAGGGGACTTCATCAGGCAGCTTGATGTGTTGTGGAGGCTTCATGTGGAGTGGTTTAGTGTTGTGAGGAATGCTTTGATATGCAGGGTTCAAACTTCTGGGGAAGGACAAGGTTAATGGTAAGTCTAAGAGAAATGAAATCCCCCATGCTAACCAGCCCTTTCAGTTTGGTTTGGTCAGTTATGGGGATTTTATAACATCTAATATGGACACTATAATGTCCATGTTAGTATCTTGTTTAGTCTCTCATTCAGTAAAATTTATTGCATTGCCCATTACCTGACAGTTTGCATGCAAATTTAAGTTTTACTGAGGTGCACGCTAAGAATCTTTGGCATGTGATTTGTTGCATAGGCTCTATAATGTGTGTTAGGATTTGTAGGTATGTGGGCCCCTGGGCCGAGGTGAGAGATAGAGCCACCCACAGGGAGGAGCCCTGTGAGCCTCACCATCGGGAGGCGAGGTCTCAGTGACGTCAGACACAGCTATAGATTAGAGTCTTTATTAAGAGATAGAGAAGCACTGCCCGTGGAGCAGGGAATGCAGGAGAAAGTCTTAGGTTTGTGTGATGGGGTATACCCAAAGGGAATACCTCTGTAGTGAAGATACGGCAATGGTCCGCAGAGTGGGGTACACCGATGAGGTTCCTCAGTAGAGATGATACAGTAGTGGTCCATGGAGCAGGGTACGCCAGTGAGGGTACCTCCGAAGAGGTGATACATTTGTGGCCCGCAGCGCGTGGTACACTGATGAGGGTTCCTCACTTAGCGATGACACAGTAGTGGTCCGCAGCATGGGGTGCACCAATGAGGGTTCCACACTAGAGATGGTATGGTCGTGGTATGCAGCACGGGATACACCACTGAGGGTACCTCACTAGAGATGGTACCGCTCTGCGGTAATGGTCCGCAGAGCAGAGGTACTCACAGTAGCAAAGTTTCCAAGAGAAACCCCGGGGAATGGGGCAGGTAGCAATCCAAGGCATTAGGCCCTCCGAGGAGCGGATAGCCAGAGATGAGAAAAGGGCCCCCGAGAAGCGGTTACCCAGAGCGTCTCACGCCGAAGAAGCAGCAACAGGAACAGGAAGTCCGTTGTGAGCGAAGCGGATTCAGCAATGAGGGAACTCATTGCCAGGTCATCAGTAGGCAGGGCCAGCCGGCTTAAGTATCCTGGTGGAATGACATCATCCGGAAGGGATGCCCCCATGGTTCCCGCCATGACATGCTTAAGACTGGCCCATGCACACGCGCTTAAGGAATTCCGAGGGCAAGATGGCGGTCATCAGCATCCATGCCATCCAGGGAGGCCTGAGAGTGGTAAGCAGGCTGGCGATAGCTGGCGGATGCCGCAAGTCTACCCAACGGAGTCAATGCTGTAAAGAAAGAGGTGAGCAAGAGCGATCACAGTCACTGCAACTGATGGGCATAACAAGGTTCACACAGCAATTTTCAAAAGCTGAGGGCAATTTTCAACACTTAACCCAGGTAAATTGGCTGTCTGAAAATTGCTTTCCCTCAATATAGGTAAAATCATAGGTGATGTTCTTCAACACGTGTATGTTTATCTGCACTATGCAGAGGTGTTTCTGGGGGCAGGGTTAGGTTAAGGTATGCAAAAATATGGGTTGTTTTCCATTTTCAAACAAAGTGCATTGATTTTCTTGGAAAAAGTACCCACAGGAAAAAAAACAACATGCAAATCTTAGTGGGTAATTTCTCCCAAAGCAATTTTTAAAAGGGAAAGTATGCTTATTTTTTTCCTTTTGAAAACATGCAAAACTCAGCAGTAAAAATACCTGCATACTTTGCACCAATGAGGACAGTTTCTAAAAGTTTCAGTTTAAATTTGAAGGAAACACAATAATGGAAGGCACATATCACAGAGTAAATATGTTAACTGCTTTTAAAAAAGGATATATATTTATATTGAGCATGTGGGAACAACACTACAATAGAAAATGCACTAGAGGATATATAAAACATTGAATAGTAAATGAAGTATCACTAATAATAATCAGTAGGAATTCTACTATCTCCCTTCAGATAACTATTGAACAAATCACCTAGGAAGGTGGTAGAAGCTCTATCATTGAAGGACTAGAGCCTTCTAAACATTTGTTGGATACATATTTTTCTAGAATAGTTTAGGGAGAATGGTTTGTCTTGAAGTAGGGCATAGATGAGATCAGGAGATTTCAAATGTGTTACTTTTTTTTTCATTTATAGACTAAAAAGGACCAAAAGCACCTCTCTTTTTTTTGGTTATGCAAGAAAAGACATTCTTTTTGGATTTATCCACTAATATGACCTCATATAGGCATTTTTTGGAGCCAATTTGAATGAGTGTGCTGCATAGCAAGTAGTATATTTCGCACTACCACTCAATATATAATCATAGGTCATCTAACGTCAATTTTTTAATTTTTTCTGTGCTAGTTTCACCAGACCCAGTGAAAGAAAAAAAGATGCTCATCCCTCATTTACCAAGCTTCCATTGCTCACTTTCATCACCATCTCCCTCCTGTCCCATAAACAACTCATTCTTTCTACCTCTCTCACATTCCTGCCCACAAACAGACCCACACAACACCCAGACACATTCAGGGGCGGATTTTCAGAGCCCTGCTCGCGTAAATCCGCCCAAAACCGGGTGGATTTACGCGAGCAGGGCCCTGCGCGCCGGGAAGCCTATTTTACATAGGCCTACCGGCGCGCGCAGAGCCCCGGGACTCGCGTAAGTCCCGGGGTTCTCCGAGGGGGGCGTGTCGGGGGCGTGTCGGGGGGCGGGCCCGGTCGTCGCGGCGTTTCGGGGGCGTGTCGGCAGTGTTTTGGGGGTGGGTACGGGAGCGTGGCTACGGCCCGGGGCGGTCCGGGGGCGTGGCCGCGCCCTCCGTACCCGCCCCCAGATCGCGGCCCGGCGCGCAGGAGGCCCGCTGGCGCGCGGGGATTTACGCCTCCCTCCGGGAGGCGTAAATCCCCCGACAAAGGTAAGGGGGGGGTTAGACAGGGCCGGGCGGGTGGGTTAGGTAGGGGAAGGGAGGGGAAGGTGAGGGGAGGGCAAAGGAAAGTTCCCTCCGAGGCCACTCCGATTTCGGAGCGGCCTTGGAGGGAACGGGGGTAGGCTGCGCGGCTCGGCGCGCGCCGGCTATACAAAATCCATAGCCTTGCGCGCGCCGATCCAGGTTTTTAGCGGCTCCGCGCGTATCTACTAAAATCCAGCGTACTTTTGTTTGCGCCTGGAGCGCAAACAAAAGTAGGCTATTTGCGCGCCTTTTAAAATCCGCCCCTCAGACACTTACGGCTGGTACTCCAACACTTCTCAGCAATCATCACAAGAACAAATTAGGAACATGGGTGCTGCATGGCACCTATACCAAACCCTAAGTAGGAAGAGGAATTCTGCCACATGATATACTTTTTCTAAATCCTACAGAGCAGTCAGAATTAGGGATGTGCATTTGTTTAAAACAAACTGCAAAACCGGTATGAATAAGGCTAATTTGTTTCATTTGGGGGGCCCCAAAATGAATGTGGGGCCCCGAAAATGAAGCAAACCTCATTCATTTGTTTTATTTTAAAAAATTCATCGGACTTTGCCGTACATCAAAATGGCACCATCTGAGGGGGTTAATATGCCAGTGTTAATTCACTCTGGTGCAACCCCAGCAGTTGCCGTCTTTTGGCACTGAAGAGCCAGAGGTGGGAGGTCTCGATTTCCTTTTTTTTTTTTTTTTTACATTTTTTACATTTTTTTTTAACTTTGATTCATTTTTTTCTCATGAATGTAGACAAATCAAACAATCCACGAACCAGAATTAGTGGAAATAAACCTCCTGAAAACGAACCGAATAACAAAAATATTTTTTTTTCTCTGCACAACTCTAGTCAGAGTGTGTGTAGGGATAAGAATGAGGTTATGACCAAGTCTGTGGCATGCTGTGTTCCAGTGCAGTGTTGCAAATTCTTAAATTTACACTCAGTTACATCCTCTTATGATTCAACAAGAAAGCTAAACTGGGTATACAAAGTAGAACACTGCCAATAGTAGCCAGAAAATGGGATTCTGAATCATAAAATAATTTACAAGTACAAAGTTGTAATATTGTCCTTTTATTAGAAGACATTACCTTGAATACTGTATCTATTCTAGTTGTACATGTGAGGATAGACATTTTCAAAGTAATACGTGTAAGTAATATTTGTTTTTACCTGCATTAACTAACAACTCTGGCAAAAATTGCATGTTTTCCCACAGAGGATTGATGGAATAAAGTGTGTGTAAAAAGCGTGCATCCATTCACCTCTCTTAGGCACCTGATGTAATAGGTAAATGAGCTGCCACACTAAGGAGGATATACTAGGGAAAATTGTGCATACAAAACTCATCCTTGGCATTGGGAGCCAGGAAACGTAGCTGTGTGCAGGTTAGGAAAATGGATGCTCAATATGAGCATCCATTTCATCCCACTCCCAGCACAATTTACATGCCTGGAATTTGTATATTGTGAGTGTATATTATGCACTCAGAATTTTTTTTTACCCTTTTCATTTTTCATGCTACAGCTTTCTGTGGTTCCTCAGACATAGAATTGTTGCAATACTAAGTAGGAGGTACAAAAGAAAGCAGGACTTTTTGTTTTGTTTGTGAGCCCTTGATGCACAGCAAGGCTTAACACCAGCTTTGGGGCTGTTATGGTTTGTTAGTATGTGGACCCTGGGCTGTGGTGAAAGGTGTCACCACCCACAGGGAGGAGCCCTGTGAGCCTCACCGTCAGGAGATCTGGTCCCAGCAGACGTCAGAGACAGCTGTGGAATAGAGTCTTTATTAGACAGATAGAATAATACAGCTCATGGAGCAGGAGTGCAGGAGAAGTGGTGCTGTCAGAGTAGATGGGTATACCCAGAGGGTACGCCGAAGAAGTCTCTTCGTAGTGGTGATAGGTTGTGACCTGCAGTACAGGGTACACCAAAGGATTCCCCTCAGAGATGGTATGGTGGAGGTCCAAGGCACAGGAACACAGAGAGAATCCTGGAGGTGAAGCGGTAGTGGCCTGCAGTGCAGGGTATACCAGAGTAGCTCCTACTTAGTGGCCTGAGGGAATGGGTTACACTGGAGAGGATCCCACAAGAGTTGGTAGAGTCGATCTGTGGAGTTAGGTACTCACTGTAGGGTAGTTCCAGGAAGGGTCCTAAGGAGCGGGACAGACAGCAGTCCTAGGCAGAAGGCCCTCCAAGGAGCAGATAGCCAGAGATGAGGAAGGGCCTCAGAGGAGCGGGTACCCAAAGCGTCTCACACAGAATGCAGGAACAGGAAGTCCATGAGTGAGAGTGTATTCAGCAACGAGAGAACTCCTTGCTAACTCGTCGATAGGCAGGGACAGTCAGGTTAAGTACAGCAGAACAAAGACATCACCAGGAGGGAACGCACCCGAGCTTCCCGCCATGATATGTACAAGAGTGGCCCTTGCGCGCGCGTGCCTATGTGATTCCTGGGGCAAGATGGCAGTCAGCAACGCCCACGCTGTCCTGGGAACACCAGGCAGGTCGGCAATAACTGGCAGAGGTCGCCATTCTCCCCAATACTGACAAGGCATCAAAGAAAGAGGTGAGCATTAGTGGTTGCAGCTGTCTGCAACCGATGGGCGTAACAGGGGGTGGTGTTAAAATTGCCAAATTAACAAGGCTGTATTGGATGAGCAGTAATTTATTGCGTCAAGGGGTAATAACAAATTTTCTCATCTACATGGAATTTATGTGTGATGAAATTCAAGTGTAGCTAACAACATTCATAAGAAATTGCCATACTGACCCAGTATGGCAATTTCTTATGAATGTTGTTAGCTACACTTGAATTTGGATGCACGTCTTGGACACACCGATCCTCTTATTGCACCGGGGTTATGGATGCACACTAAAAATCCACATCCCAACGCTAGTTAAGCTGTGAGCTAGGCTGGGTGCACTTTTTTATATCAGCCCAAGGATGCATTAAAAAGATGCATACTTGGAGGAGTGTTTTGATCAACAGCTAAATTTGTGCAGGGAATTTCATCTTGCGAGATTGGAAGACTGGGCATCCAAATGGCAGATGAAATTTAATGTGGACAAGTGCAAGGTGATGCATATAGGGAAAAATAACCTATGCAGTAGTTACACGATGTTAGGTTCCATATTAGGAGCAACTACCCAGGAAAACATTCTAGGCATCATAGTGGATGATAATACATTGAAATCATCAGCTGACTGTACTGCAGCAGTCAAAAAAGCAAACAGAATGTTAAGAATTATCAGGAAGGGAAAGGTGAATAAAATGGAAAATGTCATAATACCTCTATATCGTTGCATGGTGAGACCACATTTTGAGTACTGTGTACAATTCTGGTCGCTGCATCTCAAAAAAAAAGAACGTTGTGATGAAGAAGGTACAGAGAAGGGCGACCAAAATGATAAAGGGGATGGAACAGCTCCCCTATGAGGAAAGGCTAAAGAGGTTAGGACTTTTCAGCTTGGAGAAGAGACGGCTGAGGGGGGGATATGATAGAGGTCTTTAAAATCAGGAGAGGTCTAGAATGGGTAAATGTGAATCGGTTATTTACTCTTTTGGATAATAGAAAGACTAAGGGGTACTCCATGAAGATGGCAAGTAGCACATTTAAAACTAATCAGAGAAAATTATTTTTCATTCAGCGTACAATTAAGCTCTGGAATTTGCTGCCAGATGATGTGGTTAGTGCAGTTAGTTTAACTGGGTTTAAAAAAAGGCTTGGATAAATTCATGGAGAAGAAGTCCATTAACTGCTATTAATCTTGTCTTAGAGAATAGCCATTGCTACTACTGGGATCAGTAGGTTGAGATCTACTTAGTATTTGCGTACTTGCCAAGTACTTGTAGCCTGGATTGGCCACTGTTGGAAACAGGATGCTGGGCTTGATGGACCCTTGGTCTGACCAAGTATAGTCATTTATTATGTTCTTTTGTTCTTAACTTTTAAACCAGAGCACGGGAGCACGTGTGCACACATTCATCAGCCTGTATCCAGGGACACAACCATTTTATAACATACGTGAGTATATGCATACACATTATAAAATGTCTGACCACAGACACATTTGTGTGCAATTCTTAGTGGATGTACACCAATGTGCGCAAATGCTGCTTCTACCGCATAAGTTAGGGAATTTTAAAAAACATGCAGGCAGACGCCATTACCAATTTTCCTAGTTCATTCCCAGTTTGCCCACGTAAGGGATAGGAATTATAAACTCCCCTAGTTTAATAGCCTCCCTTCTACCTGTTCATCCTGACCGTTCAAACCCTCTGGTGCCTAGAAAATTTTGTTTTACAACTTATACGTTGACCATGGCAGAAGTAAAGTTATGTGGTAGAGGACCCCTGTGCACGCCAGTGCACGTAAGTATTTATTTGTAATTTCCAAGTTTGAATCCAGACCCTGCCCAGACCACACCCAAACTCCCTCTACACAATTTATAAAATACTAGCATAAATCTCTACATGTCCACTTAAGCATGCAAATGGAGTATCACAGTCAGTTTTGAAAGTTCAGTGGTGTATGCATATTTATTCCCCATGTGAAGAAAGAGCAGCAGTGATGCTGCCACAGCTGGAGTGATGCTGGAGCGATCTCAGTAATGTATGCACAATACATGTATTATTTTACTCCTAGTGCATTTTTCTTGGTGGGGAGTTTGAACCTTTCAGATTCTGCAGATATTTAAGTACCTGAGTTTCCTGTCAGGCAAGAAATTTTCAAAAGGAAACTCTGTGGAAAGGTTTTCTATGAAAATGAGCTTGCAGACCCATGGGTATATGTACCAGTCATCATACAAGCTTTAGGGGGAAACTGAAAATTGCCCCATAATTCTGTGTTTTTTCAGATTGAAAAATTCTCAGAGTTGGGAGAAGAGGGTCCCATTAGACCACCAGGAAAATCTTTTACTCATTACAGGGGGGATTTCTGAGGCTGAGAATGCCTTTTAAGTGTCTTGCCAACTATAGCACAAGCCACATTATTTGATTTGCATATTTATGAGTTGATCTGCTAATTAACATGATTGTATTGCACTAGATTTCTTTATGCTAGGGATCTGCAATTGCACATGTTATCCGTGCACTGATACATTTAATACATACTAAACATTGGCTACTGCATGTTAATGCACTGAGGCAGCTTAGTAAATGACCCCCTTTGTCACAGCAAAAAAACGAGTTACTGTGCAAATCATCCTGATGGATATGTGCTCAATAATCTGATAAATACAGTGCATTTGTTTCAGCAGAAACAACATCCAAAACCAGGGCACAGAAGGTGTCATTGTGCAAAATCCACATTTCCACACTATAGAATCACTGGCAACATAGAAGGAAGTTGTTTATACAAGAGGAGAGACCTTGCATTCATATGACAAGAAAAACACTTCAGGATCAATCACCATATAGCTCTAAATATATGTCTAGCCTTGTCCACTGATCAAAAGTACTAAGAGGATGCAGAATAAATTTCTATAAGGAGAAAACACAGTGTGAAAAATAATGATCTCTACTGAAGAAGTAGAAAAAGGGAAGGAAAGAAATGAAGCCCAGCAGGCGACATGAATGAAAGTATGGGATAGAAGAGAAAGTGTTTACTTTACGGACCCTGGATCTCAGATCTGAATGCCGATAAGCATATGACTTATGGGGTTAATGTACACTTAGAAAGAGGAATTAAGAAGTTGATTTCTGCCCACTGCCTCATATATCTCTGTCACAAGAACAGGAAGACATCTGACCGACTGAAACAAATATCTTCACTCATAGCCTTCATGAATTTGAGGCATCCAACCTGTCAGGAGACTGGATTTGCATTATTCCATTGATACTGATTCCAATCAAATTCTCATTAGGTAATCTGCAGGATGGCAAATCTCGCTGTTCACAGAATGTCATAAATGTCATATATCATTCCCAAATTTGTCTCTCATGCAAATCATATGTTATATAAAAATTCCATGTGTGGATACAGTGGTAGCGTTTTGCAAGTCACACATGGCATGCAAGTCAATTTCCATGAACTTCAGGAGGCTAATATTGACCATGCACTAAGAGGTCTAATTTCAAAAGATTTGCCCTGCTAAATTTGAGTGTTAGTTGGGTAAATCTTCCCCATTTAAAATGTAGTCCCTCTATCGGACTAAGGACCTGATTTACTAAGACTATTCTCTCATTCTGTGTCTATGGGAAAAATGCTTAGAAAATGAGGCCCTAAATTTGTCTGGACAGATTCATCAACCTTACAAAATTTAGCCAGGAAAAAAAAAAATCATCTGAAAACTTTCTTGAGATGGGGTTTTCAAATTTACACCTAGGTTCATTAAAAAGTTATAAATATAGTAGAAATATGGTGTGGTACTGTTTGCAAAAATAAAATGAGCGTGATTAGACAAATTTTAGATCTACAGCAACGCATAGGTAATTTGTGTGACTCGTGGTACATTACCACATCATGTGATGCATCAGCACGTTGTGCTTCATCTTGCGCGATGTGCATTGATTTATGTTTGGTGTGTTATTTTCTTTGTTTATATATATATATATATAAATATATAATACCAGCTTCCTGCAGCTGCTTCTTTGAGGATGTGTCAGGCATTGAAGAGAAGAGAGGAGAGGAGGTAAAATTGTTAGTGGGAATTTTACAGGTGTTTTCAATTGATTACCTGTGTGTGTTGTCTTGTCTTACGTTTTCATTTGTTTCTTTTTACCTTTGGCTCTTGTCTTTATTATGTGTATAAAAGCTTTTGAATAGTTTGTCTTTGTGGGATGGAGGAGGAGTGGTGGTGATGGTGTGGAGCAGCAGCGGATTCACGATGTTGGACCGGCCCGGGTATTCGCCGCCCAGGCTGGCCCAGGACACATCACGTGGTCTGCCGAGCATGGCTCTGTCACGGCCGTGCACGGCAGACCACGTGACTGGAGTGATTGGCCCACCAGGGGATGCCCGATCCCCCGATAGGCCAATCCGCCCCTGGTGTGGCGGAGTGGTGGTGGTGGTATGGAGGTGAAGTGGAGATCTGGAGATGATGGAGCATGAGTGGTGTAGGGAGACAGGAGAGGTGAGAGGAGAGGAAGGGGAGGAGGGAAGAGAGGAGGAGGGAAGATGAGGGCAGGAGTTCTAGGAGGAGTAGGGACAGGAATAAGAGATAGAGAGACAGAAAAGGATAGGAAGAGGTGGGAGGGGGAAGGGGATAGGCAGGTGAGTACGGTAGGAGGAGGGTGGCAGGGTAGGGCTATACAGAGAGGACAGAGAGGAGGAGAGTTGGTAGGGCAGGTGTAGGATGGAAGGCAGGAAGGGAAGGGAACAGAGGTGAGAGCGAGGAAAGTGGCACCTCTCTAGAAGCAGAAGTGGCACCCCATTCATCTGGCAGCCAGGCAGCAGGACGGTCTCTTCTTTGGGCTTTAAAGTTCCCACAGTCCTTGAAAACTATGCCATCCTGTTCATCAACCATGTGGAAAAGATGTCCAGGGCAACCAAGGGCCAGATCTGGTGCATTATCACACAGGTCTTTTCTTGGCGCAGTGGAGTAAAAAGGACTAGAGATGTGCTTCGTTTTTTTCTACCAGGTCGTTTCATGACTCGGATACTTCGTGGTAAAATTCGGTTTTTCTCGTTACGTTTTTTTTCAAAAACAAAACAAGGAAAACCGAAATCGGGCCAAAAAATGAAGCGGGAAACGAAGCTAAAAAAAAACCCAACCCAAGCATTTAAATTCATTTCCGTACATTACATACAAACTCCCCCCCCCCATCTCGATCCCTCCCCAAGACTTACCAACATCCCTGGTGGTCCAGCGGGGTCCCGGGTGCCATTTGTTCCTCCGTGCCCATGTGCGCCATTGTCAGCCTTGCTCAAAATGGTGCTGAACAGCCTCGGAACTACTATGTCACAGGGGCTACCAGCGCCATTGGTCAGCCCCTGTCACATGGTAGGAGAACCGACCAATGGTGCCGAAAGCCCCTGTGACATAGTATTGGCAAAGGCTATCGGCGCCTCTGACCCCCCCAAGGCTTGCCAATAATCCCTGGGGGTCCAGCGGGGGTCCGGGAGCGATTTCGTTGTCGGCTGCCAGAAATCAAAATGGCGCCGATAGCCTTTGCCAATACTGTCACAAGGGCTTTCGGCGCCATTGGTCGGTTCTCCTACCATGTGACAGGGGCTGACCAATGGCGCCGGTAGCCCCTGTGACATAGTAGTTCAGAGGCTGTTCGGCACCATTTTGAGCAAGGCTGACAATGGCGCACATGTGCACGGAGGAACAAATGGCACCCGGGACCCCGCTGGACCACCAGGGATGTTGGTAAGTCTTGGGGAGGGATCGGGATGGGGGGGGGTGTGGTTGTATTATAGGTAATCTTAATGTTTGGGGTGGTTTTTAAATTGAAAAAAAAAATTGCCTCTCTCCCCATGCAAACCCGAAAAACGGATTTTCCCCGAAGTTCGGTGAAAATCCTTTTCGGGTTTCGGGGCCCCCGAACCACAACGAACTAGGCAATTTCGTTGTAATTGCCTAGTTCGTGATAAACGATTAAACATCTCTAAAAAGGACCTGGAGGGCAGATGGCCCACCAGTACGGGACATCAAGGACTCAACTAAAGAACAAGGTAGCGAGCCAAAATAAATATCTGCGCTAGACTGAAGAAGGAGCCCCTTGCCCTATTGTGATGACACCCATGGAACAATGCCTAATTGAATGACTGGGACCAGATGTATTTGAGGGGATGGATGAGCGGCTGGATACTTCATGAGTTGGCGCCAGTAAGTTCACCTAACCTGTAAATGTCAAGGCTGCTACAGATGCCCACATATTTTGGCATAAGATGCTCACATTGATTGCTATAATGTGCAATCTTATGCCAAACAGTAGCATTTGTACTGATGTCTTCTTTGTTTCCACGGCTTTCACCCAGGAATACGCAGGTCCCAGCTGTTAAGCTCCAGTGACAAGCAGTGCAGTCATACTTTTCACAGCAACCTTACTAATGGATGCAGTAACACAGTTTATCAAAAGGAGGAGCACAGCATCCACCTCAAGAACAGTTGTAGATGCTGGCACCCCTGAGCTCACCAATACCTCTGAACATCAACCTCAATGTCACAGGCTTAAGGGAAGCCCCAAACTTTCAATGGGAGGCAGCAGAGCCATCACAATGGACCTCCAACACATCATGTCACCAGTAGGAGTCAGCAGCCACTGAGAAGAATCAGTCCACCAGCCCAATCATGCTGCATTTGGAGGCTCAAGCAGCAGCTCAAAGCACACCAAGCACAGCACCAGTAGCACTGGAGGAGTCTATGCATGTGCAGCTGAACTGCATGGAAAGAAGGCATGGCATTCACCTCCACCATATATGGGCAGAGCTAGTGCGCCTGAGGAGGGCTCTCAACATTCACACCCAGGCCCTGCACAATCAGACAGCAGCCAACACACAAGCCCTAACCACTAGGGATGTGCAGCAGGGACGGATTTGTCCCATTCGGTATTCGTACTCGTCAGGACCCAAATCCATTGGATCCATTCTCGGTGGACCCCGATTTGTTCATTAGTTACATATATATTTGTTTCCCAAAAAAAACCCATCCCAACCCTTTAAATTTAATTTACTACAACCCCCCACCCTCCTGACCCCCCAAGACTTGCCAAAAGTCCCTGGTGGTCCAGTGGGGGTCCTGGAGCGATCTCCTGCACTCAGACTGCTGGCTGCCGGTATTCAAAATGGCGCTGATAGCCTTTGCCCTTACTATGTCACAGGGGCTACGGTGCCATTGGTCGGCCCCTGTGACATAGTAAGGGCAAAGGTTATCGGCACCATTTTGAATACTGGAAGCCGACGGCCCGAGTGAAGGAGATCGCTCCAGGACCCCCACTGGACCACCAGGGACTTTTGGCAAGTCTTGGGGGGGTCAGGAGGGTGGGGGTTTATTCATTAGTGATACGTTGTATTCGTGGGGTTTCGCCATACGGTTCCTGACCCCCATGAATACAACGAATATGGCATATATGTTGCGGATTGCCAATATGTTGCAAACGAATGCACATCCCTACTAACCACTGTTGCTACTTCGATCAATAATATGACAGTGTTTTAACACAAATCCTTCAAAGAATGCCAGAGCCTCCACCTGTGCCCTCCCCAGCTTCTAAGAACTCTATGCCACACAGGAGTCCACAACCATAAGGACAACCCAGGGGTAGGCCCCCTAAACAGATACCACCCCAATTGAAAAATCACACTGTGGAAAATGTCCATGAGGCCCCAGTAGTGGCAAAAAAACACAGTTTAGACGAGTTGTGGAAGCAAGTCTAGCTGGTCCTCTGTACAGAGTCCCTGTACCAACTAGATAGAAGACGCCTTCTGGGCCCATCCTCACTGCAGCATTCCTGTGCCTGCTTGATGATGGGCAGGATCTACTGCCAGCCTGCTTCTTACTTATAATGTCCTCCTCTATGCTCTGCCTATATTCAAGCCTCCTTGATGCAGTCTACAGTCATGGTCCTGATGCTGTCTTTTCTCATCATTTCTAATCTCCTGGTCCTGCTACTGATGTCTCATCTCATCTCATCCTGCTGCTGCCTCCATTCCAGTGTCTCATTTCCTGGGGCTCCTTCCTCCATGCTGGTGTATTATCTCCTGGGGCTCCTGCCTCCATGCTGTGCTACCCAATCCTGGTCCTCCTGTCTCCATGCTGTGCTCTCCAGTCCTGGTCCTGCTGGCTTCATGCTGTGTTGTCCAGTTCTGGTCCTGTTGCTTGCTACTTTAACTTTTCTGGCTTGGCTCTTAGGCTGTCCCCTGAGTGCATTCTTTCAACATAAACTGTCTGGGCCTTTTCTTGCGATCACATAGTTGTGCTGGTATCAGCTCTAATATTAGAACTGTACTGTAGTTATTGGGTTGCCACTTCTGCTTTCTATGTTCTTTGCTGTAATCATGATTTTAGACAGGGATAACATGCAAATACTGTATATGTCATGTTGATTTGTAACTATGTTTGTACAGGTCCATACTAAATAATCTGATCATTTCAGCTACAATGTCATGTGCTATTTGATATTTTGACCTTGCGGAATGTGATTACACTGGTAAACAAAGTTTTTGTTTCCTTCCGGCTTTTTGGTGTTCCAAATAGATTTTTTGACGCTGATCACAGATATTACTTCGAAATTTGTACATCACGTAAGGTTTTTGAGAAATTGTCAGTTTTATGTTACAATAATTGTGAAATTTTAAAACATAATATATTTTCTTGCTGGTCAGTAGTTTTTATGATTTTTAAAATTCATGTCATATTTTTGACGGCCATAAGTAACGTAACACATAACAGAGACTATCTTTTTTTTTTTTTAAAGAAACTCTGCCTGATCATGGCAGAACTTGCTCGGGCCAGTCCCAGCTCAGCTTGCATAAGTGACGCCAAGATAAAAGAAGGTGTTTTCGTTGGCCCACAATTCCGAGCTGTGATGAAGGACAGCCACTTTGATGGTCTTCTGCAAGGTACAGAACGTGTTGTGTGGACAGCCTTCAAGAATGCTATTTGTAACTTTCTAGGCACCAACATTTCCATTATAGTTTATGTCGCTACAGACACGTAACAATGCTTAATGTATATTGAAATTTTCTGGCAAATGGTACGTGATACAGACATAATAAATGCATATTTGTGTTCAGCTTGTTAAAATCTACTTGTTTCACCAAAGATTGTGGAGGAAGCAAAATGTTCCTAGAAATTTGTTTACCAGTGTTACCTAAGACATTGACTTGCTTGGATCTGTTGACTACAATTGCTTAATAAAGTGGTCACAGGTTTTGAAACTTCACTTTCTGGTTGTGTCTTTTCATTGTGTGGTTTTATCTTTAGGGTTCCCTAGGTAAAAGGTTTGGAATTCATGTGAACTTGCATGGTAGAGTGTTGGCCATTTTAACTAGGCACATTTCTTGCAACTAAGATCATATGGCATAGTCTATGCAACTGAAAGCTCATTGTATACTCCCAAGGAAGAGAGCAAGAGCAAAACAGGAAACTCTTTACTGTGGAGCTTTGCAAGTGCTTCCTGTTGCCTTCTCCAGAGAATATACTCTTAGCTAATTCTTGGGTACATGGGCATGTATGTGAGATAGGCCTATCTAGCTAGTGATTACCTTCATACACTATCCAGTGAAATAGATGTAGAAATGCTTGGCTAGAGGTGCTGTAGCTATATCTTCACTCTGTTGATGACCAATAGGTTATATAGCTATGCTAATGTCATATTGTAGCTGTTACCCGTCCAGGACCCTGTATATTCTCCCTCTCTTGAAGTCTGTATATGTTACACCACTGTATTTAGCCTGTTACCGTTTAATGTTACTGTTATATTCTATACTTTTGTACTTTGCATTTATTCATTCCCTTTCCCCCCTCCCATGTTGATTGTACTTTCAATCTTTAGTTGCAATGTAAACCGGTATGATGTTTGCATACTAATACCGGTATATAAAAATCTTAAATAAATAAATAAATAAATAAATAAACAAACAACAAACAAACCATTAGTGTCTTCCATTGTGAAGATATCTCACTTCTGACCAAAAATGGGGCCTTCTCTCTGGGTCTAGCACCAAATATTGTCATCACATAAGTCTTTAGTCAGAAGCCTACTGGCAAAGTACATAAAGCACTAGGTTTTGTTTATCTCTATGGAACAGAAATGTGCAGCTGAAGGGACCAAATCCAGAGAGTACATAGTATACATGTAACTCTTGTGTAGTGTTAGGTGAAGTGACACTAAGCACCACATATGAGACCATTACTTGTTCCACACTCCACTTAAACGTTACCCAATAAGAAAGCATCTTTAAGCCAGAAACTTTAACAAAGATGTCCTCTACTTGCAGTCTGCTATTACACCATATCAGTGGCTGTGTGACAGCTGAGGAGGAGTCAGGGAGGTGTGGAGGATAGAGGTTCCTCACTAGCCAAGAAAAAACAGAGGCCTGCTGTTGCTTGGGACCCAGCCAACTTCAACTGACTGGCTTCTGCCCTGTACTGCCCTGGGTTGTTGAGCTATATATTCCTCTTTGCTAAGGATGATTATCATACATGCCTTAGACATGGTATTCATAAAATCTAAAAGTGAAAAACAGCAACTCTTCTATGTTGGCCACAAGACATGATAGCCATGTGGACAAGCAAGAGTCTCAAACCTGAAAACATCTGAATGGTGGTGACTCACACTGGAAAATTACTATTCTGCAAGCTTGTCTCCCCAGGAGTCTTCAGTTTATGTGCTTTAAGGGTGACCACTGATAGGATAGTGAGTGAAACTGATATTAGCAATTGGAACAAACAAACTACACTGCATATTTCCTATTTGCTTTCTTAAAGCAGGATAACATAACTACCCATGAACTGGACAGGCAAAGGGCCTTATAGTGCTGTCACATTTCCATATTTGACAATGGCTACCTGTGACATGTCAGGCTAGATAGGTAACACAGCTTTGGCTTGGGTTCAGGGAGGTGAACCTTCTTTTAGGAGACATGTGTGTACTATTGTAGTCATCACTAAATATACTTTGACCTATACATTCAGAGATGACTTTAAATTACAAGTGAAGGAATGACACCCTCCTATTCTTAATCCAGCCTTTAGTCAGACCAGCATCCTTGTCTAGCCTCTCCTAGCAGCTAAAATAACCAGCATGACATCCCAAGGGACAAGGCCCTCACCATCTTTACATAGGAGGGCCTTATATAGTAAGCGGTATAGTAAGCGGTTTACAAATTGGATAGCACATACATAATTCAGAAGATAAAAACATAGGCAATCAAAATAAAATACATTGCATTGTGAAAAGTTTGGGTTGCCATGATCTTTGATATGTACTTTCTTAAAAGATATAAGTGAAGGCTTGGTAGGTGAGCACTCTGATATCAGCACTGCCTCAGAAACTACTGAGGCACTGCTGTCACCTGTGTCTTTGCAGGCCCATGTGACACTATGCATCTGATGTACATGTGAATATTTTCCTATGCACATGGATGACAGCTAGGGAATCTGTCTGTATAACGTTCAGTATGTGTTTTATACATTTATCTAATTTATAGCTTCAGGTTGTGCCTTTACGCATTTGAGCAAGTTGTGATTGTATGATTTCTAGAGCAGTTGGGTTCCATATCCTAGACCTGTGTGAGTTCCTTCAAACTTATTAGAGATGTGGTTCATTTATCATGAATTAGGCAATTTCAACGAAATTGCCTAATTCGTCGTGGGTCGGAGGCCCCGAACCACGTAACGGATTTTCCCCGAACTTCGGGGAAAATCCGTTTTTCGGGTTTGTACGAGGAGAGGGGCACATTTTATTTTTTTAAAATTAAAAACCACCCCAAGCATTACAATTAAATATAATACAACATCCCCCCCCCCCAATCATCCTGATCCCTCCCCAAGACTTACTAACATTCCTGGTGGTCCAGCGGGGTCCCGCAAGCGATTTGTCCTTCCGTGACCAGCGTGCCTGCCTCGCTCAGAATGGTGCTGATAGCCTCTGAATTACTATGTCACAGGGGCTACCGGTGCCATTGGTCAGTTCCTGTCACATGGTAGGAGCAACTGACCAATGGCGCCGATAGCCCCTGTGACATAGTATGGGCAAAGGCTATCGGCGCCATTTTGGTTACTGGCAGCTGACGACCCAAGGGCAAGAGATCGCTCCGGGACCCCTGCTGGACCCCCAGGGACTTTTGTCCAGCTTGGGGGGGCCTCCTGACCCCCCCCCAAGACTTGCCAAAAGTCCCTGGGTGTCCAGCGGGGGTCCGGGAGCGATCTCGTCATCAGTTGCCAGTAATCAAAATAGCACCGATAGCCTTTGCCCATACTATGTCACAGGGGCTACCAGCGCCATTGGTCACATGGTAAAAGCACAAGATGGCGCCAATGGCCATGTGACAGGGGCTGACCAATGGTGCCGGTAGCTCCTGTGACATAGTAATTCAGAGGCTTTCGGCACCATTCTGAGTGAGGCAGACACGCTGGGCACGGAGGGACAAATGGCTTGCGGGACCCCGCTGGACCACCAGGGATGTTGGTAAGTGTTGGGGAGGGATCAGGATGGGGGGGTGTATTTAATGTTTTATAGTAAGTTTTAATGCTTGGGGTGGGGTTTTTTTAGCTTTGTTTTCCCACATTGTTTTTTGAGCCGGTTTCATTTTTCTCTCTTAGTTTTTTATTCGTTTGTCAAAAAAACTAACCGAGGAAAACCAAACTTTACCCCAAAGTGTCCGACTCAAAAAACAATCAGGTAGTAAAAAACGAAGCACATCTCTGATACTTATGCCACTATCTCAACCACACATGAGGGCTAGGACAGGATCCAAGGTGTAGCCCTGGAAAGCAAGAAAGCACAAGCTAGGGAAAGCTATGTACACTGTGTTGGCAGTCCTACGCAAACTTTATTGTGAGACATGGATCTTTTAGACTTACAGTCACTCAGAATATATTAGGCCAGCCACATGTGTTTGGTGTAATCTCTATTTTGTGTCCACTGTCTATATTATTACTACAGTCTATTGCTCTATTGTCAAGATGTAGCCTAACTAGGCCTCAGTGGTTTCTCTTACACATTGGTCCAGATAAGAGGACCTGTGTGTAAAAGAAAGATAGAGAGGAAACCAGCTGGAAACACTCTGCTGGGCTCTCTTCCATGGAAGGGGAAAGAGAAATTGAGGATTAACAGGCAAAGTAGCGTTGTATGATGCTTTGATGAAGCTTCCTACCAGTCTGTATGGTGTCTCGAGCCTCTGTGGGAGGACATGGAGGATCCACAGGTAGATTTGAAACAATATCTTTTGGGATACCATGGCATAGAGTGAGATTATGCAATAAACAGCAGAGCAGCAATATCTCCGCAACTCTGGGTGGGGCATACATTAACGATTTCCCCATTTTGTCCAACATTGAAATCTACTTTTGAGAATTCTGAAGATGCATTCTATGACATAGCAGGTAGAACATAAATCCTCATTGTATGCCGTCTACGCCAGTGTGCTGAGAATAGCAATAGGTGTGAGAAGCCAAGTCCTGCAACTGTATCCCGAATCTCCTGTGGCAAAGAAAGAATGGCTGCATCACTCACACCACAGTGACTTTGTGATATTGCTGCCAAATCAAAGCATGCTATAAGACAATAGATGCTATGCTGTAACCTAGCATGAGCCTTAAAAGTTCTTTACAAACCCAAAGTCCCTGCCGCCTTTTATTGTGACTCTATATGAATGCTATAGCACTTGCTTATGCTGTGTCAGATCTTCCTGAATGGAAGAAGGGTTAATAGGGAGATGATTAGATGGGTAAGAGGATGGGAAAGAGGGTAAACTGTATGAGGAATGGGGAAGAAATGGTGGGGGTTTTATTTATGATTGTACTTAATATGGTTTTTAGTTTTAATTTAATTTTGATGATGTAAGATGTGCAAGGATATGTTTCCTATATATGTATATGTATTTTGAGTGTCGCTACTGCAACTCAATCTAATGTAAACCGCCTTGAAATTTATTTGAAAGTCGGTATATAAAGTTGAATAAATAAATAAATACATAAATAAATTGCCTCTGGGGATCCTACCAAATTTGTCTATGTCACTCACAACCAAGCTATCACTACCCAATTCTAGCACTCCTGTAACACTGAAGCAATACATCATAACTGCCACACATGACATAGCAGAAAGCATTAACCTCATAGTATGATAGTGCATGTGTTTGACCTGACACAGTGACTATGATAAGGCCTAAATGCATAGCCCTAAGCTTCTATAGAACCCATGTGATGGTCAAAACAAATTGTGGCTGACATCCTGGCTAACTGATCACTAACAGGGCACACCTGACCTGGGAGCCCCTGCACTATGCACACAAAACATTTTGGGTCAACAAGTGACAGTTCAACAGTTCCAAATGGAAGGATTTTATAACCCCCTTGATTAAAGTAAACCAGTAGAACGTGTATTGTGCTTGGTCATACACAGAGCTTTGTGGCAAGTGCATTATTTGGGCTGGCCACATTAACAGGCCTCTCCAATATAGAGAAAGACAGGACCTGGCTCAAATGTTGGTAGACCTAACTGTACAAGCCACTAGTCATGTAACCAATGCTGTGATATATCCAACAGCCCCTCCGTGTCAGTGCCATTTGGTGGAAGCACATAGCCCAGAGAAAGAAGCATCACTTTTGCTTACAAGCCAACCATCATCATAGAGGCCGTCTTCAACATTTTTAAACAGGGCCAACTGCCTAAGTATAAAAGAACCATGCGTGGCTCCTGGGTACCTGGTAATCACATTGAGGATGTGCACTCGAGCGGAACAGGCCACCTGCAAGTTGAGGGAGTGGAAGAGCTTTCTGTTGCAGCAGTAGATCTCCCTGTCACAGGGAGGGATGATGGCTACTTGAATGCAGTCAATAGCTTCCAGAACATTAGGAAAGTAAGAAATTGCTTCAATTCCATCAAGTCCTGCCTTTCATGAGGGAATGCTATGTAATGATTATGTGGACACATACAGCTGCTATGACCTGGGCCAGACAGTGGGAAAAAGAGGATTGGGACATTTCCTTGATGACCCTGACTGTCGTCTGTAAGGAGCCAGATGCCATGAAATGCAGGGTGCACAATAGTTTGGTGAGGCCCGGTATAGTATGGGTCCTTTCGATGACCGGATTCAACTCTCCTCTGAGTTCTTCATATAATTCCATGATAGACTGAGAGCTGAGGTGATACCTGGTAACCTGGTAACATATTCCTTCAGCATGTCCAGCAATATGGTTCATGAATGAAAGATGTGTTCCCTGTTTTGCTGCTGTGCCCTCCTGTATGCAAGACCTGCAGTGGACTAGAACGCTCTATAAGTATGACTAGTGGCTATGGCTCTGGGCAGGGACTTCTCTAGGAGTGGTTTGAACTTCCCTTGTCTGTTGTTGTGGTTCTTGTAGTTCTTGTTGTCGTCGCTGAGCAACCTGAAGAAGCTAGTATCCTACTACTAGTAAATTTCCCCCTAACATTGTAGCTTTAGGAAGACAGGCCAGGTAAGAAAAGATATTTTTATTGGCCTAGGAGGGCTTTGCAGGTGTGTCTGAAAGAAGGCCTCATTTTATAGTTCATGATAATAGCTATGATCCACGATAGCATCCACTGTCATGCTCTAAAAATTATTTTCCCTTCTACAGCAAAAATAAAGGTGTTTATTAGCATGCTAAAACCCACGTTATTGCACGTTATTACACTGAGAAATGCGGTAGGAACTCCTAATTTGCATATTTTTCTAGCTTTTGCATACTGAATATCATATTTGCATTCCAGCATGGGATGCAATAAAAATCACACATGTATTGTGTGTTAGACCCCATTTAGTAAGCCATATGGCCCTAACGTGATTTGATGAATGACCCTGTCAGCCAGTTAGCTCTATATTCATGTGGGATGTACATTAATTTTAAACAAATGTACATTACATTTTGTTTTGTTAAATTCAAAGCTGGAATGAAGACGAGAGGCTTTTGAAGGCTGAAGATGCCGGTGGCCTTTATGATGTCATCAAGGGGCCAGGACGGCCACTCCCTCACTGGCCCATAAAGCCAGAGAGAAGGCGTGGCCCCGCACCTAAGGAAGCAGAGAGAGATGTCTGCCTCCCGCCTCTTCCATTACCCAGCAGCAGGTCCAAAAGGGATGGGAATGGTCGGAGGACCATTCAGAGACTTAACATTGTATTGTTGGTCTCACCGAGGCGTGCAGGTCGGCAGGGCTTGGTTTGGCTTTGTTCCCAGATGAGGTATGTCTCACTGCAAGGGTACACGCTACTCGTCCCGCACTGAGGAGCGCCCCTAGCACTCCCTTCCATCCTCAGCGCAGCACCTCTGGACAGCAGACATTCCCTCCCTTCCATGTACATTAAAAAAAAACCTTGCTGGCAACAGTATTCCCCCTCCCTTCCATATACATTATTAAAACATCCTCTAGGTAATAGGGTCTACCTTTCTCCCCTCACTCCCATTTACATTTTAAATACAAACTTCTGTGAGGCCTGGAAGCAGCATTAGGTACTTTATTGTAATCACAGTGGTGAGAGGAATCCATTGTTGGAGTCTTTTAATTACAAACAGAGTTCTTATTCAGCTGCTATGTGACTTGGCTAATTAGCCAGATAAAACTATCCTGTAAAATAACTGGCACAGGCACGCCACTGAATATACTCAGATACCCTAAAGCTAGCCGAATAAGTCTATCCAGCTAACTTTAGAACAAGTCTATTGGATAACCAGACTTAGCTGGATAGGTTATCCAGCTAACTCACTCTCTACCTGGATAACATCAAGATAGGTTGTGAGAACATTGAACAAATCTCATCTTTATGTGAATTTCCTCACTCTGAAGAACATCAATTCTTCACAAGAGTGCACTGTACTGTTCGTACATCTCACTCTGCATGTAAAAGTGGCTCCTAACACCTACACTACTACCTAAACCTCACCTTGAGTTACTAGTTGGGCCTCCTATAGAAGCATAAATAGCTGCTTACTATGTTGCCACCCCCAGAGGCTCTCTCTCACTCTCCCCTCCCCCTCCTCTCTTCATCTGAGGCCCTTCTCCCACATCTCAGGCCCTTCCACAGCCTAAAAATGCCCAAAACAGAATTTGTGAAAAAATCATAAATTGCATTATGGGCATATCACACAGCTTAATGCAATTGAAAAGATTGTAGTTGTTTTTGGGGTTGAAACTGTATGTTATGGCTTCACACTTTGCGAAGCCAACCCACGTTTACTGAAATCCCACCCCCAACTTCTCCCCAATCCCTTCCCTTTCAAAAATGTGCATCGCGCCATGCATTATGGTGCTTATCACATGTATTAAGGCATTTTTTGATGTGAAAATGCCATAAAGCATGCGGAAACGCCATAACGCAATTTGATAAATGACCCTGTTAGCCAGCTAACACTGATTTTCAGTGATAGATGTTTAACTTCAGGTAGTTCGCCTAAATCTAGTAGATTAAGTTTTAGCTGGCTAGATTGTGGCACATTTTGGGCTGAAAACCTAGATGCATAGGGTCAGCTATCTGCATGGGGCACATTTAAAACTAATCGGAGAAAGTTCTTTTTTACTCAACACACAATTAAACTCTGGAATTTGTTGCCAGAGGATGTGGTTAATGCAGTTAGTATAGCTGTGTTTAAAAAAGGATTGGATAAGTTCTTGGAGGAGAAATCCATTACCTGCTATTAAGTTCACTTAGAGAATAGCCACTGCCATTAGCAATGGTAACATGGAATAGACTTAGTTTTTGGGTACTTGCCAGGTTCTTTTGGCCTGGATTGGCCACTGTTGGAAACGGGATGCTGGGCTTGATGGACCCTTGGTCTGACCCAGTATGGCATTTTCTTATGTTCCTAAAGATAACCGGCTAAAGCTAGGCAGTTATCTTGTCCACTCAGCATATCTTTGAAAATGAACCTCTAAAGTGAATAACACAGCTTGTTGCTCTTTAGGTACCTGGCAATATTCATCACATTGGCTAACTTGCAGGATCACCACTTGATTACCATTTTCCCATTTCAGATTGCTTCATGGCAAGTAAGAAGTGCAGATAGAGGGGAAGAGCATAGAGACTCCAGTTCATCATCTTCCTGCACTGGAGGTTGAGGAAGTGATTTCCTTGAACCCACATCTTTAATCCTCTCATCTAGTGCCTGGGGAATTAAGGAGAATGAGAGCTCTGCAGGAAACAAGATTGACTAGAAAGTGATAGAAGTGAGTGAAAAAAAGAGGAATCCTTTTTTTCAATCATACTGTTGTCTTCAGTGACTTGACTCTCTTCTAGATCTGTTCTCTCTTTGTACCTGATTCACTAAGGGTTTTTCCATAGATACAAAATGGGAGAAAAGCTTTAATGAATCTGGCCCTTTGTTAGCAACAGCAATCTCACCAGACCATTTACCATTTTGCCATAGGGCCTTAGAGGCGGATTTTAAATGCCCTGCGCGCGTAAATCCGGGTGGATTAACGCGCGCAGAGCCCTCGCGCGCCGGCGCACCTATTTTGCATAGGCCGCCGGCGCACACAGAGCCCCGGGACGCGCGTATGTCCCAGGGTTTTTTAAAAGTGGCGGGAGGGGGCGTGTCAGGGGCGTGGCCGAACGACGCAGTGTTTTGGGGGGCGTGATGCGGCTTTTTGGGGGCGGCAACGTGGGCGTGGTTTCGGCCCAGGGGCATTCCGGGGCGTTTCCGCGGCCTCCGGACCAGCCCCCTGGACCGGAACACGGAGCGGGGCAGCTGGCCAACGTGCGCAGATTTACATCTGCTTTTCGCAGGTGTAAATCATGGAATAAAGGTAAGGGGGGGGGTTAGATAGGGCCGGGGGGGGGGGGGGTGGGTTAGGTAGGGGAAGGGAGGGGAAGGTGGGAGGAGGGCGAAGGAAAGTTCCCTCCGAGGCCGCTCTGAAATCAGAGCGGCCTCGGAGGGAAGAGGCAGCGCGCGCTAAGCTCGGAGCGCGCAGGTTGCAAAAATGTGCACTCCCTTGTGCGCGCCGACCCTGGATTTTATAAGATACGCGCGGCTACGCGCGTATCTTATAAAATCCAGCGTACTTTTGTTTGCGCCTGGTGCGCAAACAAAAGTACGCGATCACGCAATTTTTTAAAATCTACCCTTTAATGAACACGATGATGGCCTAACGCACCCGATAATGCCCTAACATGTGCGATAAATACCGTTATGCAATTGTGTCTGCAAATATATGCTTGAGTATGCAGTACAGGGGAAAAAAGGTTTTATCCCAGGTGCTACTTCTATGATAAAAATAGCATTTTGATAAATCTAGGGGTCATTGTAGAATAATGTTCTTTGTGTGAGATTATATAGGGGACAATTATCAAAGGCTAATCAGATGGCATTCTGATACAATGCCACATATTTTCATGAAATCTGACTTGTGCAGATTATTAAACTATACCAGGAACCCATCCATATTCACAGGCAAAATTTGTGAATATTTAAAAATTATGTTTCTGGTGCATGTTTAAAAGTGCACATACTATAATCTAATCTGTTTGTGTACATTTTCACTGACTTTTTAACTTGGTAAATGCAAGTGCACCTTTTCTTCTTCTTTTACTTGGTAGTTGGTGATGTGAGATTTGGTGGTTTGTCTGTTCCCAGAATATGTTTTTATGTGTATTTGGATTCATGGACATCAAAAGAAGCAGAGACAGCAAAGGGAAAGAAATAGTTTCCAAAAAATGGTCACTTTTTGGATTTATCTGATGAGCAAGTGTTCATTAGATATAGATTCAACAAACAATTGTGAATCTCTGCAAGGAGATAAAGGGGGATTTGGAGAGTCCAAAACAGAGAATCCATGTTTTGCCTGTGGCTTTAAAGTCATCATAGCTTTAGATTTCTTATCTATAGGCAGGTTTCAGACCACTGTTGGGGATTCCAGAGGGATTAGCCAGTTAGTTACTTCTCTACTTTAATGAACAGTTTCTTGATGCTCTTCTCAGGAAAACCAATCAATATATTTCTTTTCCTCTGGAAACTGTGCACCAACAGCAAAGCATGAGAGACGGGCAATTGATTGTACTTGTATTACAATCAGGCCACCAGCTTCTATAGAGATGACATACAGGAAGCAAAAAGCTTTACACTTTCTCAGCATGCCAGAGATATACACAGTTGAAGGCATCATTATCGATTTGATAGCTAGGTATCATGAATTGTGCCATGCTATATTGCTATCTGGAGAACTCAGTCATGGTGTTGTCCCTCTGTTTTCTAGGTTACTAGAACAATGTTACTATGGACTGCCTTCCAGAGGAAGTGGTAGAGACCAAACCAGTAACAGAAATCAAGGGATAAACACAGCGTATCCTTTGTTATGGGAATGTGAAAATAAAGTCAGAGATTGGGTAGGTTTTGTAGTATTACATAAGGAATGGGCAAACAGGCTAGGCCTTGTCATCCTATGGCCTTATCAGCCTTCTAGAAATGTGCATTTGTTTTTATCTATTTTGGAGTTTAAATATGTAAAGTTTTACGTACATAAAATTATATTTTATACATAAATACAACCTATATATATATATATATATATATATATATATATAAAATTTAATTTTATTTTATCCATGAAAAATGGCATTAAAGAAAATAAACTAGTATAATGAATAAAAAATACAAAAAAAATGCAGCAAAACAAAAGCTAGAATGAATGAACAAACCAAAGCAAAATAAGAAAGCCAAAACAAGTAAATGAGCCAAACTGAATATATTCTGGTGCACATCCCTACTGGCTTCAACTATAATTTTTATAAATTGCTATTTATTAGCATTTTAAACATTATACATAAATGATGTAAAGAAAGCAAGCAATAACCAAAGAATTAACATCTGATTAAAAATAATCCAATAATGACAAAAGTACATGCTATTACATACAAAGTTCACATTATAGAGGGAAATAAGACAAAAAAAAGCCATAGAATTTCAAGGACAAGGCCTAGCACAACACATGACCCTCCCTCAAAAAACAAATAAATTTAACTTCTACCTACAATATTAAGAACATGCTTCTCAATTTCAAGATTATTAATTCACCTTATTCTTATCACAAAAAAATTGCTCCAGATGTAAAGGGTCTGAGAAAATAAATGTATCCCCATACTATGTACAATAATACATGGAAATTTTAAAAAAGACACTCCTAGGGCTATCACATGTTTTTTCAACTGGAGGAAATGTTTTTCCTTACTGAGTTCCCCGAGCAACATTTGTAAAAATGTGAAGTCTCTTGATTACAAAATTAGACATCCCTATTCTTAAAATAACAATAAGGATTAGTTTTCTAATTGTCTTGAAGTAGAAGGTGACAATAACTGTGTGCCTCGTCCTTATCTCACTGTCTGTTGAAATAAATATATCTTGACAACCCTCTATTTCATTGGCTTTATGTTTCATTACAGAAAGATAATATATTTTTGCAACAGCTGTATTAGTTTTCCCTTACATATTTCATAAAAATCTCAAAAGCAGACATCAACTAAGTTAGAGGGAAATTTAACAATTGCAGATTCCTCATCCTATTCATATTCTCTATAATTTCAATTTTTTAATGCAGTAATAAATTGTCTTTAATATGGGCCACATTAATAGCTGCAGTGTGACGATTTGAATCATCCCAGCAACAAGCATTTCTACACCTGTAAGTCTGTTATCATGCTCATCCAACTTGAAGACAGTCCCCTTTGAAAAAAATTGCATAATTGGGGGAGAGAGAGAAGGAGAAGGAGTGGGCTGTTGGCCGCCTCTCCCCGTGATTTCTGCCTGAAGGAAAGGACTACCTTTTGTTCCATCTGGAGAGAACTGGTAACTCACCATTAAGGGGAAGCCCTGGAACCTTGTTTAACATCCAGTATAGAGAGACATTGCCAAGCACGTTGAAAAGGGGCGTGGCACGGTCTTTAAAATCATCCGTGGTATGCTACCGAGGCAGGGAGAGAGAAGGAGAAGGAGTGGGCTGTTGGCCGCCTCTCCCCGTGATTTCTGCCTGAAGGAAAGGACTACCTTTTGTTCCATCTGGTGAGAGCTGGTAACTCGCCATTAAGGGGAAGCCCTGGAACCTTGTTTAACATACGGCCCAGAGAGACATTGCCGAGCACGTCAAAAAGGGGCGTTGCCACGGTCTTTAAAATCATCCGTGGCGCGCTTCCGAGGTGGGGAGAGAGAGAAGGAGAAGGCCGCCTCTCCCCGTGATTTCTGCCTGAAGGAAAGGACTACCTTTTGTTCCATCTGGTGAGAGCCTGTAACTCGCCATTAAGGGGAAGCCCTGGAACCTTGTTTAACATCCGGCATAGAGAGACATCGCCAAGCATATCGAAAAGGGGCATGGCCATGGTCTTTAAAATCATCTGTGGCACGGCACATAGATGTCACCAGCGCGACGCCTAAGCCATGTGCGCCGAAGTGTCACGCGGCTTGGTCCGGCTTAGTCCGGGTGAGTTTGGGTGTTTGGCCAGGAATTTGTCATTGCCTAACTATACTTCTGGATGGGGAAGAAGAGGAAGGCAAGGACATTGACGTCATCACCAGTGCCTCAGGAAAGCATCGGCCCAATGGATCAACATGTTGTGAGACAGAGGTTTGATCCAAATGAGGAAGTAATGGGAAGCTCCACGTTGGCTTCCATTAGTCCTGGAGAAGGACCCATTTTACCACCACAGCCAAGTAAGAGTCTATCCACTGAATTGGCTACAGAACTGGTAGGACTTAATCCCTTGGAAGTAAGTTTGGTGACACGAGCAGGAAACCAAGGGAATGAGAAATCTTTAATTAAAGTTTTACCATGTGAACCTATTTCAGCTCTTTCTAGTAACATTATCAGGGATATTCCTCCAGATAATGTTACATTGTCAGATGTATGGAAGATTATTTCAAAATTAGATAATAATATTGCCATCATGAATAGGTCTTTTACATCTGTGATAAATGTTAATACTGAGAAAAACAATGAAAAAGGGTTAAGGATATTAAAGTGTGAAAAAGAATTATCTGATTTGAAAGAGAAAACACAATTTTTTTAAATATTTGTCACGTACACTAGATGGCGCTTCATTCCCATTTGGTAACAATGGGCACATATGGTACTAAGTTCCCATTTGGGAACAACACTGTTTTAATTATGAACTAATGACATTAAAATCATAGACAAGTATTTTAAGCAGTTTTGATGGAAAACTATCTAGTAACTACAGTAAACCATTTAATTAGCAGAGTTTGTTTGATCCAATGATCATTGGGTATTGCTGTTTGCAATGAAGATGAAGCGGAACCCTGCACTTGGTGCACACCAAGCGGGAGTTTTTCTTGCACATTCTACATCTTCCTTGTTTCTCTGATGGAGTAAGGTGATGATTATAACCATCAAACCTCACATCGCTGACTGGTCTACTGGAAGGTCCAGATTTCGATGGTGTGCGATGTTCTGAAAGCTGAAGCAGGGTGCGAACAATGTGCTGACAAAACTCCAGGTGATCAAATTTACCTCCTACTTCAACATGAAGACGCCATGCTGCAACAACTGCCATGTTGATGCCATTGACAAATAGAGGCCACCACCATATCTTTGAATGAAACACTGGATGGTAGTTTGCCATAAATCTGTCCAGTATGTCCACTCCTCCCATATGGGTATTGTATAAGCCAATTACCGCTGGCTGTGGAAGGTCAACTGGACAATTTCTGGCTTTGCTCCACCTTCTTGCTTTTCCCAGTGGTTCTATGTTGTTGTAGTATGTTGTCTTGGCTGTGAAATGGCACTGGTTGTCGTGCCATTTCACAGCCAAGACATGTCCGTCACATACGGCATCAAAGCAGCCTCTCTCCTTCTTTTTCATTTGGCTTGTCTCCATCAATGAGCACTGCTTAAACCTATTTTCGTGAACAGTTCCAGTGGCCTTGATGTTTTGCTTTTGCATCATATGAGGTGAAGAAGTTATCAAAGAATACCTCATGGCATAATGGATTTTCTATGCAGCTCAGTAATGATGTCACAACACGATGACCTAGCCCAAAACTTTGATTCTGACCATCCTGTTCGCAGTTGGTCTTTCCACAATAAACATCAACATTGAAAGGGTAACCTTTTGATGAGGCCAGAACCCAGAATTTATAGCCGAAGCGATTCGGCTTGCCTCAAATAAACATTTTCGCAGAATGGTGTCCATAATATGGGACCATCTCTTCGTCAATACTCAGATGCTCACTGAATACTCCAAACTGCTGCAGGCGACCATTCAGTGCATCAATGAAAGCACGAACTTTGTACAGTTTATCATTTTGATTAATCTTGCCATTGTCTGCAAGATGTATGTATTTCTTTATGTCCATGAAACGAGTCATATGGGATGAAACAAAGGATTGCTGAACATCTTCATCCTGATTCCAATATAGCCGTTCATGAGGCAAGGAATTATATCCGCTCAATAGAAGAATTCCAACAAAAATGTCCAATTCCTTGGCCTCAAGTTCAAAATCCATGTTGTTCTTCTGCCGAGCATATCGAATGCTTTCGGTCAGAATCATGTCGCTCAGCTCATTGTCATAGTACAGTTTGAAAAGTTCAAATGGTGTTTTATCCTGAAGTTCAGGATGCCTCTGGGCTAATTTTTCCAGCTGAGCTGAAGGTATTTTATGTGTATACTCCACTTTCTTGCTCCATTTAATACCATGTTTCTCTCCTTTTTTCTGAACAACTTTTCGCCTTTTCTGCTGCCTCAAAGTTCCATCAGAGGAACCAATGGCTGCCACATCCTTTAGTATAGCTACAGTTCCAGGCACTTCATTTGGCAGAGCCAAAGGCAGTAGATCATCTTCGTCAATCACTTCTTCATCAGACACATTATCAACTTTATTTGGAGGTAGCAACATTATGTCTCTTATGTCATCACTTTCTACGGCTTCGTCAATAACGTTGGCTAAACATTCATATTCTTCTAAGGATTCACCATCTTCACAACTTTGATACTCATCTAAAATGAATGTTAATGCTTCTGCACTGGAAAGTCGTTTCTTAGACATTCTGTAAAGATATAACAGCATATTGAATATTAAATCACTTAAATATAAGGATGTTCCCAAATGGGAACATAGTCACAGTTGTGCCCATTGTTCACATTTGTGAACATCACTGAATCGATGCAATTTACATATCTATAAACATTTTCAATTTTAAAATAAATAAAATCAAAATGATAACTAAACACTTTTGTATAGTTTTCCAGCAAAATGTGTAAAAAATATTTTATTCTTACCTGCAGAGGAACTTTTTAACCAAAAACACATGTGGCTGTTATAAAAGGTCAACTTTCAAGATGGCTGCCACAAACACAGAGTGACTAAATATACCTCAAATGATACCAATGGATGCAAAAACTATTTAAAAACAAAGAATTAGAGTCAATATGGGAATATCTTACTTATCACAAAAATATTAATGTGAAATTTCAATGCTCCCAAATGTGGGCATTGGGCACTAAAGGGCTAATAATATGCTACAAATTAAAAAAATGGAATGCCAAAGTAGGATTGGTCCCAGTCAGTTATGTCTGTCCCAATTTCAGGAACCAGCTACTTATTTTGGCCCTTGCCAATTAGTTGATATTTTGAAAGCTTGTCGAGACCTATGAGCTTGAGCAAGCTTTTCCTGTTGACTTATTTATTAGTATTTTATTGTTCTTTTTCTTTATATTCCATGTTGTTTCTGTAATTGTTTATTGTTGGATTTTTCAATTGTTCCTTGCTTAGTTTTGACTGGCTCAGAATGCTTATGTAAATGACCAAGTACAGTAATAAATTATTTATGCACATGATGGATCAATCACTAGCTTGGCTAGTTTTGAGGTTTGTGTTTGCATATGTGTATGTTTGCATGAGTGACAGAATAAAAGAGAGAAAGAGACATACACAGATGTCTACAAATATATGACTAGTAGTGAATTACACTTACCTTCTCATGGTAAAAACAAGTCCATATCAAAGGATCTGTATTTATAAGAACTGGACCACAGAAATGCACAGGTGAGGGCAAGCAACTCTTATATAAGGTCCTTTGGTCATGGGCCTTCTTTTTAAAGTCTTTCAGTTCCCAGGGATAACTGGCACATCCATTGCAGACTGCAGGAGAACACATCAGGAGACAGAGACAGCAGCTAGATTTCTTTATTTTCCAGCAGATGGGAAGAGTTTCTCCTCCTCCAACAGGAACAGTTCCACCAGGAGTTGAACATAAAAGACAACAAATGTAGGTTTCTGCATCCTGGTGGCATCTTAGCCATATGTTTGCATGCATATGAACTGTAAAAATGAAGGTACCTAATCTACCCAAGCAGAAAATCAAGCCACGCAAAGTAAAGTGTGCATCCATGTCCATTTTGCGCATAAATTATTGGCCAGACAGTCTGATTTTCAGAAAAGTACAGCTGTTTGTAAATTCTTTTTTATTAATGTGTCTTACTGAGCATTATCCTTCACATATGCCACAAAAGCTTCCTTTCAATTACTGTGTACCCTCTTAAGTATAGCTGTATGATTGTGTGTCTTCAGCTGACTTTATAATGATCAACTATAGTGGAAGATTATCTAGAAAGCTTACCTCTAAGATTCCATACAGGTTTTATGAGTCTCTTTGTAACCATGCTGGGAAGGAAGTGGCTGCTTGTTTGGGTTCTTCAGTTCCCTCAGAGACTGGTCATCTTGTAATGAATGCCTGAAAATAAACAGGGCACTGTAAACTCTTGACAACTGTCAACATGGAATATTGAATTATTAATACTTTTATCATGGCTGCAAAATTAAAGTATTTGTTAAGGTGATTATCATTATATAAATTTATGTATTCATGTTTAGCTATAGACATCTTTAGTTGTCACAGAGTTTTGTTATTATACAGTACTATAGTAAAAATTGTCTCTTACCAGTATGAGATTGGAATCCAGTTTGCAACTCCAGAAGGTCTCTTAAGCCATGGTTTATTCAGCAATCATCGTCTCCAGGGAAATCTGTAGAACCTAGTAAGATTATCCTATCTGGTTCCTGTGACATGGTACCTCAAGTTGGAGATCTTATACTCCACATATAATCTCACACTTCTCCATGTGTGTTTGAGTTCCTTCAATTCCCTTGGTGCCTCTCCAGTGCTAAATAGCCGTCAGAACCTGGAGCTGGATCTGCTCTTTGGTTGCTCTTCTTAGAACTGTGGGAAATGTGAGATCTGTTCAAGGACCATAACTTCCACTTTCTTGGGATAAAAGTTGACCTTGCAGGGATTACTGCCCTTTTAGTACTTGGTAAGACACGTTTTCAGTCATCTTTAAAAACTCTAAATTCATCCAGTCATTAGATCCTAAGTTCCAATTATGTCAAAGGTCATGTGAGATCAAAGTCATTCCTAACTACTCTGTCTACCTGAAAGGGAGTCTCAGTTACTATCACCTGTGTCTCCTGGTGCTGCTATTCTGCAGTATCAAAAGGAGTGGGGTGTTTTCAGGTAGCTGTTCTATTTAGTTTGCATCCTAAAACCAAAAAAACATAAGAAGTTGCTATACTGAGTCAGACCAAGGGTCCATCAAGCCCACCATGCTGTTTTTAACAGTGACCAATTCAGGATACAAGTATTTGGCAAGTAACCAAACATTAAATAGAAGTAATGCTATTAATGCTGGTAATAAGCAGTGGCTATTTCCCACATCAACTTGACTAATTGCAGTTCATGGACTTCTCCTCCAGGAACTTGTCCAAACCTTTTTTAAACCCAACTAGCTAACTGCCTTAACCACATCCTTTGGCAATGAATTCCAGAGCTTAATTGTGCATTAAGTGAAAAAGAATTTTCTTCAATTTGTTTTAAAAGTGCTACTTGCTAACTTCATGGAATGCCTCTAGTCCTTCTATTTTCTGAAAGAGTAAACAACCAAGTCACATTTACCTATTATAGTCCTCTCAAGATTTAGTAAATCTCATCATATCCTCCTTCTGTCATCTCTTCTCCAAGCTGAATAGCCCTAACCTCTTTAGCCTTTTCTTATAGGGGAGCTACCCCATCCCCTTTATCATTGTGGTTGCCCTTTCTGTACTTTCTCCAGTGCATCTATATCTTTTTTGAGATGCAGTGACCAGAATTAAACAAAATATTCAAGATGCAGTTTAACATGGAGTGATACAGAGGCATTATGGCATTCTTCATTTTATTTTCCATTCCCTTCCTAATAATTCCTAAAATGCTGTTTTTTTTATCTGCTGCAGCACACTTAGCCAATGATTCCAATTTGTCTACTATTATGCTTAGATCTTTTTCCTTGATGGTAGCTCCTAACATGAAGCTTAACATCATTAACTATAGCATGGGATATTTTTGCCTATATGCATCACCTTGCATTTATTCACATTAAATTTCATCTGCCATGATGCCATGAAAATGCCCAATCTTCCAGTCTTGCAATTTTCCATTCTTCTGCAATTTATCACTATCCATTTGTGTTTTAACTACTCTAAATAAGTTTGTGTCATCTGCAGATTTTACCACCTCACTTGACATTCCCCTTTCCAGATCATTTATAAATATATTAAAAATCATCTGTCCAAGTACAGATCTCTGAGGCACTCTACTATTTACCTCTCTTCACTGAGAAAACTGACCATTTATTCCTACTCTGTTTCCTGTCTTTTAACCAGTTTGCAGTCCACACAAGCACATTTCCTCCCATTCCATGACTTTTTAATTTTTATAGAAGCCTCTCATGGGGGACTTTGTCAAATGCCTGTAAAGTTTTCTTTGAAAAGATACAACTGATTTGGTAATCATCTGAATAAAGGGAATGTTAATATAACAACAGCTTACTTTTCCTTTATTGTGACCAAATTGCTTTATTCTTGAGAAATACTGAATTACTTCTTCTGTGTCAGGACACAATTATTACATCAAAATGTCCTTTTTGCAGATATTTGGATATTCTCTTTTTTGTATGTATTTCTTATCAGGTTTGCAGATATAATCTTGTTGATTTATGTGCTAAAATACTTGTCTAAAGTTTAAAGTTTCACACAACTGCCTTGATAATGTTGTATCCTACGAAGCAGGTACTCAGATGAGTTTCAGAGGATACAGCATTTAAATGCAAGGCCTGAAATGTGGGTAAGCATTTTTTTACCTCTTGCCTGAAGTTTACCATAACAGCATGATGTGTTTAAACTCATATGTCTTCTTCTACCTTATTACAGTTGTTAGAGATATCAGGAGAGTCATTTATATGTTTTGTATGGGATAATGAGGCTCATGCATATGGTACTGATACTGTTAATATATTAAACACATGGGAGCAGGGACTGGTCTTAAAAACAATTTAAAGGGAATTTGACTGGTCTGATATACATAAAGTTTCTTAGACAGATTTGTTTAATATACAAAGTGAGTATTGTTATTCAATGATGTATCCAAATATAGAGAAGGAGCAAAGCTGCACTCCACAATTAATATACACAATCCCAAAGGAGTGCAAGAGTACTATAGGTCCAAGAGTTGTATCATCAAAATGTTTATTTTAAACGTTCAAACGGAACCACTCCTTATTTTTAATCCATGCATCAATTAATGACTGCTTCAGGGTCCCCCGACACGGACCCCGTGTTTCGCCCGAAGGCTGCGTCGGGAGGGACAGTCGATAATTTTTTTAAACAATAGCTAAAAGAGAACAGAACATCAGTATTAGAAACTTGCAGACAATGTTCAGTATGTCCTTTTGTTATCTCTACTAATAATTTTGAACATCCTATCACTCGTAAAAAATTTTCCTTAAAATTTTCTACCAGTTGTCATTCACGAGGAGTAATCTATGTAATCCTGTGTCCCTGCCCTAAATTATATGTGGGCAAAACTACGAGACAGATACGTACTCGCATTATCGAGCACCGGTCTAATATTTGCACTGGCCGCGAAACAGCTCCTCTTGTTTCCCATTGGCAAACAGCAGGGCACTCTGAAGATGATCTAAAGTTTTTGATAATTGATCAGCTTCATCCCCCGGTTCGGGGAGGTAACTTCTCTGACATGCTTATCCGTAGAGAACAAAAATGGATATTTATGCTTAATAGTCTACATCCCGCAGGACTGAACAATGAGATCGAGTGGCAGTATTTTCTATAAATAATATTCTCCATAAGGATCTTTCCATATACAATACTAACTGATTTTCCAAAATTAAATTCATTTGTTTCCTTTCTGTATTCATTCATTTTGGATTAGCTCACATCAGCGCAGGTTGTCCTTTTCTGATTGGTCAGCCGATACGTGCTTTTGATTGGTGGCTTAAAACCGCGCCAAAAAAGTGTTCTTTAAAAACGCTGTGTTTTGTCTAACCGCCCGCCCTCCTTACCGCTCTAGCTGTGAGAACTCCTCAGCTGTTTTTAAGGTATGTGTCCCGGCGTCAACAAATACATGCTGTACCCTTAAATTGGTCCTGTTTCTAATACTGATGTTCTGTTCTCTTTTAGCTATTGTTTAAAAAAATTATCGACTGTCCCTCCCGACGCAGCCTTCGGGCGAAACACGGGGTCCGTGTCGGGGGACCCTGAAGCAGTCATTAATTGATGCATGGATTAAAAATAAGGAGTGGTTCCGTTTGAACGTTTAAAATAAACATTTTGATGATACAACTCTTGGACCTATAGTACTCTTGCACTCCTTTGGGATTGTGTATTCAATGATGTAGCCATTAATGGACTCTGTTCTACGAGGGTTTGATGCTGAGGAATCTTACATTCTTGTACTAATCGATTTAACAATCTCCTGTGATACTGTGGATCATTCCCTGTTGTGCCAGCAGCTAAGCAATATCAGGATCGATGATACTGTCCTCAGATGATTCTCTTCGTTTCTAACAAGTACAATCCCAAATCCATTATTAAGTCTGTAAGGTGTGACATTACAACCATACACACCTCAGTGAATACTAAGATCTCAAAATAAAGGTCTATTGACTGTCCCAACAATACGAAGTATACATCTGATGCAAGTAAGAGACTGTGTGTTCTCCATAGCGGGACCAAATCTATGGACTTCTCTACCTGAGAAGTTACACTTGATACCAGAGAAAAAGAGATTTAATCATGAGCTAAAAACATGGCTATTCAAAAATGCTTATAACCTAACTTAAAAAACATCAGACTGCGGAGAACTTCATTAACAAGAAGGACAAGAGAAATTAATTGAGGTAGTAGGATTAAATTAACGAGAGACAGTAAGAATCTCAATTCAATGTACTGACTATCACATGTAAACTGTTATCACCTATGTCTTAGAACTTTAGTTAACATGTATTTGAACATCCAATTTATGTTAATCCATGTCTAGGAATACTACTCCTTTAAAATGTAACCACTTGTTGATTTATAATATGAATGTTAATTTTGCAAACCAGTATGATCTTTATATGGAACAACGGTATATAAAATGTCTAAAATAAATAACAAAAGTAATGTAACAGCAGAAAAAGACCATCCAGCATATCTATTTTGCCCATCCACACCAAATACTCAGTTGCACAGTCCACCACTCCCACAGAGATTCCCTATTCCTATCCTATGCTTTCTTGAATTCAGGTATTTTCCTTGTCTCCACCATCTCCACTGAGAGGATGCTCGATCCATCTACCACTCTCAACCCATGTCCCTCATTTCAGAGCCTCCTTTCCATTGAAAAAACCCTTCTCCTGTGCATTGATATCTTGGAGGAATTTAAATTTCTTTATCACATCTTCCCATCCCATCTTTCCTTCAGGGTATATATGTTCTGATATTTAATACTGTCTCTATATGTTTTATAATGAAGAATATTGACCATTTTAGTAGTCACCTTCTGGATCTCCTCTATCTATATATTTTTGAAGATGCCTTCTTCCAATTGAGATCTCACCAAGGCCTTATACAGGGGCAATATTGACTCCTTTGTTCTGCTGACCATTCCTCTCCTTATGCATGCAAGCAACTTTCAGGCCCTTTATTTATAAAGATTTTTAAATATACAACAAAACCACAATAACATATTGACTTGGCATAGACATATCAACATAATACTAAAGAACAACATAGGAAATTACATATAATCTATTTCTTACCATTTCCAATAGGGGCTTCATACAGCATATTATTTATCTGTCTGATTTTTTAACACATATGATAAGTTCCTCATTAAAGCAATATCTACCACCTTATTTTCCCAACACAGGATAGTTGGAAATAATTTCCACTGATGAGCCACCATTAAACTTTCAGCCTTTTGTGATTCTCTTTTTCCATATGTTTGGGCCCCTTAAGATAATCAGATATGATCACCTCCAGACCCCACTTGTGTTTCATGTTTAGAAGAATTTCACTCCATTCTGTACTGCTCCCTTGGGTTTTTGCACTTCAAATGCATGACTCTGCTTTTATTAGCATTAAACCTTAGCTGCCAGACTCTAGATCATTCCTCAAGGTTTGATAGAACCTTCTTCATTTTTACCACATGTAGCCCCCATTTTGTTAGGTACTTTGAATAAAGGGGGACTCACAGTTTCCTAGGACGCAGTCAATGCCCACACCTCTGATTCTCTCTCTCATCACATCACTCATGTAGCTACCGGGATGATGGGAAGAGGTATACATCTCTAAGGCCCTAGGTGCAATGGTGGGGATGCCGAAATACAGTCACTCAATCTCACCTGGGTCTCAACCAATGACCAGTAGATTCTCACCGAAGAAGAGTTCAGTAGGCTGGGAAAGGCACTGAATAATAAAGCAGGGAGCCTGCAGTAGTATTCTATACAAATAATTTAATTTAACTTGAAAATAAGATCCAGGCCAAGATTGCAAAGATCATAAACAATAAAAAGATAACTACTTCCAAGGCAACAGTCACTTTCTCTATGATGTACTTTAACCCAGATCTCTTTCTCTGTTTTGAACCAGTGTCCAGTGTCCACCCTCCCTATAGAGGGTGAAAGAGTTGTCTTCTCTCACCATCATAAGCCAAAGGGAAAAATGCAAAAAGGAAAAAACTCATTTGCTTAAAAAACAGGAATCCCCCAAAAAACTTCTTCCAAACTATCAAATTCTGACTGTACGTTTAGCACAGGGACAAGCACTAGGCTAGCCAACTCCTCCAGCAAGGGTTTGTCTGACCCTACTGTTGGGAGAAACTGGAAAAAAATCACAAAAAATCCCAGCTACTTAAAACAATTCTCAAAACCTTGAAGAACATAACCTCCAAAAAATCCCCTCCTCTCCAATCTCTATCCTAAGGTAGTCTAAAAAGGGGGTACCTCTTGAGCATGCTCAGAAAAAAATATATATCTCCTGAGTCCATCCCCAAAAATGAAAAGTCAAAAGCTGGGGGTAGATAACCTAAAAATGCAAAAACTTCCTGTAGCCTAGAAAAGGGTTTAAGGAATGGTGCAGAGTCACCATTACATACACATTCCTGAGTGTCTACCCTATTTCAGATGTTGGTATAATCCACAAAAAGACAAGACTTTCCAAATAGGGCTTCTGAAAATGTTATAAAGAATGAGTGCAAGAACTGATAACATTGCACATCACTAGTAATACCCCTCTACATGGAATGAACTCCATTTGCCTCTTTATCACCCCCCATACAGCCAGTTTATATCCCAATCTGTCATTTTAGGATCCATAGCAAAGTTCACTCAGTTTATTTATTGTCACCTAAGCAGAGCCATGTCAAAGGTCATATTGAAATCCAAATACACTGCATAAATTGTTCTAAGACCTGAATTTAGATGAATAAAGCACATAAGGCCTGATTTTGAAAAGCATTTATATACTTAAAACAGAGTTTTACATGTGTAAATGCACTTTAACTGTTTAAGTGGGCTTTTGAAAATTGTTACAATATATACCTGTAAAGTAGTGGCCCTATTGTCCCTCTTTAACATGTGTGGGAACAGGCTAGATGCCTAGTCTACCTTAAAACCTATAGAGGAAGAGAGCTTGCTGGGCAAGATTAGAGATGGAGCCCAGCTGGGAACAGGAGGCCCCGCATTTCCAGGAGAATCCAGCCCCTGAACCCTTTGTGATAGAAGCTAATGGTGGTGGGAATACACTGCTGTTAGATAAGCAGTCTACTATTGCATATGCTGATAAGTTTAATAAAGCTATAAGAAGAAAGGTTGGAAACCTGTGTGGATTATGCCTTCAGTCTAAAAACATTTGACTACCCCACAATCCCAACTGAATTGTCAATAGGTTTTGCCCACATTAAATGCACTTAATGTGGGTACACGAGCTTTGAAAATTGCTACGATAGTATGTACATTTATATATATAACTCTTTTGAAAATTCACTTGATAGGGCAATAATGCACTGGAAAAATACCATTTTAAAAAAAGCAGAAAACTCTCTAAAATGTATTAATAAGTTCATATAGCATAATTAATAATCTACTAGTAAAATTAGCCAATTATCTTTAAGAGGGTAATTGTATAATAGCCTTCATAAGGCTAAAGTCTGTGGGAAGTTTGAACCCACATACTTTAACACACATTTTCAGAGTTGGCATATATGCATAATTTCCCTTTGAAAATGTGTGGGGTGTTCTGAGATGTGTGTATTCATATGCATAGAAAGTTATGCCTGCTCCTGAGTAGATGTAATTTTCTGCATGTAAATTTATGTGCAGATTTTTGAAAATTGAAAGTATATGCACAAATCCTTTCCCCACCCTGACTCTGCCCCTTGGAATGGCTCTTTTAGAGCTGGTAAACTTATGTGTGAAATAGGACTTTAAGCATACTTCTACTCTCGCAACCCCCCTAATTAGAAACATTGAAATGTGACAACAGAAAAACACCATGTGGCCTATCTAGTCTGCCTATTTGCCCAAATTGCTACTTACATGCATTAAACAGGGTTTTAAGCTCATATGCCAGTTTGAAAATAAAGCCCTAAAAAGTTTGTATTCAATAAAGGGTGTAGTCTAGGGGCATTCCTGGGCGGGGCTAAGAGTAATGCACATAAGTTGCTATTTTATAAGAAACACATGTACATTTGGCTACTTAATTAACATACTTTTACACCTGCTAATTACCTTGTGTAATTAATAGTATCCTGTCCATTGTCTACTATTGGTTGTGTGTGAGGTCTCTGTGAATTTGGAGGGAAGGAGAGTTCAGAGTGAAAAACTAGGAGTTTCTTGATAATCTGGGAAAGGACTGGGTGAACTGGTGGATGTATCTACAAAATTTATGATTTCAATAACATGTACATGTTTTAAAATATACTGGCTTAACATGCATAAATCAAGGTTTGATGTGAACAAGTTATAACTTTTTCGCACCTAGGGCTGGATTTTCTAAAGGTTACACCAGTGGCGTAGCCAGAATTGATTTTTTGGGTGGGCACAAGGTTAACATGGGTGGGCTGTAGGCATGCAGGTCTACTAGTTGTTTTTTTACTGATAAATAATGCCAAATTATGCAGCATAGCATTCACATCTACGCCTAAGTATGAGGTTTACTTAATGATACAAACATAATTCACGGTGATTTGTGGTACTTTAGCCTTCTTATTATTACGATTTTATACACGGCTCCTACCTGTCCATAAATTTTGAGAGAGCGGTTGTGTTGCTTATATTTAAATTGCTAACATCTCAAAATATAGATATATATTTTTACCTTTGTTGTCTGATCTTTGTATTTTTCTAATCAGTTGGTCCTGGTCTCTTTTTCCCATTTTTTCCCTTATAGCTCATTTCCTAATTCCTTTACAGTGTCTTTCTTCTATTACTGTCTTCTTCCCTTCCACACACACACACACACACACACACACATACACACTTTCTCTCACAGACTCCCTCTCACACACTCAAGCTGTCACTCTCATATGCTCTCCCCCCCCCCCCCCCACAAGCTCACATTCAAGTTCTCACTTTCTCACCCCTCCCCAGGCTTATATTCTTATGCACACACAGACGCACATCAAGGCACCCATTCTCACCCACACACATAAACCCAGACTCCCATTCTCACCCACAAACCCATGCTCCCAGTCTCACCCACACATATTCAAGCTCCCATTCTCATCCATACATATACACATTTAAGGTACTATTCTCACCCACACATACACACATTCAAGCACCCATTCTTATCCACATATTCAAGCTTCCATTCTCACCCACCCACACAAAGCCAGGCTCTCATTCTCATCCATATATACACACATTCAAGCTCCCATTCTCACCCACCCACAAACCCAGGCTCCCATTCTCAACCACACATACACACATTCGAGCTCCCATTCACCCACATATTCAAGCTTCCATTCTCACCCACATACACACCCAGGCTCCAGTTTTCACCCACACACACTCCCATTCTCATCCACACATACACATTCAAGCACGTGCACAGCTTCCGCTTTCTCCCCCAGAGCAGGAAGATCAGCTGCCTCTCCTGCTGCCACCGGACTCCTGCTATCTTCGGGCGTCGGGCCGTACTGCCCGCCGAACTTCCTGTCGGGGGGGGGGAGCGGAAGCGCAGCGCACAACATCCGCTTCCTCCCTCCCCCCCCCCCAAGCAGGAAGATCGGCGGACCATACGGCCCGACGCCCGAAGAAGATAGCAGGAGGCCGGTGGCAGCAGGAGAGGCAGCTGATCTTCCTGCTCTGGGGGAGAAAGCGGAAGCTGTGCGCAGCGCTTCCGCTCCCCCAAACAGGAAGTTCGGCGGGCCATTTGGTCCGAAGATAGCAGGAGAACGGGTGGCAGCAGGAGAGGCAGCTGATCTTCCTGCATTGGGGGGGAGGAAGCGGAAGCTGCGTGCGGCGCTTCCGCCCCCCCCCCCCCCCCCGAACAGGAAGACCGGTTGGCCATACGGCCGCAGCAGCGCTTCCCCACGTGTGCCGTGATGGCGCGCGAGGCGTGGGTTCTCTTGTTCGCTGTCGCGGGGATGGGATCCCGCGACAGCCTTGCAGTTCCGGTGCTAGTTGGGTGGGCCTGGGTCTAAGTTGGGTGGGCACCTGCCCACCCAGGCCCACCCGTGGCTACGCCACTGGGTTACACATGCCGGGCCTATTTTCAAAAGGCCTGGTGACACGCGTAAAGCCCCAGGACGAGTGTAGGTCCTGGGGCTTGCAAAAAGGGGCCAGGAGGGGGTGGGGCGGTCCAGAGAGCGGGGTCAGAGGCATCCAGCACAGCGGCCAGTCGCCACTGTGCCGGGGATCGTGCGCCAGCAGTCGGCCGGCACGCACAATTTGCTTCAGCCCCAGGGCTGAAGTAAGTTTTACAACAAAAGTAAAAACAAGAAAAAGGTAGGGGGAAAAGGGCGGGGGAGGTAGGAGAAGGGAAGGAAAGGTGGGGTGGGGGGTAGGGAAGTTCCCTCTGAGGCCGTTCTGATTTTGGAGTGGCCTGGAAGGGAACGGGGGAAGGCAGCATGGCTTGGCGCAGGCTCAGGGCATGCAAGGTGCACATTTGTCCACCCCCTTGTGCACGCTGACCCCCAATTTTAAAACATGCACATGCATTTTATAAAATCGGGCGTATATGTGTGCGCACCAGGTAGCGCGCGCACATGTACGTCCGCATGCAGGTCTTAAAATCTACCCCATAAAATATATACGGGCATGTTTATTAAACGGGTAAGAAAAGTATGTGTGTTCAATGTATTGAAATATATGCTTCAAATGCATTGTTGATATTTGCACGTAACCAAATATATGCGCCTATTTTGGGGATAGACATACATGTATTTTATAATCTTCGCATATCCGATATGTGTATTTGTTTGAAAATTATATTTTCTTTTGGTGCAAAAATACTGCATTTCAGTCACACACAGGAAAAACAGAGACCGAACCTTACCTAATTTAGAAATAAGAGACTATAAATTAGAAAGAGAAACATGCAGACAAAAGTGAAATAGAAAGCCTGAGAAACTAGACCCTGAACAGTGGAATACTGATGAAAGAACAAAATACAAAAATATAAGAAATGCATATTCCAATTGCTAAAATCTCAATATATATATAGGGCCAGATCTTAAAGATACGCGTGGGTGTAGATTTCTTTGCACAACCCGGCGTGAACAAATCTACGCCCGATTTTATAACATGTGCGCGCTGCCGTGCGCGCATGTTATAAAATCCAGGGTCAGCGCGCGAATGGGGGTGCACATTTGTGCACCTTGCATGCACCCAGCCCTAAGGGATCCCCGATGGCTTTCCCAGTTCCCTCCGAGGCCGCTCCGAAATTGGAGCGGCCTTGGAGGGAACTTTCCTTCCGCCACCCCCACCTTCCCCTCCCTCCCCTCCCTCCCCTACCTAACCCTCTCCCCAGCCCTACCTAAACCACCATCCTGACCTTTGTTGCAGAAGTTACGCCTGCCTCCGGGCAGGCATAACTTGCGTACACCGACCTGCTGCCAGCGTACCATTCCCCGGCACGACCGCAACAAAGGAGGCCTCGGTACCGCCCCTGGACCCTTGCCACGCTCCCGGACCCGCCCCCTCCCCGCCCCTTTTTCGAAACTCTGGGATATACATGCGTTCCGTGGCTTGTGCGTGCCTCCGAGCCTATGCAAGATAGGCTCGGCGCGCACAGGGGCAGCTTGGAGCAGCTTTTCGGGGGTTACGTGCGTAACTTTGAAAATCTGCCCCATATTGTTTACCTTTGTTGTCTGATCTTTGTATTTTTCTAATCGGTCTCAGTTTCCTTTCTGCTACTTTTCCTTTGTTGGTCATTTCCTAATTCCTTTTAGGGTCTCTCTTCTCATTCAGTTTCTTCTCCTACTGTCTTCTTCCCTTCATCCCTCAAGCACATAGAAAAAAACACACACACACACAAACACAGGCTCATGCTTTCTCTTACAGACTCCCTCATATACACAAGCTCTCACTCTCATATGCTGTCCTCCCCACGCACACACAATCTCTCTTTCTTACATGTTCTACCACAAACACAAGCTTTTACTCTCATATACTCTCCCCACTACAAACAAGCTCTCACTCTCACATGTTCTACCATACACACACATACACAAGCTCTCACTCTAGCATCCTCTACCATATACACAAACACACAAACTCTCACTCACATGTTCTACCAGTCTTACTCTCTCAAACCTCTCTCAAACATCCCTCCCTGGCTCTCCCCTCCTCCTCCCCTGGCCCTCCCCTGGCTCTCATTCTCACACACACAGATGTACACCCAGGTTCCCATTCTTATACACACACAGATGCACACCCAGGTTCCCATTTTTATACACACAGACACACACACCTAGGCACCCATTCTCAACCACAGACAGATGAACAATTAGGCCCTTTTCCTCACTCACATACACACACACCCAGGCTCCCATTCTCACCCCCCCCCCCCCCCCACACACACACACATAGTCAAGCTCCCATTTTCAACCAAACACACACAAGGCCTTTTCATTTGGAACAGCCAAACTCCTACTTCAACAACCCTAGGAATGGTATCCCGTGACAGCCTTCCTACTCCATCCCTCTTCTAAGTCAGACAGCCCTGGTAGCTTAGTGGTTAGAATAGTAGGCTGGAAAGCCAGCATTCAGATCTTGCTGCTGCTCCTTGTGACCTTGGACAAGCCAACTTCCATTGCCTCAGATACAAACTTAGGGCTTGATTTACTAAGACTTTTATTCCATTCTTTGTCTATGGGAAAAATTCTTAATAAATTAGGTCCTTAGATTGATAGCCCTCTGAGAACAAGGAAAATACCTATTGCAACTAAATGTAACTTGCCTTGAGCTACCAATGATAAGGCATGAGCTAAATATAAATACATACAAATAAATTATGATATTCCCTCCTTGTGAACATTTTCTTGATGCCATGTCAATGCTAGGCAGGGAGAAGATAATTCATGTCCCTACCTATTGTAGAAGACATACTTGTGACCTTGTGCTCTTGAACACCACTTAGATTGGAATTTTATTTGTTAAATTTCCACGGTCTGACCACATCGTAATCAAGACAAGTCTTTCTGTGCTTGCTAGTAGTCGCTTTGTATTAATGAATAATCATCTACTGTACATATGAAACATAGTCCAACTGCATGCCCAACAGGTGCCTAGTTTAGATATATTTTGCTTGTTGTTCTGATGCAGAGTCTGCTGTTAGTTTGCGGAAAGAATTTCTCAAGGATGCATTAGATAACACTGCTCCTGTTAGGCCATTTGGCTTTCTCAAGTAGTTTTCTGGTTCTCTACCATGATCAAATCTGCCAAAAATCTGCTGCATTGAGCTGAGCATACTGGCATAAGTCCTTAGTACTAGAGGATAGGTGAGCTTTCTTTGATTATAGAAATATAGAAAATATTTACAAATAAATAAAAAAGATTACTTTTCTCAGCATATTCAGTCAGATATTAGTCACCCTAATGTGCTATATTGGACTGTGAAGTTCTGAACCATAATGGTAGGTCTTCTAGTATTCCGATCAGTCATGACACATTTGTCTTTTTTTTTTTTTTTCAAGAAAAAGTGGCCAAACTTTCTGTCAGTTTTCCCAATGACCCTGGTTTCCAGGTTGCACGTGTGGATTCCATTATTGATGAATGGGAGAATTATTACCTGGAGTCAATTGAGAATATCTCTAACATGATAGCTTCCTTGATCAACTCTTTTTGCTTTTTGAATACTTTTTTGATCATCCTGATGAAATCTCTTAGTAAAGATTTGAAAGATTTCAGCTCAGACATAGTCAGTGCTTCGCTCATTGAGGGTTTGCTGATTTCTATCTTGAAGCAAGCAATTGTTTGGCCCATTTTAAAAAAATTGTCAATGGACCCCAGTCATCCAGGAAATCGTCAATCCATCTCTTTGTTCCCTTTGTTAGCCAAGATTATTGAGTGGTCATTATGCATACAACAGAGCTGGAAAAGATAAAAATTACACATACAAATCTGATAATCAAAGCTTTGTCAAAAACAAAACAAAGGTATGTATACATTTTACACCTTTCTTTTGGCAAAGCTTTGGAATAAGTAGTAATTTGAATAAGAAAAGACCCTGGTTTGAGTAGATAGTGCAAGCTGAACTTGCTTTTTACACATTCCTCTTTTTGATCTTAGATCATTAACCATTTGGATTGCATCTATTTCATAGCACAATACTCTGATGCTCTTGAGTCTGGATGTTTTTTGACATGGTTTTGATTCTGAAATTACATTCCTGCTTATTTTTCCTGATATTTCATCTGTATCTGACACTTTAAATCATGCTGTTCTTCTATCCCATCTCAATAATCTGGGTATCTCTGCAATTATCTGGAAATGGTTTACCTCTTTTTTGGAGAACCACATACAGCAGATTGTTAGTGTGTTCTAAACACCCTAGGATCTTGCATGTGTTTGCTCTGTCTGCCATGCTCTTTAACATTTACATCTCCCCTCTTTGTAAGTTGCTTGTCAAATTTTATATCGGACAAAACCTTTGGCATACTTTTACATTGCTTAACAACCATCAGGTGATAGCTATCTGATAACAAACTGGCTTTAAACCTAGGAAAGACAGAGATCTTGAGTTTAGATCATTGTGCCCTCAAAGGCCTTTCCATGACTTTTCAATTTGATGTATGCTTTCTTTTGATTTCTTCTCAATCTCAAAATTTGGGGGTTATCTTTGATTCTTCTCTATCATTCCATATATAAGTGAATACAGTTATTAAATGGTTTTTTTTTCTTTAAGTTACACTTAGTAGGTAATTTTCAAAGAAGTTATGCGTGATAGACAAGAACAGGTAGTTGTGAATGGACTTGGCACAGAAGAATGAGATGTTATCAGTGGAGTGATTCAGGTAACAGATGAGTGTACACTTAGGCACCAGCTTTTATTTTCTGTAGTCTAGGTTTGTATTCTGCTATCCTGTTTTTATGTGTTTTATTTATAAATATATGTTGTTGCCCCTTGCACAGAGCTTGGAATGCTGCAGGTTATAAACTTTTCTAAATAAATAAATAAATAAGCAAGCAAGCAAGCAAATGAATAAATAAAAAAATAAACAGATAAATAAATGTGACACTTACCATTAAAAGATATTCCTTGAATTCTAGTCATCCATTTTTTCACACAAAGTATGAAATAATTAGATCCCAGAGTGCAAACCTTTCTAATTTAGGTGAAGCAAAATTTCATTACAAGTTTATGCCTTGATACTAATTAAAGTTTTAAACATATACAAATTTGAAACTGTTTTTTTAAATCATTTATTTAATAAATAACATAATCATATTTGACCTCATTGTGTTTTAGAAACTATGCACTTATGAAAGAATAAGGCATAACATCCTACTTCAAGAAACTTATTTTGCATCAAACCTGAAACTAAAGAAATGCAATAAAAGTGAAAGGAGCATATTTTGCATACATAATCATTTCTACTAATGAGTCTTTATGCTAATGTTTGCCAAAATGCTAGCAAAAGTCCCACAGAGGCAAAGTGGGGCAGATTTTAAAACCTGCGCGCGGGCGCAGATTTGTTCGCACAACCCGGCGCGAACAAATCTATGCCCGATTTTATAACATGCGCGCAGCCGCGTGCATGTTATAAAATCCAGGATCGGCACGCACAAGGGGGTGCACAATTGTGCAACTTGCGCGCGCCGAGCTGCACAGCCTGCCTCCGTTCGCTCCAAGGCCGCTCTAAAATCGGAACGGCATCAGAGGGAACTTTCCTTCCACCCCCCAAACCTTCCCCTCCCTTCCCTTACCTAACCCGCCCCCCAGCCCTACCTAGAAGCCCCCCTTACCTTTGTTGAAGAAGTTATGCGTGTCGGCCGACGGCTGGCCCGCGATCCCGGGCACAGCGGCAAATGGCCGCTGTGCCTGGAGGCTCAGGACACGCCACGCCCTGCCCCGGACCACCCTGGACCGCCCACACCCCGCCCACTTTGCAAGCCCCGGGACATACGCGCGTCCCGGGGCTTGCGCGCGCCGCCGAGCCTCTGCAAAATAGGCTCGGAGCGCGCAGGTTTTTTTTTTTTTAAGGGTTATGCGCATAACTTACACACGTAATCCTTTTAAAATCCATTCCAGTATGTGGAGACATGATTGGATAATATAAAAACTTTTGACACTGTCCTATATAAGAGATTCATAAACTGAACAGCATAGGGATAGGCATTCACAATGGTCAGCTGGGTAAGATACTGTTTTTACACTGGTAAAAACATTTTACCTGCATTAATTGACTAACAATTGTTCTACCTCAATGCAGCTGAAAGTGCATGCATTATTTCACAAGGCAAATACTCTTAGCTGCTTTGACAAGAAGCAATCCTGTCATTGTGTTTAGGATGGGTGAAGAAAAGTACAGGTATAGATGGCATTTTTACCTGTTTACGCATTATTTTCCAGCAAATCTTTACCTGCAGAAAAAGCAGATGCAATTAACTGCATATACTTTGTACCCATGGCAACTTTGAAGGAAAAGATATGCACTTACTTCCACTCTGAAAACTGGTGGAAAGTCCACAGTGGAAAAGTATGCACTGTCTTTGCCCCAATTTGGAAAGTTTGAAAATTTCCCCCCTAAATGATAGACAAAAACAGGCAGTTGTGAATGGACTTGGCACAGAAGAATGAGATGTTATCAGTGGAGTGCTTCAAGTAACAGTCCTGGGATAAACTCTGTTCAATATTTTCCTGAGTGATAATGCAAAGGAATTAGTAGGAATGATTTGTTTTTGCAGATAGCGTTAATATCTTCAGCAAAATGACATTCCTGAGGGAGTAAACAATATAAGAAGCAATATAAGAAAACTTGGTAATTGGTCAAGTGCTTGGCAGCTACAATTAAATGCCAGAAAGTAAACAGTTGTGCTTTTAGGGTCAGAAATCCAAGAAATAATACAATGATTGAATAAGATAATGGAGTTCAATCAGGAGAGAAATTGGAAAGAAAGTTCTAGAGCAAGACCTCATAATATTAAAGGCCAGATTTTAAATGGCCTGCCTGCATAAAAAACAGGGGTTACGCACATGGCTGGGCCTTGCCCGAACCGTGCGCATTTTAAAAGGGGCCCAGCCATGTGCATAACCCCTTTTATGCACACAAGAGCTGGGCCTCGGCAAAGGGCATGGTCCGGGGGGCAGGGAGGGGTGGTCCGGGGGGCGGGGCTGGAGGCACCTGGTACAGCATCCATTTGCTGCTGTGCCAGGGGATCACGCGCTGGCACAGTGCCGGCTTGTGCAACTTGCTACTGCTCCTTTGGAGGAGCAAAATGTAATTTAAAAAAATAGGGGTACCTAGGATAGGGATAGGGGGATAGGTAGGAGAGGGGAAGGGGAAGGGGAAGGGAGGTTAGGATAGGGGGTAGGGAAGTTTCCTCCCAGTCTGCTCCTTAATTGGAGGAGACAGGGAGGGAACTGGGGAAGCATGATGATGCGGAGCTGTACAATTTTTGCATAACTCTGCCCCCCCCCTTGCTCGTACTGTCCCCGATTTTATATCCTGTACGTACTGGTGCGCGCATGTTATAAAATCACACGTCCATGTGTGTGCGCTGGGTAGAGTGCGCACATGGACAAACACGCATATTTTTTAAAAATCTACCCCTATGCTTTTAAAGAGTAGACTCAGAAGTAAAAATAGGAAATAGTTCTTGGGCTGGCTCAATGGTCACTGACAAGTGAGGTGTATTGTCCTGTGGAACATCAAAGTTTAATTCCATGGCTCAGCTTCTTCTCTTTGGGCCAGCTGAGATTGAAGATGCTGCAGAAATAATGTTCACAGTTTCAAGAGAGGGGTCTCAGTCATTATTCAGTGGGGATGGTAATGGTAACTTTTATTTAATAAACTGATTCTCCAGAGATCAAAACAGTGTACAATAAAACAGAGTATAAAACATGCAAGTAAAGCAATATAATAAAATAAAATAAATTGCAAAACAACAAACTAACAACTTATACCAGAAAAGCTGAAAATATGTAAAAAGGGGAAAAAAGCAGTAGAATGTCACCTCCAATCTAATAAAAATCTAATCACCCTTATTCTTTAAGTCCCTGAGTAAATAACCAGGCCTTCACTAGTTTCCTAAATCTAAAATAATTCTGCTCCAATCTTATGCCTAAGGGGAGGGCATCCTGAGAAGAGTGGCCTGGTATTGAAAAGAAATAAGCCTTATGTTCTCTAATCTTATTTTATGTAGTGAAAGCAGCTTTAATAGTTTCAATTGAAATGATCTCAGCATTCTGATATGTTTATGCAGTACTATTTATTTAGATATCTCTTTAAAGCATTTCTAGCCCATTCATCTGAAATTCTAGGCTGGCAATAGTTTAACAAACATATCTAATCAACATAAAATTACCTCACTAATAGTTAAAACAACAAATAATTAAGAAGAAAATATAACAAAGCAAAACACTAAAATCAATCAATAAAATAACTCAAATAAGCTGGTACTTCTTTAGGCAGGACTCTGTATTTAAGACAGAGGAAATTAAAAATATTTCTGGGGTGCACTGGTAACCAATGAAGTTCCTAAGCAAAGATATAATATGCTCAAAATTAGATACACCAAAGATTTCTCTAGCTGAAATGTTTCGCAACAATTAAATCCTCCTAAGCAAAACTTTAGCTATTTCTATATACAAGGAATTACAATAGTGTAACTGGGATGATACTAAAGTGCAGATAATAGTTATAAGATCAGATTTTCCCAGAAAAGATTTTAGTCTACAAATCATATGCAGGGCATAGAATGCTGATTTGGCTAAATAAGAAACCTGGCTAGACAAAGGGGTAGATTTTTAAAGTTATGCACGGGCGTAGATTTGTTTGCGCAACCCGGCGCGAACAAATCTACGCCTGATTTTATAACATGGGTGCACGGCAGCACACCCATGTTATAAAATCCAGGTTTGGCGTGAGCAGGGGTGTGCACAATTGTGCAACCTGCGCACGCCAAGCCGAGCAGCCTGGCTGGCAATAGTTTACAGGATACAGGGAGCTGGCAATAGTTTACAGGATACAGGGAGCATATCTTCCCTCCATGAACCTCTTTGACCCCCCTCCTGACCCCCACAAGAGTTGCCAAAAGTCCCTGGTGGTCCAGCGGGGGTCCAGGAGCGACCTCCTGCACGCGGGCCGTCGGCTGCCAGTATTCAAAATGGTGCCGATAGCGTTTGCCCTTACTATGTCACAGGGGCTACCGGTGCCATTGGTCGGCCCCTGTAACATAGTAAAGGCAAAGGCTATCATTGCCATTTTGAATACTGGCAGCTGACGGCCCGCGTGCAGGAGGTCGCTCCCGGACCCCCGCTGGACCACTAGGGACTTTTGGAAGGTTTTGGGGGACCCTCAGAGACTGTCAAAAGTCCTGGTGGGAGCGACTTCCTGCACTTGGGCTGTCGGCTGCCAGTAATCAAAATGGTGCCGATAGCCTTTGCCCTTACTATGTCACGGGGCTATTGGCGCCATTTTGAATACCGGCAGCCGACGGCGTGAGTGCAGTAGATGGCTCCCGGACTCCCTGCTGGACAACCATGGAGTTTTGGAAAGTCTTGGGGGGTCAGGAGGGTGGGGGTATGTTTAAATTTGCTCCCTCAGACGGCCAAATAATTCGGTGAAGATTTGTTGTATTCATGGGGAATCGTGATACATTTCGCTTCCCTATGAATACAATGAATATGGCCCTATACATTGTGGATTGCCAATACGTTGCAAACGAATGCACACCCCTACCACACAATGCACTTGCCACAAAGCTTGGTGAGTGGCCAGCCACTAATCACTTTATTTAACTTCCCTTTACAAATGGCTACTTTCCAAGCTTCACATTTGGAGCAGTAGAAATGTGTTTCATTACTCATATTCCATAAGTATCCATACTGCTGGGACCCCCCAGATCAGGTGTGACCAATTAGTCATTGTTCAGCCCAGATATCAGCCACAGTTTGTCTGGACTATCATCCATGTAAAACAAAAGCTGCGGCATGGCCATGATTTGGACTAGCATATTCTGTTTGTCAAGTCAGACCAATGTGATCTCAAGAAGACATATAGCAAGCAGGCAGAGACTTGCATTATCATACCACGAGACTGAAGATTTTCTGCAGGGACATGTGTGGCAGATGTGAGGTACAGCTTCAGGATTTGATATGAGCTATCAACAGGCAGCCTTTGCTTCTTTCTGATTCACAGGCACACAATTGCTAGGAACCACTGAAGCAGTAAGACATTCTGGAAGAGCTGACACAGAATAAGCAAGTACTATACAGTTCATATAGTGTCACTTAAAACAGTGGCATGGACTTAGGTTTGGGAGATAGTAGTTGAAGGTCCAAGCTAAAATAGAGATAACAATTTACTGTTTTCTAACCTGCTGTGTCTTGTCCTTCCTATCTCCAAGTCACGGTAGTGTGAATGATGCAGCCATTCTGTCTTTGCCGCATGAGATTCGGGATATAGTTGCTGGACCTGGCTTCTTACCCCTGTCGCTATTCCCAAGCTGGCTGAGATAAGGAATCTGTATAATATGTATAAGGTAAGGATGGTCTTACAGGTAGAATACAGATCCCAAAGGCAGGCCAGTACATAAATGGCAGCATTCTGTGGAAGTCTACCTGGTCCCAAGAAGCTGCAGCAGTCCTCTAGGCCCTCTGCTCTTGGCCTGTGGTCATTCTCTACATGACACAACTGCCTCACTCCTCCATCTCAGTTGTCACACAGTTGACATCCTGTTCCTGTAGACTGCAAGTAGATGACATATTTTGTTTAGTATGAAACCTTAAATGGGTTGGGAATAGATAGCCTTTGAAGTGGAGTGATGACACAAGAAAGGGAGCCCAAGGAAAAGTCTTGTGTGGTGATGACTGTAACTTCCCCTTAACACCACACAAGCTCTACATGCATACAATGTACTCTCTGGTTCAGGAACCTGCAGTTGCACATTTCAGCTCCCTACAGATGAACCACACCTTAGGCATGAGTTACTTTTCAAGTAGGCCTCTGACCAAAGAGGGATGTCATGAGAGCATTCAGTGCCATAGTCAGAGAGAAAGACCATTGTATGGTCAGAGGTGATATATCTTCACTATGGAAGAGGCTAATGGATTGGTATAACTCCACTATGATAGTGCATCCACTGGGCTCCCACAGAGTGAAGACATAGCTACTGCACCTACAGTCAACCATTTCAACACCTATTGTACCGGACAGCATATGGAGTTGAACACTAGCTAGCTAGTGTCCATCTCACATACAGACCCATGTAACCAAGAGTTAGCTAACAATATGCCATTTGAAGAAGACAACAGGAGAAAATAGTGAAGCTCCATAGTAAAGAGCTTCTTGTTTAGCTCTTGCTGTCTTCCTTGGGGAAATACATTGAACATTCAGTTGTATGGCCTTGCCCATATGGTCTTGCTTGCTAGATAAGTGGCTAGTTGGAATGTGAAAGGGCACTCTAGCATGCAAGGTCATGTGGAGGGCAAACCTTCTACTTAGTGAACCTTTAAGTCAGAAACCACACAATGAAATGACCCAACCATAAAGTATATTTTTCAAACCAGTGACCACTTTATTAGCAAAGAAATGTAGTCAACTGTTTCAAATAAAGTCAACGTCTTTGGTAATTACATTCTTCAAGGACAAAATAGCAAATAGCACATAACATTGTAAATGAACTGAAAAGCATATTCATGGTAGACCTGCACATAGAAATGGCATCATTACATATACAGGCTTAGCATCTTATCCTTTTGGCACAATCATGATTACAGCAAAGAAAATAGAAAGCAGAAGTGGCATCCCCAATGGCTACAGTACAGCTCTAATGTTAAAGCTGATAGCAGCCTTACTATGAGATGGCAAGATAAAGACCCCCAGATAGTCCATGAAGAAAGAGTGACTCAAAGGGGGACAGCCTAAGGGCCAAGGCAGGAGAGTTCAAATAAAGGCCCCAGATAGTCCATGTAGAAAGAGTGCCCTCAAAGGGGGGGGGGGGGGGCAGCCTATGGGCAAAAGCAGCAGAGTTCAAGTGAAGGTCCCCAGACAATCCTTGTAGAAAGAGTATATTCAAAGGAGGACAGCCTAAGGGCAAAGGCAGCAGAGTTTGTTTAGGCCCCAGACAGTCCATGTAGAAAGAGTGCACTCAAAGTGGGACAGTCTAAGGAGCAAGGCAGCAGAGTTCAAATGATGGCAGCAGGACCAGGATTGGAGAGCGCAGCATGGAGGCTGAAGACCAGAAGAAGACACAGCAGCATAGATGCAGGATCTCCAGGAGAAGACATATCTGTATGGAGGCAGGAGCAGGATGAGATAAGACACCAGCATGGGGAGCAAGAGATGAGACATGAAGAGAAGAGACAAGATCTGGATCATAACTGAGATGGCATCAAAGAGGCTGGAGTATGGCAGAGCATCAAGGAGGGCATTGAAAGTAGTCTGCAAGACAACAGTGGCACACAGTAGACCATCCAAATCATCAAGTGAGCATAGGAACTATGTAGTCAAGATGTACAGAGCAGGTTTCTTCCATCTTGCCTACACAGGAACTCTTCACAGAGTCCTGGCCAGGCTTGTTCAACAAGTCTTATTCTTAGCTGTTAGAGTATATCTGAGCATATACAAACAACACAATGAGGAATCAATTTTTTTCTGATGAACTCTGATGTCCAGTACCTTTCCCGTGGGTGATAGGGATGTGCCTTCATTTACAATGAATGTCACATCCGCAACAAAAAGGTCGCTATTTGTTTCATTCATGGGACCGCGAAACGAATGACGATCCTCCAAAAATGAAACATATCATATTAGTTTCATTTGTTTGGTTCATAGTGATTTCTTAGCAGCCTTTTGCAATAGGAGAAGGTCATGTGGGAGTATCCATAGCAACCAGCCCTTTCCTGATTCATAAGTGACCTCACAGCCCTGTCATAGAGTGGGTCGGACAGGTTGGCAAGGAGACCAGAATGCCAACATATCAGAGCAAAGCATTTTTTTAATTCAGCCAATCGCTGCTCATCCTGGTGTTTTTCTACCTTCAGCAAGTATAACACAGTGCACTTTCTTCTTGGTTTCTATCTGAGAAGGGCATTTGCTGATTTAGCTCTCTCAGAGTATCTCAATTATCAATTGAACTGCTGAAAATCAGAGCTATTGCTGTTGCTAAAAAATATTTTTGCCTTTTTGTGCTGCTCTGCCAGGCAGCCAGGCTTTCTTTTACTGCACTCAGACTTTTTTCCCTGTCTCACTCACTGAGATAAGCTGCCAGCAGTGACATTTTGTTGCTGATCTTACCCCCCTGTAGGTTGCAGGCAGGGTTTGGGTGGTGTGGGTGGGAGATAGTGTGAGAATTGCAGTGGCTGTCTGGCAGTGGGTATTTTTTAACTACAAGCAGCATCACAGTGAGTACTGTAGGAATTGGGCTTGCAGACTCACTGCAGGAGTAGTCAGGCTAAGGCTTCCAATGTCATATCTGGAGTTTCAGTACTGTTTTTGTGCACATAGAGCAATCTCAGTTGTAGTATACAGCAAGACATTGCACTGTGTGTCTGTGTGTATGTGTAGTTTGCCACACTCACATATATTGGCACAGTGGTGTTCTTTTAATCCAAATCCCCAGTAGGCATCTGGAGTTTTAGGTTTCTTTTGTGCACATAGAACAGTCTCAGTTGTAGTGTACAGCAAGACACTGCACTGTGTGTCTGTGTGTAGTTTTCCACACTCATATATATTGGTACAGTAGTGTTCAGTACAACCAATAAAGAAATAATCCTTTTAATCCAAATCCCCAATAGGCAGTGACATTAAAATCCATGATGTCAGGGAAAGGTACAGGTCGAGTAATTGGCACTGGCAGAGGAGGCACTTCCAGAGGCAGTCTCCCATTAAAGTTAAAAGGGACCTGTTCCAATCCAAAATCTCTGGAGGGGCAGGTAGTTCCATCCAGAAAATTTAAAGATGATGCACCGCCACCAACTGATTCTGACCCTATTTTGGAGGTGAGGGAAGGGGAGGCTGAGCCATTCAAGGCAGTTGGGGTAGTAGAAAAAGCAAAAGAGCGAGACCCAAAAGCAGCAGTGCGACAGCACACTCTAGTTAGTGCTGACGATGTAGCACAGTCACTGTTTGCTTCTGATTCCGATGAAGAATCAGCTTGTATGGGATTCCCTTCATCAGAAATGGAAGACATAATAGCTGAAGCAGGTTTAGGAGGATTAGTTAGTTCTGTCTTAACCTCCACTTCAGTGCTGGAGGAGAGAAAGGAAACTGGTGATGATGATGAGGAAGAGCAGTCAGTGCAGGCTGAGAGTGTGACTGATGTCCCTGGCATTGCTTCTCAGGGTGCACCCACTACTTCAACTCCAGTGCCAGCATCCACCCTGAAGGCTATAGAGAAGGGATCACGAAAGAAATCTGTGATCTGGAGCCACTTTAAAGTTTTGCTCAGTGTAATCACTGTGCCAGGGATATTAGCAGAGGCAAGCAAGTGGGCCATCTAATCCTTGAATGATGCATCATATGCAGAAGCAACATCCATCAGTACTGACATCTGGGGATGATGTCAGTATAAGTCAGGGGACCTCTTTATCCAAGCAGCATAAAGTGGTTGAATAAGAGCAGTGTCATCCCATGCCCTCAGCCCCTTCCAGCAGTCAGAAGGCAGGCCAGCAGCCCCCTGCCATGCATCAGAAGCAACAACCCACCATGGAGGAAATGGGGTGGTGTTTGGTAGCACTATCCCAGGGAAGGAGGCAGGCAGCCTCAAAAGTTGTAACCAGGAGCATCGGGGAAATGATTGCCGTTGATGACCAGCCCCTGCAGGTAGTGGAGAACGTGGGTTTCAAGCGTTTGCTGCAGGTCTTAGCTCCAAAATGCAAAATCCCATCCAGAACCACATTTAGCAGAAAGGTCATACACAGCATGTACAACCAGTGTCACAGTCGAATCCAGGTGCTGCTAGCTAAGGCAGAGGGGAGTGTGCATTTTACCTGCGATATCTGGACCACCATGAATGCTTCACACTCTTACCTCTCCCTGACAGCACACTGGTGGGACCTGGCTGAGACAGGGGCAGGCAGCAGCTCTATTAGTGAACAAGTATCAGGGTGGAGGTGGGCTTTACTGCACACCCACCTGACGGACAAGGCCCATACCACAGTCAATATTCTAGCATGCATCAGAGACATGCTGGAGGGGTGGCAGCTACACCAGAGATCCAGGAATCTTCAGGCAAGGTTCTTTGTCATAGACAATGATGCAAACATGGTAAAGGAAATATCCGATGGGGGCTTTCAGAACATCCAATATTTTGCACACACTCTGCACCTGGTAGTGAAGTCAGCTCTGGGGTGGGAGTCCAAGCACCAAGACAATGAATACCTGCATACGTTAATACAGAAGTGCAGGAACAGAGGAGGTTTCTTCCACAGAAGTGTGAAGGCGAGGCAGGTTCTATGAAAAAAACAGACTGATTTGCAAATGTCTCACAAGCATCTCATTCAAGACATTGGTACTAGAGATGTGAATCGGTTCCAGAATCGTTTCCGGTACCGTGACTGCCTGTCTTGCCCCATCAACAGCAGAGGAACTTGACCATATCTCCATTGTTCCTGCAAGTCTTGCCCCTAGCAACACCAGAGGGATTTGACTAAACATCCACTATGCCTGCCTGTCTAGCCCCTATCAACACCAGAGGGGCCTATCTACTTCCACTGTGCCTGCCTGTCTTGCCCCTATCAACACCAGAGGGACCTGACTATACCTCCCCTGTGCCTACCTGTCTTGCCCCATCAACACCAGAGGGTCCTGACTATACCTCCACTGTGCCTGCCTGTCTTGCCCCTATCAACACCAGAAGGACCTGGCTATACCTCCACTGGCCTGCCTGTCTTGCCCCTATCAATACCAGAGGGACCTGACTATACGTCCCCTGTGCCTACCTGTCTTGCCCCATCAACACCAGAGTGACCTGACTATACCTCCACTGTGCCTGCCTGTCTTGCCCCTATCAATACCAGAGGGACCTGGCTATACCTCCACTGGCCTGCCTGTCTTGCCCCTATCAACACCAGAGGGACCTGACTACCTCCACTGTGCCTGCCTTTCATGCCCTTATCAACACCAGAGGGATCTAACTACCTCCACTGTGCCTGCCTGTCCTGCCCCTATCAACACCAGAGGTACCTGACAATATCTCCACTGTGCCTGCCTGTTTTGCCCCTATCAACACCAGGGGGACCTGACTACCTCCACTGTGCCTGCCTGTCTTGCCCCATCAACACCAGAGGGACCTGACTATACCTCCACTGTGCCTACCTGTCTTGCCCTTATCAATACCAGAGGGATCTGACTATACATCCACTGTACCTGCCTGTCTTGCCCCTATCAATACCAGAGGGATCTGACTATACCTCCACTGTACCTGCCTGTCTTGCCTCTATCAACACCAGAGGGACCTGGCTATACTCTCCTGTGCCTACCTGTTTTGCCCCATCAACACCAGAGGGACCTGACTACCTCTACTGTGCCTCCCTGTCTTGCCCCTATCAACACCAGAGGGGCCTGTCTACTTCCACTGGCCTGCCTGTCTTGCCCCTATCAACACCAGAGAGACCTGGCTACCTCCACTGTGCCTGCCTGTCTTGCCCCTATCAACACCAGAGGGACCTGACTACCTCCACTGTGCCTGCCTTTCATGCCCTTATCAACACCAGAGGGATCTAACAACCTCCACTGTGCCTGCCTGTCTTGCCCTTATCAACACCAGAGGGATCTAACTACCTCCACTGTGCCTGCCTGTCTTGCCCTTATCAACACCAGAGGGATCTAACTACCTCCACTGTGCCTGCCTGTCTTGCCCCATCAACACCAGAGGGACCTGACTACCTCCACTGTGCCTGCCTTTCATGCCCTTATCAACACCAGAGGGATCTAACAACCTCCACTGTGCCTGCCTGTCTTGCCCTTATCAACACCAGAGGGATCTAACTACCTCCACTGTGCCTGCCTGTCTTGCCCCATCAACACCAGAGGGACCTGACTATACCTCCACTGTGCCTGCCTGTCTTGCCCTTATCAACACCAGAGGGATCTAACTACCTCCACTGTGCCTGCCTGTCTTGCCCCATCAACACCAGAGGGACCTGACTATACCTCCACTGTGCCTGCCTGTCTTGCCCCATCAACACCAGAGGGACCTGACTATACCTCCACTGTGCTTGACTCTCTTGCCCTTATCAACTTTCTGCCACTCTGCCTTGCTACCATATACCAGACATCAGACGACTCTACTCCTTGAGGTGTTCTTGCCACTATCATGGTTCCTCATGTTGGTGCTAATCCTTCTGCTGCTTTGTCCCTTTATTGGCGCCTTGGAGATTTTACTGACACCTTTTCTGCTTGCTGTGTTTCTCCTTCATTGTGCTGTAGGATGTTGATGCCACTTGCTTGCCACTTTGCCTCTCGTGCTGCCTTTGAGGGTTCATGCAACTGTTATCGGTGCCCTCTTTTGAAGCTATGGGATGTTTTTGACACTCTTGCTGCTGTTTTACACCTTTCTTGAAGCACTCTTGCAACTCCTGGTACCCCTTTGCCCCTTTACGGTGCCTTAGGCTATTCATGCCACTTTGGTGCCACTTTGCCACAGTCTAAGAACCTTGGAGCTCTTCTGCCCTTCTGATGATTGCTCCCCAGAAGTTTCATCCAAATTGATAAGAAAACCCCAATTCTGCAGCCCATTGACTTTAATGGCAACTGAAAAACGAATCAAACTAATAAACTAATATGGCTTTTTTTTCGCTTTGAAAGTAATGAAATTAATTGGGGTCCCAACGAAATGAATAAACGAACTGAAACAAATTTTTTTCTTCTGCACATCCCCAGTGGATGATAACCACTCCTTTGGTTATAACTTCAATGAGGAACAAGTATAGTTTTTGATCTGTATGCCATTAAATAGCTAAATATTTTTATTTTTATTATTTTTTTCTACAAATAAAAACTCATTGAGTAAACATTCTAGTTTCTTGTAGGGTACTTGTACAAAAATAACAACAGTCTCGATGTAGATTCTGCTCAAGTTTGAAAAATACTACATATCATGAAACTTATCTTGCTTGATACTGTTGTTAGCAAAGCCATTCATTTCCTCGCTCAGACTCATGCCCGCCTGAGACTGGCAATGTTTTGATTCATCACATCTGCTTCAGGGGCTGAAGATCTGGATTAGGAACAACAAATCTAATGAAAACTCTGACCAAAAACCAGAGTAACAGCAATATCTTTGGTATCACTTAGTCGTGTTAGTGGCTCAAAGTCTTGTGACCATCACCTCCTCTATCAGACAGCATTAGTCTTTAGGGATATGCATTCATTTGTGACAAAATAGGAAATATAGACGATATTTCCTATTTTGTCGCATTTCGGGGGGTCCCCGAAACGATAGGAAAACTCACAAAATTTCATGTGGTTTTCTTATCGTTCTGGGGAGGAAGAAAGGACATTTAAAAAAAAAACCCAAACTCACCCCAACCCTTCAGATTTAATTAATTACAATCTCCTGACCCCCCAAAAAGTTTCCTAATGTCCCTGGTGGTCCATTGGGGGTCCTGGGAGCAATCTCCCCCTCTCAGGCTGTCGGCTGCTACTAATCAAAATGGAGCCGATGGCCCTTTGCTCTTACCATGTGACAGGGGCTACCAGTGCTATTGGACAGCCATTTTTTAAAGATGGCGCTGGCCGTCAATTGCTCCTACCATGTGATAGAGGTTGGCCAATAGCACCAATAGCCCCTGTCACTTGGTAAGGGCAAAGGGTCACCGGCACCATTTTGTTTACTGGCAACCGATGGTCCGAGAGCGGGAGATCGCTCCCAGGACCCCCGCTAGACCACCAGGTACTTTAGAAAAGTTTTTTTTTGGGGGGGTCATGAGGGTGGGGGATTGTAAGTAATTAAATCTGAAGGGTTGGGGTGTTTTGGGTTTTTTTTTTTTCGGTTCGGGACAGCCGAAAAAAAATCGGCCCAATCCGTGGGAAACTAAATTTCCTGCGGCGGGCCGATAACGAAGGCCGAACCAAAAGGTTTGGCTGAATCACATCTCTATTAGTTATCACTTCCTATCTATTTAAATGACTATCCACCAATCATTTTCTTTCTCCAAAATCATGCCCGCCTACTATATTAAAACACCACATCACATCCAGTGCTGTCTTTGAAGTATGTTAAATTCCATGATCCAATCAATGGAAAGCCCCTCCGATCTATGTAGTATAAACTACATCCATTTGGTCGCTTGGATCTTTGTTGAATAAAATTACATACATAGCTAGTAATATAAAAAAAAGTGTTGGAGTTGAAACGGTCACTTTGATGTTAAATATCTTATCACTTGTGGTGTGCTTTCTCTATTGTACCATTATACTGTATATCAACTTCTCAGAACAGTTTTCTGCCTGGTCTGATTATGTCCACCTAATACTCCAATATGGTTCTCTTTCACCTTAAGATTTCAGGGCTGGAGACCCTTTTCTTTTCAACTGCATTTACCTTGCACATCGGAAGGCATAATGTATGCAGTATGGTGCCTGTGTAATCTGATAAACATAGGGAAGACCACACAGAAATTGAAAACAGATGGGGGGACCATTGGTAGAACATTGGATGGCAGCATCACACCAGATAGAAGATGTTAGAGCTGCAGCATTGTTACAAATTCAGCAATCTCCAAGAGGAGGCAATTATGATCTGTTGGAGCAGAAGTTTATTTTCCATTGGCTGTCCCTATGGGGATTAACAAAGAGATCAAATGGTCAGTGTTTTATTAAGTTTGGCCCCCCATACACTTATTGTTAGGGCTGTATTTACAAGCAATAGCAGCTCATATAAAATAATATGTCAAGGAGTACTTTATACGTTAAAAACATCTAACTGGCAATACAACATATTGTGTCAATTACTGTGTCTGTTTTAAAGATAGAGAAGATTTGAAAACAATATTTGCACATAGAAGAGACATTTGTCAGTGATATAGCTCCAGGATACAGTGCACATACAGATGTGGAGGAAGTTTTGAGAGGACTCAGGGATTCCTGAGCACTATAAAATAAAAAATTCAGAATAAAAAATAACAAAGAATGTTTTTTATTTAGGGGATAAAGTCAAGCTATAATCTGACATAGACAGATGGAGATTGAGATTTACAATTCTTGCAAGAGGGAACCATATTGAATTTCCTAAATGGACGTGATAGAGAACTGGGAATAGATTACAAACTATATAATGAGAAATAGGGACATGAAAGAGACCTTCATGCACAACACAATGGGAATCACAGGAGAATGGATGTGAAAGAGAACCATATTAGTAGGCATGATCAGACCAGGCAGAAAACTGTTCTGAGAAGTTGATATACGGGATGGCGGTACAATAGTGAAAATGCAACACAAGTGATAACATATTTAACATAAAAGTGGCCATTTCAATACCAACACTTTGAGTTTTGATATTACTAGCTATGTATGTAATTTTAACATAAAGACCCAAGTGACCAAATGAATGTACTTTACACTACATGGATCGGAGGTGCTTTCCAATGATTGAATTGGGGAATTTAACAATCTTCAAAGATGGCACCAGAAGTGATATAGTAATTTAATATAGAGGGCAGGCATGATTCAGAGAAAGAAAGTGATTGGTGGACAGTCATTTAATTAGATAGGAAGTGATGACTAATGTCGTCTGATAGAGGAGGCGGTGGTCACAAGACTTTGAGACACTAACACAACTAAGCTATGCCAAAGATATTGCTGTTACTCTGCTTTTTGATCAGTGTTTTTGTTTTCATTAGATTTACTGTTCCTGGCCCAGATCTCCAGCCCCTGAAGCACTCTCAAAGCTTCAAAACACTACCAGTGTTGTGTGGACATGAGTCTCAACTAGGAAATGAACAGCATTGATAACAACAGCATCAAGCAAGATACGTTTCATGATATGTAGTATTTATCAAAGTTGAGCAGACTCTACATCAGGAGAGTTGTTATTTTTGCACAAGTACCCTTCAAGAAACTAGAATATTTACTCAATGAGTTTTTAACTGCATAGATAATTAATAAAAAATATTTAGCTATTTAAATAGCTGCATTCGGAGCAAAAATGGTACTTCTTCTCAAAGTTATAATCAAAGGAGTGGTTATCACCCACGGGAAAGATACCGGACATCAGAGTTTGGCAAAGAAATATTGATTCCCTGTTGTTTGTTTATATTCATTGTAGGGGGATTCACTTTAGAGGCTTGAGTTTTTTATCGTTCCTACTATACAGCCATTAGAAGCCAGCTGTTTGCATTCTGTTCTTCATGTCCCTTTGTCATGCTGGGCTTGCCACTTGGGGGTGGCATGTCATTGGGGGGCTTACCCCTGGGTCGTCTCTTAGGCTGGGGACTGCTATGGGATATTGAGCCCTGTGATGCCGGGGAAGGCACAGGTTCAGGCTCCAGAATTCTTTGCAGAATCTGTGTCATCACATTGGTAAGGTGGTTATTGATAGATGTTGCTCAGATTGTGAGACCTTGTGCCTGTGCTGCCATCTGGGCACGCAGGGCCTGGGTGTGCACGCTGACTGCCCTCCTCAGGTGCACTAGCTCTGCCTGTATGCGGTGCAGGCTGACACAATGTTTCCTTTCCAGTTGTTTCAGCTGCTCCTGCATGTAGGCCAATGTCAGTGATGGTGCTGGTGACAGTGATGGTGCTGGAGCTAGTGCTATGCTAGACATGTGATGAGGTAAGGTTTCAGGCTCCACAAGCAGCATGAGGGGGCTAGTGGGCTACTCTGCCGCAGTGCCTGCTGCCTCGTGCTAGTGATATGCTATGCTGGAGTGAAGTGGCTAAATAGTGTCCCAAAGCAGGCTGGATTCATCCGTTAAGGCTGAAATATTTAAGCTCACATTCTGTGGGCTTGCTGAGCCCAAGGATTCCAGGAGTGGGCTGTGATGCTGCTCCTCTTCCTCCTCCTCAGTGAACTGGGCCTCTGTGTCCATAAACAAGGGGGCATGGAAAAGTCCAGGTGCACGGATGTCCCCTGGGGTTTCACTGCTGGACTCTGGGGCTTCACTGATGGTCCCTGGGGCTTGACGGCTGGGATCAACAGAGTCTTGGGCGAGAGCTGTGGAAACAAAAAAGAAGACATAAGTACCAAAGCTAAGAGGTACAGACATGGAACATTTGGCATGACATGCACATTTTGCATCTCTATCAGTGTGAGAATCTTATGCCAAATGATGTGCACAACTGTAACAGTCTGGCCATTTACAGGTGAGATGAACTTACCAGGTCAGACATGGTGTTTAGCTGCCCAGCCGTGCCATTGAACACATTCAGTCTCAGCAACTGGATGAGGTGCTCTTCCCTGGTGTAAGTACAAATTGGCAAGGGGATCCTCTGCCAGTCTGCTGGAAATATTTGTTGTGGCTGCAGACCTTCATCCTTAATTGGGCCTTGATGTCCCTGTGCCTGTGGGCCACCTGCTCTGCACTGCACTCTACACCGCTTCACCTTGATATCATCTGGATAATGGTGCACCAGATCTGGCCGTTGGCTGCCTTTGGTATTTAGGCTGCTTGGTTCCCAAAAAGTATTAAGTAATGCTCGAGGACCCCAGCGATGAGTATCTCATTGTCCTCTATGCTAAACTGGAGAGCCCTGAGATGAGGGTGAACTGCTACCTGGCTGCTAGAATGGAGTGTTACTTCTGCTTCCGGAGAGGTGTCCTCCCTTTCCTCGCTCTCACTCCCACTCCCATCTCTCCTCCCTTCCTTCCCCCTCATACCCCTGGCCTACAATCTCCCTTCCCCTCTGCCTTCTCTATCACTAGTCCGCCATCCTCCTCCCTCTATCCTTGCCTGCCTATCACATTCCCCCTCCCACCTCCTCCTATCCCTTCCCTCTTGCCTATCTCTACACCTGCCCCTATCTCTGTCCCTATTCCTACTCCTCCTCTTAGCACATGCCCTCGTCTTCTCCCTCCCCACATCTCTCATGCTCTATCCTCCTCACTTCTCCTTACCATAACCATAACCACACCTCCTTAGTCCTCCACTCCTCTTCACTCCTCCACCACCACCACTCCTCCTCACTCCTCCTCACTCCTCCACCACCACCACTCCTCCTCACTCCTCCTCACAAAAAGACAGACAAATGTGACAAACTACCAAAATCTTTCACCCAGAGAAAAAGACAAATGAGACCAAGGAAAATTGGAAACAGATGAGAATACCAATCAGGGCAACTCACTCAGTAATCGCAAGAACTCCTAACCTCCAACTATCCACTAACCAAGAGCACCTACCTCCTCTTTCTCCAACGCCCGACACACCCTCAAGGAGGCAGCTGCAGGAAGCAGGTATATATAAAGAAATAAATTAGCGCACCACATAGCTAATTACACATGACACACTGAAGCATGGCGCTTAGCGGAAATTGTCTTTGTAATGCGGAAATTAGCATTACAAAGCATTACAAATGGGCATGGTTAGAAAATTAGCCTAACCATGCCCATTTTTTTTTATCATGGTTGCTATTTCTGCTATATTTACAGCATTTTGATGATATGAGTTTGTTATAATTCAGCCGGAATCATCTACAAAGTGTTGTCCTATCTTTTTAACTACTTGTGATCTATCATTTCCAATCTGCCTATGTACTAGAAATCTAGGCATATGGATTGACTCAAATCCTTCATTTTGGTAGCCCATTAAAACAGTAACTAGAGTTGGATTCTTTAAACTAGTTTAAAGTAAACAGTGGAGTGCCTCATGGATTTGTACTTGGACCGGTGCTTTTTAATATTCTTATAAACAATCTGGAAAGGGGTACGACAAATGAGGTGATCAAATTTGCAGATGATACAAAATTATTCAGAGTTGTTAAATCACAAGTAGATTGTAATAAAATGCAGGAGGACCTTGCAAGACTGGAAGATTGGGCATACATAAAGCAGATGAAATATAATGTGGACAAGGGCAAGGTGATGCATATAGAGATAAATAACCCATGCTGTAGTTACACAATTTTCCATACTAGGAGTTACCATTCAGGAAAAAGATCTGGGCATCATAGTTGATAATACATTGAAATCATTGGCTTAATATGCTGTGGTGGTCAAAAAAGCAAATGCAATGCAAGGATTTATTAGGAAGAAAATGACAAATAAAACAGAGGATGTCATAATGCCACTGTATTGCTCCATTATGAGACTGAACATTGTGCATGAAGTGTGTGCATTGACTGTGTGCATTTCTTGTTGCTGATTCTTAAAAAAGATTTAGCTGCATTGGAGAAAGTACAGATAAGGATGACCAAAATGATAAAGGGCATGGAACACCTCCCCTATGAGGAAAGGCTAAAGAAGTTAGGGCCATTCAGTTTGGAGAAGAAACAGCTGAGGAAGACTATGGCAGAGGTCTACTAAATCATAAAAGGACTTGAACGGGTAAATGTGAATCAGTTATTTACTCTTTCAGATAACACAAGGAGTTTGCAAGTAGTACATTTAAAACAAATTGTAAAACATTTTTTCACTCAATGCACAATTAAGCTCTAGAATTCATTGTCAGAGGATGTGGCTAAGGCAGTTAGTATAGCTGGGTTTAAAAAAGGTTTGGAAACGTTCCTGGAGGAGAAGTCCATAAACTGTTATTAATCAATAGGGAACAGCCACTGCTTATTGCCGTCATTAGCAGCATGGGATCTATTTAATGTTTGAGTACTGGCCAGGTATTTGTGACTTAGATTGGCTACTGTTGGAAACAGGATACTGGGCTTGATGGATCATTAGTCTGACCCAGTAAGGCATATCTTATGTTCTTATGTTCTAACATTTAAGTCTATGTTATAAACTTTTCTTTTTAAGCAGGCATATTCTCTTTGATATTGGCCTTTTTATTTTAACCTGTGTTTTTTTTGCTGCTGGTAACAATTTTTATTTGATATGGTTTGTCTTATATTTGGATATTATTTTTATGATCTTTAATAATGTACATCTCTTGGTCCATAGTGTACAAGCAATTCAAAAATTTTAATAAAGATAAAGATACATGGACACTGAAAATATTTGAGCCATTTGAGGATGATTATCAAATAAAGCTGGATAGAAACTATTAAAAAATTAGATATTTATAAGATATAAAAAAAAATATTTGTCATGGCCCATTAATATATTTGGAACATTCAGGAGGGGGAACCATTACAGACAGTCCATTAATATCTTCCACTCTAGTCTTGTTTTACTGGAGGTGGTGAGGGTTTCCAGACAAATTTTAGGGATTTCTACTGGATTTATCAAAATGGATAAAATGGGATGAAAGAGTCCATTTTGTGTTTCTTTCAAATGAAGGAAACCGAAAATGATCTCTAATGAAAATACTCACTTTTGGACATTCTCATTTTTGTGTGAGAGTGGGCAAAATTTAAAAATGAGGCTTCCCAGAGGCCCTTTGAACCCCCACCTATCCCAACAGAAGCCACTATGACCCCACTCCCTCTCACAAAATAGATCCTGGCCTGGGATTTCCTGAGTAGGTCTTCCCAGGCCAAAAAACTACTCTATTCTTTCTCTCACATAGGCCTGGATTTATCAAAATGCGATAAGTATTGCATGCAATAGCAAAAGGGGTGTGTTTTATGCTAATATACAGGTTATCACAATTTGAACTAATTACCTATGTGAAGAGCTAGGTTAGCACAAGTTGTGATTAGGTATTAGTGTAGGGGGTTAGGGGCTACTTTGACATTCAACATGAGACGTACGAACAGAACAGTGCTGTCTTGTGAAGATTTGATGACCTTCACTCCAAGATGATATTTGTGCAAGGTTCCCTCAACCTAGCTTGATGGATTCTCTACCTGGGTAACATCAAGCTAGGTGGAGAGAACACTGCACAAATCTCATCTTTGGGTGAGTTTCCTCTCTCCGTAGGTTATCAAATCTTCACAAGAGACCACTGTTCTGTTCATACGTCTCACATTGAATGCCAAAATGGCCCCTAACCCCCTACACTAATACCTAAACCTCAAAACCTCAACTCGAGTTACTAGGTGGGCCTCCCATAGGGATACAAATACCTATCTAGGGTGAGGGCATTATGGCTAGGTTCTCTCTCTCTTTCTCTCTCTCTCCCCCTCTTCCTCTCTCCCTCTCTCCCCCCCCCCCCCCCCCCCAATGGCTAGGCTGGTACTCTGGGAGCTTCAAACCTACTAAAACACGGCTTTCAGGTGACATCACAAAAGGCACTAACACCTTGCCACCCCCATAATGCAAGCTATCGCACAGCTTAACACTACTGAAAAAGGTATAGTTAAAATCAGCATTAAGTCTGTGCAATAGCACTTCACAGACTGCCACTCCTCCTCTTTTTTGGATTTGCATCACACCATACAATATGGTGCTATCACATGCGTTAAAGGCGTGTTTGCATGCGCTAACGGGGCTTTTTGCATGTGATAAGCCCTTAACACATTGGCCAGGCCTCTCCAATCCCTTTTTCCCCTTAACAGAACCAGTGGAGTTGGGGACCATCCAGGCTCCCACTTATCTATTCCCTGGTAGTTCTGTGTGTGAAGGGGCAGAGCAATACCCAGTAACTTTTGCCCCATCCAGTACTCTTTAACAATTGCAATGATGTCACCTTGGTGTCTGTCTCAGGTGCGGCCAGCACCATGTTGTATGGCTTTACACTTGTGCAGCATGGTGCTGGCCGCACCTGAGACAGGCATTGAAATGACAATTCAGCTTCACTCAGGAGGATCTGTGCCATCATTCTTAAAGAGCACTAGATGGGGCAGCAGTGATTGAGCATCACTTCTTCCCTTTAGAACCACCATACCACAAGGAAATGGGCAAAAGGGAGCCAAGGAAGTATTTGGCCCCCCAGCCACACTGTATTTTTTTTAACTGAAAGGGGATCAAAGGGGGTAGGCTAGTTCCAGTTGGGTAACCCTGGGTTTGAACCTATTTTCCTGGAGGGAGGAGTGTTGGAAGGGCCTATTTGAGCCTGGTCCAGGTCCCAGGGTTTCTGATGGTGTAGGAGTGGGCTTGAAGAGACTCTGGAAGGCCCATTTCCAAGTTGTTGGGGATTTTTTTTTCTTTCAGTTTTTTTGGGGTTATTTAATGTTTTGTATTCCTGTTTCAGAAATGAACCAAATAGGAAAAAAAAATTAAACAAACTGAAAAAATGAAAAAATAAATAAAACCTAAATTGAAAAAAATGGACTAAACTGGATTTTTTTAGGCTGCACATTCCTACTGAATTTCATTTCATTCTGGTGATTTTTTTTTTCATTTAGTTTTCATTTTGGAAATCATACACACTATTTCTGAATAGTGCACATTTTTTACAATTAGCATGCATTATTTGTAGATAGTGAACACTATTTCCTGAAACAAAAAAAAATCATTTTCAGAATTTTTAATGCATCAAGTATTCACTGAGTTGGAATTGAACCTAACCATAAATAGGCTTTTTGAGTTTGATTCCTTATTCAAAATGAATGTACATCCCTACTCTATTCACAGATATGCTCACAAACATTCATTTACCCAAAGAGATGCAAATAGCACCACACAGACCCAAAATAACTCCATACCTAAATGTATCTACAGCTGCAAAGCTCAGTATTTCCAATGGGTTTCTCAGCGTATTGTAACCTCAGGAGCAGAAGTAGGACTGGACCCAGATGAGATAAGCTGGAACAAGACTGGAACCAGATATCTTTTGCCTGTACAGGCCACCTTTCACTCAAACTGAGCCCTCAGGTTCTGGTGGCCAGTAGGACCAGGATAGTTAGAACAGACAAAGACAGAGACCAATGCACACCTGAAAACTTGAAAACTCCCACACAAGCAGGGCTGGACTGCTGCAAGAACCAAGGAATGGAAATTGCCCACTGAAGCAGGGGAGGACCACTGCAGAAACAAGATACTCAGAAAACAATGCTAACCAGACAGAAACACAAGAACAAACAAAGACAAACCATGAAGACAAGGACACAACAGGAACACAGAATATGAAGAGCTGAAAGTGGGGCCAATATAAGGCCAAAATTTAGGAATGAGAACCAGAATCAGAAGGCACAGGAATCTAGATAAAACATCTGCCAAGACTAGGACTATGACAAGGACCAAGCTCTGGCAAGGAGCAGACTGTGAAGCCAGAAAATATCTAAGTCCAATAAGGAACAGCATAGCTACCAGAAAGATGTATAGGCCATAGACCTGAGATGTCCTATCAGAGCATCCAAGAAGCAGATCATAGCTCAGAGAGTACTAGGAAGCTAGTCCACAAGGCCCACTGAGGACCCCTTGGGCTGGAGGCAAGAACAACCTACAGGTCCACATGTGGTCAGTTTTTATGTATGTTTCTTTGTATTAGGTGAGAATGCTTATCATCTGACTATCCATCCATCCCTCCATGCACAATGATTTCATACTAGAAGTAATATATCTTACTTGTTAACTCATATATAACATTGTTATGCTTTAAGAACAAAAATTGGAGGAATTATTTTCTATTACTCTATCAGATAGCACCCTCCACCTATAAAAACAAAGAAAGAAATATAATTAACTACTTTCACAATTTTAAACACTGTCTAAAATTTCCAATTTTAAAAGGCTAGTTCCATTTTTCTTGCTCAGGATCACATTGCTTGCCTTTGAAATATGAATTTGATTTTTACTAATACCTTCTTTTAAGCTTATTTTTCCCCACATTGATGCCACTCTTTCTCTCATATAGGCATTCAATCATCTCACAGAATCAAACTTGTACTCCACTGTTTAAATGCATGCAAACCCTTTTGGAGATTCATTTTCAAAATGAGTTTCAAGTATAAAATCGTGCATTTGTGGTGCATGGAGAATTACAAGCAAAACACAATTTCACATATACTTTTACTCACATTTGCAGTAGCAATTCTAGGGGTGGAGTTAGGGTAGGGAAAGCATTTACATGCATTCTTTAGAGTTTCAAAAATATGCATATAAATCTGCAAGCAGGGTACAACTCTTGTGTGTGTATATGTCTTGCCATTTTGGGACAATCCTTAAATTTTCAAAGTGTATATATTATAAATATTCATGTCCACTTAGAAAATTAGGATAAAATCTGCAGATGAACAATGCCAGCAGATTTTAGTTCTATGCTGGCTTTTGGAATATTACTCTCCCTATGTATTTATTTATTTGTTTATTTTGAAGCATTTATTACCTGCCCTTCCTATTATTTCCATCTGTCATCTACTCAAGCACATAACATTCAACAATTAGATAATATATCTTGAGTTGTACAGATATATGACAATACTCTCATAAAATAATACAATATGAACAAGCAGAACTTACCAAGCACAAGTTCTCATGACATTAAGTAGAACTACTTCATGTGGTCTTTTCTGTCTCACAGAGGTTACTGAACACATATTTCACTCACACTCCACATCCATATTTCATTTCCACTTTTAATTTAGTATTCCACTTTTAATTTAGTATTAATCTTTTTCTTAGGTACACAGCACTAAAAAATGGAATACATGACTTAACAGGAACAAATAATTAGCAATTTGCACAGAAAGATAAAACATAATGTAGAAAAAAAATATCCTTCAGAGTTGGCAAAACTTTTACGTTGCTCAGTGAAGTCTGACAGTGCTTTTCACAGGATTCTAAACTCTACATGATAAATGACAGAGAAAATCCTAAATGCTAAGCCTGCAGAGTAAGAAAGATTAAAGAAATGAATGAGACAGAAACAATATTCCTTATCTTTCCTAAGACATTGACCGAGGTCTGACTGATATTATGATAGTATGAATCACAGCCCACCTATATCCTCTTAATCTGACACCCTAGAGCTGCTGCTTGCCCCTGATTCTGCCAACTGCTACCAGTGTGCCATCAGAGAGAGGAAGGCATGGCTAGCATTCTGGCAGATGCAGATATTGCAAGTGAATGTATGCTACCTCTCTCCACTTTTGTCAGCTTTGCCTGTATGTGAGAACAGCAGTGAATGATTAGGGTGAGGATAATTTTTCTACTGAATATTGTCAGGTTGGTGCTTGGTAATTGAAGGCTAAAGGTGCAGCAGCTACTTAAATTCTATGTGCTCTGTTATTAGGTAGAACAGCAGGTCGTGAACCAGGGAAACCAGGGCTCAAATCCTACTGCCGCTCCTTGTGAGCTTGGGCAAATCACTTTACCCTCCATTGCCTCAGCTACAAACTTTGGTCATCTTCTAAGCTGAGATATGGGTATAATGCATGAAAAATAGCATTTATTACTCGATAAATGCTGTTTATCACAGGATATACCCATATCACTGCAATATCAAGTGTTATTTTGGGCCAAAATACACCCCTATTACAATGAGCTGCTTTGCATGCAATTTTCATACATACATGTTGCAAATGCATGCAATGCAGTTAATGTATAGGCAATTCTATGAAAATAAAATAACACGGCTGGCTCAAGCTGCATTATTTTCAAAGTAGTTATTTATTTATTTATTTATTTACTTATTTAACATTTTTTATATACCGAGGTTCTGGTAACAATGTTACAAATCACTTCGGTTTACATATAACATTAGGATGACTTAACATATGAGTCTTACATAGAACAGGAAAATGAACTTGGAGAAAAATTGAGTTAAATAATGCATATTAAGACAACAAATAAATAACAGCAATCTTATAGAGAGGCAATTAGTCAAGTATCTAGTATTTGAAACTTAACAAGATGGATTTGCAATTAATTCTGGTATTATTGAATAAAAATGGTATGAAATGAAATTGTTAGCTACAAATGAATGCTATTGAAAGGGCCAAGTGGTCCAAATTAGCCCCCTGTTGGTAAAAAATTCCCTCAGGGGTCTTGGGAGACCTCTATCCATCCTGGCCTCTTGTTGAGAGAGCCCACTGTAAAATAAAAATGTTTAAAAATGATGTCATTGTTGCACAGTGAAGGCCCCCTACCCCAACCTCTCCCCTTTGAAAGAAAAAATCCATCCATGATTCAACCCATTTGCCCCTATAAAGAATACCTAGTCGCCATCCACCCTCTAACTTCCCCCTTCCATTAAATAAATCCCTGGTGGTCTACAGTGGACCCGCCTACACCATAACCCACCCCCTTGCACTCTCCCCAAACTTTTATTTAAAGCCATTGGCGGTCCAGTGGCAACCCAGATCACTTCTTAAGATGTGTGCCAATCGATACCATATTTCAAAATGGTTTTGACTGGCATTTGCAACCTAGCTAGAGGGAACTCCAGGTTGAGTATGGGAAGGCCAAAGGAATGGGCTAGGACAGGAGGGGTCCACCCTAGACCTCCAGGGATTTATTTCATGGATGGGGGGCCAGGAGGGTAAGGATCACTAGACCCCAGATATTATGTGTTCTATATGGGGGGATCTTGAGGGACATAAGGGAGTTTAAATAACAGGGATGTAAGATCCCTGGAGGAAGGGTTTCATTTGAAGGGGAGAGGTTTGGATATGGGGTGGGGCATTGCTGCATGACAATGATATTTTATTTTTAACTTTTTTATACTGTGGGACACCTAAACAGGTGGTAGGGTGGACAGGGATCTCCCAAGACCCCCAGGGAATATTTCACTAGGAGGAGGGGCTATTTTTGACCACTGCAGGCCCTTTAAGTTGATGGTAGCCCCATGAAGAGGGTACCGTCATCATACGTTATTCACAGGTTCCCTAAGATATTTTTTCTCATAGAGTTTTTCCACAAGAAAATATATCGTGGGTAACCCTACACAATATTTTCTTTTTGGGAGGGGTGAAATATTATTGGAAAGCTCCCTGCAATATTTTTCCCCTCCTGTGATAAAATATTGTGGCTTAGTAAATATATTACTTAGATTATAAGCCTTCTGAGGATAGGGCAATATATATAGTACCTGAAAGTAATATGCTTTGGGGTGCCTAAAAGTCAGAATATAAATAAAAATAAAAAAAATAAGATCTGCAAGGGTTGGTCATCCAGATAAATCATTTCCACAATGCACAGTATCACCCCTTTAGGTGTTGCTTGCCTCTTAAGATGGCAGTATTTTCCAACCTTCTCCCAGAGGCACACCTAACCAGTCAGGTTTACAAGGATATCCATATTGAATATGCATGTGATAGATTTGCATGTACTGGGACTCACTCTATGCAAACCTATCTCATGCAAATTCATTGTGGCAATCCTGAAAACCTGACTGAGTAGAGGTATGCCTCCAGGAGAGGACTGGGAAACAAGGTACTATGGGGGACAGCAATGTGATAAAGCATCTCATCTGCTCCATGGAGGCTTGCCACTAAAGTGGGCTTGAGGGAGGTTTGCTTATCTCTTCACTGAAGGAAGGGGGCCAGGTCAGCCTGGGAAACTGAATTCCAATTTTCTCTAGCTTCCCTGCCGCTGCTGCTACTATGAGTGGTATATACAAACCCCAGACTAAAACTGGCTGCTTAACCTGAAACCATCACTAGCTGATATTCTTTTTAAATGATGCTGCATGCCACTGCTTATAAAATAGCTCAGTACCTTTCTTCTGCTGATAGACTTACAACAGTGAATGCATTCTGAAAAATGTGGGGACTCTCCAATTCTATATTGTCTCCATACTCCAGATGTCTTGCAGGATCTCCTCTAGCTCTCTGGATGCTGGAGTCTGCTTCTGGGTCTGTACGAGAGGATTGATCTGGAGGGAAAGGCCAGGGGCATCTATAATGCCCTCCAGTACCTGCTTTTACTGAGTGGTGCTCTTTGCCATGGCTGACCCACTTTTTGCATGTGATAGCTAAATCGGGGTAGAGTCCGCACCAGAAAGGGAGGAGTCAGGCCGGCGTTGGGACAGCGTCGGGCGGCATCGGGGCGGACTCCACGATGACTTCACTGATGGTGAAAAGGTAGGACACCTTATCGCTGCCAGTAGCGCGCCCAATAGCACCACCTTTCACGGTGGCGCCATTGGGTGCGAAAGCCAGCAGCGATCGCACAGCGGAGGTGCCATCGCTGCCGGCTTTCGCAGGCCTACCCCCCGCTTCGCCCACCTGCCCCCCATTACTGCCGGATTCTCTAAGGTCTGTGACCTTAGAAAATCCAGGCCTAAGTAAGTCATCTTATGATTCAGCTGAATCAGTAGTTTCTCCAAGTATCTTCAGTAGACATTGTTCAGCATGGCTGGTGCCAGCTTTTTTGCTGCCCAGTGTGAACAATTACTGTGCTGTCCCCCCCCCCCCCCCCCCCCCCCAACCACCACCACATACACACACACATCCCTACATCATTCAGTCTCTGTCCCACACCCATCAAAAAAAGTGAAGTTCCCTCCATAAATCTATATTTTAAAAACTGACACCTCCCCAAATGAAACCTATGGTCAAAGGAAGTGCATTAGGTACTCTAAGCAAACCTTACAGCCTTGCACTCACCCACACACCTGCAGATGCACACACATAATTCAATTCTGCATTTATAACATATTTTACATGAAAAAAATCATTCAAAAGTACAGTATTCTAAGGCAAAAATATCACTTACAACATGCATCCAGAAAATCCTGCAAAAAAGATACTTGGAACTCCTGTGGAATTACATTTTTTGTATGCTGGGTATGGGCTTAGCCCTCAGAAAGCTATGAATAAATAGAATTGCCATTACAATATAGTAAACCTACTATACCTAAACAACCCTAACTGCCAGCACTCAAACAGTAACAACCTTATTTATGAAAAGGTAACACTGCATATAGTACACCAGGCCCTAGAACACCAATACACCTCCCATTAGGAAAACAGAACAAATCAGACTGCCATAGATTACTCGAGATAAATTATATGGTAGCAGAATACCACACTTCAGTCAGACATGGAGACCACAGACAGACTGACCAAATACAGAATAAAGAAATCAGAAAGTAAAAATAGGAACATGTTGATAAGAACTGAACTGGAGCCCACAACAAGCCAGCCTCTATAAGCAAAGCAACAATGGAAACATTACCATTCTTCATAAAAATTTGAAAAATAAAATTAAAAAATATAAAACATCAATCATAATAGTAAAATCATAGTCATAAAAAGAATAAATATTTCAAACCAGTTAACAAATAGATTATGTAACATTTTCCAAACACCAATAAAAATTTTTGAAAACATTTGATGAATAAAAAAATCAAATTAAAATGCTCTAATATTTTCCCCCAAAAACAGTTAAATATTTCAAAACAATAGAAACATCAAATTAAACCCAGTAATTAAAACTAATAAGGATTAAAAAATCTTATTCTCTCTGTACCTGGGAACCTTTGATTTCCACTCACCATGAGATTGTTGTGGATTGGGGAGGTAGGGCCATACAAACTATCTTCACACATGCACACACAAACAATTATGCATACACACCCACATACATATTAATTTTCTCACACATTCTTTCTCCCTCACAGGCATATTATGTGTGTGTGAGCATGCCTGTGACAACCTACATGACATATAGGCTTTCACAGGCACACACACACACACATAGGCACTTGCATATAGGGCTCTCACAAAGACACACACACAAATATGAATACAAGCTCAGACACAGACATACTCTCAAGCTGTCACATAGATACACATAAATATGCATGCACACAAACTCTGACACAGACATATGTACACAGGTTCTCACATACACATACACAAACACACACATGGCTTCCTTTATCCATGCCATGGTGGGATGGGCTCCACCGTGGCCCCCTCTGTCTTCCCCTTCACTTTGGACAATGGTGGGATGAGCTCCACCATGGTCCTGCCAGCCTCCTTCTCCCTCAAGTTCGACCCATGGTGGGATGAGCTCCACTATGGCCCCACGAGCTACTCTTTCCATCAGCCCCACCAGCCTTTCTGCAAAGGGGAGGGTGGCAGGAGCTGGAAAGCTGTGGCACATACATACAGCTAAAAGGGGAAACTTCTACAGCCTTTCCTCATTTTTGGCTCCTGGCAGGTTGAGCTCCGCCACTGGCTCACCTCTCTTGCGAAATTTTCTCTTTTTTGGCCGCTGGCGAGTTGAGCTCTGCCAGCAGCCCCACAGCCTCTCTTACTGCCCCCCAAGATGTGATGCCCCATGCAAATGCATGGTGTGCACATCCGGTCGCGCCAGGCCTGCTGTTCCGTAGAATTCAGGGAGGAGCTTTGTGATGTTTTTGAGTGCTCCATTCCTAGTGCTCCAGTGAAGTGTAATGCCACATTCCACTGACTATACCTTCCCCTGTCCCTATACCATAGGAACCGAGATGAGAGAGGGAACAGATGGCAATGCTATTCCAGACTGAGCTTCTTCTTGCCCAATCCTACTAATAGTTTCTCTCAGCTAAAAATAAATAAATAAATCTCTCTTTAGCTTGGATGGGGGAGTTCTAGTCTGTGTACTATCAGTAGCACTACTAGTATTTGTGCTTCTCCAGGTCCCTGTGGAGAAAAAGCCTTTCCTCTCCATGTCCTATTGGGGTTTTTTTTTACTAGTATCAAGTCTAATTCTTGCTCCTTGTGACATAATAAAACTTGACTCACTTGCTCAGTTACTAGGAGTAGCTAGGGGATTTTATTCTTATAATAAATGTATTGGAGTAAGTATATTCTTCCTCTCCTACTCTGCACAAGTACAGACCAGTGCCCTAGTTTTATGTAAAGAATGAAGAGTCACAGTCGGCATTACAGATAGCTTACACAGAGATTCTTGTTAAAAAACAAGCAATGCCCTATCCTTGCTGACTGCTTATAATGTTGATTTTCACTCGGATGACAAAACTTATGGAAAAAGATTATGTTGATATTGACTCTTTTTCCAACCCATGTAAGATAGAACAAAAAAAAAATAACATGTTGGTGATCAATCTGGTCAATTCAGTGGTCACTAGTGAGAAATACTGTAGATGTTACAATAAAAACAATTAGATCTCTCTCTGCAGTATGCAGAGCACAAGTGTACTCACTGTGCTAATAATGTGCATTTGCTTTTAAACAAATGATATTCTAAACCAAAAATGGCTATTTTGCTTTACATAATGACATAAATACCTAAAGCCACCATTCAACCTTTGCAAATGCTGCAAAATGCAGCTGCCCGCATTATCACCGACACAAGCCGCCATGATCACATCACTCCAGCTCTTCAGTCTTTGCACTGGCTACCCGTGGCTTACAGGATAATTTATAAATCTATGTCGCTGATACACAAAGCCATTCAAAACAGAGAAATGCACTGGTTCACAGATCAACTACAATTCAAAACGTCTTCCCGCCCAATGAGATTCCAGAATTTAGCCAAACTAAATATCCCAGCACCCAATCTGACTAAACTCTCTAGTACAAAAGAACGATCTTTCATCATTGCTGGATCAACAATATGGAACACCATGCCCTCTGAATTACGCCAGGAACTCTGTCACAAAAAATTTAAACAAAACCTTAAAACCTGGCTATTTAAAAAAGCCTACTATCAATGATCTGAATCCTCAACTACTCTTCCTAACTGCCACAATCTCTCATATATTGCTTATATTCTATTAATACAAAGTTATATACTGTATTGTATTCATTCAGTTACCATGTTATATTGTAAAGCGCAATGCTGAATTACTGTTTGAATGTAAACCGAGGTGATGTTATTTACGTACCCGGTATAGAAAAATAAATAAATAAATAAATAAATAGATAAATAAATAAATAAATAAAAACATTATATATATATGTCATACTGAGTCAAACCAAGGTCCATTAAGCCAAATATCCTGTTTAAAACAGTGGTAATCCAAGTCACAGGTACCTGGCAGGATCCCAAAAGGTAAAAAGATTCAATGCTGCTTATCCCAGGGATAAGCAGTGAATTTCTCCAAGTCCAGATAAATAATGGTTTATGAACTTTTCCAGAATGTGTGACACTGAATGGGACTGTCCTTCAGGTGAAAAAGAAAAAGTAATCAGTCTGAGCAGTTTTAGTTTCCAAAATGTAGACAACATATTCAATAGTCTTCCTAGTCAGTACAATCCGCTATCGCAGCCATGTTTCACCGATGGGGCTCTGTCGGGACAGACACACAAAACAGAATCTGTGCATTATAAGAACAGAGGCAAAATACAGCATACAAGAAGGAAAACTGCAGCAAAGGAAATACAAATACATAAGAATGTAAATCAATAGATTCATGAGGGGATCTTCCAAGCCAGAATTTCTGTGAATTTATACAAATTAAAGGTGAATTAGAAGAATTTATTAAAACACTAAAACTTAAAGGTAAATTTTAAAAGCCAAACACATGCATTAATTAGGGGATGCAAATATGTCAGGCATGAATGCAGCAAGCATTGTAATGGTAAAACCAAACCACCTAAATGTTTCCAACAAACAAGCTTAACATACACACTTAGTTTATAATTATGAATTGTTACCATACAATGATGGCACATAACCAAGTTGTAATCTATACCACCCATATGTTTCATTGTTGTGCCCTTATGTAAACTGTTGTGATGGTTAGCTAACTTAACGACGGTATAGAAAAGTTTTAAAATAAATAAATAAAATAAAGCAGATTTTAAAAGCCACCTGGATACAAATGTAAATGCTGCAGGACTTCCTGCCATGCCCCTTGTTGACATCATTGTGGTGACGGGCTAAAGGAGCCAGTGAGCCACTGGAGGGTTTGCCTGCTCTTTGCCTCCTCAGTTCCCACTATTCAACTCAGGCATTTATCTGCTACCATCTGCTGTTGGGAGCTGCTGTGGGAACCATCAACGCAGCACTCCATAGCTCACAGGGCTTCCTGACAAGCCCCTTGTTGACATCTTCGGAGAGACGGACTAAAGGGGCCAGCGTGCTGGCAGTGCATTGTGTGACAAAGGAGTGTGACAAAGGGGCAACCCCCTTTTTGTGCATCTCTTTGACAACTCCTGTGATGGACTGTCTGAACCTTCTGTACTTTTAAGGTCTGTGTTTGCCTATTACTATTTCTTTTCTCTGCCTCTTTATAATTTTTTTCAATATGGAAATCTCCCTCTTTTTTTTTATTTTTTATTTATTCCTTATTATCAAAGTAGCATGAACAACAAAACATCCGCACATCATCAGTGCACAATCTTAAACTAATAAAAGAGGACAAGCATGTGGGCATTTCATAAGCATAAACACACAAAAACTACCTGTAACCATAGCAGTGAGCAGGCCAAAGATTCAATGTACATATCCATGAAGAGACCCACTACCATGCCCACAGAATCCGGCATAGTTGCAACCCCAAACCCCATCCCATTTCACCTCCCAACCAGTCACCTCCCATCCCCCTACCAAAACTATCCCCATGAATGACCATGGCCACATTACTCTCACTCGTGACCGAAAGGACCACCCATAGAGGCCTTCAATCCCATAGCCATGGATTTTCTCCATTGAATATAAGGTGCCCAGGTAACTTCAAACTTCTGAATAGCATCATAAAACAGAGTAGTTAATTTATACATAGTAAAAAGGCATGTTAACCGCAACTGTAAATGCATTTTCTGTGGAAAATCAATTTGTGCCACCAGGCTGCAAGTTCACACACGCCCCCACAATGATATGGGATATCAAATGCCACTACCTCTTGTCAACGTCACACAGACCAACTGAAACCAGAAACAGTTTGGCAGAAACTAGGACTCTAACCCCAGTGATCTTATCAATGAGATCTGTCACCAATTTCCAGTACTTCCTCACCTTGGGGCAAGTCCACCATATGTGAATAAAACTGCCCATCTCATCACAGTTATGCCAGCATAGCATATCCCTCCCCACATATATTTTAGCCAACTTAACAGGAGTTAGATACCACCTGAAAAATATCTTATGCCCATTTTCCAATACCAAAGAAGATACCAAATTTTTCCCCATCAACTGGAAGCACATATTCCATTCAGAATCACTCAGATGTTCCGAAAAGTCTCTTTTCCATACTAAGATATGTTTCAGTGTAGGACCCTCAACTCCCAGTAGCACATTATAAAGTTTAGAAATCATCTTGTCCAATGTGTCATCACAAGAGCAATAAACTTCAAATATATATCTCCTGCAGCAAAGATCTGCAACTATACTTTTAGAGCTGACAAAGGAGGTCAATTGCAGATAAAGAAATCTATCTTGCTCCTGCAAGAGTAATAACTGTTGCAGTTTTGCAAAAGGAATCACAAAACCATTCTCTCAGACCTGTTCTAGTCTCTTTGTACCTCACCTCTTCCAAAAAGCCTCCGCCACCAATGATTCCCCAGGTGGAAAATCCTTAGGGGTAGATTTTCAAAGGGGTACGCGCATACTCCCTGAAAACCTAACCCAAACCCCCCCTGCGCGTGCCGAGCCTATTTTGCATAGGCTTCGCAGTGCACGCAAGCCCCAGGATGCGCATAAGTCCCGGGGCTTGCATGGAGGGGCGTGTTGGGGGGCGTACCAGGAGTGACGTGGCATTTGGGGGGCGTGTCCGGAGTGATGCGACATTTCGGGGGCATGTCCGGGGGCATGGTTCCGGCCCGGGGGCGTTCCAGGGGCATGACAGCGGCCCCTGGCCCAGCCCCCGGACCGGAACATGGAGCGCGGCAGCCAGCCCGGCACGCGCAAAGTTCCGCCTGCTGGAAGCAGGCGTAACTTTCGGGATAGAGGTAGGGAGGAGGTTTAGATAGGGCTGGGGGGGTGGGTTAGGTACGGGAAGGGAGGGGAAGGTGGGGGGAGGGCAAAGGAAAGTTCCCTCCGAGGCCGCTCCGATTTCGGAGCGGCCTCGGAGGGAACGGAGGCAGGCTGCGCAGCTCGGCGCACGCAGGCTGCCGATTTTGGGCAGCCTTGCGTGCGCCGACCCCGGATTTTAATGGCTACGCGCGTATGTATTGAAATCCTGTGTACTCGTTTGCGCCTGGTGAGCGAACAAAAGTACGCATGTGCGCAGATTTATAAAATCTGCCTCTAAGTGTACAAAAAGGACAAGTGGTGCCAAAATAATTTATCCCCAACCAACTTTGAATGGTATCGATATCAGACCCCATCTTTTTGGGTGGTATAAAACCATCCTGGCTACTCTAGGAGGCCTCCTCTTCCATATGAAATGAAGAAGAGATTTTTGACAGTCCTGTAATACTCTCATCTATATAGCAACTGGAAATGTCTGAAAAAAGTAACAACATCTCTGGAGTATGTTCATTTTGACAGCAGAAATTCTGCCAAACAAGACAATGGAAGATGGTCCCATTTTCCAAATCCTGAAATATACATTTTCATAAAGGGAGGACATTCAGATTAAATAACCTCGACAGGTCCAACCTTAATCTACTCCCCAATTACATCACGCTCCCAGTTGACCATTGAAAAGGTAATAACAAACAAAGGTGTTGGACCAAACCCCCATTCATAGTCAGATTCAAAATCTCACACTTATCTTCATTGACTTTAAATGCACACACTGAACCAAAGTATCTCATCTCCTCCAACAGAACAAGAAATCTGTGTTCTGGATCAGCCAGGGTAAACATCAAATAATCTGCAAATAAAGTCAGTTTTTAAGATTTCCCAGAAACTTCCACTCCTTTAATAACGTTAGAAGCACGGATTTTCTCAGTGAAGGGTTCCAAGGAAATGGCAAACAATAGTGGAGATAATGGGCATCCCTGCCTCGTGCCCCTCCCAACTACAAACATGTTTTACCCACAACTAAGATCCAGGACCCTCCGGATGTTATCAGTCACCAGCCTACCTGAGACAAAGCGTTACTGATCTCCATGAATGAGAAAGGGTACAACCAGCTCCAGATGACAAGGCCTTAGCCAATATTAAATTCCAGATTTATAAGGGATTTATAGGACCCACAGAGCACTGGATCACGTTCATCCATAGCCAAAACTGTTATCTCCGCCACATTCACCCCAAATGCCAGGTGACCACCGTCTCTAAGAAATTTAAACATGGAGACCATAGGTTTTACAAGTACTGTTTTACACACTTTGTAGAATTTGGCTGAGCATCCATCGAGACCTGGCGCCTTTCCTAATTTTAAGTCAGATAATCTCTAAACCTCTTCCTCCTTTATCTTGGCATTCAGATGTTCCCAGGCATGCACTGGCAAACTGGGTAGATTAACGGATTCAAGATAATTTGCAATGTCCGTATCCTAGATATTACTATCTAGTAATAGCAAATCTCCATAAAATTGGGCAAATCTATCCACGATCTTCTTATAATCATATATCATAGCCACCAACCCCCCCCCCCCCCCCCCCAGATATCCTTAATCTTAAGAATTTGGTTCTGCCTAGTCTGATCCCTAAGGCATCTGGCCAAAAGGTGACCTGCCTTATTACCAAATTCAAAAAAACATTGTTTAACACATGTCATCTGAAATGCAATATCTGCCAAGTTCAGGAACTTCAATTCCTGATGTGCGACTTGCAGCACCAGTCTCATTTATTCCCCCTGACATCTCTTATGCCTGATTTCTAATTTACCTATTTGATGCATCAATTGCATTTGGTGTTCTAATTTCTGTTTCTTAAGAAATGTCACATGTGAAATTAATTTTCCACGGACAAGGTTCATTCCCTTCCATAGCACTGCCGGATTAACAACCTCGGTATCATTTAAAAAGAAATATTCAACAATATTCTTCATCAACTCTACATTAAACTCCTTATCAGATGACAGATTCTCATTAAGTCTCCAAAAACTACCACCCACATGGGTCTTAACCACTTGCAAGTCCACCCAGATTAAAGAACATAAGAACATAAGAACATAAGAAATTGCCATGCTGGGACAGACCAAGGGTCCATCAAGCCCAGCATCCTGTTTCCAACAGAGGCCAAAAACCAGGCCACAAGAACCTGGCAATTACCCAAACACTAAGAAGAACCCATGCTACTGATGCAATTAATAGCAGTGGCTATTCCCTAAGGGGTAGATTTTCAAAAAGCGCGCCTTAGCGTACCCCTGTTGGCGCATCAGGCACAAACAAAAGTACGCTGGATTTTAGTAGATACGCGCGTAGCTGCGCGCATCCGCTAAAATCCTGGATCGGCGTGCGCAAGGCCGCCGATTTCATGTAGCCGGCGCGCGCCGAGCCGCGCAGCCTGCCGCCATTCCCTCCAAAAGTACGGTCAGACCATGTTATATTCCCAATACCAGTAGAATGAACACTACCCGCTAGCAGTTTATCCACCAGAAAATAATCTATGTGGGAATAAGAATCCTTTGCATGTATTAAAAAAGTATAGCCCCTAGCGGTGGGGTTCCTCAACTGCCAAATATCTAGCAGGCTCCACATAATGAGCAGATCCTTCAAGCCTCATCTCTGAAGATGAGAGGGCTACCCCAGCACCACTGGAGTTTTCCAGAAAGGGATACCAATTCAAATTAAAGTCCCCCCCTATCAAAACTGGACCTTCCGCCCACTCCTGTAAAGCAGTAGATATTGCATGATAAAAGGCCCCTAATGAGTGTTGGGTGCATAAAGATTTACCAATGTAGCAGCTCCCCATAGATTTCTCCTTCATTATCAAAAACCTGCCATTAACATTTCTTTCCCATCAGCTATCAAACTATAAGCAAACAAAATCCCCACTTCGCAATACTTATTATCCTTAGATGGTGGAGCAAAATATTGGTGAAGAAATCTGCTATTCACCATAAAATGAATGTCCCTGGCCTTTAAATGGGTTTCTTGTCAAAAGATCACATTTGACTTTAATGCAGCGGCATCTTTCACAATAGTTTCTGTTTTTCAGGTGAGTTAAGTCCCTTGGCATTTAGAGACATAATCTTAAGGGTCACCATGGGGAAAGAAAAAAAGTAGCTCACTAGAATACAACTGTGGATACAACCAGAGAAACATAAACACCCATTTAATACATATCCAAACCATGGCCAGGATTCATCATTCTTCTGCCTTGAAGAAAACCCAGAGGCTAAAGGAGCAAAATCGCTGGGTTTTTTTTCCCTTTGTCTGCTCTCTCTCTCTCTCATTCTCACAGGCACGGCTCCCGAGGCTCCCGGACCGGAAGAACGAGGGTGACCCCGCCCCCTCCCTGGCTGACGCTCCCGACATGCTGACATCGCTGAGCACACCAGGAAGGGGTTAAAAGAAGCCCGAGACTGGAGGTGTCGTGCGCCGAAGGAGTGCGACAAAGGGGCTTGCCCCTTTGTACGCCCCTTCGTACGCCTGAAGTATGCCCAATACGAAAAAGGACTATAGAAGCTCACACCAAATCAAAACATGATGGAACCAGTAAGAGAAGGGGATCGACCAACAACAAAACCCATTGAGGTTTGCATCCACAAAGGTAAATACAACTATTACAATTACTTAAGAAAAACAAACACAATGCAGTAGCGAATGAGAACCCAAAACTTAGTAACCTCGTCAAAGTAAAAAGGACAAAAAACCCAAACACATTAAATCTGAATAAACTGTTAACGTTAACATTCCTTTTAGTTAATGCTCAATCAATTACAAAAAAATTCCCAATAGTAACTGACCTACTGTATGACATGAAACCAAATTTCATAGCTATCACTGAATCTTGGTTAAAAAAATCTGATATTATCCTAAAAAATCAGATTGCACACCAAAATTATAACGTATTCTCAATCCCCAGAATGAACAAACGCGGAGGCGGCTTAGTACTAATTATTGAAAAAAAATTCAAATGTAAACTAATACCAACACCACCACCTCGTAACCATGAAATCGCAATATTTGACACCAAACATACTCAAATATGCCTTATCTATTGTCCCCCCAGCTTACTTGAGCTAAATATATCACCACTAATTGAATATCTAACAATTAATCTAAACCCTGCCAAACCAACTATCGTGCTTGGAGATTTCAACCTTCACATGGACACAAATCCACTATCTAATACATGCCAAACACTAAACGATTTGATGACAGCACTAGGATTCACATTAATCACAGATAGACCTACTCACAAAGCAGGACACTCACTGGACCTCATTTACATCAACCATAGCTTCTTTGAACACATGAACACTAAATATAAGCAAATCCCATGGTCAGACCATTTCCTAATTCAGTCCACTATTAAATGCATAAAACCAAAAGAAATACAGGAAAATAAAACATTAGAGTTTAAATATCGTCCACCTTTCAACATTGAAACATTAAAATATAAACTAGAAGAGACACTAATACACTTTGACCACAAAGACTGTGTAACCGCAACTACAGAATGGCTGACTAGCACGAATAAATTGGCTGATGACATTAATCCCACAAAAACAATGCAAATACACGAGCCTAAAACAAAAAACCCATGGTTTAACGAGAGGATAAAGGAAATCAAACAGTCTGAGAAAAAAGGAAAAAAAAATGGAAAAAAGACAAATCAGCAGAAAACCTAACCAAATTTAGGAAACAACTAGCTTATTATAAAAAAGTAATTCTCGACGCAAAAAAAACAATTCTTTAGCACAAAAATTGAGAAATTTACAAACAACCCAAGAGCTCTATTTAACATAGTAAAAAATCTGACTAATGATAACACAGAGGCGCCCCAAACCCCTAAAGAAAATAAATGCAATGAAATAGCACAGTATTTCTCAGATAAAATCACTAGCCTTAAAGCAAAGATACTGATCTTAACTAAGCAGGAAATTAAAATGCACAAAAGAGATGTAACACCATGGGACACATTTGACGAGGTATCCCAGAGAGAAGTGGAATCCATGATAAAAAATTTGAACCCCGCTCCACATAAGATTGACACCATTCCCACCATGGACATCAAAAAACTAGCTGATATAACCTCCTATACTATAGCAAAAATAATTAACCTATCGCTTAGTGAAGGACTAATGCCAGACTCTCTTAAAGGTGCAATAATTAAACCAATACTGAAGAAAAAGAACAGTGACCCAAATGTCTTAAGTAACTATAGACCTGTTTCAAACTTACCCATGCTCGCTAAATTAATAGAAAAAACAGTACAAAATCAACTGGCAGAACATCTAGACAACAATAACATACTTTACCCCTCACAACACGGCTTCAGAAAACACTATAGCACTGAAACATTACTAATCTCACTAACAGATAATGTACTACGAGGGTTTGACAGCGGAAAACACTACATTATGATATTACTAGACCTGTCAGCAGCATTTGACACAGTAAATCACAGCATACTAATAAAAAGGCTTGAAGAAATAGGACTTCAAAACAAAACAATTGAATGGTTCCGCTCCTACCTACACAATAGATTTTTTCAGGTACAGATAAAAAAACACAATATCAGACAAAATCAAGCTAATGACGGGGGTCCCACAGGGGTCAGCACTTTTGGCAACTCTATTTAATATCTACATGCTGCCTCTATGCCACCTCTTGGCAGGACTAGGTATCATACATTACATATACGCCGACGACATTCAGCTAATCCTACCAATAGAGGAAACAATTGAAAAAACACTAAACTTAGCAATGTTGTACCTAGATTTAATAAAACAATTATTAAGCCAAATGGAACTGGTAATTAATATTGAAAAGACAGAATTCATACACCTTGAAAGAAAACCCACAGAATTAATACAGAATCCCATCAAACTCAAAAAGGACCAGATAGTGGAACTAAACGGAAAAGCCAGAAACCTAGGTGTAATAATTGACAATGAACTCAATCTTAAGCAACACATATCAGTGAAAGTTAGGGAAGGTTATGCCAAACTTAAGGTGCTTAGAAGGCTAAAACCCCTATTAACACAAGTGAACTTTAGAACTGTTCTTCAAGCACTTATATTCGCGAGCACAGACTATTGTAACACACTCTTCCTTGGATTACCATATACAACACTAAGACCATTACAAATCCTACAGAACTCTGCAGCCAGAATTCTAACTGGAAAAAGCAGAAGAGATCACATCACTCAAACACTCGCTGAATTACACTGGCTGCCAATTGAACAAAGAGTCCAATTTAAAACACTATGCACAATACACAAACTGATCTATGAGGAAAATACTGACTGGCTAAACACTGCACTACGACTATATGTCCCCCAGAGAAATCTAAGATCAGCCAACAAAGCTCTACTAACCATTCCCTCTGTAAAGACAGCAAAACTGACGCAAGTAAGAGAGAGAGAACTATCCCTAGCCGGTCCAATATCATGGAACACACTACCACTCGAAATAAGACTAATGAAAGATCTAAAACTCTTTAAAAAAAGCTTTAAAACGTGGCTCTTCAAAAAAGCTTTTCACAATGAGAGTGGAGAGTAAGGAATACTAGCGAACAAGAAAGAGAACTCCAGCACACTGTTAAAAGTTAACAAATAGCAGTTATCCCTCCTTTATTATTTTTTCTCATACCTAAAGATTAATTTAAGAGTACAGTATTCTCATATGGATATCCTATTATTCATATAAATAGAACTTTCAATCCACAATCCAAATAGCGTATATTATTTGAATCATGTAACCGAAACTCTATTGGCACCTACTAGTTAATTTATAATCCTAACCAGACTTATGTGCCTATCTGTAAACCGTTGTGATGGTATACTACTAAACGACGGTATAGAAAGGTTTTTAAATACATAAATAAATAAATAAATAAATGCAATGTAACAACTGTAGCAAATATAGCAAAATTAACAATCCTTCCCAATCCCCTTCGGACAAACTGGTAAAACTGGAGATGTCATCAGCGTGCACCCCTTTTAAAATCCCCTGATTTACGTAGTAGAGGTGGCATTTGAAATGCCCACTTAAAATAGGTATGCATGGCCAGGCTATTTTATAATAGGCTATTTTATGCCAGTTATAAAATAGCCACGTCCCTGGGCGCAGGCCAAAGAACGCGTGCAAATGTGCGCACGTACGCTGGTTTGAAAGTTATCGTCCCAGTGTATAATATGTAAGCAACCAAAAAAGAGGTAACTTGTAGGAAGCTAACCTGATATGGGCTCCATTTTTGGAAACTGAACCAGAAAGTGAGATTGCACGAAATTCATCCAGTATCTAAAAGAATAAAAGGACAGGGACATATATGTAAGTAGGACTCACATGCAGAATAAGGGGGTCATTTACCAGACGGATCGCACGCGATAAGGGACGTTTCACACGCGAAAAGTCCCTTATCGCGTGCGATACCAAGATGGGGGCGGAGTCGGCCCCGGAAGAGGAGGAGTCGGGGCATCACCGGGGCCGACTCCGCGAAGACGCCGCGGACGACAAAAAGGTAAGGGCCTTTTCGCGTCCTATTTCGCGCCCAATAGCTACACCTTCTATTGTGGCGCTATTGGGTCCCAAACCGGCAGCGATCGCACCACAGTGGTGCGATCGCTGCCAGCTAACGCAGGACCGCCTCCCGTCCCTCATTACCTAAAGTATCGCAGGCCTGCGATACTTTAGAAAATGAGGCCCTAAGCCAGGTATTGAGAAGCTGAGTGCCTACCAAGGTGATATTTGAGGATCAGAGGCCATCGATACATGTATAAAGCATCTATCACAAAGACTGAAGAGGCTCCAAGACATGCAGCCAAAGAAGATAATCAGCAACAGAAAACACAGTAGTAAAATGAGACCGCAAGAAGGAAAACACATTAATGTGCAACAAGAGCTGTATGTAAAGATGAGGAGAAAAAAAAACTAACCTGGAACAAGCTCTGTACAAGTCCCCCAGAAATAAGTGGAACATATCTTTACATCACAATTTCACTAAATATGAGAAAACTAGTGTGCTAAAAAGAACTATAAGCAATTAAGAGTTGTGCCGAGGGGGAACAAAATGCTGTGTACCTACCAGGATTTCATTGATGATTCAGAGAGCACGATTGTGTCAGTGAACTTACTAAGCATGTACAAATATCGCTTTGGTAGGTAATTAGCCTCTCAATACCTAGCTTATTCTGATTGTGCTGTCCTACTTTCATATAAGTTCCTGACCTTTTATTTTTTTTAGATACTGAATGAATATGCACAATCTCACTTTCTGGCTCAGTTTCCAAAAACAGAGCCCACATCAGTTTAGCGTCCTACAAGTTACTCCCTTTTTTGTTGCTTACACATTATATACTAAGTTTTAATGTTTTAATAAATTCTTCTAATCCATCTTTAATTTGAATAAATTCACAGAAATTCTGGCTTTGAAACTTCCTTCATGAATCTGTTGATATACATTGCTATGTATTTGTATTTCCTTTGCTGCAGTTTTCCTTCTTGTATGCTATATTATGCATTTGTTCTTATACTGAATTTGTTTTTGCACAGATCTTGTATTGTGTGTCCCTCCTGATGCAGCCCCCATCAGCAAAACAAGGCCATGTTGGGGGACAGGCCACAAGAACCTGGCAATTACCCAAACCCTAAGAAGATCTTATCCTACTGATGCAATTAATAGCAGTGGCTATTCCCTAAGTAAACTTGATTAATAGCTGTTAATGGACTTCTCCTCCAAGAACTTATCCTACCTTTTCTGAACCCAGCTACACTAACTTCACTAACCACATCCTCTGGCAACAAATTCCAGAGCTTTAAAGTGCGTTGAGTGAAAAAGAATTTTCTCCGATTAGTCTTAAATGTGCTACTTGCTAACTTCATGGAATGCCCCCTAGTCCTTCTATTATTCGAAAGTGTAAATAACGGAGTCACATCTACTCGTTCAAGACCTCTCATGATCTTAAAGACCTCTATCATATCCCCCCTCAGCCGTCTCTTCTCCAAGCTGAACAGCCCTAACCTCTTCAGTCTTTCCTCATAGGGGAGCTGTTCCATCCCCTTTATCATTTTGGTTGCCCTTCTCTGTACCTTCTCCATCGCAACTATATCTTTTTTGAGATGTGGTGACCAGAATTGTACACAGTATTCAAGGTGCGGTCTCACCATGGAGCGATATAGAGGCATTATGACATTTTTCATTCTATTAACCATTCCCTTCCTAATAATTCCTAACATTCTGTTTGCTTTTTTGACTGCTGCAGCACACTGAGCCGATGATTTTAAAGTATTATCCACTATGATGCCTAGATCTTTTCCTGGGTGGTAGCTCCTAATATGGAACCTAACATCGTGTAACTACAGCAAGGGTTATTTTTCCCTATATGCAACACCTTGCACTTGTCCACATTAAATTTCATCTGCCATTTTGCAAGGTCCTCCTATGATGTATCACAGTCTGCTTGTGATTTAACTACTCTGAATAATTTTGTATCATCCGCAAATGTGATAACCTCACTCATCGTATTCCTTTCCAGATCATTTATATATATATATATATATATTGAAAAGCACCGGTTCAAGTACAGATCCCTGAGGCACTCCACTGTTTACCCTTTTCCACTGAGAAAATTGACCACTTAATCCTACTCTGTTTCCTGTCTTTTAACCAGTTTGTAATCCATGAATGGATATCACCTTCTATCCCATGACTTTTTAGTTTTCGTAGAAGCCTCTCATGAGGGACTTTATCAAACACCTTCTGAAAATCCAAATACACTACATCTACCGGTTCACCTTTATCCACATGTTTATTAACCCCTTCAAAAAAATGAAGCAGATTTGTTAGGCAAGACTTCCCTTGGGTAAATCCATGTTGACTGTGTTCCATTAAATCATGTCTTTCTATATGCTCTACAATTTTGATCTTGAGAATAGTTTCAACTATTTTTCCTGGCAGAAATGTAACCAAACCTTTTTTAAATCCAGTTATACTAACAGCTTTCATCATGTCCTTTTCCCGGCAGAAACGTAACCAAACCTTTTTTAAACCCAGTTATACTAACAGCTTTCATCATGTCTTTTGGCAACACATTCCAGAGCATAATTATGCATTGAGTAAAAAATATTTTCTCCTATTTGTTTTAGATGTATTACTTAGTAACTTCATTTCATGTCCCCTAGTCTTTGCACTTTTTGAAAGAATAAACAACTGATTTGTGTTCACCTGTTTCATTCCACTCATTTTGTAGACATCTATCATGTCTCCTCTCAGTCATCTTTTCTCCAAGCTGAAGATTCTTCATACGGGTATTATTCCATCCCTTGTATCATTATGGTCACCCTTTTCTGTATCTATTCTAATTCTGCTCTATCTTTTTTGAGATAGAGTGACCAGAATTGCAAACAATACTCAAGATGTGGTCACACCATGGAGCGATACAGAGGCAATATGATACGCCCTATTGTATTCTCCATTCCTTTCCTAATAATTCCTAGCATTATATTTGCTTTCTTGGCTGCCGCCACACACTGAGGAAAGGATTTCAACATATTATCCACAGTGATGCCTGGATCCTTTTCCTGAGTGGTTACTCCTAATGTGGTCCTCTTGTAATTTCTCACAATCTTCTTGTAAATTAACTACTTTGAATAATTTTGCATCATCTGCAAATTTGATCACCTCACTCATTCCCATTTTCAGGTCATTTATAAATATGTTAAAAAGCAGTGTTCCTAGAACAGATCCCTGGGGTATTCCACTATTCACCTTTCTGCAGATAAAATTGACCATTTAACCTAATCTCTGTTTTCTATCTTTTAACCAGTTCCAAATCCAAAATAGGACAATGCATCCTATCCCATGACTTTTTAATTTCCTCAGTCTATCATAAGCGACTTTGTCATGCACTTACTGGAAATCGAGATATACTCTGTCAAATGACTCACCTTTATCAACATATTTACATCTTCAAAAAATTTTGCAGATTGGTAAGGCAAAAATTCCCTTGGTTAAATGCAAAACAAATTTAAAAAATGGCACAAAATGTCTTGAAAAAATGTGATTTTATTTGCTTTTAAAAATAGTGCACAGTATTTGTAATTTGTGTACAATATTTACAAATAGTATGCACTATTTATAAATTCTTCACATGTTTTGCAAATAAGGTACACAATTTTACAAATAGCACACATAATTTTCTGAAACAAAAACAAAATTAGATGAAAACTATCTGAAACAAAATTTGGGCCAAAAATGACCTGAAAAAAAAATGAAATGAAAATTCTGACTATGTATATGCTTACACTATACAGAGAGAAAGACACACACTATCTCTTACTTCTTCCTCTTCAATGATATAATGCAGCAACAACACTGTAAAACCCAGCAAAGCACTCTATCGACAGCATACCCATACCGATGATCAAAGCCATCAAACCATCAATAACCAAAATGATAACTGACATCGTGAACCTATCCCTCAAAGAAGGAAACTACCCCAACTGCTTAAAATCAGCAATTATCAAACCCATACTGAAAAAGACCAACCTTGATCCAGAAAACCCACTAAACTACTGACCCATATCAAACCTACCATTCATTGCCAAAATTATTGAAAAAATTGTCCACTCCCAACTCAACAACCACCTGGAAAGGAATAGCATCCTATTCCCCACGCAATTTGGCTTCAGGAAACACCTGAATACTGAGTCACTACTCCTATCATTAAATGACACCGTGCTCAAAGGCTTTGACAAAGGCCATAGCTACCTTATAGTCCTACTAGACCTATCAGCCGCCTTTGATACAGTAAACCACATAATCATGATTGACCGTCTCTCCGAAATTGGTGTAAATGAAAAAACCCTACAATGGTTTCATCCTATTTATCGCAAAGAAGCTACCAGGTGTCAATCAATGACACCCTCTCAAAGAAAATAAACCTTGACACCGTAATTCCCCAAGGCTCCGCTCTATCTGCAACACTCTTCAACATTTATCTTCTCCCAATATGCCAATTCCTAACAAACCTTAAACTGACCCACTTCTTATATGCAGATGATATCCAAATACTAATCACGATACACAACACTCTGGAAGATACCTACAAAAATACAGCCACATATCTCACCAAAATAAAGCAACTACTAACAAACAGAAAACTCATCTTAAACATCAATAAGACAGAAATAATCATACTGGATATAAAAAAACATCTTTCCACACCTACCACCACTCAACATAATGAACCAAAAGGCTGCAATTTCCCCTGTCACTCATGCCCGCAACCTAGGAGTCATAATTGACAAGAACCAATCACTGCTAAAATCAAAGACTGATATCACAAACTCCTAACCCTAAGACGACTAAAACCTTTCCTTTCCTCCGCTGACTTCAGAACAGTCCTTCAACTACTCATTTTCTCCAACCTGGACTACTGCTACTCCCTGTTATTCAACTTACCTCTCACCACCATTCGCCCACTCCAAATCCTTCAAAATACAGCCGCTAAAATACTCACAGGAACTAAAAAACATGATCATATTACTCCAACCCTTATATCACTACACTGGCTCCCAATAAAATTCAGGATAGACTACAAAATACTATCCATGTTACACAAAATAATATATGAAAAGCAAACAAACTGGCTGAGTACATCAATAAAACTCCACTCACCACACCAAAACCTCTGCTCAACTAACAAAGGTCTCCTAAAAATTCCACCTGTTCGATCCAAACAACTTTCTTCAACTCAGAAAAGAGCCATATCCCTAGAAAGCCCCAAACTCTGGAACACCTTCCCAACCGAACTTAGAACACAACAAAATTTAAAAACCTTCAAGAAAGAACTAAAAACATGGATGTTCACCAAAGCCTACCAAAATACCCAATGACTCTTTTTATTCCTTCCCTCCCTACCTGCTCTATGTAACCATGTGGAACCACTATAAGCACGTAACATAACCTCCCACCCTGCTCTATGTAACCATGTGGAACCAATGTAAGCAAGAAATATAATCTGTATAACTCGATAACCAAACTAGGTTTATAACTCCTCCACTAGCCTATGTTAACACTTGCACAAACCTTTTGAACACTTTGTTAAACATCTAAACTTTGTAAACCGTTGTGATGGCAAAACCGAATGATGGTATATAAAATGCGATAAACAAATAAATAAATAAATAAATACATGAACAGAAAATGGTAGTTTCTCCTTGTATAGACAGTGACAATGGGCCTCATTTTCCAATATTGCATGCAATACCAAAAAGGGGTGTTTCTTATGCTAATAAGCATCTGTATCGCAAATTGCACTATTAGCCCAATTTGGGCTACATTGCCAGTATATCGCGGTTCACGATGTATTTGTATCCCTATGGGAGGCCCACCTAGTAACTCGAGGTGAGGTTTAAGTATTAGTGTAGGGGGTTAGGGGCCACTTTCACATTCAACATGAGACGTACGAACAGAACAGTGGTCTCTTCTAAAGATTTGCTGGCCTTCAGAGTGAGGAAACTCACTCCAAGATGAGATTTGTGCAATGTTCTCTCAACCTAGCTTGATGGACTCTCTACCGCGATAAACCTTTACTGGCTGTAGCGCACAATGTAACGCAAATGAAAGAGGTGTAGTTATTGGCTGTGCTAACAGTGCAGCTGTTTCGCGGCACACAATAAATCCTCCCTACTTTACATTTGCTCCGCCCCAACTCCGCCCCCTGAATACAAAATTAATAATTTGCATTCGCAAATCGCGCTAACAGCAGTTAACGCGATTTGCGGAATTATCACACTCGGTAACTCCTTGGAAAATGAGGCCCAATGTGTGGCAAGAAGAAACAGCATAGCCTACCATACTTTAAAATTCTCCTTCCTTTCCTTTCTAAATTCTTTTCTACTGTTTCTTTGGCTCTGAGATGGATTCAGAAACACAACCTCTCTATCGGAGATCCAGTAGAGAAATGAGCAAAGAAAATGATGACTGATTAAAGTTTGCTTTCAGTTTCAAGTTTAAAAATAAAGCATTGCCAATCTATGCATGTGCTAGCTAGGATAGGCCGGTTAAAAAACCATGCTTGACCTTGATTCATATTGCTCTTGTCTTGCTTCTGTCTTCTCCCTTCCCACCCTGGCTCTTGTCAGCCTATGTTTAGTCACTTCACTGGCATGCATAGATTAGAAAAAATTAACCTGTAATTTTGTTTATCCCTTAGACTTTAATAGGATCCAAAAACACATGAAATCTTCAATTTTCATTATTTTCATGGACACTGTCCATTCATTTTCTTTGCATCAAAATGAAACAAAAATATCCTATTTTGTTTCAAATTACTGATTCATTTCTAATGAATGTACACTCATAATTAGGGACATGAAATCATTAGAAATGAAATAGGAAATCATAATGATCGTGGGCCTAAATAATAGATAGAAAAAACCACAAAATTTTGTGTGGGGTTTCCATCATTTTTTTGTGCGGGTCCAAAAAAGCAAAATGTTATATAAAAAGAAAACCTGAACCCACCTCAAAACTTCCTAATTATTAATGCATTCCTCTGAGCTCCCTGCCCACTCTAGCCCAACCTCCTGATCCCCCAGGATTCACTCAAATTTCCCTGGTAGTCTAGCGGGGTCCCCGAAGCATCCTGCCATTCCAAGCCTGGTAGCTGCCATCATTCAAAAAGCACTGGCCAGTCCTTTGCCCCTATAATGTGACAGGGGGATGCCCAATGGCACCGATAGCCCCTATTATAACATAAGGGTGAAAGAAGGCCATTGCCATTTAGAATGATGGCAGCTGCCAAGCCAGGAGCAGGAGGTTGCTCCTGGGCCCCCTGCTGATCCACCAGGGCAGTATTGTTGAATCCTGGGGGGGGGGGGGGGGGGAGGTTGGGCAAGGGTGGGCAAGGGTTTTCATCTGGTGGGGTGCTCAATATTGTACTAAAAGAGAAGGGCTGGGGTAGGTTTGGAGTTTTAGTTTTTTTCTAAAAAAAAAAAAAAAAGATCCATGGAGGACTCAAAATGGCCCACCCCTGAAACAAAACTAAAATCATAAGAAATTATTTTGGTGCAATCACCCCTACTCTTAGTCATTACTCACTTTCTGGCAAAACAGGATCTGCCACAGATGTTCTTTTGCAGTGGAATATCTGTCTGAATGCTTTTTGAGGTAATGATGTACCCTCAAGTGTAGGTGATCCTTCTTTTTGGCACTCAGGAGAGAGAGGACTCTAGATACTGCCACAGCAGAGGAACATTTTTTTTTATCATCCTGCAAAACAAATAAAAAAAAGTGAAAATACATGTCATTCTACATATAAATACTTATGTATATTTACCTCACATTTCCTGAACCCCAATATCTATATTGTATATAATATGTTGCATATATAGGACACATCAACTATATCTAAATCCTTCATAATTAAGTTTCTAAAGCACAGATATATATAAAAATGAAACTTACTGGGACAAATATTGGAACCCTTCTGGTTACTTCATTAGTACCCCATTATTCACCCAGTAAGGAGGCAGTCAGGAATCTACCATTGAGAGGAGGAGGAGTTGGTCCTAAAGTTGCTTTCTCAGTCAGACAATGATAGAAACCACAACAGAAACATTTTGCATCATTCAAAAGGGCAGCAAAGCTGAGAAATTTAAAGAAATACTGACAAGTTCACATCTAATATGTTTAGTAATGATGACTTTCTTGGTATCTCTGTCTTTCACTGTTCTACAAGCTCTGACTTTTAGGGGGCACTCTGTACTCTTTAATGTGAATATTTCATCATTCCATCCTACACAAGACAAAGCCACAGGGCTGGAATGATAGACAGGAAGCTGCACAGGAAGAGAACAAAGGTAACTAGAGCATGAATACTATACAAAGCTAAGTCATGAGGGAATGAAAACTCAGCTGTGAAACTGAAAGGAAGCAGAAGAAAAAGAGGAAAAGCAGGAAGAACATCTCTATAGTTGAAAAGAGGAAGAGGGCTAGTATCACACTGGGGAGGTAGTGGGCTCAAATTCTCTGCTGAAGTTTCAACAGATTGCAGGTAGTTGTAATAAAGATTAGTCTATATGAGATAACTAGAAGGGAAGATTTAAAATTCTTCTGACTTGGCATAGCTAAGATGGATTTGTTTTTAACGTATACATCTGTTGATTTTCAAGTAACCCTTCTCTATATGAACTTTAAAGATGTCAAGTTTCATCGGAAAATTCTTTATATCTGATTTGAAGAAGCTTCCAGAGTCAATGCTTAGATTCTGCATAACTAGACCCAAGACATCTCAGCTGAGTACCTATATGTTTGGATGCCTTGACATAAGTACAAACAACCCTCATAGCTTGTCTATGGAAATGAAAGTACTGTCAGATTTTACTACGAGTCAACTGAATCCTTCCAGAAGATATTAGGAGTCATAATTGGCATCAGTCATTCTATAATCTCCAGATGTGTCAACATATTTATGGAAGCCCTGGCTGTTTACATGTATGGTAACATCCAATATTAATGTACACATAAGGAATTGCAGAAGGAATTAAGGGAATTGTGGTGGGGGGGGGGGGGTTATTTCCATGCACATCCGTTTATTTATTTATTTCTATATTCTGCTACTTTCAAACCTTAGATCAGGGTGGATTACAAAATCACAGTCATAAAATCATAAAACATAAAGCACAGTACTAAAACCAAAAATATGATAGTGATGAAGTAGATAGAAATAAAAATAAAACATCATTTTAAAAGGATCAAGAAACCATCAACTTGAACTACAAATATTATTAGAGCCTGAGCAAGCAAGTTTGCTGTGACCATCATTTGCTGGTGATAGTTATAACAACATGGTTTTCTGGCTCCTCCCATACATTAAGACAGAACTCTTATATGAGTCCTTTTCAGGTCATGATCCTCAGGATGGAAATCTGCTCCTAAACTGTGAGAGTGAGTGTTCTTTTGAATATCAGTGTGAAGGAATGGTGAAGAGAGTCTTATTAGTGATGTGGTATCACTTTTAGTATATGTTTTCAGGAAATAATGTGGACATTTTAAGGCCCTGGCTTCCATAAAGGTATGCAAGCTATTTGTGATGTGTTGCATTTTCCACTGTGTTCATATCCACCATCATCTACCCTGACCAAAAGAACAGCCAATAGAAGCAGAAGTGTGGAACCTGCAAGAGATAGAATAGGATGTGAAATCTTCAGGTGCAGTGGGATCATCTAGGTCACATAAGATCATGAGCTGGTCTGTTACATAATCATAATTGGTAAATAAGAAGTTGTATGAAGTGGAATTGGTATCCTTAGATATCTGGTTTAGGTGTTTGATGTAGATATGTAGTTAGCAATTTCCTTCTCCTGTGTTGCTGTATGTTTTAGGTGGTGGATTGTTGATCTGGGAGCAACTGATCATATCTGATGATATTGAATTAGACAAACAGGCAGATAAAGAAAAATAAAAGCCAGCAGGATGATTGGATGCAGGAAAAAGAAGGGGATATTGTCTCTGTATCTGATGAGACTTATCAGTCTTCATTTCCATGTTTGTACTTCCTCCTTTTACTAATATATCTAAAAATAAACCTTTGACCCCCTGCTTTGCTGTATTACCTATTTCTACTTCCATTTGGACCTTTACTCTCCTGACTTCTCTCCCAGCTTCTCTTATGTTTTCCGGATACTGTTGCCTATCTGCATCTTTCTGCCTTCTCTTGTAGTTTATGAATGCTAAACTTGTTCTTTACTTTTGCAGCCACTACTTTAGAAAGTATTGGGCCGGATTTTAAAAGGGTCACGTGCATAAGGTACGCGCGTGACCCTTTTAAAACGCCCCTGCGTGCCGCCGAGCCTATTTTGCATAGGCTCGGCGGCGCGCAAGCCCCGGGACGCGTGTAAGTCCCGGGGCTTGCAAAAAGGGGCGGTAAGGGGCATGGCCAGGAGGCATGGTGTCGGCTCGGGGGCGTGTTTAGGGGCATGTGGGAGGTCCAGGGGCATGGCTAAGTGCCCCGACACAGTGGCCTGTGTCGGGGCCTGCCACACCAGCAGGTGCATGTAAGTTACTACTGCCCGGAGGCAGGTGTAACTTTTTGAATAAAGGTAGGAGGGGTTTAGATAGGGCCGGGGGGGGGGGTTAGGTAGGGGAAGGGAGGGGAAGGTTCGGGGGGGGGGGTGAAAGGAAAGTTCCCTCTGAGGCCGCTCCGATTTCAGAGCAGCTTCAGAGGGAACGGGCAGCGTGCGCAGGGCTCGGCGCGCGCAAGGTGCACAAATGTGCACCCCCTTGCGCGCGCCGACCCCGGATTTTATAAAATCCAGCGGACTTTTATTTGTGCCTGGTGCGCGAACAAAAGTATGCACATGCGTAGATTTATAAAATCTACCCCATATTGTAAGGCAACAAATCTTTGTGTTAGAAAAGCAACTATAGGTTAAAAAAAAACAAAACACAATGGGGTAGATTTTATAAATCTACGTGCGTGCGTACTTTTGTTCTCGCACCAGGCGCAAACAAAAGTACGCTGGATTTTATAAGATTCGCACATAGCCGTGCATATCTTATAAAATCCGGGGTCGGCACGCGCAAGGGGGTGCAAGGGGGAGCGGCCTTGGAGGGAACTTTCCTTCCAACCCCCCGCACCTTCCCCTCTCTTCCTCTACCTAACCCACCCCCCTTGCCCTATCTAAACCCCACCTACCTTTATTCGAAAAGTTACGCCTGCCTCCGGGCAATAGTAACTTACGCGCGCTGGCTGTCTGCTGGCGCGGCAGGCCCCGACACAGGCCACTGTATCGGGGCACTCGGCCACACCCACCGACCACCCAAACGCCCCCGAGCACGCCCCCGAGCTGACACCACACCCCCCTGGCCACGCCCCCGACCGCCCCTTTTTGCAAGCCCCGGGACTTGCGTGCATCCCGGGGCTTGTGCGCGCCGCTAAGTCTATGCAAAATAGGCTCGGCGCGTGCAGGGGCGTTTTAAAAGGGTTACGCACGTACCTTATGCTCGTAACCCTTTTAAAATCCGGACCTATATTTGTTGCTGCTTTTCTATTTCCTCTAGCTTTTCCCATCCAGTTAGGGGGTAATATTAAAAGCCATTTATGCACACAAACCCAGTTTTTTTTTTTTTTTTTAAATTATTTATTTATAAATTTTTCACATATATACAAGAATATCTAAATATCTTGCAGATAAGAAATATAAGTCATTTACATCAGGTAAACAAAAAGAAAGAAGTATAACATAATTATATCAATACAACATTCGTAAATGTACTTCTAACTATAGGAAAAATTTGTTGAGATCTCTAGAATTAGAATAAATGAGCCAAATTCAAAAGAAAACATACACAAGAGAATATAGTACTTGGAATCTCACTATACTCTTATTTCCCTATTTTATTTCCCAAGAAGTTTTTTAACTGATCTGGATCTGAGAAGGAATAGTCCTTCCCCCCTAGTTTAATTGCAAATGTTACTGTGAAAGAAAATAGTAATAAGATTCAGGAACAGCAAAAAGAAATTAGTTGCTTAGATAAAAGGTTGAAACATGTTGAAAATGTTCAAGAATGTCAGATTAAAAACGAGATTATTATACAGAGAAAGATTGAAACACTGGAAAACAATGTAAGAGCGTTAAATTTAAGAATAACAAATTTTCCAGTCTCTGAATATCTAAGCCCTATTGAATTGTTTAAAATATATGCCAACAAAATTCTTAACATATCTGAACAAATGTACCCTGTAATAGTACGAGCTTTCTATGTTGGGGGGAAAAAGAGAAAAGAGCAATTAGCGAAACCTGGTGCTGAGAGAGAACAGAAGTTGGAACCATCATTAAATATTTCAGAAATATTACAAAAATCCCAAGATGAATTAGACATTAATGATAGAAGTACTTTATTAATTCAGTTTGCTTTCATAACTGATAAAGATAATGTCCTAAAGCTATTTTTCCGTAATAGAACAAAAGCTTTTTACGGACAGAAAGTTTGGATTTTTCCAGACTTGGAAAAAAACACACAACTGCGAAGGAAAAAGTTTTTAGGTTTCAAAAAAGAGGTGGAGGAAAAAGGAGGTTTCTTTTTCCTAAAATACCCTTGTAGGTGTGCAATTAAACTAGGGGGGAAGGACTATTCCTTCTTAGATCCAGATCAGTTAAAAAACTTCTGGGGAAATAAAATAGGGAAATAAGAGTATAGTGAGATTCCAAGTACTATATTCTCTTGTGTATGTTTTCTTTTGAATTTGGCTCATTTATTCTAATTCTAGAGACCCCCAAAAGTTAAAAAAAAAACTTTACTGATCTGTCGGGTATCTGACAAAGACTGGGTCCCAACGCCAGGGTTTCAGCCCAGACCCAGGCCGGGTCCCAATGCCAGGACTCTGGCATGGACCTACGCCCAATGTCATGACCCAACCCAGAGGCTGGTTACCTATGCCTGAGCCTCGGCCTTGGTCATAGTCTGAGCTTAGGTCCAACACGTGACCCAACCTGGAAGCTAGGTCCTGGCACCGGCCTCGGCCAGGACCCAGGCCCGATACCGCAAACTGAACCTGGCCTGATGTTGGGGCTTTGGCCAGGAGGCCGGGTCCTGACACATGGGTCTCAGCCCAGGGTTAGGCTCAGACCTCGGATCCTAGGCCTCAGAATTCTTCTTCAGCTCCTATTCTTTCTTTAGCTCTTCAATGCCAAATGACAGCATACACTAGGGTCGCATTGGAGTTAACTAACTCTGGTGCATTCACCCCAGCGGATGGCGCCATTTTGATATATGGCATTGTATGGATTTGCTGTACATCAAAATGATGCCGTCCACTGGGGTGAATGCACCAGATTTAATTACCTCTGACACGACCCCAGCAGATGCCATCATTTGGTGTTGAAGAGCTGAAGAAAGAACAGGAGCCAAAGAGAAGTTCCAATGCATGGGCCTGACCCTGGGCCAAGGCATTGTACAGCATTGCTGTACATCAAAATGGTACCATCTGCTTGGGTGAATGTGCTGGAGTTAAATAACTCCAATGCAACCCCAGCAGATGCCATCATTTAGTGTTGAAAAGCTGAAGAAAGATGAGCCAAAGAGGAGATCCCAGGCTTGGGCTCTGAGGCCTGGGCCTGACCTTGGACTGAGGCCCAGGCATCAGAACCCAGACATCTAGCCGAGGCACTGGTATCAGGCATGGGTCTGGGCCTAGGCCCTGGCAACGAGACACAGCCTCTGGGTCAGGTCATAGCTTCAGTCCTGGAACTGGGCTGAGGCCCCAGCATCATAAGCTGGCCTCCTGGTCAGGTCATGGCGTCAGTCCTGGATCTTGGCCTGGGTTCAGACTCCGGGGCCTAGGCTGTGCCCAGGTGTCAAGACCAGCCTCTGAGTCGGGTTGAGGTATCAGGCCTTGGTCCGGGCTGAGGGGACGATGCTGGGACCCAGCCTCTGGATTGGGTTGCAGCGTCAGCCTTGGCTCGGGCTCTGGCCTAGGCCAAGGTCCAGGCATCAGGATTCAGCCTCTGGGTCGGGTTGCAGCATCGGGGTTGGGTCCATAACAAGATCCCAACATCAGGTCCCAGGCCTCTGTACTGGGTCACAGTATCGAGCATGGGTTGAGGTCTGGCCTAGGCTGAAGTCTCAGCCTTGAGTAGGCTGAGGCCACGACTACCTAATGCAGCCTCGGGCTAAGCAAGTCCAAGGCTTTGGTCTAGTCCTTGCTGAAGGACCCCCACCGACCCGGGTAAGTGGGCGCCAGATGACCCTGGCATTTTTCTGGGAGGGTGGAAGCAGCATTTTCTTTTATTGATTGATTTTTTTTTCACCCAAACCGAAATGCGTGGGAAACAATTCTCCCAAAAACGAACACTTTTTCCCTGCACATCTCTATAAGGAAATTCATTCTGGGGCAGAGCTATGGTGGCACTGCTACTTATATGCATATGTTTTAATTTTATAAAGTACATGCATAAGTGTACATGCGTAAATTATGCCCTCTGAAGAGGAAGTGTAACATTACTTGAGTAAATATTCTCATGTACCCAGCCTGTTAGTAGAGTATTTCTAAAGCGAACTAATACGTATAAATTTGTTTTGAAAATTCTGTTGTCTACATCAACAATATACACACAAACTTTACTACTATGCAGATTGTTTGAAAATTACCTTCAAACCCACATACTTTCCCTTTGAAAATCAATACTATCAATTTATTTTGTTGAAGTCCAATAAAATAAATAAAAAAAAAAATCATCCTTCCGAAACTACCCACACATTATTACACCTGCTTATATGTGTGCATAGTCATTTTTTGGGGGGAAGAGAGAGAAAGAGAGAGCAAGTGAGCACATCTATGTATAAAGTCAATTTGAGATGCTATAGGGCGGATTTTAAAAGCTCTACGTGCGTAAATCTAGAGGATTTATGAGCGAGGGGGGAGGGGGAGTTACACGCGCTGGGCCTATTTTGCACCACAATCTTTTAAAAGGAGATGAGGGGAGGATCAGTAGGGCTCATCTCAACAATTTTGTTTTAAATATTGAAGGGGAGGAGAGGGCTATTTGGATCACTCAAAAATTTAAAAAATATTGGGGCAGATTTTAAAAGGTACGCGTGCAGCGTACATTTGTGCGTGCTACCCGGCACGCAGTAATGTACGCCCGATTTTATAAAATGTGCACGCAGCCACGCGCATGTAATAAGGGGTACCCTGTGCCGGAGTACTCAGCCATGCCTCCGGGACTGCCCCTGGACTGCACAGCCACACCCCCGGACAGCCCCCACCACGCCCCGTCCCATCCTGGATTTACATGCGTAAGGTTTTTAAAATCTGCCCCATTGGGATTAATGGGGGAAGGTTGAACTGCTGCTTGGGATCTAAGTATTTTTTAGTTATCCTGCTAACTTTAGGGCAATAATTTTTCTGACCAGAGTTAGTTAAATAACTTTATCTGACTGGTATTGAATATCAGCGCTAGCAGGATAAATCTTAGTGAGACCCCCAGAATGCCCTTTCACATCTCTTCTTTTTATCCAGCTAAACTTTAGCCAGGACTGACCTGGATAAAATCTGCTGTTTTTTGTCCGGCTAACTCCATAAGTTAGCTGGACAAACATTTTCAATATTGAAGACAGAGTGCCTAAGGTAATTTTATTAGTATATATAAACTTTAATATAATTCTGCAGTTTCTTAAAGAGATATCCATAATCAACTCAGAAGAGGATTTTCTTGATTAGTACTTAGATATTTGTTTGTAAAGAACTGAATCAATATTTTCTATTTACATTTTTTTCTGATTCTGTTCCACAGATTACTGATGTCAAGTGGTGGTACCCATCATTAATATATTTCATGTTATGAGCCATCACCTAACGAACCAAGTATTTTGCTGGTGATTTGGTTTCTTTTTTTGTCCATATATGTTGAGGTCAATTTTCAAAGAAATTTCCATGGCTTAAAATAGTGTTTTACCCTGTTAATTGGCTTTCTGAAAATTACCCTCTCTCAATGTTAGTGCATTGTTCCATAATAGGTATAGTTTTTGCTACAATGAGAGGAGCCTTCCAGGTTGGGTGAGCAAAGTACATGCACTGATAGCATTTTCAAGTCTTTGTATGACTTTTTCAGCAAACTTCTACCCTCAGAAAACTAAAATGCAAGTGACCACTTGTAGTTTGTACATATGACAAATTTCAAGACTAACGTATTCACATGCTTTCACTTTGAGAATTTTCACAAACATTTCAGGTAAAATGTATGTGCGGTCTTTGTCCCAATGTAGACAATTTGACAATTGCCCCTATTCTGTTCTCAGTAATTTATCATACCTAACTTAACCATGGTATTGTAATTATGTCAATCGATTCCTCTTTTAATTACAGGCAGAAATGCTTTTAATCAAAATTGCCCTTACTGACGGTCTTCATGTTTTAGGATATGTTTTTCTTTCTTCTAAAGTGCACAGAATGAAAGTTTAAGAAAAAAATAAGGTGAAATCTATTTATTGAGCTAATGTAATATATTTCTTGACTGGCTTTCCTGTCTTCTTTAGGTCGAAACAGAATGAAAAAAATATGAAATTATGAAGGGTAAAGGTGAAGGGGCAGATTTTGTGTTAGAGTGATAAGGTGACAGAGAAACAGTATAATTATTACTGGTAATGGGTTTTCAAACCTATTCATCCTCCTCCTGTAATGAAGTGTATATTATGTAATGCAGAAAATGTAAAGATGGAGGCTTTATTAGCAAAGTCAAAGACAAGAATAAATGTTCACAGACACAAAAATACACCGCAAAGTAGTACAAGGTAAAATCTCATGAAGAAACTTTTATCATCACCAGACCATGGCATCAACAACCACGAGGCAGACACTGAAAGCACATTTAACACTACTTTGCCAGAAAAGTATAGCTTATCTGGAAGTGGCGACTGCTGAATATCCGTCTATGCTCAGCAGCCACCACGTAGCCGAATAAGTCACTTACCCGGCTAAAGTGATAGCCGGATAATTGGTGGGTGAACAATGGGCGGACCAGGGCAGCAGAACTAATTCAGTTAACTTTACTGGATAAGTAGCAATATTTGCTCTTATCTAGATAAGTTAGACGTGCCATAGAGCAGGTTTAACTTATCTGGCTAAGTAATGGCTTTTATGCAGATATTCAACCACATAGCCGTGCTGCTGAATATCTCTTGTAACTTAGATGAATAAGTTATATCCAACGTAATTACATACCCAGATATCTTTCAATCTTGGACCCATCATAAGTTCAGGACACTAAAGATAAATTCAGAACAAACCAGAAAAGAAATATATTTAAACTAAAAATGATCAAACACTTTGGAACTTACATAAAAGGACATAACAGAGAGTTGGGTTTTTTAACCCACAGCCAGAACTGACTGCCTTTCTGTCACATTTTTATTATTCTAACATTTCAAACTTCCCCCTACCCCTTTTCACCTTCATTACCACAATGGTAATATATAGTAATATATATTTTATGATTCATTTGTATTCTTGGCAGTGCAATCTTTCACTCATTCTGTTTGAATCTGAGGAAGGGACTATCAGCCAACTCCTAAAAATTAATAAAGAAATGTATTACGGTAATTAATCCAATAAAAAGATAAAATATTTTTGTTTATTAATCTTTATTTACATGAATTGCATAAAGTGAACTAAAATTGCAACTGCACTACCTTTCTTCTTAAAATTAGACACTTATTTTTGTCTTTTGTGCCCAAATATTTCAGAATTTGAGGTACAATCCATGAAAGTTTAGAGAGACTAGTCATTTTGACTATCCCCTGAGAACCCTAGGTAAAAAAGAACCCCAAAAGTCATTAAGACCTAGATCTCTTTTGTATTCCTTTAATTCAGTTCCTTTTTTTATTTAGCTTGATTTTTAATGTATGCAATTCCAGCAAAGGTTCTCCAGCACCTATGTATAAGTTATTACTTGCACATTATTTTCCTTTCTGAAGCTAGAGGAAATTAAATCATTGAGCAAAAGATATATTGTTTCATACTTTTTTACATTTTTCTTTAGCTCCACTATTGTCTGATCTTTAAAGTTGGCCCTATATGGTATCCATTTCTCTGCTAAAATCTGTATTGATTATACATTGGGCAATTTGAATGTGAATTCCATATCTATTCCAAGCTTATTATTTGAGTGTTACATGAGTTTCCCATTCACATTTTCCTATAAAATTATCTGACATACTATAATCCAACTAAATAAATCTATCTCAAGCGATAACTGCATTGCAGTATAAAGGATTTATATTCACAAAGTACTGTTCTATCAAGAATTATTGCTAAATGAAATCTAATATTTTAGTTATTTATAAGAACATAAGAACTGCCATACTGGGGTAGACTGAAGGTCCATCAAGCCCAGTATCCTGTTTCCAACAGTGGGCATTCCAGGTCACAAGTACCTGGCAGGATCCCAAAAAGTAGAGTGATCCAAAGCTGCTAACGCCCAGGGGGATAAGAAGTGGCTTTCCCCAAGTCAATCTGGTTAATGGTCTTTTCCTCCAGGAACTTGTCCAAACCTTTATTAAATCCAGTTATGATAGCTGTCTTTACCACAGACTGTAATTGTGCATTGAGTGAAAAAATAAATGTCTTCAATTTTCTTAAAATGTACTACTTACTAAACTTCATGAAGTGCTTTTACCTGATTTTAATAATTTTATAGACCTCTATCATACCCCCCCTCAGTCATCTCTTCTCCATGCTGAACAGCCCAAATCTCTTTAGCCTTGCTTCATAGGGGAACCATTACATCTCCTTTATTATTTTGTTCACCCTTCTCTCTACTTTTTCCAGTTCAACTATATCTTTTTGGCAATGTGGCAACCAGAATTGCACACAGTACTATAGGTCCAGTCTCACCATGGACAATACAGAGTTATTATGACATTTTCTATATTATTCTCCATTCCTTTCCTAATAATTCTTAACATTGCTTTTTTGACCGCCACTGCACACAGAGGTGAGGATTTCAAAGTATTGTGTACAATGGTTCCCATATCTTCACTTTTATCTACTTATACATATTTTCATACACTTTCCAAGAGTGTATTCATTTTAAATATATGGTAATAGTGGGGACATACTGTTCACAAGTTTTAAAAATAAACAATATAATCCTCAAAAGAACATTAAACACAGAATGGGAAAAACTTTGGAAAACAGGACCTAAACAGCACACAATATGTCAATACTATATGAATATGGAAGGAAAAACACAAATGGGAAACAGCCAGAGTTCTAAGGCACTTCAAGACAATTACCGAACCAATGTATCCTACTCCATATAAGTAATGCAAACTATTCAATGTGAAAAGACAAACATTACTACCTTTAACAGTGACAGAGACTACACTGGGAAAAGTCACAAGAAGTTATGAAATGACCACTCATTCTCCAAAATCACAACAAATCAAGTGCAGATGACAGTACAATTTCTAACCTCATAGACAACTATAGATAATAAAGTCCTGAGCACAGGTCATATGACCCAAGAAAGATGATTTGGAATGAATACAATATTTCCAGGATCACTTTCAAAGCTTTATTACAGATCTGCACAACAAAATTTCACAATCTCATCTGATTAAAAGCACTGCCTTTGATTTTGTGAGAAACCATCACCATAGCCTATCACATTATACAATCATATAAATCTCTTCCTGACAGACAAGCAGACAACAACTCTAAGGGTAGGATTATGAAAGGCTCCAAAGATAAGATGAAGATAAAAATTTAATTAAATCTTGCTTCTCATTAAATAACCAACATAGAGGTACAGTTTCTGTTGTTACTTATGCAGTACAGGGGAAAATTACATTTTAAACCCTTGAACTCCTGCTTCTTCCCAGCCTATGGAGATGTCCTTCCCCTGACATTGACTTTTACCCCTGTAGAATAGGGTCTGATTCCACAACAAGGAAGCCCTCTTCAAGTTCTATATGTAAGTGCACCGGCTTTATTTTGATGACATGTTTCTTATTCAGTCTGTTTAAAAAGACAAAACAAAACAAAACAAAGTCAACAGTTATACAGATTCTCCCTCTTATGTTCCCTTTATTATAATGCCCTTTATGCATTTATCTTAATAAAGGAACAATTGACTTGCATACTCTATTGCAAACAAGTTTCATTATCACACATGTGTGTCACTAGATGACCTTAGAAAGATATTTTAATTCTCACAGATACTTTTCCAACTACAAAATTTCAAAACAGATTCATCTGACAAATTTTGTGTTAATCCTTGCCCTAATGCCACCACGTCTATAAAAACATAACATCTAAATGCTTCAGGTCCTATAAATTAGTTGCCTCTAACTTAGAACATGTTTTTTAGAAAGCTTATTAAAAAGAATAAACCAATTCCATAGTAACATAAAACAGTTGAATAGCACTGAATGATATTTCAATAACAATGAAGTATGGCATGTGTAGATTGCTGTATATTCTCAGTTCTCAAATCCTGACCTTGAAGTTCCAAAATGGATTTGTTTTTCAAGTTAACCACAACAGGCATTTGCTAGATATATTTGCATACATGTCATCTAAGAACCAAATCAATTTGCATATTCTCATTACCCTAGAAATCAGAAATGCTCGGGGGCCTTGAGGCCTGGTTTTGAGACCTGCTGCTTTGTCTCAACTAGTTGAAGGTACTAAGAAAGGATCCTAGTTGCAAAACATTTTGCCAAAGATATTTAATGAGTAAACCTTTTTGAAAATAGGGAAAAATTTGTAACTACATTTAATAAAACACATTGAAAGAAAAAATGACCTAACAATGTTTCAAAAAGTACACTGTGGTGATCACTAATACTCATTCTGCATACATTAAATGTTAGTACTGCCTTATTATATATTTCTTAATAAATTAGTTCCCTTGTTTGCAAACTCGCTAAAAACCATACATGTAAGTTGATATTAATAATATATATAAAAAGTATCAGATTGGTTCCTTCAGCATGTTTGATGTGTGAGTGATAGGTAGACCAATTACATTATATATGCACATAACATTTCTGACAGTTCTACCAATGTTTCTGGCAAATTTTAAGATTGGATTTTAAATTTATTTTAAAATGCTATCATTGACATTTTAAGAGTTGCAAATGAAGCATTATTACTTATTATTTAGCATGTGCATTTTTTAAATAACATCACATAGAGAACATTTTTTTAGTGAAAAAGAAATACTTTGAGCTTAAATATCCCTTTTTATTACATATGCACAACATTGATAAACCTAGATCTTTAAAATTGTTCTCAAATTCTTCATTTGAGATCTTGAATTTCTCCCTCCTCATTTTACCTTTAATAAAATGTCTTCAGCATAAACTATGACCTTCAAACACTCTAGCATTTTATTGGAATTACTGGTGAGTGGTAGAAAGTCCAGTGTAGCAGCAATACCTATATGTGATTTTTTTTCTGAATTTACATTGTATTTATAAGTCGTAATATCCTTTTTATCTCCAGCCCAGAGATAACTCAGTACAAGTCAGATGTGAAGCTGCACTATATTCTATTACCACTTTATTCTATTACCTGTTCAACTTAGTGTCACTGTTAGTGTTCGTGGTAGTTGTAGGTGGATCCTTGGGCCGGTGGCAGATGAGCATGCCCCCCGGGGGAAGATCCCGAGAGGGACCACCAGAGGTGGCAGTAGTGAGCTGGAGGTGCCTGGAGGTGCCTGGCTGGGCTGTAGTCCCTCAGATACATGAACAAATGGTGACAGTCCAGTAGATGTTGCTGGATAAGAATTGATGGTGAATTCAGCCCATGGAAGCAATTCGGCCTAGTTATTCTGTTGGGACGTGACATAGGCTCGAATAAACTGCTTCATCGTATGATTCATCCGTTCCGTCTGGCCATTCGACTGCGGATGGTAGGCTGAAGTGTAATCCAGAGTAATGTCGAATAACTTGCACAAGGCCTTCCAAAACCGTGCCATGAATCGGGACCCACGGTCGGATACGATGTGTGAAGGTAGGCCGTGGAGGCTGAATATGTGCGTTATGAAGAGCTTTGCAAGCTCCAAGGCTGAGGGTATGCTAGGGAGCACCATGTAGTGTGTCATCTTGCTAAATCGATCCACAGTCACCCAGATGGTGTTCATTCCTCTGGAGGTAGGTAAATCGACTACAAAGTCAGTAGCGATGTGCAACCAGGGCCGATCCGGAACTGGCAATGGTTGCATCTGACCCCACGGTTGTCCAGAAGTAGGTTTGCTCTTAGCACAATTGGTGCAGGATGCCACGTAGGAATAGGTATCCTTTTTGATAATAGGCCACCAATACAGCTCCTGGATCTTGAGCAGGGTACGGCGTTGACAGGATGGCCAGCCAGCTTGGAATCATGTGCCCAGAAGAGCACTTTTTTCCTGAGTTTCTTTGGAATGATAGTTTTACCAGCGGGCACAGACTGTGTGGATGCCAAGAGGATTTTCTTCAGGTCAATTATGTGCTATGGCTCATCAGGCACATCCTCTGAATGGAAAGAGCATGACAAGAGCATCTGCTCTGGCGTTTTGATCTCCAGGGCGAAACTTGAGCACAAAATCGAAATGATTAAAGAATAATGACCATCTGGTCTGTCTATAATTCAGATGTTGTGCGTAGTGGAGATACTCTAGGTTTTTATGATCCGTGAATACAGTTATTTGATGTTGAGCGCCTTCGAGCCAAGGCCGCCATTCCTCGAATGCAAGCTTTATTGCCAAGAGCTCTTTATCACCGATCCCATAGTTTTTCTTGGCTGGAGAGAAACTTCGTGAGAAGAATGAACAGGGACGTAAGGCTTTCAAGTCTCCAGGTTGGCTCAACAAAGCCCCTACCCCCAATCTGAAGCATCAACTTCTACTAAGAAGGGCTTGATGGGGTCTGGATGCCATAAGCATGATTCTGTGAAGAAGGCAGTCTTTAATTTCTCGAATGCGGAAATGGCCTCCGCTGACCATTTTGAAGCGTTGGCACCCTTGCGAGTCATAGCAGTCAAGGGTACGGTTAAAGAAGAATAATTCTTTATAAAGCTTCAATAATAATTGGTAAACCCCAGGAATCTCCTTAAAGCCTTCAGGCTGGTAGTTTGAGACCAATTCTTGATATTTTCAAGTTTGTGAGGGTCCATTTGGAAGCCTTCCTTTGACACTATGTAGCCTAGAAAAGGCAGAGTCTTTGTTAAATTCACACTTAGAGAGTTTGGCGTACAGCCGGTGTTCGTGGAGATGGTGGAGTACTTAACGTCTGCAATGTCGGTGTCCAAATCCTGGGAGAAGATGAGTATATCGTCCAGTTAGACCACAACGTTCTTGTACAGCAGATCCCTGCAAGATGTCGTTCATCATATTTTGGAAAATGGCGGGTGCATTGCATAACCCGAACGGCATTACAAGATACTCGAAGTGGCTGTCTCGCGTATGAAAGGCCGTTTTCCATTCATCGCCGCTCCGAATGTGAATGAGGTTGTAGGCCCCCTTCAGGTCAAGCTTTGAAAATATCTTGGCCCCTTGTAGCCTGTCAAACAGCTCCGAGATTAACGGCAAAGTGTAATGGTCTTTGATCGTGATTTCATTTCGATCTCAGTAATCGATACATGGATGTAGGGTACCGTCCTTCTTCCCCACAAAGAAAAAGCCTGCGCCGGCTGGCGACTTTGATGGTCGGATAAAGCCCTTCTGGAGATTTTCTTCAATGTATTCCGACATTGCTTTATTCTCAGGATCTGAGAGAGGGTACACCCTACCCTTTGGTGGCTCAGTGTTGGGCTTCAGTCTTATGGCACAGTCATAGGGCCTATGTAGAGGGAGAATATCAGCCGGTTCTTTGGAGAATACATCCCCAAAGGATGCGTATTGGGGCAGCAGCCCTGGCATCACTGGAGTCATAGGCATGCACATGATAGGCAAGATCTCCTGAAGACACTTCCCATGAAATTCTGGGCCCCAGCGGGAGAGATCCAAGGATGCCCAGTCAAATTGGGGTTGGCGCATTTGTAACCAGGGTAACCCCAGGACGATAGGGTGCATGGCCTTTTCTAGTACAAAGAAGGAGAGCGATTCCATATGGAGAGCTCCGGTGCGGAGAGTAAATGGTACAGTTTGGCAAGTCACGTCGCCCGGTAAGGGCTCTCCATGAATGGAGGACAACAGTAGTGGATCTTTCAACTTGATGAGGGGAATCCTCAAGTATTCCACTAGACGTCTGAGAATGAAGTTGCCTGCTGTCCCTGAATCCACCAGAGCAAGAGTCTGAACTGTGACCGATCCATAAGTCAAAGAGACTGGAAGAGAAAGCAGAGGAGAGGGTGCTGTATGGCCTAAGAACAGTCCTTCTGCAGGACTTAGGCCCGTCTGTTTTCTTGATGAATCGAGCATGTAGAGACTAGGGATGTGAATCGTTTTTTGACGATTTAAAATATCGTCCGATATATTTTAAATCGTCAAAAATCGTTAGAGCCGCGATACAATAACAATTCCCCTGATTTATCGTCAAAAAATCGTAAATCGGGGGAAGGGGGAGGGGGAAGGGGGAGGGCGGGAAAACCAGCACACTAAAACAACCCTAAAACCCACCCCGACCCTTTAAAATAAATCCCCCACCCTCCCGAACCCCCCCAAAATTCCTTAAATTACCTGGGGTCCAGAGGAAGGGTCCCGGTGTGATCTTTTACTCTCGGACCTCCGGTGCTTGTAGAAATGGCACTGGCGCTACCTTTGGTTTTTCCGTACGGAAAAACGATTCGCGGCAGGAGATCACTCCCGGACCCCCGCTGGACCCCCAGGGACTTTTGGCCAGCTTGGGGGGGCCTCCTGACCCCCACAAGACTTGCCAAAAGTCCAGCGGGGGTCCGGAACGACCTCCTGCAGTCGAATCGTGTTGTCTACGGCCGGCGCCATTTTGTGCAAAATGGCGGCGGAAAATGACGCCGGCCGTAGACAACACGATTCGACTTCAGGAGGTCGTTCCGGACCCCCGCTGGACTTTTGCAAGTCTTGTGGGGGGGTCAGGAGGCCCCCCCAAGCTGGCCAAAAGTCCCTGGGGGTCCAGCGGGGGTCCGGGAGCGATCTCCTATGCTCCTGACCTCGGGGGACAAAAAGCAAAATGGCGCCGGCGCTACCTTTGACCTGTCATATGACAAGGCAAAGGTAGCGCCGGCGCCATTTCTACAAGCACCGGAGGTCCGAGAGTAAAATATCATACCGGGACCCTTCCTCTGGACCCCAGGTAATTTAAGGCATTTTGGGGGGGGTTCGGGAGGGTGGGGGATTTATTTTAAAGGGTCGGGGTGGGTTTTAGGGTTGTTTTAGTGTGCCGGTTTTCCCGCCCTCCCCCCCACTGGACCCCAGGTAATTTAAGGCATTTTGGGGGGGTTCGGGAGGGTGGGGGATTTATTTTAAAGGGTTGGGGTGGGTTTTAGGGTTGTTTTAGTGTGCCGGTTTTCCCGCCCTCCCCCCCACTGGACCCCTGGTAATTTAAGGCATTTGGGGGGGTTCGGGAGGGTGGGGAATTTATTTTAAAGGGTCGGGGTGGGTTTTAGGGATGTTTTAGTGTGCCGGTTTTCGATTTAAATGATTTTCATGATTTTCACGATATTTAAAAAACCCAAACGGCGACAATCCGAATCCCTCCCCCTCCCAGCCGAAATCGATCGTTAAGACGATCGATCACACGATTCACATCTCTAGTAGAGACATTATGGCAGGGCTGACCACAGTACATGCAAAGACTGCACTTTTTCCGAAATCTTTTTTCTTTGGAAGTTAATTGTCCATGACCAAGTTGCATCGGTTCATCTTTATCAGCAGCAAGAATTTCTGGAACCATCCGAGGTGCAGATATAGAACTAGCCTGTTTCAACCCAGGTAACACCTTAGGCCGGAGTTCCTTCACCTTGTCCCAGAGTCGGTGGTCAATCCGAGTGGCCAAGGCTACTAATTCGTCCAGTGAGTCAGATGTTTTGCGAGCAGCCAGCTTGTCCTTTAAATGGGTATCCAGGCCTCTGCAAAAGAGTGTCTTGAGACATTTGGGGTCCCAGCGGAGTTCTGCCGCAAGAGTTTTGAACTCGATGGCAAATTCAGCCAATGATCTGCTGCCTTGCTTCATTTTCACCAAAGCAGAACCGGCTACAGCAGTTCAAGCAGGGTCATTGAAAACAGATTTAAACAAGTCCATAAATCTGTCTATGTCCTGCAAAATGGGGTCCTTGTGCTCTCACAAGGTAGATGCCCAAGACAAGGCCCAACCAACCAGGTATGAAAGGTTGTAGGTAGTCTTGGAAGAGCCATAGGAAATAAAGATGGCTGTAAGGCAAAATGCATGCAGCACTGGTTTAAGAAGCCCTGGGCCTTCTGAATTCCACCGGAAAAGCGGATTGGAACCACCAGTGGTACAGCAGTTTTTAAAGTTACCTCCTGTAACTGACCTTCATGGTTGGAAGCTGTGCCTTGAACCTTCTGTGTGTGTAGCTGATGAAACGCTGACGTGAGATTTTCCAAAGTGTCTTGCTGCTCCACAATGCACTGAGTCAGGCCCGGTATGGCCTGCAAGGCATTAAGATGTACCAGATCCATGGAGTTAGCAATCTGTTAGTGTTCATGGTAGTTGTGGGTGGATCCTTGGGCCGGTGGCAGACGACCACGCCACCCCGGGGGAAGATCCCGAGAGGGACCACCGGTCAGGCTCAGAGTATGGAGACAGACACACACTAGTTTTTTTATTAAACAGTATATGGAACCACCAGAGGTAGCAGTAGTGAGCTGGAGTTGCCCGGCTGGGCTGTAGTCTCTCAAATACTGGAACAGCGATCCTGGATAACTGAGCTGTAGAGAAACTGAATATAGTGAGTAGGCAGAGTATGCAGAGTTCAGGAACAGAACCTTGATGGTAACACTCACACAATAGTCTCTTAGAAGCAGCCCAGGAGCTGGAATGAAGTAGACCCTCGAGGAGCGAGTACCTGGTTCCAGGGAATGCTCTGAGAGAGTGATGGTAACTCACTGGTGTTTTAGGCAGCAATGTCTTCCTGGCAGAAGTGGTATTCAGTAGAAAGTCCTGGAACGTGGTCCCTCGAGGAGTGAGTACCGATTCCAGACTGCGATCTGAAAAGCAAAGAGAAAGCGAGGCCCCCGAGGAGTGGGTACCCCTGGTAAGTCCCAGGAGGCAGAGTAGCAAGGTATGTGGAGAGCGAATCCCATCCTCCAATACCTGGAGAAAAGCCCTTGCTAACTCGATTCGTTAGCCATTTCAGAGACCTTAAATATCCGGTGAGGATGACGTCACCTCAGGGAGACGCCCCTGAGGTTTGCGCCACTGCTGGTACATGAGTTGGGGCCGTGCCGCGCACACACCCTTAGGCTGCTGGGAACCATGGCAGTGTGCAGCGTCCAGCGAGTCCGGGGACGCTGGAGGGGAATGGCAAGAAGAAGCCGTGGCAGCCAAACTTCCAACAGGCAAAGAGGGAGTCGTCAGAGGTAAGGTGGGCGTAGTGGAGACGTCGGGCAGTGATGGTCGCAACAATCACATTATTTCATTTTGAATCTATAGATTTAAATTTGCCTCTGTATATTTAGAAGCACAAAAACAAACTTATAGAAGGTGCTGTGGAGGAGCCAGAAAGTACAGGAGGAAGATTTTGGAGAGCAAATTTAAAGGAGAATTTTTAAAAGATTGCATGAAGAAAAATTAGAAAATATGCATGTAAATAGCATGTTCCCTTGTGTATGCTATGTTACAAAGCTGAAATATACATATGTAAACAGGATTCACATGTGTATATATATGTAAAAATTGACTTACAGCAGGGGGTAAGCGCTATTTACAATATGCATATATTTTTAAATTTGAAAGTAAAACTATGCTTGTACATCAGCTCAGCACTACTTAGCCGGATACATTTTGACTTAAAAATGCTATTTATCTAGCTAAGTAAAATAGACAGCTAATTCTTAGACTTATGTAGCTATCTTTCTTACCCCTAGATTTATCAAAATCTAGATAATGAAAGGGGGCATGGATATGATAATTTCAGAGTTACCACTTTGCATAGGTACTTTATTGTGATGTGTGTTAAACTTTTCACACATCATGATATTTGGGCTTCACTGCTTGCAAAGTGCTGTGTGAGAGAGAGAGAGAGAGAGAGAGATATTGATTCTTTATAAGACTTTCATAGTAGTCAACTATTTAAACCACTATATGAGGGCCACCTATAACTCGAGGTGAGGATTTGGTGGTGATCTAGGTTTTTGGGGCCAGATTTACATGCAGAGTGAGATGTATGAACAGCATAGTAGACCTCAGTAAAGATTTAATGAGATTTGAAGTGAGGAAAATCAGACTAAGATGAGATTACTTCAATGTTCTCTCACCCTGGTAGAGAGAACATTGTAGAAATTTCTTCTTTATGTGACTTTCCTCAATCCAAATCACTTCAAATCTTCAACGAGGTCAAATGTGCTATTCATATGTCTCACTCTGCATGTAAAACTGGTGCCAAAACCTTAGACCACCACCAAATCCCAACTCGAGTTACTAGCTGGCCCTCCTATAGTGGTATAAATAGTAGGGATGTGCAGAGCAAAAGTTTATGTCCATAAGTCCATAAGTCGAAAGGGGGTCCCATTTGCGGTCAATATGGACATATGGAGAATTCCATAAGTTGAGTCTATGTCCATACGTGCAAATAAAAATTTAAACCCCTCACCCTCCTTAATCCCCCCCCCCCCCAAGACTTACCAAAACTCCCTGGTGGTGCAGCAGGGAGTCAGGACGCCATTTCTGAACTCCTTTGCGAGGAGCATGTGACGTCGGCGTCACGTCGGAGTGACGCGGCGTCACGTGATTCCCCGCGCGATCGATTTTGGCCAGCTTGGGGGGGGTCAGGAGGCCCCCCCAAGCTGGCCAAAAGTTCCTTTTGGGTGCAATGAGGGTCCCCCGGAGCGATCGCGCGGGGAATCACGTGACGCTGACGTCACGTGCTCCTCGCAAAGGAGTTCAGAAATGGCGTCCTGACTCCCTGCTGTACCACCTGGGAGTTTTGGTAAGTCTTGGGGGGGGGGATTAAGGAGGGTGAGGGGTTTAAATTTTTATTTAGGATCAACAATCATGATTTCCAACTTATTCAACATAGCTATGTTGAATAAGTTGGAAATCCGATCGTTTTCGCCTCATCACTTTTTTAAGTTAAAAAAAAAAAAAGTTGCGTTTTACATTTAAGTTCAAAACAAATGCACACCCCTAATAAATAGTTGAGTACTATGCATGCCACCCTAGAGGCTCTCTCTCCTACTCTACTTCCCTCCCCTCCTCCCAATGGCCCAAAATTCCCAAAACAGACTTTTGTGATATTTATCACAAATTACATTTCAGCCATTTTAAGCATATAACACAGCTTAATGCCAGGAAAAAAAGGTGTAGTTATTTCAAGCAATAAACGTGAAATAGTTTGCAATAAAGCCCCTCATTTTCATGGATCTCATCCAAACCCTTCCCCAATCCCACCCCTTTGAATAAATTTGTAAAATTTGCATTTGTGCTGCATGTTGTGATAACTATCACATATGGTATGGTGTTACTGTGTGCGTTAATGCCATAACACATTTTGATGAATGACCCTGCAAGCTGGATAAGTAGCACTTTTAAGACTTTTCCAGCTAAATGGCAGCAAAACTGCTGGATAAATCAGAACTTATCTGGCTAACTTGAATATCTATTTCTGCATACTTACAAATGTTGAAGGATAGATTTACACATTTTTTATAATCCACATGATAACCCAGTGCCATATATGGAGCAAAGGGGAAGATTGCCACATTGGGCATTGTATTCGGTGCATGTCATCAGCACATCTGTGTCACACCTGTGACATCAGCACTGGCATGCTGATGTCATTGGCGGTGAGGGCATGAGTCAGGGCTCACGAGTATGGCCTCAGATGTTGAGGAGGATGGATATGGGCAGGCACAGCAGGGGAGGGGACAGGCCACAAATGGGAGAGGGCAGGGTGAGTGGCAGGCCAACAAAGAACCATGAGCCCAATTGGGCAATTTTGAACCAGGGGCATGCTACCAGGCAGAGCAAGCAGCACAAGAAGGCTAGGCTGGGATCAGCCCATTTGACATCCCTTTTGCTTCTGCTCTTCGTGCTGCTGCTGCCTGCTCCTCATCCCACCCACCCATCCAAATTTAAGACAGCTTCATGAGTGGTGAGTATGCATTTTTGTTATTAAGTTACAAGGTTTGGTATTTATGTTTCATATCTCAACTGGGACACGGTACCCAAGCCGGGAGTTGGTTTTCTGATTGGAGGCAGTGCATCAAATGTGTTCACTATCCTGCTGTCTGCCAACAGGGCCAGTTACCTCCAGTGCAGTGGCAGACCGGATGCACCCATAAGCTGGGCAGTCACCTTGCTTTGATGTGGCTGGTGAATGGAAATGACCATGAATGATACCTCATGGAAGGACATGGCTTTGCTTGGTTGCAGTGGGCCCCGGTCCTGAGGTTTTACAGTGCTTGCCAAAAAGGGGCTCTTGGTAGATTTATTTGTAATGGCTTGGTTACTTAGGTCTTTATTGTATGTCTGTGAACACAATAAAGCTGTGTAAGTAGTCCATCTCGTTTATAGAGCTGGGAGTGTGTGGTATCATCACTCCCCCCCTTTTAGAATCAGCTGATCATGGCTACCTGTGTTATAATAAAATATTTGGGTAGATCTGTGCGCGGCATATATGGGTGCAAATGCAGGTGTTTTAAAGTTAACCTTACTTCTAGATAGGAGGTTGATGTCCAGAACCTTCAGGAAAACATTCAAGAAATTCAATCAATATGGTTTTAATCAAACTTCCAAATTTAATATTTTTAGAAGACCTTAATATTCATGTTGATAACCCTATAAGAAAATTAGTTAAGGAGATTTTACTCTATATGAGTGATATATATATATATATTTTTTTTTTTTTTTTTGAAACATATAAATGCTCCAACTCATAAAGCAGGACACACTTTGGATTTGTTTTTGGTTTTTTTTTTTGTTTGTTTTAGGAGATTGTGTGCTCAACAAGGATTCATCATACATCAATTTGCTTTCTTGGTCAGATCACTGTTTAGTGATGATTTAGATGCAATTTGCCTTTACAGTTGTACTAATGAATAAAGAGGTCTCATTGTTTAGGAATTATAAAACCTTAAATCTAGAAAACCTAGCAACAGAATTATATACATTTCTAGAGGACTTTTAAGATTTAACCTTGAAGTATCAAGTAAAAAGTGAATCAATGAAGCAGTAAGAGGAGGAAGAATAATACAATATCACCCAAGATATTGCTGACCATTTATGCCCCCTCACCTCAAAAACCATAAACCCTGCGCACAGCAATAAAAAAAATGGTACACTCTCGATTTAAAGAAACTAAAAAATGACCTTAGAAACAAAGAAAGACAATGGCGAAAATACCCCTCACCAGCTTTACATGCCTCATATTACGCTGCCATGCATACCTACAGGAATGCCATCCAAAAAAACAAAATGGGATTTCTACGCCCGTAAAATACACAACCTCCAGTATAATGCCAAAGCCCTCTTCTCCATCATCTCTCACCTCACCAAAACCTCATCCCCACACCTACCTGACATGGGCTCCAAAAAACAAATGCAATGACCTAGCCCTCTTCTTCCAGAACAAAATCTCCACCCTCACAGCTAATTTCCCTCCAGAAACCTCCAACTTCAACTTCCTCCCTACCTATACCTTCGCATTGCTCGCCTTCTTTGAACCATCCTCTTCATCTGAAATAGAAACCCTCTTAAAGAAAACAAAACCCTCCTCTCATCCCTCTGAAACCATTCCCACCAAGCTACTACTCTCCATTCCCAACATAATTGCCAAACCTATCTCTGAATTAATCAACTGCTCCATGACACAAGGTAGCGTCCCCCCCCCATTCTAAAACAGGCAGTCATCAAACCGATTCTAAAAAAAACCCAACCTTGACCCCACAGATCTCTCCAACTTTAGACCCATCTCTAATCTACCCTTCCTAGCTAAAGTCATTGAAATAATAGTCAACATCTGCTTCATGGAATACCTCAACCATCACAAGATTCTCTCCACTTCCCAATTTGGCTTTCTTAAGCACCTCAGTACAGAAACGCTCCTAATATCTTTAACAGATAACACACTCAAAGGGATTAATAGCGGCAAATCCTATCTCCTGGCCATGCTCGACATTTCAGCTGCATTCGAAACTATCAGCCATAACATTCTCATTAGCCTTCTCACCGATATTGGCATTACAGGAACAGCACTACTTTGGCTAAAATCCTACTTGGAAAACAGACACTATAAAGTCACCCTAGGCAACCATGAATCTGACCCTATCAACCTTAACTGTGGTGTCCCCCAAGGCTCCTCATTATCCTCTACCCTCTTCATCATCTATTTGTTACCCCTTTCCAAACTCCTCTCTAACATAGGCATCACCCACTACATATAGATGGACGACGTCCAAATTCTCATCCCATTCATGGACTCCTTACATAAAGCCCTCCAGTCATGGGACAACTGCCTCACCTCCATCAACCAACTTCTCACAAAAATGAACTTAGCCCTTAACCCCCACAAAACTGAATTAATTGTCATCTCCCCCAACCCCCTCTCTTGCACTAACCTCCCCCCGCTTCCCAAACCCATTTCCCTACACACACGAAACCTAGGTATCATGATCGACAACCAACTATCCTTTAAGTCATTCATCAAAGCCATCCTAAAAGACTGCTATTTTAAGCTACATGTTTTAAAGAAATTAAGACCCCTCTTACACCTTTCCGACTTCCGCACTATTCTCTAAACCATCATCTTCTCCAAAGTTGATTATTGTAACTCCCTCTTCCTAGGCCTCCCTGCCTCCACCATCAAACCCCTACAACTCTTACAGAATGCCACAGCCTGAGTCCTAACCAACATGCGCAAGAACGACCATATTATGCCTATACTGAAAGATCTTCATTGGCTTCATATAAACTCGAGAATACTATACAAACCTTATCCCTCATACATAAGTCCCTAGTGAACAAAATCACACAATGACTTCATGAACCTCTCCATTCCTCCAAGTGACCTACATGGACTGCATACCAAGGAACCCTCCACATTCCCACCCCTAAGCTCACTAAACTCGCCTCCACAATGAAGAGAGCTTTCTCAATAGCAGGTCCCTCAATTTGGAATTCCATGCCCCCTGAACTCCACATAGAATCTTGTACAATGAAATTAAAAAAAAAAAAAAAAAAACATGGCTGTTCCAACAGGCCTTCTCCTAACACATATGCACCCCACCTCCGCAGAAATCATAATTAATCTCTATTAAACTCCTGATTCTACTTTGTACATAGTCTTGTTTTCAGCTCCTTTGCCCCCCTCCCCCCTAACTCGTTTAATGTCTAACATATTTATTGGCTCCCCTCCTTTGTTTCCTTGCATTCTATATGATTTATTATGTGATGAAGTTACTTGTTTCTTATGCATTCCATGTAATTGTTTTGCCATATATTTAGGCGCTTTGTTTCCTCGTTCTCTGTAAACCGATACAATGTGAAAACGGTATATAAAAACTATTAAAATAAATAAATAAATAAATTGAAAGATGATGTCAGCTCTGCAATAGTGTTATGAACAGTTGATGGCATCATGAGAGGCAAAGTGGCACTAAAAGTGGCATCAGGACTCTAAGGCACTATGAAGAAGGAATGAAGCAGAAAAATGTGAGAGGAAAAATCACAAGCTACAGATAAAGAAATCAAGAATCAGAAAGATACGATTTCAAAATTATGGGAGAGGTACACAGCAGCACCCCAGATTAGCAAGAAGTCCTCAAAGTGTAAGAGTTGGAGTATGCCAGGAAGATACAGGCAGAAAGAAGTTAAGATCATCAAGGTATAATATCTGTACATGGAAGCAAGGCTGAGAGGCAAAGGGATCTGAAGTTGTAGGATGAGGGGCATAGCATTAAGGCAGAGTGGCATGGGACTTGCCAATCATTCCATTGCAACATACAGATAACCATATAGGGGATGCCTCTTCCTGTTGAAATATGGCTGTATCTGGCTGATCCACCAGTCCAGTAGCATATGTATGTGTCATGGAGCAAGCCACGCAAGTCATAGGTAAGTAGTAGATAGGTATCCAAGTGCGCAGTACAGTGGAACTGTTAGTGGGCCATGAAATCAGTTATGATTTATGGAGTGGTGCCACAAGACTGTAGAAGAATGGATAGCCAAGGGATGTGAATCGGGTGCCCGATCGTTTGCGCTTTTGGGTTCGTGTGGCCGCGGGAAAATCTCATTTTCCCGTAGCTCGGCATTTTTTTTTTTAGTGAAAAATCATTTTTCAGCTTAGTGCGCATGATGATAAGTGGGCATGTACTGTAGGGAGTTTTTGGCATGAACCTTTAACACAGCTGAAGTAGTAGGAAGGAAACACCCTCAGGTACCAAGACTGGCTTGGAAAAGCAGCAGCAGTAGTGGTGCTGATATATCTTAAGAACTTGAATGGAAGGAGAGAGCAATGCAGCAAGAAGGTTATCCGTATAACATTACCAAAGGTGTTTGCCACTTCTTTCACATGCACAGAGCAGCAAAACAAGTGAACACTGTAATGTGGTAAGAATGGCTTGGAGCAGCAACAGCAGAAATGGTTTTGATTAATCATTTTAAAAAATTGGAATGGTAGCAGAGCAACGCAGTGAAGAGTTTGGCTGTAAAGGCCCCAAAGCTGAGTTGTTGAGTAATATTTTTTTAGTTAGAAAATGTAGCATTCCAAGGGACTGCAAAGTTTATTGGAAATAATTAAGGATCCTGAGCCTTGCTGTTCTGATATGATTGGAGGATGACTTGCTGAAGCTGGAAGTGTCAGATCCAAGGGATTGTGGTTGGAGAAAAACAAGCTTAAGTAGGGTATGTCATGCCTGAATGGATATGGTGGAGCATGGGATGCTGCAGCTGGAAGTGTCAGGCCATGGTGCCCATTGTTGGCGCAAGGCAGGTTTATACAGGATGTGTCAGGCCTGAATGGATATGGTGGAGCATGGGATGCTGCAGCTGGAAGTGTCAGGCCATGGTGCCCATTGTTGGCGCAAGGCAGGTTTATACAGGATGTGTCAGGCCTGAATGGTTATGGTGGAGCATGGGATGCTGCAGCTGGAAGTGTCAGGCCATGGTGCCCATTGTTGGCGCAAGGCAGGTTTATACAGGATGTGTCAGGCCTGAATGGTTATGGTTAAGCATGGGATGCTGCAGCTGGAAGTGTCAGGCCATGGAGGTGATGGCTGGAGCAAGACAGGCTCATGCAGGATACATCAGGCCTGACTGGATATGGTGGAACATGGCATTCTGAATCTGCAGCTGGAAGTATCAGGCTACAGTGGTTAAGGTTTAAAAATGGCATGCCGAAGCTGTAAGTGACAGGCCTCAGTGGTAATGGTTGGAACATGGCTTGCTATAGTTGTGTCAGGCCACAGTAGTTAGGGTTAGAAAATGGCATGCCATAACTGTAAGTGATAGGCCTCAGTGTTTATGGTTTGAAAATGGCATGATGTACTTGTAAGTGACAGTCCTCAGAGGTAATAGTTGGAACATGGCATACCGTAGCTGTAAGTGATAGGCCTCAGAGGTAATGGCTGGAACATGGCATACCAGAGTTGTAAGTGACAGGCCTCAGGGTTTATGGTTTGAAATTTGCTAGCAGTAACTGTAAGTGAAAGGCCTTAGTCATAATGGCTGTAACAAGGCATGTTGTAGCTGTAAGTGACAAACCTCAGTGGAAATGGTTGGAAAATGGCATGCCATAGCTGTAAGTGAAAGGCCTCAGTGGTAATGGTTTAAAAATGGAATGTGTCAGTGCATGTTAGTAAGTGCAAGGCAGGTTCTTTGTGTCAGTTCATGTTGGCTCCTATGATATTGGTAAGGGAAAGACAGGCGGATTGTATCAGTGCATGGTGGTCCCTGTGATTTTGGTAAGGGCAAGAAAGATAGATTGAATCAGTGCATGTTGACCTGTGTGATGTTGGTAAAGGCAAAGCAGGCCGATTGTGTCAGTGCATGTTTGCCCCTGTGATATTTGGTAAGGGCAAGGCAGGCTGTTTGTGTCAGTGCATGTTGGCTCCTGTGATATTGGTAAAAGCAAGGCAGGCAGATTGTGTCAGTGCATTTTTGCCCCTGTGATATTTGGTAAGGGCAAGGCAGGCTGTTTGTGTCAGTGCATGTTGGCTCCTGTGATATTGGTAAAAGCAAGGCAGGCAGATTGTGTCAGTGCATGTTTGCCCCTGTGATATTTGGTAAGGGCAAAGCAAGCAGATTGAGTCAGTGCATGTTGGCCCTTGTGATGTTGGTAAGGGCAAGTTAGGTGGATTGTGTCAAAGCAGGTCTCAGCATTGGTGTTTTGTGGCTCTTGGATTGACTTTTCAGGCCAGGGAGTCAGAAGAGGTATGGTTGTTGAAGTGTGTCCCAACTGGCAGAGTTGGGGACCCAGCAGGACCCAGCAATTGTGTGTTGTAGCCCTTGGATTGGCTTTTATAGGCTGGGAAGGCAGCAGCAGTGAAATTGTTGAAGTGTGACCTAAAGGAAAAGTGACTTAATTAGGAGTCATACTTGATTAGAAACTGACATTGCGGTGCTCATTTGCTCAGCTTAGGGAGAGATACGGGTTACCATCTTCCCAATTCTTCGCATGGCTTCAATTACGTAACGTTATTGCTGCCTCCACATACTCCTCCATATCGCTCACTGACTCTCCCTATCTAGTACAGGTCTACCAGGAACATGGCCCTAAGGGACATTTAGCATCAAAACTATATAAGATACTAGTTTCTGCAGAGCCTAATGTTCTTCGAAATGGGCTTTACTCTATTTGGGCCAAAGAGATTGACACCCCTATTAGTCTAGCAGTATGGAAGCATCTCTGGACTGTCACCACCCGTATTACGTTATCTTCCAGCTTGACTCAGTCTTCCTTCTTCCTGCTACATAGAGCCCTATGGACGCCTTGGCGCCTATATAGGGCTGGCCTTCTAACTACGCATAACTGCTGGTCTTGTTCCGCCCCCCCGAGCGACTCTTGAACATATGCTTTTTTCATGTCCCTATGTACACACATTTTGGCTTCAAGTTTGGTCTACGATTACTTCCATTCTTTCCCTCTCACATCCACTCACCTATGCTATGCTGTTCTTTCGAGGCTCAAATCCCTCCGTTTCCTTATCTCTGCCTCATAGGAAATTATTGGATTTCTTATTTACCATTGCTATTCATACCATACTGTCTAACTGGAAACGCAGTGATTTACTATCGCAGGTCTGGTGGTGGAACTCTGTATGTATGTATTACAAATATGAAAAAGCTATGGCTATTAAGTGTAATCGTCTTGCCTCATGGGCTCAGGTTTGGAAACCACTCGAAGAGTACATTACCTCTCTCCCCTGATAGCTTAATGCTTCTTTGGTTCTTCTTCCTTTTTCCTCTCGATTTTCCTTTCTTCTATTCTAACTAGTTTCTTTTTTATCCCTCTTTTCTTTCCCTTTTCCTTTTTATGTTTCTCTTTCTTTACTTCCCTTCTTTCTTTTTTCTGCTCCTTTTTCTCTTTTCTCTTCACTTCTCTCTTAGTTCCTGGTAAGGTGATATTTCAGTAAGAATTACTCGATGTATAGATATATTGTTACTACTACTGTAGGATTGGCTTTATTTCTTTTCTTATTGGTTATTGTACTTTTTCTTTTCTCATACCCGACTATTTAAGTGTATCATATATTGTCGGTGATTAGCCAGATTGTAGATTGGCTGATTTATGTTTACCCTTCTTACTGAAATTTCCTTTCTTTGTTTTTGTATCTTTTCAAAAATGTTCAATAAAAATGTTTAAACTAAAAAAAAAAAAAAGAAACTGACATTGCTGGAGTGCAGTACATTTCACATACCATGCACGTTTGTTTTTGTCATCTTACATTTTTATGTTAGATTTGTCCTTATTTAGAAAATAAAGATTTTTAAATTGGAAGTGATTTTCTATTTCCTAGATTATTGCAATGCCCCTTATCAGAGCTGCACCAACTTATTAATCAGGCAGTTCCAGTTGGTACAAAATATGACTGCAAAATTCTTGTTTGGGGCCAAGAAATGGGACTCCATTATTAATAAAGCTACATTGGTTGCCTATAGAATTATGTTTAAGACCTTAATATTGGTATTTATGGTCATTCATAAGGATCATCTGCAATATCTGGCTTGAGCATGTTCTACATTCTTTACAACAAAAACTATTTATTTTTCAGCACCTAACATCATTAGACTTGAAACAACAATAAAAACAACCTTTAGTTACTATGGACTTGGATACATTGCCTTTGGATTTGCATTTAGAAAATGATTATAAAAAATTCTAGAAAAGTCTGAAGGCATGGTTCCTTCACCAAGATTTAGATGATATTTAGATAATGTGCTGGATATTTTTGCAGCTTTTGATATAATCTGTCATGAGATATTGATTACATTCCTTCAATCTTTAGTTATTAATAGTTGGTTTTGAGGTTGTTTACATCATTTTTACAAGAGAGGAAAGGAGGAGGAAATTTGGATGATCAGTGTTCTTGAATTCAGAAAAACCTCAGGACCTAGCCCAATTCAGGTTTATTTAACATTTTTTTATTTTATTTATTTATTTGTTTTTATATACCGGAGTTTGGCGAAGGCCTTCAATCCGGTTTACAGGTATAACAACGTTTTACATGGCAATTCAAAATGATTTACGTTAAATAACTGTGTGAGCTGGCGCAGGCCTTCACTTTGATAAACGAGTATAACGGACTATATGAACAGTCAAAATGGTTTACAACAAGAACTGTGGGAGAGTGGTATAACAAAGTCTTACTGTTTACATTAATTACAATGGGGGTATAGTTTATTAATTATATCAGTAAATTTTAGAGGTTTCATAGTGAGTTGTTATATCCTAATGAGTATATATTACAGGAGGAAAAACTATTGGTTATATTGAGATCAGCTGGCTGTAATGTCAAGTATAAAGGGTAGATAGAGTTATAAGGTGGTAGAGCGATTATCAGTGATTTTCTTTTTTTTGTTAGGGTAGTATCACATTGAGTTGTTTATCCTATCCCATCTTTGTAGGTTTGTTTGAATAACCAGGCTTTGAGTAGTTTTTGGAAGATTTTTTTGTTGTTTTGTAGTCTTAGGCTTTCTGGTAGGGTGTTCCAGAGACAAGGTCCAGCTATAGAGATTGTTCTTTTTCTTACAGTGGTAAGTTTAATGGTGGCTACTGATGGGATCTCTAGCTGTGCTTTGTTTATTGATCTGGTGTTACGTTGAGGATTGTGTTTTTGAATTAGGATAAGGCAGGCATTTTCACTGTTGTGTATTGAATTGTGAAGAATGGTTAGTACTTTGAATTCTATTCGTTTTTCTACGGGTAGCCAGTGCAGCTCTTTTAAAACAGGTGTGATATGATCCATTTTTTTGTGGCCAGTGAGGATTCTAGCAGTGGCGTTTTGTAATATTTGAGGTGGGCATGTGGTTGATTTGGGAAGGCCTATCAAAAATGAATTGCAGTAGTCGAAGCTTGAAAATATCAAGGATTGTAGAATGGTTCTGAATTTGGGTTTGCTTAGGAGTGGTTTTAGGTGTTTGAGAATTAATAATTTGTGGAATCCATCTTTTATTTTCATTGCAATGTGTTTTTTGAAATTCAGTTCAGGGTCAATCCAAATTCCTAGATCTTTCACGTTTTCTTTTAGCTGGATGAAGGTGTTGACTATATGAATGGTATGTTTCTGGTGGTCTGAGTTTTTTTGTTCGAGAAGAATACATTTACTTCCACTATTTAAGATTTTAGCTTTTTTTTTTTTTTTTTTAAATTATCAGCTTTTTCATACATTTTACAAAGATCTTTGCAGTGTAACTAAGAAAAGAAATCTCTAATATGTATTACATATAAATAAATATATATATATATATATATATATATATATATATATCTGCTAATCATGGAAACATCAATTACCTCTTATATTTCAAAGGTAATACATGGGGGATAAAGGAAATCAGAGGAGACTTATAAGAAATCAAAATTAACAATACTGCTTGATCCCCGTCACTATATTTAAAGATCCCTTCCAATATTGCAGACCCTATGCCCTCCCATTCAGAAACATCCTCAACTGCTACGGCAAAAAAAAAAATATAAGTATTTCCAGAAGATTTAAGCTTTTTTTTTGGCATGTTTTATGCTATCTACACAGATATACAGTTGTTGTGCCTTTCAATGTAAGCAAAGTGGTGCCTTTTCAATTAATGTTATATTTTTTCTGCTGTTAAAGAACATAAGAATATAAGAAATTGCCATGCTGGGTCAGAACAAGGGTCCATCAAGCCCAGCATCCTGTTTCCAATAGCGGCCAAACCAGGTCACAAGAACCTGGCAATTACCCAAACACTAGGAAGATCCCATGCTACTGATGCAATTAATAGTAGTGGCTATTCCCTAAGTAAACTTGATTAATAGCAGTTAATGGATTTCTCCTCCAAGAACTTATCCAAACCTTTTTTGAACCCAGCTACACTAACTGCACTAACCACATCCTCTAGCAACAAATTTCAGAGCTTAATTGTGCATTGAGTGAAAAATAATTTTCTCCGATTAGTCTTAAATGTGCTACTTGCTAACTTCATGGAATGCCCCCTAGTCCTTCTATTATCCAAAAGTGTAAATAACCGATTCACATCTACTCATTCAAGACCTCTCATGATCTTAAAGACCTCTATCATATCCCCCCTCAGCTGTCTCTTCTCCAAGCTGAACAGCCCTAACCTCTTCAGCCTTTCCTCATAGGGGAGCTGTTCCATCCCCTTTATCATTTTGGTTGCCCTTCTCTGTACCTTCTCCATCGCAACTATATCCTTTTTGAGATGTGGTGACCAGAACTGTACACAGTATTCAAGGTGCGGTCTCACCTTGGATGATTGAAAATAACTTAGTGTTGAGCATGCATGAAACAATAATTTAGTGGGAAGTTAAGGACCCTTTGTCACAAAGTCTATTGCCTTTAATCTTTGAGGATATTCAGATTCAAATAGCCTTGAATGTCAAAAGTATGAGTGTTCTGTTGGACTCTAACTTGATTATGAGGATTCAAATAAGGATGATTGCAATATCCACATTTTTTAAATGAAAAGTGTTGAGACATTTGACTATTACATCTCCCATGCAGATTTTTCATCTGTCATTCAAGCACTGATAATAAGCAAAGTAGATTATGCACTGTTAGGATCCTGCAGGCAGGAGTAAATTTCAGGTTAAAATTCTAGAACGCCTATGTCCCACCCAGACCATGCCCATGTCCCATCCCTTTTTCAGAAATTCTGAGATGTGCATGCAGCAGTATTTACTTGGGATGTGAATCATTTATCTGATGATTGAAAATATCGTCTGATATTTTCAATATCGTCAGATATCAGGGGGGTCCCTGATAGCGATAGGAAACCCCACGATTAATTTAGTGGGTTTTCTTATCATTATGGGGGGGGGGGGATGGGAAGAAAGGACACAACCTAAAAACCCAACCTGATCCTTTAAAATGAGTTTGTTAGTATCCCCCCACCCTCCGGACCCCCCCAAAAAATATTTTTAAATACCTGGTGGTCCAGCAGGGGTCCCAGGAGCATTCTCCCGCGCTCGGGCTGTCGGCTGCCACTAATCAAAATGGTGCCGATGGCCCTTTGCTCTTACCATGTGACAGGGGCTATCGGTGCCATTGGTCGGCCCCTGTCACATGGTAGGTGCACTGGATGGCCCACGCCATTTTTAAAGATGGCGCCGTCTGTCCATTGCTCCTACCATGTGACAGGGACCGGCCAATGGCACAGATACCCTGTCACATGCTAAGGGCAAAGGGCCATCGGCGCCATTTTGTTTACTGCCAGCCAACGGCCCGAGCACGGGAGAATGCTCCCAGGATCCCCGCTAGACCACCAGGTATTTAAAAATTTTGGGAGGGGGGGTCCGGAGGGTGGGGGGATACTAACAAACTCATTTTAAAGAGTTGGCTGTATTTTTTGGTTATTGGCTCGGGCGCAGCCGATAAAAAAAACCCAATCGGACTGCAAGATAAAAATTTCACGATGTGAATCTGAACTGGAATCCGAACCGATACCGGGTCCGATTCACATCTCTAGTATTTACGCATGTATCAGGGTGGCTTTTAAAATCCTCTCTGCGCACACTGGCCAGCATATTTACTCCTCCCCTGATTGATGCACATGTCAGGCTTTTAAAATTTACCCTTTAGGGTATATTCACTGGAGGAAGGAAAGGTTAGGATGAGCATGGAAGAAACTTTCAAATATTTGGTAGGCTTTGGTGGAATGAGAGAATGTGAAGCCTTCCATAGATACATAACTTTACTTTTGCTACGGATGACGTGCAAGTGATAACAGAAAAATATCTAGGCAGATTGGCAGGGATGTGAAAATGAAGAGAGGAGGTATAGAGAAAATTTAAAAAGCTATTTTTTTGCTGTGAGGGTAGTTGATGCCTAGAATGGCCTACCATTGAAGATAATGGCAACAAAAGCTGTGCCAGCAATTATAAATGTTAGGAAAAGACAATGAGCATGATGGTTAGTAGCACAAAAGAAATAGCAGAGAGATATACTCGGGGCAATTGTGCTGGATGGTTGTGGGAGCAGGGTTGATAGTTTGGGACATTGGGCATGGGATGAGGATGCCAGTGAGAATTCCTATGCTCAACTATTCAAGGTAGCAGATAATCATTAAAAAAGATTCTCAGTTATCTAGAGTGCTTGTGTAACATACCTCTAGGAACTAGGGCAGAGAAATGTTGAATCATCATTGTGACATGAAAAGACTGACAATAGAGTGCTGTCTCTTTAAGAGCTGAGGGGGGGGAAAGGAGATTCAAAATTTGATTGTATTGAGCGTGTGCGAACAGATCACTGCTCAGCTTGAACAGAGTTCCTGCCCTGCTCTGAACTAATAAATATTATCTGTGCTGATTAAGGTGAGCAGCCCTCTATAATTGTATTCATGTGTAATGTATTTATGTTAGTTAACATTGTTTTGAGATGTATTGAAGTTGTTTTTTACTTTACCTAAAGAGATGTATAAAAATTTGATTGTATTGAGCGTGTGCGAACAGATCACTGCTCAGCTTGAACAGAGTTCCTGCCCTGCTCTGAACTAATAAATATTATCTGTGCTGATTAAGGTTCTCTTTTCTGGAACCCTGCTGTGGACGACTTGGGAGTAGTTGAACTGTGCCCTGTCAGGATTTGAAGCTCTTCTTTTGGATAGAGGCTGCTGTATTGTGGATTTGGCAGTTGAAGCAGCAGTACTGACGCCCTCTTCAGCTCTAAATTCAAATGGACACACAGTAGGATACAATCTGGGACTTTGCGCAGTCGGGTGCTATATCACATGCTGATTCTGGTTGAAATACTTAACATGAGTTTATGACAAAGTTGAGTTTTCTCTTGTACTATATACATGTGTTTATATGATAAATGCAGATGCTTAGGAAGTGAACAGATTTATTTCAGTCATTCATTCCAGTAAAGATAAAACTGTTACTCACTAAAGAGCGTGTGGATTCATTTCTGATACTGGGTTGGGAATCAAAGTGCAGGTTTCAGACACAAGGAGTCATAAAGAAAATTGAACTTTAAGGGTTACAACAAATTCTGGCGCATCAACGTGGGGCAGTGTTTTTTTTTTCTCTTCTCTCTGTCTGACCTGCTACTGAGCGACCCAGCATCATTAGTGAAGTGAGCACAGTATTCTCTTTGTTTCTTTCTCATACAAAATGGAGTATTGCAAGTACTATGATTGTATTCCTGATAGATCTGTTATTCTGAGTTCTGTAAATCCTGAAATATCTTTAGCAAGTGTAGAAGATGCCTTAAGCCCAGCGGGTGTAGTTACAAAATTGAAACGTTTAAGAACTGAGTCATCTGATCAAGTTTTGTGTGAGTTTGAAGAACCGCTTTCTATAATTATTTTAGAAAGAATGAGCTTAAAAGGGGAACTGGACAGTCAGTGGATAATTTTACCTGTCTTAGATGAGACAGTATCAGAACAGGATGTTGAGTCAATGTCCCCTGAAGCATGCACTGACCCACTAGTGAGTGACATACTTTTAGATATGACAGATCGACTTCAAGAAGAATTAGCATATATAGCTGACAGTCATAAAATCAATATTCAAGATCTGAGAAAAAGAACATCTGCTCTCATGATTGAGAGTTTGGGGTCACAAGAAAAAGAAACACGAGATATAGATCAATCACCCCAGAGTATATTGCAGACTCCAGTTAAAAGCCGAAAAAGAGTCCCCAAGTGCTTGGATGCTATGCTAACCCAAAATCCTGTGGCAGTCAATTCTTCTCAATATTCCATTCCACCAATTTCTATTCCTGCGGATGTTTCAAAGGTTATAGTGGAGCATGTGATCAAAACTCCTAAGGAAAAGGGCGCAGAGTTGAATCATACGTACTACAAAATTAAAGTCTTCTCTGGAAATGTCCCTAAACCTAGTAATGAAGGAGACTATGAAACTTGGCATATTCAAATTAAGCAATTACTGCAGGATCCAGATCTCACTGCAGGTGCAAAAAAAAGGAAATTAATTGAAAGTCTCCTTCCTCCAGCTTTAAATATTGTCTCTTACATAGATAAAAGCGCCACAGCAGAGCAGTGTTTAGAGGAACTGGAGAAGGCATATGGCAGTGTAACTAATGGAGAGGAATTATTTTTTCAATTTATTGAAACTTTCCAGAATGGCAAAGAAAAATCTTCAGACTATTTGAGAAGGCTTCAGGTCCTGTTACAGAAAGTCGTGGAGCGGGGAATTTTCTTTGGGCTCGCCCCAGACAGGCAGTTACTACAACAGTTTGTACGTGGGTGCTGGGAGGAGACCCTGATTACCAGACTGCAATTGAGGGACTTATTAGAGAGCCAGTCGAAGAAACTGCCACAGTACTCGGAGCTGCTATTTAAAATCAGAACGATTGAGGAAGAAAGAAACATGAAAGAATCTAGGAGGATACGTCAATTGGGAGTTACCCAGATTAAACCTGTAAGCAGGACTTACCTAGCAAATGACATAAGCATTGCTCAACATATGACACCAGAGGCAAGTGAGTTTAAGGTGGGATCTGAGTTGGGAACATTTTCAGGAGAAGATAATGTTTTGCTCGCCCCATTGATCACTCATTGTAGAGCTGCCAATTCAGAAATAGTAAATAGCCCTGTTGCAAACAGCATGATGCGAAGAAACTCTTGGGTAGAGAAGATGCCTCAAAAAGGGAGGCATCATCCCAAGATACTTTCATTTTGCTATAACTGTGGAGAGAATGGACACATGATAGGAGAATGCATCAATTCTGTAAATGCTGCTCTAGTCCAACAGAAATTGCGGGAAAAATTTGAAAAAAAAAAAATACCCAGCATTAGGCAGGTTTCAAATACTCCTTTAAACTAAAAAGGTGCTTTTGCGAGGGGCAGACAAAGGCACCAAATACAATTCAGATAAGTCCCAAAAGAAAAATATCCAGTGATCATATCCCACCATGTCCTCTACCAGATGATGTTTTGAAACGCCTCGTGGGAAAGGTTTGTTCTGCAACCGCTTATTTGGATGGTGTGCAGTGCCCTTGCTTAGTGGACACTGGCTCTCAAGTGACGTGCATAACACAAACCTTCTATGAAGACTATTTATCACATCGGAAGCTATACCCGCTAGAAGACTTACTTTGTGTTACGGGTGCAGGAGGTCAACCTGTTCCTTATCTGGGGTATATTGAAGTTGAAGTACAGTTTCCCAAGGAGGCCTGTGGAAGTGGGAACAAATATTCTGTCCTTGCTCTAGTCTGTCCCGATCAAAAGAACAAACCCCTGCCTTTAATAGTGGGAACAAATATTCTCAGACATCTAATACATGACTGTAAAGAACTGGCTGGCCCAAATTACCTTAAGGAGTTAGCCATGGACAAAAATTGGGTAACTACATATCAGACCTATGTTTCTCATCAAAGTTCCAATCAAAGAGTTACTAGGCCAATGATGGCTAGATTGACCAGCACCAGACCAATAGTGTTCGAAAGGGATGAAGCGAAGGAAGTGGAATGCATTCTGAGAATGCCCAGACATGGTCAGAGTTTGTCCATATTGCTTGAGGCTTCAGAAAATTATCCTCTACCCGGAGGCTTACTAGTACAACCTCAACTCATCCGAACTGGCAGTAAGTCGCACACAAAGGCTAGGGTGCTATTGAAGAATATATCGGATTGTAGCATCAGTTTGCCTCCTAGAAGGACATTGGGTGTAGGTGAGCCAGTCGATATAGTGAGGACCATGAACGTTACAGGCTCGACCTATAAGGATGGTGCTAAACTAGAATCTATTGGAGAGGGTAACATGGAGTCTGAGAAGGTGTCGCTAGACTTCGGAGATTCTCCAATATCTGAAGAGTTTAAACAGCATATAGAAAAGAGAATTAATCAAGAGGCAAAAGGAGCATTTTCCTGTCATGACCTTGATATTGGATGTATTCCAGGAATAATGCATAAAATCACCCTGTTGGATCCAACTCCATTTAAAGAGCGCACACGTCATGTATCCCCAGCTGACTTTGAGGATCTCAGGCAGCACCTGAAGGAGCTATTAGCCACAGGAGTGATTGAGGAGTCTGATAGCCCTTATGCTTCACCTGTGGTATTGGTTAGAAAGAAGAATGGTACCTTGAGGATGGTTGTTGATTATCGTAAATTGAACAACATAACCAGAAAAGACTCCTATCCGTTGCCTCGAATTGAGGAGACATTCACTCTCCTATCAGGTAGCAAGTGGTTCTCAGTACTAGATCTCAAGAGTGGGTACTATCAGATTGAGGTAGAAGAAATGGATAGGCCTAAAACTGCATTCACCACGCCCTTTGGAAACTGGCAGTTTAAGAGAATGGCTCAAGGACTGACAAATGCTCCAGCAAGTTTTCAAAGAATGATAGAGAAAGTAATGACTGATATTAATCTACATGAAGTTGTGGCCTTCTTGGATGATCTTATAATATTCTCGGACACACTGGAAGAGCATGAGGACCGATTGATGAGGGTGTTACAACGACTGTTGAAATGTGGATTGAAGCTCTCTCCATCTAAATGTAAATTCTTTCAGAAGTCAGTGAAATATTTGGGTCATCATATTTCAGAAAAGGGGGTGCTCCCCGATGAAGAGAAAATTTCAGCCATTACTAAGTGGCCACAACCTAAAAACATTAGAGAGCTGCGATCTTTTCTAGGATTTGCGGGCTATTACCGAAGATTCGTGAATCAATACTCACGCTTGGTGAAGCCGCTCAGTAATCTGTTGGTGGGACTAACAAACAGTCGAAAGGATAGGAAAGAAGCCCAGATTCAAAGTCAGCAGCTATTGGGTACGCGGTGGACCTCAGAATGTCAGAAAGCATTCAAAATTATAAAGGAAAAACTCACGGTTGCCCCTGTGTTGGCTTTCGCAAATTGGAAGCTACCTTATGTATTACACACTGATGCCAGCACTACAGGGCTAGGCGCTGCACTTTACCAAATTCAAGAAGGAAAACTGCAAGTGATTTCATATGCCAGTCGTGGGCTCACTAAAAGTGAACGGAATTACCCTATCCACAAATTGGAATTTTTAGCCCTTAAATGGGCAGTTTGTGAAAAATTTCATGATTATCTATATGGTGCAGAGTTTAAAGTAGTGACAGATAATAACCCTCTGACGTACGTCCTGACGACTGCTAAACTGGATGCCACAGGTCATCGATGGTTAGCATCCCTCTCCCTGTACAACTTTGACATCGGATACAAATCTGGTAAAGCCAATATAGATGCTGACGGGTTGTCTAGGAGACCACATGATCCTGAAGAAGATGATGAAGAATTTTTGAAATATGAGGAGAGGGTTGCCAAGATGCTATCTCGTGTGAAGACAGATCTAGAAGGAATGGACACTCTATCTAAGGTAATATGTAAGGCGGCATTCCAGAAGCATGATGTCTCTATTTTGACACATATTTCAGAAGATTCGGGAGACTACGACACTCCCATTACACCTCATTCTACTTCCAAGTTTGAGTGCAGCCCTGGTGCCTTGGTGGAAATCTTACCTGCAGGAGGAGATGCTGTTCCAGATGATTTTGATGACCCGGACCTGTGGCCTGGACAACCCACCCTACCTGGGTTTACCTTGGGTGACTGGAGAGTGTTCCAGAGGGAAGATCCATGTTTATCCCGAGTCATAATGATGCTGGAGAGAGGTGAGAAATTTGAAGATCGAGACAGGAATCGGGAGCATCCAGAATTGCGATTATTCTTCAGAGAATGGCAAAAACTATGTCTTCAAGAGGGAGTACTTTTCAGAAAAGTGATGAGGAGTGGAGGACCACACCAACAACTTGTGATTCCAAGAAAATATCGTCAGAGAGCTCTGGAGGGGGTACATGATGAAACTGGCCATCTGGGTTGTGAACGGACCTTGGACTTAGCACGTGCACGTTTTTATTGGCCGAGAATGGCACATGGGGTAGAGCAATGGGTGAAGACATGCGAAAGATGTGTGCGGAGAAAAGCTAGAGCAGAAAAAGCAGCCCCCTTGGTAAATATAAAAGCTTACGCCCCCATGGAGCTAGTTTGCATTGACTTCCTTACCTTAGAGCCTGACGACAAGGATACACGAAATGTTTTGGTAGTCACGGATCACTTTACTAAGTATGCTCAGGCATATCCCACTAGAGATCAGACTGCAAGAACTGTTGCTGTTACCCTGTGGGAGAATTTCATCTGCCACTATGGATTTCCAAAACGAATCCATAGTGACCAAGGAGCCAATTTTGAATCTGAACTCATTTCAGAGCTATGTAGAATAGCAGGCACTAAATCCAGAACCACTCCATATCACCCTTGAGGAAATCCAGTAGAACGCTTCAATAGAACCTTAATAGAAATGTTGGGTACATTAGAGGATAAGCGTAAGGAACATTGGAGAAAATATGTTCGGCCACTAGTACATGCCTATAATTGTACTTGGAATGACAGTACTGGAATTTCTCCGTTTTTTCTCATGTTTGGAAGAGAACCTCGACTTCCAATAGACTTATGCTTCGGCATCAGTCCAGTGGGTCATAACGCTAAAACTCATCACCAATATGTACGAGAGTTACGTCAGAGGTTGAAGTATGCATACGAGCTGGCTACTCAGGAAGCTGAGAAACATCAACTAGCCAACAAACGCAGATGGGATGCGAAAGTAATGCCATCCTCAGTGGAAGAGGGTGATAGAGTATTGGTCAAGAATGTGAAGTTGAGGGGCAAGCACAAATTGGCTGATCGGTGGGAGTCTTCAGTGTATATTGTGGTAAAACAAATTGAAGGTATACCAGTCTATGTGGTGAAGCCAGAAACAGGGGATGGACCCGAAAGGACGTTACACAGGGATCTACTGCGCCCCTGTGGATTTATTTCTGGAAGAGAAGAGGCTGATATTCACTGTGAACCATTCAATAGTACCAAGCAATTGATGAAAAAGCAGAAGGAGGATGCTGAGGATAGTATGGATGGCTCTATCATGGAGAGCGGAAGTTCAGATCCAGCTGAACTGGAAGAGAGTCCAATTACTGGTGAAATTCAGTCAAATGGAACATTAAATCCTAATGCGGAGGAGTTTCATCCAGAGTCATGGGAAGAGGATCCTGTGGAAGTTAGTATACCAGTAAATCATAACAATTCATGCGATTTGAACAGCTCAGTCAATGAAGAACAGCGTGCATCCTCCTCGGGGAAGAGGAAAACTCTTGATGAATCAATGACCAAAATAGGACTTCTACCGTTACCTCAAAGATCGCAGAGACCAAGGAGACTGCCTAGTAGATTCGATGACTTTGAAGTGCAATTGCCCAAGGGGTTGCACAGCCACAACATATTGAGACAGTCATATTCAAGGAATCCATTGGAGACGTGTATATCCATGCAGCAACTAAGTAGTATGATGCAAGAGATATTGAGCAAACAAACAGAGTTAATATATAAGCTGTGGACATAAATACCTGCCGGGGACGTCAGGTTTTAGGAGGGGACCATGTAACATACCTCTAGGAACTAGGGCAGAGAAATGTTGAATCATCATTGTGACAGGAAAAGACTGACAATAGAGTGCTGTCTCTTTAAGAGCTGAGGGGGGGGGGAAGGAGATTCAAAATTTGATTGTATTGAGCGTGTGCGAACAGATCACTGCTCAGCTTGAACAGAGTTCCTGCCCTGCTCTGAACTAATAAATATTTTCTGTGCTGATTAAGGTGAGCAGCCCTCTATAATTGTATTCATGTGTAATGTATTTATGTTAGTTAACATTGTTTTGAGATGTATTGAAGTTGTTTTTTACTTTACCTAAAGAGATGTATAAAAATTTGATTGTATTGAGCGTGTGCGAACAGATCACTGCTCAGCTTGAACAGAGTTCCTGCCCTGCTCTGAACTAATAAATATTATCTGTGCTGATTAAGGTTCTCTTTTCTGGAACCCTGCTGTGGACGACTTGGGAGTAGTTGAACTGTGCCCTGTCAGGATTTGAAGCTCTTCTTTTGGATAGAGGCTGCTGTATTGTGGATTTGGCAGTTGAAGCAGCAGTACTGACGCCCTCTTCAGCTCTAAATTGAAATGGACACACAGTAGGATACAATCTGGGACTTTGCTTGTTCAGAGACTGCTTAAGGTCAGGTGCTATATCACATGCTGATTCTGGTTGAAATACTTAACATGAGTTTATGACAAAGTTGAGTTTTCTCTTGTACTATATACATGTGTTTATATGATAAATGCAGATGCTTAGGAAGTGAACAGATTTATTTCAGTCATTCATTCCAGTAAAGATAAAACTGTTACTCACTAAAGAGCGTGTGGATTCATTTCTGATACTGGGTTGGGAATCAAAGTGCAGGTTTCAGACACAAGGAGTCATAAAGAAAATTGAACTTTAAGGGTTACACTTGGATAGGCTAATTGATCTTTATCTGCCATCAATTACTATGTTGCTATGATCAGACATTGCTTACCCATGCCCGCAGGTTTTGTACAGTATATTAAGCAAAGTAGAGCAGATGGGTAAAATGACCTGTGGGTATAGTCTTTGACAATTTGCAATACACTGTCACCATGTCATTGAACATTGTAGTTCACCTGTATGGGAATTAGAGATTAATAAATAATTTACTAACTTCTTTACAAATTGCATACCTCTTGTAATTATAAGCCAGTTCTACTCCCAATAGTGATGTCTTACCAAATTTAAAGACCTTCATATATGCTGAACTTTATTATGAAAGACTGTGTAAGTCTCTAAATGATAACTAGTACCTATATACAATATGTCACAAAAATAGTAAATCCAAATGTAGTTCCAGTCACTATTTAAAGAACATTTCAAGATAAAGTATTAAGGGTTTTTTTTTTCTTATCAAATCAACAGGTAATATTTTTCTAACTTGATAGCATTTTTTGCCATATGTCTACCATTTTTCCCCCTGCTCCTTTGGACATCCATTAGAGTTGTACAGGGCCAAGATTTTCATTTTGGTTTTATCTTCCCTTTTTTGGATTGTTAAAACCAAACCTCCCCTCTGCCTCACAAAATAACATGAAATAAAATATTGAAATGGGCCTCCCAGCTGGCAGACACAGCTGTAGGTTGACAGGGACAGATGGAAAGAGCTCATAACTGAGAAAGAAAAATAGATAGTTTGAGCTCTGTAGCCTCTTGCTAATAAACTACAACCAGGAGGACATTCAGCATTCAATGTCTGAACTGATATCATCTGGACTCTTAGATGACAAAGAAAGGTGCAGTGTTTAGCTTTTCAAGTAAGTTAAATTGACCCAGTTAGTGTTACTATGAAATTCATTTTTTTCCACTGCCTATTGTAATACAGCTCTGCTTTTTTAATAATATACTTTTTAGTTTATTAATGCTGTATTTGTGGCTGATTAGCAACCTTGGCAATTAAGTCATTGTGTGATGCCAGTGTTTTTGCATGTATGGTCTGTGATTAATTTTCCAGGAACTGTAAGACCTTGGTTTTATGAAGCTTAGTGTTCCTAAAAACTATTAAAGGTGAATTTTAAAAGACCAGTGCACACTTTAATTAAGGGATGTGTGAATATGCCTGGCTCACACCGACTGAGAAGATTTTAATAGCTGCCGAGATACAAACACATAACCATATTTCCTGGAGCATGTATATCTCGAAAGTTTTCAAAAATGGACGGAGTAGGATATTGTCATAGTTTGGACAGGGCATGGGCATTTTGGGGCATGAACCTGAGATGTTCATGTAAATACGCAATCCTAGCACACGCTGAGGCCCCCTGCCGCATAACTTTACTTCTGCTATGGATGATGTGTAACTTAAAAATAAAGAAAAATAGATAGATCTGTGGGGTTTTAAGGATCCTTAGGAATAGCTTCTGGATAAGATACTTGCCCAAAGGCAAGCGGAAACCCAATTTATGGGTGGGAGGTTGACAGTAGAGAGGTGCATAAGTACAGCAGAGGACTATGCAAATTCTCAAGTTGCCAAGGCTTTAACCCCTGGTGAGTGTTAGATGTAACACAAAAGATGTTACATGACAGCATATATCTTCATGCTTTATTTTCAGAATGCACCTAAAACATGCCCCAGGGAACACTATATTCAATCCAACTAAACATATGTACATTGTGGATCCCCACACATACTTTCTGCCAGATTCAGACAGGGCAATTTTCAGGTAGCCAATTTTCCAGGGATGACTTTTTGCTAATTGATGGGGGAAATAAACGACTCCAACCCAACCATAGATGCTGAAGAATGGATAGAATCCCACTCTCTGACCAAACTAAAGGTCACACATATCAATAAGACAAGGGGTCAGAAGAAATCTAATGAACAAATCTGAGATGGGTGAGAAGATCTTCATTGACCAGAACTGAGGGAGGAGATGGTGGGGTAGCTGATGACCAGCCTAAATAAGTTAGTAATTACCAGATCTGATTAAGTGGACTGGCAGCAATTGCAAAGATTCTTGCTGCCATTGGCTGCCCACTTGTCTACCTTGCACAATTCAACTGGCCCACCCACATCCACTTTCATTGCCCTTTTCTTCAAGGGGAAAGGGGAAGCGTTATAGTGGCTACTTGGCAAGGTTCACGTGCTCTGGGCCCTGGGCCAGGTGCCAGGTGTTGCAGCCCAGTCTGGGCTTAGCTATGTACTAATGATCAGTTCCTCAAATCCAGCAGTGGCACAAATTTCTGAAAGCCTAATCCATCTAATATTTACCCTGGCTGATGATCCTTCTGCCCACCCAAGCCCTATCATTCTTTAGTAACCACACTGGCAAGAATCTCCAAAAGTTATAATATTTATATTGAAAATGCATGACTAAAATATTTAAGAAAATGTTAAAATTAATAAGTCAAACTCATAAAAAAGAGCTCAAGAATTCCGTCAAAAAATACGCTAGTCGTAGAAAAAGATGGAAATATTATTGTAATTTGAAAAAATGCTCCAATGAAATAATTTTATAGCATTTGTTGTTTCATTGTCTATTTTATATTTTAATTTTTAATTTTTTAATTTTTAATTTTTAACTTATATTATGAACTTTTACTGTTTTTGTAATCTGAGGACAATAAAACTACTTAAATATTATTGTGAAAGTGAACTGCATCAGCAAGCCAGTCGGCGTCAGACCAAGAATTTTTATGCTGAGCGCCCGGTCTTCTCAATCATTTGCAGTCACTTGTATAGCTACATTTCATCATTGTGTTTAAGCAAATAAAGTTTCAAACTGATGCAAACACTTCTGAAAGACGACGGTGAATATCAATGAATGTCTTTGAGAACGGCTCAACTGCGGCCGAAGTTTCGCTGTAAGAACAGCTTCATCAGGAGCCAAATTTAAACACAATTTTTCACAGGTTCCGTCGCCCCTGTGACATAGTAAGGGCAAAGGTTATTGGCGCCATTTTGAATACCAGCAGCCGATGGCCCGAGTGAAGGAGAATGCTCCAGGAACCCCGCTGGACCACCAGGGACATTTATCAAGTCTTTAGGGGGGGGGGGGGGGTCAGGAGGGTGGTGGGTTGTAGTTAATTCAATTTAAAGGGTTGGGATGGGTTTTTTTTTTTTTAACTTTAATGGGAAACGAATACCATACCTAATGAATGAATTGGGGTCCCCCAAAAACGGATGTAACGATTTGGGTCTCGACAAATACGAATACTAAATTGAATGTATCCATCCCTGCTGCACATCCCTACTACTAATAATGACTTTCCAAATGTAGACTTCTAAGACCAACTTAGTCCCAGTTCCAGTGGGACTGGGTGCCAAAAATATGTTGAAGGCTATGACAGTGACAATTTACTTGCCAGAGACTCCCTATTCCTATGATAGCTGCAGAAATTCTTAACTACTAGGTATTTGAGTGAAATACTATTCTATTATGCCAGAATAAGCCAGGACGGACTTTGTTGACAAGTGTTGCCAGAATGCCTGATAGCAAATCAAACTACGCAATCTCCAATGTATTCCATTGGTTTTCTTTGACCTCTTCTTAAATAAAATAGTGCCCAGTGCTGTATTTACCTGGGAATGGTATAAGTGGCCAGAAAACCTTGTGCATGGTAAGGACACAGAGTGTGTCAGTTACTAACAGATCAACATTTAGGAGGCTAAAGTTAGCCAGATAACTTGCCCATATGTTCAGTGTGATATAGCTGGATAACTTTAACTCTACTGGCCATTATTTGAATATGGCTGGTTAGGCCTAAATTTATCTAGCCTTGTGTGGCTGGATAACTAGCTACTTACATGTATTTCTAAAGGTAAGAAACAGGCCTCCTGGCCTGATTCCCAACCCCTAGCTAGTCTCAGCCCCACCGCTCTCCACAATACACTAGACAGGAACCCTCCCAACCCCTAGAAATATTTTTAATGCAGACATGTTAGCACTGCAGGACATAGGCCTCCAGCCCTCTCCCTCACTCCATGCATACAATAAAAAAAAATGTGCACCTTCTTCCCCCTAACAAACACCTCACCCCCATACTACCACTCTCCACCAGAAGCACTCCTACCCACCTGGTACCTGCATTGGAGGTCCCCATTTTTTATGCCAGAATCGCTGTGCAGAGTGATCCAGGTTGCTTCCAGCATTACTCTGGCAATAGCGCTGGAAACATTTATTTACATAGCAATCCCAAAATGCAAAATGGGGACCCAGTTGCAGGTACCAGGTAGGTGGGAGGGCTTCAGGAGGAGGGTGTCAGCCTGTGGGGGGATGTCTTTGGGGGAGGGGGAAGGTGCAATTTCTTTTCATCTTTAGCAAGGATGGAGAGAGTAAAAAGGCTGGATGCCCAGGCTTCACAGCACTAATATGTCTGCATTAAAACAATTTCTAGGGATTGGGAGGGATTCCTGGCCAGCAGGGTTGGGGGAGATAGAATTGGGCAGGTAGTCCCACAGTTTTTTTTTTTTAAACAGGAGTGCTTCTTTCCCAGATATCTTTGAAGATTTCTGGGTAAGTAGCTAGCTATCCAGCCAGACAAGGCTAGATAATTGATTTTCAGTTCTAGCCAGCTAAGTTAAGTTAGTCAGATAACTTACCACTCTAAGAAATGTGCCCAGAACACCTCTTTATTATCCAGCTAGATTTTAGCCAGATAATGGACTGAATATTCAAAAATGTTATCCATCTAAATGAATTTTGAATATTGATCTCTAAAGTTTTAATGAATGAATGAATGAATGAATCAGTCTGTTTATTTATTTTGCAGTAATTGTTAACCCTTCTTTCATCAGACACCTGTTCTGGGTGGCTCACAAGAAACACACACAACTAAAAACAGGCAACATAAGAAACAATTTTTAAAGTGTCAAAAATTAAATTTAGACTGGGTTAAAAGCTTCACAAAACAAGCCATTTTCTTCTATTTTGTGTTAGGGAAAAATGTTTGATAAATAGAGCCAAGAGATTGGAAAAAAAAAACACACCACAATCAGAGAAGCACATGTATCAGTCTTGGCTGCAAGTCTTATTCCAGTCCCTTGGATCCATGGATATGACAGGTGATGTGTTCAAGAACTGGATATTTTAAATACTGCCTTCCCAGAAATCCATTCAAAGTCAATACAATCTAACCAACCATATTAAAATAAAATTTAAAAAAGAAAAGAAACAAATGCAACAAAACAAATATAAACATAAATCAGAGTACATATTAAAAGCTAATTAATTAAAAACAAACAAAGCCAGGTTTTATGTCTAGTAACCAGATATTATATAAGACATGTAAGGTATCAAAGAAAAGTCAGAACTAAGATAAATCAATGATCTAATTCCTCCTACCCCATCTAATATGATGCACTCAGTCCATCACATCACAGTTTCAAGGAATGCTGTTAGAGACATGTCTCGTACACAAGTGTAACCCATTCTTGGTTTAGAGGTTCCTAATACAAGGATCATAACAGATATTCTTGGAGCCACCTTCTCCTGGATTACTCTTCTCTCTCACTTGCACCATCTACTACACTGCAGTAAAGCCACTAAGAAGACCATGCAGCAGGGAGGAGGACAAGCCTCCAGTCCCCTAATTCCTGGGTATAGGTACTTTGTACAGTCTCACACAACCAAACAGCCTCTCTTCAGTTTGTACTCATGTAAGTGGATCTCCTAGTTTAGCAGGTTGGTTGTTTGAGTGGAAAAAAACTGGCAGAGACTTGGAATGGTGTTCATAAAAAAATAGTTCACTGCATTTTATAGAAATGGATTCCAGACTAAAAGGTAAAATCAGCCAATGAAAAAAAAAAATGTTGGTAGCTCCAAGCACCAAAATTTACCCCTCCAGGCTCAGCCTTTGAATCAGTGTCCATTAGGGAAGGGATGTGCATTTGTCTAGGATGAATTAGGAATATCTCCAAAGTTTTTTCCAGTGAGGGGAAGAAAAACTCTCTTCTCAAAATTACAGAAAGGGAGATGAAAGTGGATATATAAACTCCCTCCTTCAAAAGATGGCACACAACCTTTGAAAAAATTAAGTTCATACTCCTTTGCCTTCTAGATCACTAAAGTCCCCACTTTTGTTTGATGCAGGGCAAAGCAGCACTCCAGGCATCTGCAGCCCCCACCTTGACAGGCGGCAAGGCAAACAGAGCCCAATCCTGAGCTGGGAGCAGGTCAACGAACAAACCAGTTTTCTCAAAAGTGAAAAAAAATCCATACTTCAGAACTCTCCTTGTTTATCCCACGTTTGCAGACAGGGGGGCCTAGTGGGATTCCCAAGAATAGTTCCTTCCTTCTCAAATCAAAAACAACATCCAACCACACCTTCCTCATACTCAACCCAGCTTATAAAGGGGAGCAGTGACCAATCCCCAAAACAGGGGGAAGGGCCAACCAAATGGGCAGGATCCAAAAATGAAAAACTCACCCCAGCAGATGGAAAAAAGCAAAAATATCGAGTAAGAGCAAAGCCTTCTTTACACAAGTCTTCCAAGACCAGAATCTTAGCCCTTCAGCAAAAGCAACATCTTTACCCTTTCCCTAAAGGCAAGATAATCAGTTAATGACAATGTTCCACACACTTGGAGCTACTACTGAGAGTACTATGGTCCTTTGATGCTGCCCTGTACCCATTTGTTCTGGCAGTGAAGTCCTGCCCATCAGTGAGGTGGACCTGCAGCCCCACCCAATGACATTATCACTTTTGGGCCCCTTCATCTATCAGGAGACACACCGCCATAAATAAAAGCTGCTTCTTGCATGACTGTGCATATCTGCAAAAAACAGTAGACAAATATATTGCCATTGAATATAAAAATATCTAACTCATTTGAATATGGAATTTTAAAAGAGAAATTGATTGTAGCCACGAGTTAGTGGCAAGTATCAAAGACAAGGGAGTTCAGATAAGAATGCTCAGAAGCCACACATTAGTTGTGCAATAGGCCATTAATGGCGCAAAGCTCATTCACATTCAAATGATCAGCATATCAAATCCTGAAATGTGATTGAAGAGGACAATTTTGAAAACCCGTTTACTTGTGTAAATGGCTATTTACCCAGGTAACATAGTAAAATAGTAAATGATGGCAGGTAAAGACCAAATGGCCTATCTAGTCTGCCCAGCAGCATTTTTATGGGTATTTACCCAAAGTAGACCAAATTCCCACACAGTAGCCAAGCTCAAATCCCACTGTATCCACTTTAAAGTTCAAGTGCTGCTCTGTGCAAGTTTCCCCATGCCATCCAGGAAACACAAAGCAACCATACCACGGCTGCTCTGGACGGAAACTGTGAATAGTTCTATAGTGAAGGCTAAAGAACTATTTATTTGATTTATATTCCAGCTTTCAGATACTTCAACGTGGAATATATTTGGGTACTATAAGTATTAGAAATCTACCCATCCTGAATATGGGTAAAACTAGGTATGTTATTCCATCATGTGCCTACTTTTACTCACCTTTTAATGGAGGTGTACTCAATACAGGGTTAGGCCTGGGAAAGCAACAATGCACATAGTTTTGCATTTTCAAAACTAGTGTATTGTTTTGTCTGGAAAAAGAGCCTACAGAAAAAAAGGTACAAGTCTAAAAGTACTTTTTCCTTGAGCATTTTTCAGAGACAGTAAGGTCATACTTTCCCTTTGACAACTGGTGCAAGATCCGCAGGCAAAAGTACACATGGATTTTGCATCTGCCCACACAGTTTTGAAAATTGTCCTTATGTGAGCAATTATGAGATCAAAACAATGATATGGGTCCACCAAAATACAGAAAGCAGCTTAGTGAGAGCCAACACACTGTGGATATGAAGCTGGTGAATGCCCGGCAAATGGCACAAAGGAAAACGGCACATTATATAGCAATTATGTTTAACTTTGAATCAAGCAGAAATAATGAGATTGTGTCTAGATGTGAGATCAACACAATAACTGGACAGAATTCAAAATGATTAGTAAGGATTGCACTCATGTTTTGTAACCTAACCAGAAATCACAGAGAAGTACAATAAATTGTTCAGTAGACAGTGAGATGTGTGAATGCTACAGGCTATAAAGACTGTCTCAGCATTATGTAAACTGGAACAGCAAAATTATGATCAAGCTATTCCCCACTGAAATTGTATGATGGCACAATCCTCATACAATTAGGACAAGGAGAGTAACAAGCAGAACATAAATGGAAAGTATACCAGCTATACAATCTAAACAGGAACCACTTTTGTCAGCCAACTCTAATGAACACACGGACCTCATAAAATTAATTCTCTTGCCAGAGATTCATAAAATAGCCTCATTCTTTCAGGAAACCAATGTGTAGGAACACATATCTCAAAGAGAACTATCCAAGACTGAAATTCTAATTGAGTACAGGAATGTTTTTAAGAACTGGGAAATCTCCCACGCACATTATACTTCAAAATAGACACAACTATTCAGCTATACAACTTCCTCTGCTTTGGATCCTGATAGCATTGAAAGAAAAAAATAATTCAGGCTGTACAACAAGGATGGAATCATTTACAAGGTGACAGGATCCATTCAGACAGTAATTTTCAAAGGGACTCGGTAGGTAAACAGCATCTTGCATGCAGAAATTGCTTTTTGTTAAATTGTCCACCTAATATAGGGAAAAACTTACAAGCATGACATGCATGCATATAAGTTTACCTGGACTGAGTGGAGGTGTTTCCAGAGCTGGAGAGAAGTTTGGACTTACACACACATACTTTTGGATTTTAAAAAGTATACATTTAAATTTCCACATAACATTGTGTAAATGTTTCAGCAGTTGTAACTTTTACAGGTAAATTTGGATGGATAATTTTCAAAATGGACATACAGTTTGTGCGTAAATGCACTTTGAAAATTAGTATTACTTATGCGTGTAGTTGATGAACGTTTTACGCACATTGTTACAAAATGAATCCCAAAATGAATAAGCAGCATGGAAGCTTTGGAAAAGATTCACATCTGCATAGGCTGATGTGGTTTAAATAAGGCAGTCCTCAGGACTCATTACAAGATACCTATAAGTAAAGAAATTCAATAGATGTGACCAGTGTAACATATGTTCAGCCATGAATGCCAAAGATGGATACTGACTAGCTCATCACAGAGGAAGGGTATTTAGGACATCAGCAGAATATCATCAGCAGTGGAGAATGCCGTTTTAGAATTAAACATGCCATGGAAGAGTATCAAAGTCACTAATACAAAGTACTATCAGGGCTCAAGGAATCAATGTTATAGCAGACAACACATCCTGACAATAATCCCAGAAAACTCATAGAATAAACTAGAGAAGAAAAAGCTAGAGAAATAAATCTCTAACTCAGCAAAATAAAGCAGAAACTATGACTTGAGCAATTGGCATTCTCAGGATACTTTATTAATTAGTCCCTAAATGAGTACTGAGGTAGTGAACAGGGGCATAAGGTGACTGACCAGGTTGATGGTTACCAGTATGGGCCTGGGCCTTGATCCTACCCCCACCCCAATCCCAACTGAGGTCCTGAATAGATAAAGGGAGCAGGAAGAATGTCCATTCAGCTCTTTCTCTGCTGACATCCCTTAAATATAGCGCTGGTTGACCATGAAACCGGCACCATAGTGCCATCAAAATGGCATCAGTCTCAGGGGCAGTTAATGCGATTTTGCTGAATTGCTTTTCAGGAAAATAGTGTGGGCCAGCCTTGAGACCAGCTCCATTTTGACCCTGGGGATACCCTGAGGGGGCCTTGGGTCAGGCCCAAGGCCAGTTCAAGGGTATTAGGCACCAGAGGTGAACCTTTTGGCCTTGTTCACCCTCCCTCATTCACACTCCTTACACACAGAGTATTATGCATTTACAACAACAATTTTTACATGAAAAAGATACTTCAAAGTATAGTCTTCTGAGGTAAAATTATCACTTACAACATATATTTAATATTTAGGTGCCTTGCTTTGGTGCCAACCAGAAGACCCTGCAAAAAGACAAATTCATTGGAACGGATTACCTGTGGAGCTACGCCAAGAACAATGCCTGATCACCTTTAAAAACAAATTGAAGACTTGGCAGTTTAAACAAGCCTTTCCCTAATCTACAAATCCATTAACTCTATGCATCCTCCATCACCCTTCATCTCCCTGGGCTCAACACGCCATTCCATCCCCTCCCCCACCCTTGTTTATTAGTCACCTACCCTTCCCTCTATACCCCCCAGCCCTCCTGTCACACCCCGCCTCCCCCTCCCTAACCCCTTAGACCCCACCTGCCTCTCGATTATAGTTAAATACTTGAGTTAAGTTATGTTTATTTATTAATTAACTAATTTATTAATTTCTATGCCTTTATTTAATTTCTATGCCGTTAATTTCTTTGATTCTTGAAACTGTTTACTAAGTTATCCTGTATTATTTATCTCCCTGTTTTTTGTAACTTTCCTATATCTCACTGTTTACCCTGTGTTCAATGTAAACTGGTGTGATATGACTATTTTGTCCTGAACATCGGTATAGCAAAATAAATAAATAAATAGATAAATAAATATGGTATAAGGCCTATTGCAACATGTGATAGATGTGGGTTTAGCCCTTGGAAAGCCATGAGAAAACTCAATTATAATTACAATACTGTGTATACCTCCTATGCACAAGCAGCACTAACTGCCAGCGCTCAATTTTGAAAAGGAAACACTACAAATATTACACCAGGCCCAAAATACCAGTACACCTCCCATTAAGAAAACATGTTTCTAGATACCTCTACACAAAAGCTACAAGCCAGACTCTATATACAGTGCAACAATGGAAAAACAGAAACATTATCATTCCTCATAAAATATCAAACAATTATGAAATATAAAAAAGTCATAATATTGGAACCAAAGCAACCAAAAGAGCAAATATTTTAAAACTGCTGCTAAATAGAATAACATCAGATAATTAAAACTGTTATTTACCAAACATCAATAAAATAATTCAAAACATCAGACCCATCAAATAAAACAATAATTAAAACAAGTAAATATAAAAAAATACCTCAGTTTGCATACCTGTAAACTTTTGTTTTCCAGATACTCTAAGATTATCTTGGATAAGCAGGAGAAGAAGGGGGGTATGGGCTTTTTTTTTCAAAAACTTTCTCTCATCCAACCTCACACAAAAGCTCACATGTTCTTTTTGTCAATCTCACCCAACCTCACACACAAGCTTACATGCTCTCTTGGTCAATCTCACACACACAAAAACACACACACAAACACGGTCTCTATTAGGGGTGTGCATACATGTGTTTTTCGTTGGGGTTTCGTTTTCGGGTCCGGGTTGGGAAATTTCGGTCCACTCCCCGGATTGGAAAACCTTTTTCATCCAATTTCGGGGAAAAAAATAAAACCCCACCCCAACCCTTCAAATTTAACTACAACCCCCCAACCCTCCTGACCCCCCCCCCCCCCCCCCAAGACTTGCTGAAAGTCCCTGGTTGTCCAGCGGGGGTCCCAGGAGCGATCTCCCGCTCTCAGGCTGTTGGCTGCCAGTAATCAAAATGGTGGCAGTGGCCCTTTGCCCTTACCATGTGACAGGGGCTACCGGTACCATTGGTCAGCCTCTGTCACATGGTAGGAGCAATGGATGGCCCGCACCATTTTTTAAGATGTATTACATATTCTCTCTCTTTCTTATTCTCTTTCCTCTCTCTAAAAGCACACAGCTCTTCTCCCTTCTGCTGCTGAGGTTCACTCTTTTGTCGCTCTTAAGGAATATTAGCCCAGCAGCTCCTGATCCTCATTATGCAAGCCCATATAGTAACATGCTTGTACTACATTCCTGGCAGTAGGGTGGCCATAGCATATTCTCTTTCATAGGCCCATACTACACTACTATTACTTCCAGGCTCATTCTAACTACTTCTTTTTCTGGGCCTGAGTGGGCAGAGAGGAGGATATGGTATGGCCAGTGCCACCTCCAGAATGGTGGCTTTTGGGCCCTAGTGGATGTTGGTGGTGCAGCACTATGCACTATGAATAGTACACTCTTGTTAGTGAACCATAAAGTGACTTTTTAAGGTGAAAACAAGTGTCATTGAGAGAAGCAGGATTTAAACCTGATCTCCTGGTTCTCAGTCCATTATGTTAACCCAGGTGTAGACAACTCAATCTTCAAATGTACCATAGGTCTGGTTTTCAGGATATTCATAATGAATAATCATGAGATATGTAGGTATGCACTATCTCCTTTGTATGCAAATATATTTCATGTATATTCAGTAAGGATACCTGAAAACCAAACCTGTTTATAGCACTTTAGGACTGAGTTACCTACCTCTGCTCTGACAACTAGGCACTTCTACTTTCACTTACTGAGGGGCTGATGCACTACAGTGTGCTGAGCCCAGCGCACTGTATAACCCACAGTTGAACACAGGTTATAGATGTGCTTACTAATCCTCTTATGCAATAAGGGGATTTACGCCTCTACAACGCACATCCAACGCGGAGTGAAACTAATAGCGCTCATCACATGCAAATGCATGTAAATGAGACTATTAGCTATTTACTCCCTATGCAAAAAGAAATGTGCATCTAGGATGCACATTTTGTCGATCAGAAATTAATGCCTGCCCAGAGCAGGTGTTAATTGCTGAGCACTACTAAAACTAGTACAGAAAAGCAGTTTTTTTCTGCTTTTCTACTTAATATCCTTGGGATATTAAGTAGGAGGAACAACTCTTTAAAAAAATAATTAAAAAAAAAAGTTTTAAAAAAGCAGTGGCAGGGGTTTGGAAAATGGACCCTGGTTAATTCAGCGTCCATTTTCTGAACCTGACTACTGGCACCAGAAGGAGTATATAAATCAATATTAAAGTTTCGGGCACTTAATATTAATTTATTCACTCCTTCATTTATTGCCCATTGGTCCTCTTCACTGACACTTGTCAGTGAAAGGCCCAGTCCCCTTTCAGGTCAGCCTTCTGAAAGGAGATTGGTCCTTCACTGACATGTGACAGTAAAGGGACCAATCTGCAATAAGTGAAGGAGTGAATAAATTAATATTAAGTGCCCAACACTTTAATATTGATTTTATACACTCCTTCTGGAGCCGGTAGTCAGATTGGGAGAATGGACGCTGAATTTATCCGTAACCATTTTCCTAACCCCTGCATGCGAGCTGTTTAGGAAAACGGGATGCTGATAAATTCAGCATCCATTTTCTTAACTGGCGGGCAGCCCCCGACAGTAGACCTCTCTCCGGCTTGAGCTGTCAAGGAGGCACTAGGGGCGCACAATCGCCCCTAGCACCTCCTCGACAGGGCGAGCCCTAATTTATATATTGCATCGCGCCCCCAGGGGAGGTGCTTGGGGGCACATTATGAAAGCGGGTGCTGAATACACAGCGCCCACTTTCAGCACAAGTTTTTTGCATCGGCCCCTGAGAGGGTGGAGGATGCTTGAACTAGCCTACCAATAGAGTTGATAGTGACCAAAACCATGACAGAATGCAGGTATTAGGGATGTGAATCGTTTTAGGACGATTAAAATTATCGTCCGATAATTTTAATATCGTCTTAAACCGTTATGGAACACAATACAATACAGATTCTAACGATTTATCGTTATAAATCGTTAGAATCGTGAGCCGGCACACTAAAACCCCCTAAAACCCACCCCGACCCTTTAAATTAAATCCCCCACCCTCCCGAACCCCCCCCCCAAATAACTTAAATAACCTGCGGGTCCAGCGGCGGTCCGGAACGGCAGCGGTCCGGAACAGGCTCCTGCTCTGAATCTTGTCGTCTTCAGCCGGCGCCATTTTCCGTACGGAAAATGGCGCCGGCAGGAGATCGACTGCAGGAGGTCGTTCAGCGAGGGTTCCGGCGCCTCGCTGAACGACCTCCTGCAGTCGATCTCCTGCCGGCGCCATTTTCCGTACGAAAACGATTCGCGGCGGGAAATCGCTCCCTGACCCCCGCTGGACCTCCAGGAACTTTTGGCCAGCTTGTGGGGGGCCTCCTGATCCCCACGAGACTTGCCAAAAGTCCAGCGGGGGTCCGGAAGGACCTCCTGCCGTCCAATCTTTTTCGTCTATGGCCGCCGCCATTTTCGGCGCCATTTTGGAAAATGGCGCCGGCTGAAGACGACAAGATTCAGAGCAGGAGCCCGTTCCGGACCGCTGCCGTTCCGGACCGCCGCTGGACCCGCAGGTTATTTAAGTTATTTGGTGGGGGATTTAATTTAAAGGGTCGGGGGTGGGTTTTAGGGGGTTTTAATGTGCCGGTTTTTCGATTTTTTCGATTTTTAACGATTTTTAACGATTTTTCACAATATTTTACCCCCCCAAACGGCAACAATACGATTCCCTCCCCCTCCCAGCCGAAATCGATCGTTAAGACGATCGAGGACACGATTCACATCCCTAGCAGGTATGCTTGGGAAAGATATACAGTAGTGGTAAGAACAGGAGAAAGGTAGAATGAAGAAATGATGTGCGCCTGAGTCTTGGTTTTGGCTTGGAGATGCAAATGTTTATATTCTTGGTACATTAAAAAGCCAAAAGTCAGATGAAAAAGTTGACATGTGCAACTGCACTTCATCTGTATTCAGTTCACATAGAAAGGTGAAAGGTCATTTCAACATGAAACATAGATAACCCCATGATACACTCTCAAATATAATTGAGGGAAGGAAGCAGGTCACCCAGCATGGAATGCAGGACAACTTCACTATAATTCCTATGTAATGGAAAAAAGGTCATGAAATAGCCTCTTGAATAATTGACAGGTGGCACAGAGAATTATGGTAAGAACAAGGAAGGGAGAAAACCAAAGCTAGAGTGGTGATGGAATGGATAACTATGCGGACTCGTTGAATAAAAGGTATTTATGTGTACACAACCACTGTCACTTCATTGTTACTATGATACTTATATGAAATACAAATAACAATATATCATCACATTTCAAACCTGTAATTCTGATTCTTTAAATGAAAGGGCAGTATGTAAAACTGCAACTTTAAAAAAACATCCTGAAATGAAGATAATTTGTATTTTCTTGCTTTTGCTGATGGCTTTTGTCATAGCAACAGTAAAAGAGGATGAATAAAGTCGATTAACTTCACTTTGATTTATTGACAAACTTGTTTACTGTCTCCTATCACTGTATGAATATAATAGATGTAGCTTAATCAAATGAAATGATGTCATAAACCATTTTAACTAAAACACATTTTTAGAAGTACTAGGCAGCTGAATATTAAAAAGATGAATAATAAGCTATATGGAAGACAAGTGGAAATATTTAAACTGTTTTTTAAATTAGTTTTGCAATGGGTGAAAGCTAGTGAATGCAATATGACACAATATTCTTAGAATAGCTTCAAAGGCAGTGGTGCCCATACCTGTCCTATAGATCTGATAGCCGTTTGGGGTTTTCAGGATGTCCACAGTAAATATGCATGAGATAAATTTGAATATACTGGATCGCCTGGATCTTTTGGAAGTCAATTTTCTAAAGAATTTAGACTGTGTGCATTTTATGCAATCCTGGTTTTATGCACATTGATGCCTTTTTGAAAAACAGCTGGTGGTCTACACCCACAAAAGAATGCATGAAATATGGGGTTGGGGTTGGGGTGCAGAATGGTTTTATGGCCATTCTTAACAGTTTATAAAACCATGCATATAGTTACATGTGCTTGGGAGCAGATGTAACATTGTGGATGTATATCCTCATGAATAGCGAGGCAAACTGCAAATTTACTGCATGTGCATAAGTCTGCTTATAAAATTTGAGTTAAAGTCTGTGGTAAAGTGTACCCATAGACTTTAGCTCTATACAGGTTGTTAAAAAAATTGTTCTCCCTAGGTTTTTCCTTGTTGATAGCTGAGATTCACTGCATCATCTTGAAACTCAATTTCATTCCTCTCTTCTTTGTTGTACCTTATGAGCACATCCTCTGCTGTCTTCACTGCATGAGAGCAATGGATGAGTAGCTTGATGTTTTTCCCTCCTCCTAATGTATCACCTGGATTGGCTTTCATTCCTCCAAACAATCTCTCTATGTTGGCACTGAGTCTTTCAGTAAGAATAACAGGGGTGAAACTGAAGAGTTCCAAAAAGGCAATCTCTATCCACTAAAAACAAAAATCCTTAATCACAAAAAATATTTGAAGACCTTGTCCTGTGAGGAATCATAAATCTACAGGACCAAAGGCTTTTGTTTAAGACTTGAGCAACTTTACTCCTTGCACTTGGAAAGAAAGGGTAAACAAAAACTTCTTTCCAAAACAAAATTACAAAAGAGAGGAAAAAGCTCACTGACAACTAGGGATGTGCATTCAGAAGAAACAAAATAGAAAATGACAACTCAATTTTCTATATTGTTTCATTTTGTTCTCAAAACAAAACTATTAAATATCTGACAAAATCTTGTTGGTTTTCGTGTTTTGTTTTCAAAATAGAAACAAAAAAAAAAAAAAAGAAAGTGAACCGTCAGGCCTGTATCTAGTCCTGAGGCCAGGGCCTTACCTAGAGAATAGGGTGAGGCCTAAAACATAGACCTCAACCTATGCCTGAGCACAATGCTGAGGCTTGTGCCTGAGTCTAGGCCCAAAGTTAGGGTCTCACCTAGGAGTAGACCGTGGCCCAATGCAGGAGCTGCAGTCTAGGCCCAAGTTTCAGCCTAGGCCCAAGTTGCAGTCTAGGCCCTAGGCTGGGGCCCTGGTCGAGACTCCAAAAATGATCCCCACTTACCTGCTCCATCGGGGATCCAATGTCATGCCAGATGTTCAGGCCTGACATTGGGGCCCAGTCCATAGGCAACTTTACAATGTCAGGACCTCACCCCAGCCCCAGGCCCAACACCAAGGCCCATCCCAGATGCTAGATCCTGACCACTGAGCCTCAGCCTAAACCAAGGTCCAGGACCAGGCCCAATGCTGAAACCTAGTCCTAAGACTAGGTAACAATGCTGGGTCCCTAACCCAGACTCAGGCCTAATGCAGGGGCTTGGCCAGAAGGATGGGTCCCAATCCCTGAGCCTCGGCCTAGAACAAAGACCAGTAGGGATGTGAATCGTTTTCCATATCGTCTTAACGATAGAAATCGTGTGGCAGGAGAAGAAAATCGTGTTTGGCACGATTATTTCGTTGAAAAATCGTTAAAAATCGTTTTTTCCGATTAGTGCACACTAACTCGAGTTAGTGCGCACTAACTCCCCGTTAGTGCGCACTAACACGATTTAACGATTTTTAACGATAAATCGTTAGAATTTCTATTGTATCGTGTTCTATAACGATTTAAGACGATATTAACATTATCGGACGATAATTTTAATCGTTGAAAAACGATTCACATCCCTAAAGACCAGGCACAAGATCAACAATGGGGCTAGGTCTCGAGGATGGGTCTGAATGCCAGGGCCTCAGCAGCCCAGACCAAGGCCCAATACAGGGACCCAGCACAGAGGATGGATCCCGATTCCTGAGATTGTGTTGGAGTTAATAAACTCTGGTGCCTCCCTTTTCAGTGGAGGGCGCTATTTTGGTGTTCGTAAGTTTAAATGAACTCTTGTACTCCAAAATGGCACCCTCCACTGAAGAGGTATGTGCCAGAGTTAATTAACTGGAGCATTTTAGTATTCCTCGTCATTTTAAAGAAGAAGAGAGAAGAGGATGACACACAAAGACCTGGGCTATGACTTCCAGGCCTGGGCCTGGGCCTGGGCCTCTGGAGTAGGTCTTTGCATCAGGCCTGGACCAGGCTGAAGCCCAGGCATTGTAAACCAGACTCTAGACAGGCCCCAGCATTGAGCAGGGTCCAGACCTAGCCTAGGCTGAGGCCCAGGCATCAGGACCCACCCTCTGGGATGGGCACCAATCTAGGGCTTGGGTCCTAGCTGAAGCCCCAGTGTCAGGATCCAGCCTGCAGACTGGGCCCTAGCATTGAGCCAGGGCTCAGACCTTGGACCATGCTGAGGCCTAGGCATCAAGACCTGGCCTCGAACCCTGGACTGTGTGTAGGACCCATGCCAAGGTACCAGCGACCTACCACGTCCAACAGCTATGCAAGGCCAAAGCTTCAGCCTAGGTTTCATTGGTGGATCCCCCTGGGCTGGGTTAGTGGGGGCTAGGGAGGCTCCTGGTTCCGGCATTTTTTCAGGTGTAAGGGATGGGTGGTAGGGACAGGCAGCATCGGGAGGCCCCATTTCTTTTTTTAATTGTATTTTGGGGTGTTTTTTATTTAATGTTTATTTTGTTTTGTAAACTACAGAAAACAAAATAAACATTAAACAAAATGAAATTTTTGGAAAAAACACCTCAATAATGAAATTAAAAAACAAAACAAATGTTTTACCCTTGCACACTCCTACTAGCTACTGGGTATGACCTAGCAGCCAGTTTCTCACCCAACAGCTAGGGTCCTCACCAACATTTTGGGTCTGGATATTTCATGCAGGAAAACAGGAGGCAGAAAACTCCTGATCTCTCAAACATCAATTCAAGAGTCCACCAAAAACACCAATGGTTCATTTGCTGAAATAAACATAGGATTGGACCACTGCAGAATCATCCCATGGGGGGAGGGGGGGGGGAGGTTGGGCTGTGGAGAAAATGTAGTTTCCTCTGGCATATACTGCATAGCATCACCCTTTTCACCATCATTATTTATTTATTACATGCTTTTCCAGTAGGTGAGATCAAAGCATGGCAGGAAAGTATCTGCACCAATAGCAATAACAATATAATATAAAACAGTGAAAAATGCATAGAATACAGTGCTAAATCACCAAGAATGAGTACAGAAAGAGGAACAAGTCATTTGAAAAACATCATCTGCAGAATACCAACTGAAAAGCACCATGCTTAGGATTCCAGTGTGTCCATATATTTAACATAGACCCATACAGTACAATGATAATTAGATCCTAAACGGAAAATGTTGTATAACCTGCATTTTTTAATGTATGCGAGTTCTTTTAACCTGCAAGCATTGCAGCTAACTGTAATGTGAGACCACCTATGTTCTTTCCCTTAGAAAACTGGCAGCTGCAAAGTATACTAAGTGCCTGCTTATTTTTCACCTGCTGACCAAGTGAGACAAAATAGCACATGTACATTTGAAAATTGAATGTATATGTGCTGTTTTACTCCCCTAGCCTGAACACACCCATGGGAATCACTTCTTTTTAATTCAGCTAAATGTATGCACACTGTGGAAGCCCATACATACTTTTTAGCTGGTCAGAAGTGGGTAATTTCAGACAGACCAATTTAGCTTGATAAATCAGTCTTCCACATTTTCACTTACCATGAAGTCAGTGACACTATCTCCTTTTGTAATTGTCAGACCCGATGTAGCTTCCCCTTGAGTGGCCACTTCCACTAGCTACCACTTTGGAGCATCCAGGACTTTTCCACTTCTATTGATGTTGCAGCAGGAAGACTTCAGTTTATGGATATAAAATATAAGTTGCATGCAAGCACAACCTCTCCTTTGCATGCTATTGTGGTCATCTCTCTTATGAAATCTACATCCATCGCCTTTCCCTTTGATGAAAATCGATTTAATATACGTAGAAATTCTTTTAGTGTTTTCTAAGAAAACACACAATAATTCAGCTACTTTCTACTCTCCCTTTAAGAAAAGGTTACTATCGTGTTTTTAATATAAAGCACAATTCCATCCTCACTCTACTCTGTCTCTTCTAAAGGTAATATAGAATGATTGCATTCCAGTCCTGCTTTCAATATACGATTTCTCAGTGATTTTAGCAACATCTAGTCTACATCTGCTAACAAACTTTCAAGCATGTGTATGACTCTCCATGACAATGCTCTGCTTTCTATTTCCTTCTGGTCATACTTATTGTTCTATTAACTGATGTTTAAACTCTTTCCTATACTTTTGCTTATTTGCTTCTGTATTTTATTGACTAATTTATTTTGGGTTTTTATCTTCTCAGGGCCACCTTGTTTACCTCAAATGTTTTTTCATATGTGGGAAAGTAGGTTATGCCTCCCTTATTGCTTAGTTTACATGATGGTATAAGTGCAACTAGAAATGAAAGCTAAGGACTTTTGAATGAATGTAACCATTACTTTTTTAATGAATCATATCCTTCTAGATACAGTATCTCTCTAGTTGCCAATTTACCATCTTTCCTGCACCAATCTTTCAAACATTTAGTACTGTGTTTTTTTTATTTTATTTATTTATTTATTTTTTTGTAATACCGACATTTTGCAATTCAAAATTTGCAATTTTGTAATACCGACATTTTGCAATTCAAAATTTGCAATTTTGTAATGCCGACATTTTGCAATTCAAAATTTAAAAGGAAATTATAAATACATAATATCAAAGTATTATAAAATTAGCTAAAATTAACTAATTAAATATAATATTAAAACTTAAATTTAAATTATTAAGACAGGAAAACTAAAAAGAAATTAGAATAAGTTATTGGAAGGCTTGATAAAACAGCCATGTTTGTAAAGACACTTTCTTTTACTCCACTGTTTTTAAGCAGGTAGTCCTTCTGAGGTCACAGATTAAGCTACATATTCTTGCTCCTCAACCCCTTTAACTGCTTTTTAATCTTCACTAGTTCTTCATTTGCCAGGTCATTATTTCTGTCTAGTTCCATAATGATAGACAGCTCACCTCTCTTTTGCATTTCTCTAGCTATCCATGGAAATTTCTGCTCATCGCTGTAACCTGAAGCACCAGGAAAAACAAATAATTTCCCTCTACCTAAGGTTATTTCTTAACTCTAGTATACTCACTGTGGACTCCCTTATCAGAATTTCTTTATTTTTTTCTTTGAGTGCCTTTATCATCTTTTGTAAGGCTTACAAAAGACTGATGCAGAAAACTCAATCCCTATTCTGGAAGAGCCCAGAAGTTTCTCCTTTACCACAACTATGTATTTTTTTCAAGGAGCAAGACATGGAATGCATCCACAATCAACAGTTCAAGTTGATTGTGGAAGGAAGTTCCAAGTTGATTGTGCCACTGTGTGGCAGTGGTATTGAATGGATTTTACAAGGTTTGTCCAAATATTGCAAACCCTCATATATTGCTCTGCACTATTCCTTTCATCATTCACATATATAAAATATTGGGGGTGCTCATGGGAAAACTTTTGTTTCTTTTTATTTCTTTGATGTTTTTTTTTTTTTCCTACTTTTGTTTCATGCTTTTTCTGCATTAAGGGGTACATTTTAAAACAAGCATGCATGCGTCTATGTGCGCGGTTTCCAGCATGCACACATGAACACGGTGATTTTATAACTTGTGCATATCAGTGCGTGCATGTTATACAATATGATTCCTGCACACGCCTGATTTTTAGATTTGCACATGCATGTGCGGGCGGGTGGGACTGGGAGTGACATTTCTAATCCCCCTTCCTACTCTGCCTCCCTTTACCCCTCTCCTCCCTAACCCCTAAAACCCATTTTCCTACCTTTTATGTGTTCAAGATGTTCCTGATGTTTGTCCATCAGATGTCTTCATGTCTAGATGTTTCCTTTTCTCCGATGATCTTCCTTCATGGCAGCTGTTGCACCTGTCGGTTGCAGATGGCTGCACCCTCTATTGCTCACCTTTTTTCTACCTTACTCAGTTCATTTTGGGAAGATGGCTGCCTCCACTTCTCCTCACTGTACCGTCCAGCATCCCCGGTCTGGCATGGGCGATTGCCTTTGCCATCTTTCTCCAGGAGTCACCTAGGGCACGCATGCACACGCAGCCCCATCCTTTACGTGTGTCATGGCAGGAACCTCGGGGGCATCCCCACCGCATGACATCACTAGCTCTGGTATTTAATCTCTGCTCACGATTCCTTCTATGAGTTAGCAAGGAATCCTCCATGCTGATCTCTCCATGTTACCAGACACTCCCACTCTGTGTAGTCTCGCTCCAGGACGACTTAGGTACCTGCTTCATGGGGGCCTTACCTCGCTCCTCCTTACCCTATGGCGGTTACCTCCTACCAACTACAATGCCTAAAGTACCTGCTCCTTGGGGGCCTTGTTCGTCTGGGACCTCCGCTCCTCGGGGGTTCCTTTCTACTACAACTACCAGCATCAGAGTGAGTATTGCTGCTACTGTTCTGTGTCTGCATTGTCTCATCTCTCTCTCCATAGATCTTCGGCCTACCCCGCACCGTGGACCACTACCGGATCTATTGGCTTCTTCATCTAAGCTTGGGTTCTCGGCCTATCTCACTTCGTGGACCACTACCGTACCCATCTCCCTCTTGGGACCTGGTGAGACTCTGGAACTGCCTTTTCCACCCTGCAACCTATTGACGGAACATTACTATCTGGTTCCTCCTCTCCTGGCTGGAGTCATCACCCGTTCCTTGTGTAACCATCTATGTTGCAGTACAATAAAGCTAATTCTCTGTGTCCATCTCTGCCTTGAGCTAGCCTATCGCTGCAAGTCCCCACAGGGCAAGGCCCTGTGGGAGGTGCCATCTCTTACAGTGACCACGGGCCCACACTTCAATGTCTAAAACACAACAGCAGCACAAGTCTCCAAGAGGTTCCAGCTTTTATTTTCCTTATCCTGACTTTGTCGCCGAGGTATTCCCTCGAATCCTGAACCTTGCCTGGATCCTCGGTGTCTTGTACTAGCCTCCAATTCATGAATGAACTCTGCTACCTGTTCCGTTTCAGCGTGCTAAGTGCCTGGCCTTGATTGGCTGTGCAGGGCACGCTTTGGTACAGGCCTCGCTGAAGTCTTCGCATCAGTGCCTCTTCTTCCTGTGTGGAGGACCACCAGAGTGGTCCATGATCTGCCTTCACTGGCTGCATAGGGCGTGTAATGTGGCAGTACCGACTCAGCATTCTGCAAGCAATCTGAGTGGGGAACCACTAGTGTGGTCCGCGACCAGTCCTGACCGGCTGTGTAGGGTGCGCCCATCTGTGTGGTCCACGACCAGTTCGGCTTGACTGTGTAGGGTGTGTGATGTGGCAGTACTGACTCAGTACTCTTCAACTAACTCATGACTCTTCCTGAGTTTCTTTCTTTACATGTCCAGAGTCTAGCCTTACTCCACGTATCAGGAATCTTGTCTCACTCTATGTATCCAGAGTCTCATCTCATCCCTTCAAGTCTTTGTCTCGACTCTTCATGTAACCAGTCTCTGTGAAGCCCTCACGTATCCTGAGTCTTCGTCTTCATTCGATGTCCTCGTCCTTTAACCACTGTCCGACCTCTCGCAGTTGCTGCTCCCATGTGGCAGGTCTGAAAGGGTTAATGAGTGGTTAGAGGACTACTCCAGAGACCAACATGGCGTTGTTGAGTCTCTTTTGCTGTGTACAGGTTCGGCAGAGGTTAGGGCACTGCGTCCAGTATTTAAAGCAACACCAGCCCATGCTTGGGCACTCTTCACCTGCCTCAGCATTTGCGGAGCTCCTCTGCAGCTGCGTCGTGGCCCAGGGGCACACAATTCCTCAGAGAGGCTACCGCCTCCAGCAATTCCACAACACTTATTGCAAAACTTACTTCAGCCATGGGACTGAAGTAAGTTGCGCCGGCCGACTGCTGGTGCATGATCCCCAGCACAGCTGCAAATGGCCGCTCTGCCAGCAGCCTCTTCCCTGCCCCGCCCCCGGACTGCCCCTTCCCTACCCCTTTTTGCAAGCCCCAGGACTTACACATGTTCCGGGGCTTTACGCTCATCGTCAGGACTTTTGAAAATAGGCCCAGCACGCGTAAGACTGGTTACGCACAGAAATCCACCGGATTTACGCACGTAACCTTTTGAAAATCTGGCTCATTAAGTTTAAGTTAGTGGTAGAAAATCTAAGAGGCAATATCAGGCAAGCAGACTGAGATTTGGAATTGGATTCTTGGTGAAATTTTGGGTATAGAGAGGTAGATCAGGGAATGAACTGCATAAAAATGATACTGAAAGACATGAGAGGAGATCAGAGTAGCAAATAAAGAAATGTAGATTAGGGATTTGCAGCTCCAAAATTTATGATTTATTTATTTATACAAATTTATATGTCGCTTCATTTAAAATTCTGAGTGGCTTACAATTAATAACATGAATAATAATGTAACAGAACTGCATACAATTTCTACATAATAAAACTTTTATACAATACAATAAAAATAATAAATGATAAAGCTAAAATAACATTAAGACAAATTAAATAAATTAAGATAAGGATAAAAACATAAAATAGCCTATATTTGCTCATGCAGCTGATAAGTATTCCTGACAATCATATATGAAAAAATACAATCTGAAATAAGTGTGTTTTGAGCTGTTTTTTAAAAGATTTAAGACTTGCCTGCTTTCACAAATATAGAGGCAATCATCTCTGCACCAGTGATGGATCAAAGTTTATTGGTGGTAGGAGACTCTACTGAAGGAAAGGATAGTGAACTATCTACAATCAGCGGATTGCTTGATCAGAGGCAGCATGGATTCACCAGGGGAAGGTCCTGCCAGAAAAATCTAATTGATTTCTTTGATTGGGTGACTAGAGAACTGGATTGGGAAAGAGCACTCAATGTAATTTACTTGGATTTTAGTAAAGCTTTTGATACAGACCCACATAGAAGACTCATCAACAAAATGAGAAGCTTAAGAATGAGCTCCAAGGTGATGGCATGGATTACAAACTGGTTGATGGATAGAAGACAACGGTGAGGGTAAATGGAGCCTACTCTAAAGAGAGAATGGTGTTAAGTAGAGTGTCACAGGGATTGGTGTTGGGACCAGTTCTGTTTAACATCCTTGTGAGCAACATTGTGGAAAAGATAAAAGGTAAGGTTTGTCGATTTGTGGATGATACTAAGATCTGCAACAGAGTGGACACGCTGGAAGTACTAGAGAGAATGAGATGGGATTTAAGGAAGCTGGAAGAGTGGTTGAAGATATGGCAGCTGGGATTCAATGCTAAGAAGTACAGAATCATGCATCTGGCATGTGGTAATCTAAAAGAACTGTATGTGTTGGGGGGGGGGGGTGAAAGGCTGATGTGCACAGAGCAGGAGAGAGACTTTGAGGTGATAATGTCTAACGACTTGAAGTTGATGAGGCAATGTGACATGGCAATAGCTAAAGCCAGAAGAATGCTAGGCTACATAGTGAGAAGAATATCTAGTAAGAAATGAGAAGTGATAATTCCCTTGTACAGGTCCTTGGTGAGGCCTCACCTGGAGTATTGCATTCAGTTCTGGAGACCATATCTCAAATGGGACAGAGACAGGATGGAGGTGGTCCAGAGAAGGGTGACCAAAATGGTGGGTGGTCTCCATCGAATGACTTATAAGGAGAGGTTGAAGAACCTGACTATGTATAGCCTGGAGGAGAGGAGGAGCAGGGGTGATATGATACAGACCTTCAGATACCTGAAAGGTTTTAATGATCCAAGGTCAACAATAAACCTTTTCCATTGGAAACAATTTAGTAGAACTAGGGGTCACGATTTGAAACTCCAGGGAGGAAGACTTAGAACCAATTTCAGGAAATATTTCTTCATGGAGAGGGTGGTGGATGCCTGGAATGCCCTTCAGGAGCAAGTGGTGAAGATTAAAACTGTGAAGGACTTCAAAGGGGCAAGGGATAAACACTGTGGATCCCTAAATGCTAGAGGATGGGAATGAATGAATGAATGAATGAATGAATGAATGAATGAATGAATGAATGAAAAGGCTTGGGGGTATCCTGCATGGAGCAGCAGTTATTACCCTTAATAATAACATGGAGTAGCCTGCAGTTTCTACTCTTAATAGAAACATGTAGTAACCTGCACAGAGTGGCTTTTACTACCTTGGGAAGCTTGCTGGGCAGACTGAATAGACAATTTTGGTCTTTTCCTGTCATCATTACTATGTCACTATATATATGTATATCTTTTGAATCTACTAAACAAATAATTTTGAGATTCAGGAAATCTAAGAAGCACTGCCCCTATGACCTTAGATGTTTAATTGGATGATGGATCTTTAGAAGAATATTAATAAAAACAGGAGCATCATGACTTAGAGTATTGTGTATTAAGCAAAAACTTTATATTGAATTATATATTCAATCGGAAGTCAATGTAGGGATTTTATTACTGGATAGATGTGTTCAAATTTTGAAGAGCCCTTTAGCGGCCTAATTTTAAATTGACCACACGAGCAAATGTACTCTCACCCTAGCTTGATAGCAGCTTAGTAAGTGAATCAAACTAGGTAAAGAATACAATGTACAAATCTCATCTTTGTGTATCTTTCCTCACTCCAAATCACATCAAATCCTCACTGATATGTGCTGTGATGTTCATACCTCTGATTGTGCTTGTAAAACTGCTCCCCAAACCCTAGACCACCACCAAAACCTTACCTCAAGCTACTATTTGACCATCCTACATTAGTATAAATAGTTTACTTATATGAGAGAACATAAGAACATAAGAAAATGCCATACTGGGTCAGACCAAGGGTCCATCAAGCCCAGCATCCTGTTTCCAACAGTGGCCAATCCAGGCCATAAGAACCTGGCAAGTACCCAAAAACTAAGTCTATTCCATGTAACCATTGCTAATGGCAGTGGCTATTCTCTAAGTCAACTTAATAGCAGGTAATGGACTTCTCCTCCAAGAACTTATCCAATCCTTTTTTAAACACAGCTATACTAACTGCACGAACCACATTCTCTGGCAACAAATTCCAGAGTTTAATTGTGCGTTGAGTAAAAAAGAACTTTCTCCGATTAGTTTTAAATGTGCCCCATGCTAACTTCATGGAGTGTCCCCTAGTCTTTCTACTATCCGAAAGAGTAAATAACCGATTCACATCTACCCGTTCTAGACCTCTCATGATTTTAAACACCTCTATCATATCCCCCCCTCAGTCGTCTCTTCTCCAAGCTGAAAAGTCCAAACCTCTTTAGTCTTTCCTCATAGGGGAGTTGTACCATTCCCCTTATCATTTTGGTAGCCCTTCTCTGTACCTTCTCCATCACAATTATATCTTTTTTGAGATGCGGCGACCAGAATTGTACACAGTATTCAAGGTGCGGTCTCACCATGGAGCGATACAGAGGCATTATGACATTTTCCGTTTTATTCATCATTCCTTTTCTAATAATTCCCAACATTCTGTTTGCTTTTTTGACTGCCGCAGCACACTGAACCGACGATTTCAATGTGTTATCCACTATGACACCTAGATCTCTTTCTTGGGTTGTAGCACCTAATATGGAACCCAACATCATGTAATTATAGCATGGGTTATTTTTCCCTATATGCATCACCTTGCACTTATCCACATTAAATTTCATCTGCCATTTGGATGCCCAATTTTCCAGTCTCACAAGGTCTTCCTGCAATTTATCACAATCTGCTTGTGATTTAACTACTCTGAACAATTTTGTGTCATCTGCAAATTTGATTATCTCACTCGTCGTATTTCTTTCCAGATCATTTATAAATATATTGAACAGTAAGGGTCCCAATACAGATCCCTGAGGCACTCCACTGTCCACTCCCTTCCACTGAGAAAATTGCCCATTTAATCCTACTCTCTGTTTCCTGTCTTTTAGCCAGTTTGCAATCCACGAAAGGCCTTATAAAGAGTCTCTCTCTCTCCCCTACCCAAAATGTATGTCTGGGCACCTTGAGAAGGCAAAATATTGTGGGTGTGGATACTCCAAAATTATCCTAACCACACCCCTTTTTTAATCACTGGTGTCATTCATGTGAAATTTATAGCAAAATGATGAATCTAGGGCCTAAGTGACTTGATATGTGGCACAAATGAAAGGTTTGAATCAAATAGTATTCCAAGGTTTCTAACTTCATGAACAATGGGAATCTCTATAACTTGAAAGCTAAATTTACTGGGAAAATTTAAATTTGATTGCCTACTCAGCGGTATAATCTCTGTTTTTCCCACATTAAGTGATAGACAGTTATAGGCTAACCACTTTGAAATAGTAGTGAGATAGATGTTAAGTAAGTCTAAGGTAATTTTGACATCATTTTGACAAGGGATCAGAAACTGAATGCCATCAGCATAAAAATAATAGTAAAGGCTGAGGCCAGAAAGCAACTTACATAAGGTCTAAGATATATGTTAAAAAGGGTTGCAGAAAGAGAGGGTTGCAGTGTCGAGAGGTATCCAGGCTAGGGTAGTGTCACTAATTTTTACTTGGAATACTCTATCACAAATATAGGAAGCAAATCACTATAAGACTCTCTCTCTAAGTTCGTTGCATTAATCTAGTACAGAGGATTTTATGATTTAGAGTGTCAAAGGCAGAAGACAGGTCTAAAACGACCAGAAGAAAACTTGCCCCACTATCAATACTCCTGATCACATAATTTAAGTTAGATCTTAATAAGATTCCAGTACTAAAGTTTGGCCTAAAATCACATTGATAATTATGAAGAATTGCATTGTCATCCAGATAGAGTTGTAATTATTGAGGGCTGTGGGTTCAATAGTCTTAGTAAGAAATGAGCTGGAACATAGAAACGCTGGAACTCGGAATAGGCAAACTAGTACACTGAGGTGTTGACCCAATTGCCAAGGCGAGGTCCTGGGGACAGGGCCTCGCTATTTATAGGAAGTTCAAGTGACATTACTGGGTGGCAGCTGAGCCGGGTTTCCCATGCTGGTTCCTTTAAAAGGAGTGACGTCGGCCGCGCGCACGCCTAGGGGTGGGGCCAAGGAGGCCAAAGACGCTGTGAGACCTGCAGCTTGGAGGAAGCCAGAGAGGACCACGGTGAGCATTGGGAACACCGGGAGCTGGCAGCCGCTGCGAGACTGGAGCTAGTGGAGGGCAGCGCAAGGTGAGCAGGCCCAGTCGCGGCACCCATACGGCCGGGATGTGCAACAGTACCCAACTTCTAGGCCTCCCCCTTACCAGGCTTAGGTTTTTCTGGGTGTCGCTGATGGAAATCTTGAAGGAGATTCTTATCGAGGATGTGGTGAGAGGGCTCCCATGAATTCTCTTCTGGGCCGAAGCCCTCCCACAACAGGAGGAATTCCCAGTGGTCCCGATGGCATCGGACGTCTAAGACCTCCCTGACTTGTAAAGTGTTTTCAGGTTCTGTTGAATGTTGCACTGGTGGAAGAGGCCTTTGGGAAGGCCAGGACAGGACCAAAGGTTCAGGAGTGACACATGGAACGTATTGTGAATCCCCATGGAGGCTGGGAGTTTCAACTGGTAAGTCACTGCTCCAATGCATCGAAGGACGGGGAATGGACTGATGAACTTCGGGGCTAGTTGTTGGGAAAGCAACCATAGTCTAATGTGCTTAGTACTAAGCCACACCTTTTGCCAAGGTGGTCCGACGATGGGCGTCTGTGATGTGCTTGGCCCGGTCAGCTTCTTGGCAGAGCTGTTCCTTCACTTTGTTCCAGAGCTGATGTATGGTTTGTTCTGTAGATTGAGCTGCAGGCGAGGGTACGCTGAGTGGAATCGGTAGAGGTATACAAGGTTGATGACCGAAGACTACAGCGAAGGGGGACACTTCTGTGGCAGAGGCAATATGGGTGTTATGGGATAGTTCTGCCCATGGCAGGAGGTCAGCCCAGTCAACTTTCGATTGTAGAAAGTTTTTCAAAGACTGATTAGTCCTCTCGGCCTGGCCATTTGCTTGCGGATGATAGGCTGATGTTAAGTTTAATGAGATATTGAAATTTTTACAGAGAGACCTCCAATATTTAGCAGCGAATTGAGGGCCACGATCAGAGACAATTTCTTGTGGTAGTCCATGTACCCAAAATATGTGGGTTAGGAAGAGTCGAGCTAACTCTGGAGCTGATGGGAGTCCAGGTAAGGGGACGAAGTGGGCCAATTTTGAGAAATATTCTATTATGACCCAGATCACAGTATTTCTTTTTGAAGGAGGCAGATCTACAATGAAGTATATTGACAGACTAGACCAGTACTTGGTGGGAACAGAAAGTGGTTGAAGAAGCCCCCATTGGCGGCCAGTCGGGGTTTTTTGCTGTGAGCAAACCAGACAGGAGTCCACGTATTCTTGGGAGTCCTTTGTCATACCCGGCCTCAATAGTGCCTCTGGAGCATTTTAAGAGTTCAGGCTTGGCCATCGAAGCACACGTTCGCGGAGATGGCAAGAAACCACCATCTTCCCGGCTGGTACCGTGGTAGTGGCGGCAATGGATATGCAGGCTGGGTCCATAATATGCTTGGGAGTCTTGGGTGTGTCTTCTGGCTCAACGGAGCGAGAGAGCGCGTCTGCATGGAGACTTTTAGCCGCTGGGCGATAGCGGAGCTTGAAGTTGAAGCGTGCAAAGAATAGGGCCCAGCTGGCTTGTCATGGGTTAAGGAGCTAGGCCTCCTTTAAATGTTCCAGATTTTTATGGTCGGTGAATATTATGAATATGTGTTGTGCCCCTTCAAGCCAGAGATGCCATTCTTGGGTGGCAAGTTTCACTGCTAGGAGTTCACTGTCTCCTATGGTATAGTTTTGTTCTGTGGAGGAGAATTTATGTGAGTAAAAGGAACATGGAACTAGGGTTCCCTTGGTGGAGTATTGGCTCAAGACTGTGCCTGCCCTAATAGCAGATGTGTCGACTTCAACTATGAAGGAGTGGTTAGGATCCAGGTGACTTAAACACGGGCCAATACAGAAGGCCTCTTTGAAGGCATGGAACTCTGATTGAGCCTTGGGGCTCTACACTCGAGGATCACATCCTTTCCTGGTCATAGCAGTGAGTGGGGTGGCCAGCGTGGAGTAATTAGCGATGAAGTTTCGATAGTAATTTGTAAATCCAAGGAATCTTTGTAGGGCTCGTAGTCCCACTGGTTGAGGCCAATCTTGAATACCCTGGAGTTTGTTGGGATCCATTGTAAAACCTCGGTTGGAGATGATATAAGCCAGAAATGGGAGACTGGGTTGCTCAAAAATACAATTCTCCAATTTAGCATAGAGATGGTGGTCTCTGAGACTGTTTGAATGTGGGAACAATGAGACTTCAGGTCTTTGGAGAAGATAAATACATCATCTAGATACACCATGACAAAAGTGTTTAAAATGTCCCAGAAAATCTCGTTTATTAGCCACTGGAAGACTACAGGGCATTGCAAAGCCCGAAGGGCATTATTACATACTTGTAGTGTCCATTTCTTGTGCTGAAGGCAGTTTTCCAGATGCCTTCTGGTTGGATCCGAACTAGATTATATGGCCCACATAGATTTAGTTTGGTAAAGACTTGAGCACCTTGTAGGCAGTCGAACAGTTCACTGATAAGTGGCAGTGGATATCAGTCCTTACAGGTTACTGCATTCAAACCTTGCCCTGCCCCCCTTGGCTGATGCTGCTGACATCAGCAGCATTGGTAAAAGCACACCAAGAGGGAAATAAAAGCGGGGACCAGGACTGGAGGCGTCACGCACCAAAGGGGCTCGACATAGGGGCATGCCCCTTTGTACGCCCCTTCGTACACCCTGAGCTGTGAAATGACCACTCAACACAACCATCTGGAACAAAACAGAAAAATGTATAAAAAGGAAAAAACGCAAGACTCACACCCAATACAGGTTTGCCTGAACAGAGGTAAGTACAAGGACAATTGCCCTAGAAAACCCAAAGAACATTACCATGTAATAAAAACAACAAAGAGAAACTCAAACAATCTCATTCCAATAAACAGGACCATTAGCGTAAATAATGTAAATATTCACAAATTACTGATGATAACTTTCTTATTAGTGAATGCACAATCCATAACAAAGAAATTTCCAATAATCATGGATCTACTTTATGACACAAAACTTAGTTTCATTGCAATAATTGAATCTTGGTTAAAAAAAATCTGACACAGTCCGGAAAAATCAAATAGCACATAAGAACTACAATGTTTTTTCAATCCCAAGAGCAAATAAATGAGGGGGTGGCCTACTACTAATCATAGAAAAAAATTTTGCATGGAAGATAAAACCAACCACACCACCATAGAATCATGAAATCACAATATTTGAAATTAATTGTATGCAAATATGCCTTATATACTGTCCACCAAGCCTCTTGGAACTAAACATCTCTCCATTAATTTAATTCCTCACCCTACATCTTAATACTTCTAAACCCACTATTTAACTTGGTGATTTTAACCTTCACATGGACATATACCTACTATCAAATACCTGCAAATCCCTATCTGATATAACGAAAGCACTAGGATTCAAATTAATTATAGAAAATCCCACGCACAAAGCAGGGCACTCCTTAGACCTGATCTTTATCAACAATAATCTCCTCGAGCATCTAAACACAAACTACACTCAAATCCCATGGTCAGATCACTTTCTTATTCAACCTACCATCAAGTTTCTAAACCCACCAGAAAAACAAAAAAAGGAACCTACTGAAGTTATGTACTGTCCTCCCTATAACTTAGAAAGACTAAAAGAAAAACTAGAAGGAAATCTAACTGACTGTGACTTTAAAGATTGCCACTCCGCAACATCAGCATGGGTTATGATGACTAGAGATGTGAATCGTGTCCTCGATCGTCTTAACGATCGATTTCGGCTGGGAGGGGGAGGGAATCGTATTGTTGCCGTTTGGGTGTGTAAACTATCGTGAAAATCGTTAAAATCGTGAGCCGACACACTAAAACCCCCTAAAATCCACCCCCGACCCTTTAAATTAAATCCCCCACCCTCCCAAACCCCCCCCCCCAATGCTTTAAATAACCTGGTGATCCAGCGGTGGTCCAGAACGGCGGCGGTCCGGAACGGCCCCCTCAATTGAATCCTGTTGTCTTCAGCCGGTGCCATTTTGCAAAATGGCTGCCGCAAAATGGCGGCGGCCATAGACAAAAACGATTCGATGCAGGAGGTCGTTCCGGACCCCCGCTGGACTTTTGGCAAGTCTTGGGGGGGTCAGGAGGCCCCCCCAAGCTGGCCAAAAGTTCCTGGGAGTCCAGCGGGGTTCAGGAAGTGATTTCTTGCCGCGAATCGTTTTCCGTACGGAAAATGGCGCCGGCAGGAGATCGACTGCAGGAGGTCGTTCAGCGGCGGAACCCCCGCTGAACGACCTCCTGCAGTCGATCTCCTGCCGGCGCCATTTTCCGTACGGAAAACGATTCGCGGCAAGAAATCACTTCCTGAACCCCGCTGGACTCCCAGGAACTTTTGCCCAGCTTGGGGGGGCCTCCTGACCCCCACAAGACTTGCCAAAAGTCCAGCGGGGGTCCGGAAAGACCTCCTGCGTGGAATCGTTTTTGTCTATGGCCGCCGCCATTTTGCGGCGGCCATTTTGCAAAATGGCGCCGGCTGAAGACAACAGGATTCAATTGAGGGGGCCGTTCCGGACCGCCGCCGTTCTGGACCACCGCTGGATCCCCAGGTTATTTAAAGCATTTGGGGGGGTTCGGGAGGGTGGGGGATTTAATTTAAAGGGTCGGGGGTGGGTTTTAGGGGGTTTTAGTGTGCCGGTTTTCCTGCCCTCCCCCTTCCCCCGATTTACGATTTTTTAACGATAAATCGGGGGAATTGGTATTGTATCGTGGCCCTAACAATTTTTGACGATTTAAAATATATCGGACGATATTTTAAATCGTCAAAAAACGATTCACATCCCTAATGATGACCAATAAAATAGCAGATGAAATAAACCCCATAAAATACATGCAAATCAGTGAACCAAAACATACACATCTCTGGCATACTGTAAAAATAAAAGAAATTAAACAAAACCTCAAGAAAAGAGAGAAAGAATGGAAAAACCACAAAACAGAGAACCTTACCAAATATAGGAAACACCTAGCTTACTATAAAAAAAATAATCCTTGAAGCCAAAAAACAATATTACAGCTCTAAAATAGAAAAAAAAAACATGAATAACTCAAGAACACTATTCACCATAATAAAAAACATGACTAATGACAAACAGATTCTCCCCATAATCTGCCAGAACACAGTTGCAACAAAATAGCAGTTTTTTAGGGACAAAATCATAAATTTAAGAACCAAAATACCTAGATTAAAATGGCCACAAGAGACGTTTCACAATGGACTGATTTCACCGAGACATCTAGCCTTGGAGTAGAAAACTTACTGAAAAGATAAATCCTGCACCCCATATAATTGACACAATACCTACTATGGACCTAAAAACGTTAGCAAATATAGCCTCCCCAATACTAGCACAGATCATAAACCTATCCCTGGAAGAAGGTTCATTGCCTGATATTCTAAAGGAGCGATCATTAAACCAATTTAAAAAAAAAATAACATGGACCCTCTAACTTTGAGCAATTATAGACCAGTGTCAAACCTACCGTTAATTGCAAAATTAATTGAAAAAATCATACAAAAACAACTAGCAGAACACTTAGAAAGCAACAATATCCTATACCCATCACAACATGGCTTTAGGAAACACTATAGTGTTATTATTTGTGATAATTGTGGGTGGATCCTTGGGCCGGTGGCAGATGACCATGCCCACGGGGGAAGATCCCGAGAGGGACCACTGGTCAGGCTCAGAGTTGGGAGACAGACACACAGTTATTTTATTAAACTGTGGCAGTAGTGAGCTGGCAGTAGTGAGCTGGAAGAGCCCAGCTGGGCTGTAGTCCCTCAGGCACTGGAACAGCGATCCCAGGATGGCTGAGCTGTAGAGAAACTGAGATAGTGAGTAGGCAGAGTTCAGGAATAGAACCTTGATGGTAACACTCACACAATAGTCTCTTGGAACAGCCCAGGAGCTGGAATGTATGCTCCACTGTACTCACTATCTCAGTTTCTCTCCACTACAGCACAGCTATTGAGGAATCGCTGTTCCAGTGTCCTGAGGGACTACAAGCCCAGCCAAGCTTCATCTCTACTCACTACTGCCACCTCTGGTGGCTTCTCAACTCTGTTTAATAAAAGATAAATCTGTGTTGTGTGTCCTAAAGCTGAACCTGACCAGTGGCCCCTCACAGCACTTCCCCCTGTGGGCATGGTCATCTGCCACAATGTCCAAGAGTCCACCTAAAACCTTACAAACAATAACAACAAGTGAGGTGATCAAATTTGCTGATGATACAAAAAGTTATTAAATATCAAAAGAGGATTGTGAGAAATTGCCAGAGGACCATGCAAAACTGGGAGACTGGGCATGAAAATGGCAAATTAAACTTAATGTGGACAAGTACAAAGTGATGCACTAACAGGTCAATTTTAAAAGCATTGTTCATGCAAAAAAGCCCACATACGTGCATATGTGGGCATGCGAGCAGTGCATATTTAAAAAAACTGTAAAATTTGCACATATTTAACCATGCACACCTAAGGATTAAAAGGATGGAAAATGGGCGGAGGCATGGGCATTCTGGATTGGGGCAAAGAATTAAGTGCATACTCCAAATTATAAAATTGAAACCTGTAGCACACGAATGTTAGATATCTGTATATCTTTACTGCTGTTTCTGATGAGGAACAAATCTGTAGATCTCAAGTTTTAAGGCTTACAGGACAGGGTGAGTGGTCTGAGTAAACTAGGCAGCATGCTGGATGAAGAATCAGGGGGGTCTGAAAGACCTCAATATTAACTGGAGAAACTGGTGGACTAATTGTAAAAGTTGGAATGCGTTTTGCATTAGCATGTTTTAAAATTTGCTTACATACACACGTAAAAGCTGATATGATAATATTGAAATCACATGCTCACTAAATGTGTTAGAGTAACCTCTTAAAACTAGGAGCATACTAACTTGCAGTGGATACAATTAAAAACATAAGTGCGAAAGTGTGCAAATGATTAAAATTCTAGAATATCCTTGCTCACGTGCAGATATGCATGTGTATGAGTGTGTGTGTGCGTATTTTAAAATCGACCTTTGGGAAGGTTGATTACAGCTACACAATGCAAGATTACACATTAGGAGTCACCATTCAGAAAAAAGATCTAGGCATCATTGTTGATAATATGTTGATTTTTTCTGCTCAATGTGCGGCAGTAGCCAAGAAAACAAATAGAATGCTAGAGGATATTAGGAAAGGAATGGAGAATAAAACAGAAAATATCATAATGCCTCTGTGTTGCTCCAGGATACGACCTCATCTTAAGTATTGTGTGCAGTTATAGTCACAATATCTAAAAAAAATATATAGCAGAATTAGAAAAGGTAAAGAGAAGAGCAACCAAAATGGTAAAAGGGATGGAACAATTCCTCTATGAGGAAAGGCTAAAGAGGTTAGGACTATCCAGCATGGAGAACAGACAGCTGAGGGAAGATATTATAGAGGTTTATAAAATAATGAGTGGAATGGAACAAGTAAAGGTTAATCAGTTGTTTACTTTTTCAAAAAGTACAAAGACCAGGGGACACACAATGAAGTTAGTAGATAATACATTTAATAATGATAAGATAATTTTTTTTTTACTCAACGCATAATTAAGTTCTGGAATTTGTTGTCAGAGGATCTGATGAAAACTATCGGTATAGTTGCATTTAAAAATAGTTTGGATACGTTCCTGGAGGAATAGTCCATAAGCTATTATGGAGGGAGTTAGTTGGACCGTTAGATGATTAAGGGGTTAAAGGGGCACTACGAGAAGATAAGGCCAACGCGGAAAGATTAAATTATTTCTTTGCTTTGGTGTTTACTGAAGAGGATGTTGGGGAGGTACCCATACTGGAAAAGGTTTTCATGGGTAATGATTCAGATGGACTGAACCAAATCACGGTGAACCTAGAAGATGTGGTAGCCCTGATTGACAAACTGAAGAGTAGTAAATCACCAGGACCAGATGGTATACACCCCAGACTTCTGAAGGAACTCAAAAATGAAATTTCAGACCTATTAGTAAAAATGTGTAACCTATCATTAAAATCATCCATTGTACCTGGAGACTGGAGGATAGCTAATGTAACCCCAATATTTAAAAAGGGCTCCAGGGGCAATCTGGGAAACTAGAGACCAGTTAGCCTGACTTCAGTGCCAGGAAAAATAGTGGAAAGTAGGGATGTGAATCATTTTTCTGATGACTGAAAATATCGGAAGTTATTTTCAAACTCGTCAGAGTTCGGGGGGCTCCCGAACCTGATAGGTTCTCTTATCTCTGGGGGGGGGGGGGGGGGGTGCGGGAAGAAAAGGCATTTAAAAATAACCCCCAAACCCACCCCTGACCCTTTAAATTTAATTCTTTCTAATCCCCCACCCTCACGACCCCCCAAAACATTTTTAAAGTACCTGGTGGTCCAGCGGGGGTCCCGGGAGCGATCTCCCGCTCTCGGGCCATCAGCTGCCACTAATGAAAATGGCGATGATGGCCCTTTGCCCTTAGAATGTGACAGGGTATCTGTGCCATTGGCCGGCCCCTGTCACATGGTAGGAGCACTGGATGGCCCGTGCAATTTTTAAAGATGGCACTAGCCATCCATTACAGAGAGTAGGATTAAATGGACAATTTTCTCAGTGGAAGGGTATGGGCAGTGGAATACCTCAGGGATCTGTATTGGGACCCTTACTTTTCAATATATTTATAAATGATCTGGAAAGAAATACGACGAGTGAGGTAATCAAATTTGCAGATGATACAAATTGTTCAGAGTAGTTAAATTACAAGCAGATTGTGATAAATTGCAGGAAGACTTTGAGAGACTGGAAAATTGGGCATCAAAATGGCAGATGAAGTTTAATGTGGATAAGTGCAAGGTGATGCAATTAAGGAAAAATAACCCATGCTATAGTTACACATTACAATGGGCCGGATTTTAAAAGGGTTACGCGCATAAAGTACGCGTGTAACCCTTTTAAAACCCCCTTACACGCAAGCCCCGGCACGCGTGTAAGTCCCGAGGCTTCACAAGGGGGCGTGTCGGGGCATGTCGGGTGGGCGGCAGAAATTTCGGGGTGTTCCAGGGGTATGTTGGGGGCATGGTACTGGCCCGAGGGCATGGCCGAGGCCTCCGGAACAGCCCCCGGGTCAGGTGATGGCGCGCCAGCAGCCTGCTGGCGCTCGCAGAGTTACACCTGCCTCCGGCAGGCGTAACGTTAACAACAAAGGTAGGGGGAAGGTTTAGATAGGGCCAGGGGGGTGGGTTAGGTAGGGGAAGGGAGGGGAAGGTGCGGGGGGGGGGCAGAAGCAAAGTTCCCTCCGAGGTCGCTCCGATTTTGGAGCGGCCTCGGAGGGAACGGGCAGCGCATACAGGGCTCGGCGCGCACAAGTTGCACAAATGTGCACCCCCTTGCGAGCGTCGACCCCGGATTTTATAAGATATGCGTGGCTACGCGGATATCTTATAAAATCCAGTGTACTTTTGTTCGCGCCTGGTGCACGAACAAAAGTACGCAGACGCATAGATTTATAAAATCTACCCCAGCTATAGGTTCCATATTAGATGCTACCACCCAAGAAAGAGATCTAGGCGTCATATGGATAACACATCGAAATCGTAATTTCAGTGGGCTGCGGCAATCAAAAAAGCAAACAGAATGTTGGGAATTATTAGAAAGGGAATCGTGAATAAACGGAAAATGTCATAATGCCTCTGTATTGCTCCATGGTGAGACCACACCTTGAATACTGAGTACAATGCTGGTCGCCACATCTCAAAAAAGATATAGTTGCGATGGAGAAGGTACAGAGAAGGGTGATCAAAATGAAAATAGAACAGCTCCCCTATGAGGAAAGACTAAAGAGGTTAGGACTTTTCATCTTGGTGAAGAGACGGCTGAGGGGGGATATGATAGAGGTGTTTAAAATCATGAGATGTTTAGAATGGGTAGATGTGAATCTGTTATTTACTCTTTCAGATAATAGAAAGAGTAGGGAGCACTCCATGAAGTTAGCATGGGCACATGTAAAACTAATCGGAGAAAGTTCTTTTTTACTCAACGCACAATTAAACTCTGGAATTTGTTGCCAGAGGATGTGGTTAGTGCAGTTAGTATAGCTGTGTTTAAAAAAGGATTGGATAAGTTCTTGGAGGAGAAGTCCATTACCTGCTATTAATTAAGTTGACTTTGAAAATAGCCACTGCTATTACTAGCAACTGTAACATGGAATAGACTTAGTTTTTGGGTACTTGCCAAGTACTTATGACCCATATTGGCCACAGTTGGAAAGAAGTTACTGGCTTAATAGACCCTTGCTCAGACCCAGTATGGCAAATCTTATGTACATGATCTAAAGAATTCATAACAGATCATTTTCAGCATTTGTTTCAGTTTTATGAAACAGTCTTCCATTTGATATAAGGATAGAAACTGAGTTAAAACTTTTCTGTAAAAAACTAAAGACCTGACTGATGTTTAATTCTTTTAATTAACTATTGGGAATTGCGAACATAGGGTAAGTGCTCATAGTGTGATCTAACATACCTTGGATCGTGTGGAATATAAATCTACCAAATAAATAAATAAATAAGAAAGCTATCTGACACAATGCAAGTATTAAGAAGAGCATTTGTAGTAAATCTGAGACCCTGGCTTAAGATAAAGGGTCATTCTTGTCATTATATGTGCAAGAGAAACCCAATATATATTCTTTACCTCCAGTTCTATAAATACATACTCAGCATCGTTAGAACTAACCCCCTACAAAACATACACACACACACACATATATATACACATGCTTCCACCAAATGGGGCAGAGTAGGATATTTCCCTATTAACACCTCATTATACAAACAATGTTCATGTTCTGTTATCAACTAAGTTACAGTAACACAAACTCCCTCCATTGTTCTTGTGGACAATGGGGTGCGTTGTGTTACATAACACTCACTCCCACTGTGACCCCAACATGCAATAACATCTCTCACCCCTTTGTTCCCTCCTAGTCAAGCATCTGTTCCCATCATCAGTATTTCTTGATGCCCTTTCCTTTGTGCAGAGTAGCCGGTGATCCAGCTGTCCCCTTAGCCAGCATCCAAACTTGGATGCCCCACTAGCCAGCATCCAGCATCAGACCCCTGCACACTTCAGACACCAGCCTCAACACTCCCACACCCGAGCCTCTACTAGCTGCTAGCTTCAGACCCTCACCCACAGTCTCTCTTTGCCTCTAACAGCCTTAGACCCCCAGACTTTGACCTCCGATTCCCCACCCTCCGACTCCCCTCTAACACGTTCTAGCCTCAGACCCTCACTTTACTTCAGTCTCAGACTTCCCACAGCTTCCAACAAACTCTGATTACCCCAGACTCCAGCCTCTGAAGTTTTCAACCTCAAACCCTTCACCAGACTTCAGTCTCAGACTCCCCTAGCCTCTGACAGTCTTCATCCTGAGATCACCAGCCTCCAACAGCCTTAAGTCTCACTCTCCTCCAAAACATCCAGCTTCAGACTCTCTCCCCCCCTGACTCAAAGCCTCTTCCCCCAGCAAGCAAGTTGTTTACCTGCCTGCAGGCTGTAGTCTCCTTTCCACAGCATGAGAAATGCTGTTTCTGGCAACACCACAAGGCTCTCTGCAATGCCTTGCATTGGTTTCATGAGACATGTAGATCAAGATCAGCATGATAATATAAGCACTTGGATGGATGTCTGTGTTTTCTTGCTGATATGCTTGTCTCTTGAAATCAGCATAAGCCATGCACTGTGGCAGAATCACTTCTGTGATACCGGGCCCATAATTTGGATGAGCCAAGTCCTGGGTGGTCCACCTCATTCTAACACGTGTGGGTCCTTTGGTGGGGCACATGCAGGTGTAAGGAGAGATACTTTTCTCCGGAAAGGCAGACCTAATGAATTATGAGCTGCTGTAATCAGGTTCTCAGGATGACTAGGAGGCATATGCAGGGGTTAGGCGAGGAATGTGTTAGGCGAGGTATCTTGTACAGAAGAGGTGGAAGATTTTAGATTTTAGATTTGAGTTTGGAAATAATAACTGTGCAATCATTAGAATGCCTTTTATGACTCTGATTCAATTCTATGAAGTTTGGTAAAAAAAAAAAAAAAAAAAAATTAGGGATCTGGTTTGTTTACCTAAATATTAACATTGGTAGTTTCCTTCTTAGAAAGTGTTTTATTCTCTGAGGGGTAGATTTTCAAATAGCGCGATTTGGCGTACTTTTGTTGGCGCATCAGGCGCCAACAAAAGTACGCTGGATTTTAGTAGATACGCGCGTAGCCGCGCGTATCCACTAAAATCCGGGATCGGCGCGCGCAAGGCTATCGATTCCGTATAGCCGGCGCGCGCCGAGCCGCGCAGCCTACCTCCGTTCCCTCCGAGGCCGCTCCGATTTCGGAGCGGCCTCGGAGGGAACTTTCTTTTGCCCTCCCCTCTCCTTCCCCTCCCTTCCCCTACCTAACCCACCCGCCCGGCCCTGTCTAAACCCCCCCCCTTACCTTTGTCGGGAGATTTACGCCTCCCGGAGGGAGACATAAATCCCCGCGCGCCAGCGGGCCGCTAGCGCGCCGGGACGCAACCTGGGGGCAGGTCCGGAAGGCGTGGCCACGCCCCCGGACCACCCCGGGCCGTAACCACACCCCCGGGCCCGCCCCCGAAACGCTACGTCCCGCCCCAAAAACGCCGCGCGGATCGGGCCCGCCCCCCAACACGCCCCCCTCGGAAAACCCCGGGACTTACGTGAGTCCCAGGGTCTGCGCACGCCAGTAGGCCTATTGAACATAGGCACACCGGCGCGCAGGGCCCTGCTCGCCTAAATCCGGGCGGATTTAGGCGAGCAGGGCTCTGAAAATCCGCCCCTGAGGCTTTAAAAACAGCTTTGGTGAAGCCAATTTAAAAAAAAAAAAGATAGATCTGGACCAATCAATGCTATCCCACAGTCATCCAGTTTCCAACATAGCATTTCTGATTAAGGTTTTGGAGAAAGTGTTTTTTTGTTTTTTTCTGCAGTTATCAGAATTTCTGGAGGAACTCAGAATTTCTGAGTTTCTGTTGGGGTGGAGGTATGGAATCATTTATTCTTGCAGTATTTAATGATGTATGAATGCAAGAAGATGGGGGGGGGGGGGAGTAACCTTATTGGTGTTCTTGAACCTTTGATATGGTTGCTTATCATGTATTGCTTCATCAACTGACTTCATTAAGAATAACATCATATTAATAGATGAACTCTTTCTTATATAAACTTTTATTGTCAACTGGAGAGAGAAATGTTCAGTCCCTCATAAGTTGATATGTGGTATGTACCACAAGGGTCTTTACTTTCTCAAGTATTATTTATCTTTCTCCTTTATTGCCATTGATAGAAAGCATGGGCATATTTATTTATTTATTATTTTGATTTTTTCTATACCGGCATTCGTGATAACATCACATCAAGCCGGTTTACAGTAAACAATGGGGTAATAACCGGAACATAGAACAAAATATGTAATATACATATTATAAATACATATTATAAATACAGTTACATATGTATTTGTGTATACACAGACGACACACAGCTGTATATCCCAATGGGAAATGTTCAATGAACAGTAGAGGAACAATGTCTACTTGTTTGAATAGGATGGTGAAGTGGTTGAAGATGCACATTATCCTTTACCTTCAGAAAATAAGAGTTGTGTGTTTTGCAGCAAAGTCTTTAGATACATATCCTTTGGTGATGGGGATGAGATTAAATTCTAAAGATACAGTTTAGAGTTGGGAAGTACTTTTGGATACAAACTGATCATTTGTATCTCAACTCTTCTCTGTAGTCAAATTGGCTTTTTGTTCTCTCAGACCTTTACATAAAGTGCAATTTTTATTATTATTATTATTTATTTTTTTTTTTGCAAAACCTGAGCTAGAAATCTTATCTCATGAGGAAAAGATGTCACCTGTCTAAGATGCTGTGTTAAGAATTTCCTGTTGTCATTTTCCTTTTCAAGTTCTCTTGCCATGAGAAGGAAAATGCCATGAGAAGGAAAATGAAGGTGAAATTGAATGCCCAGCTACCAAAGCCTAATGTAGGCTTACTGATCATTTTCTGAATAATGGATATCAGGGTCTTGTAGCTGTTTCTCTTTCTCAGGACACTGTTAGGAAGCTTGAGCTCTTCTTAAGTTCCATAGGCATGTGCCGGCCTTCTATCTTTCTCTCTGATGAGGTCTGGTTCCAAAACAAGTTCAGGTTCTGTCATATCTATGTTGAATTCTGAACCAGTTTCATAGTCTTGCAACCATAATAAAAAGTCAGCTATTACCCCAGAAGGGTGAGGCTACGAATTAAAATTAAAATCCCTTGAAAGTTAAAATCCCTCAAAACTACTAGCCAAAGTATTTGCAAGTAATACTGAAAGGTCTCCAAAGGAAGCTGCTTTTGAATGTGGAGTCTAGTAAAGTAATAACAATGTCAGACCACACCAAAAGACATTCCATGGCTGCCATCAGGGTGCACTTTACTTTCTCAAGATCAAGGGAAGATCCAGCAACAATATTGTAACCCATTTGACTTCCAGCCATAATCCTCAATTTTGCCGGGCTTGATAGCCTGGAGGTCATAGTGTATTTAAGGCAACCCCATCATTGTCCTTCAATCAAAGTTTTGTAAGACACAGGATATTCAAGTAATCATCAATTATTAAATCATATATCAGTACTATTTCGATTTACAGACCTAGGATGCCATTTTCAAATGGATTTATGCACTCAAAACTTGGTTTACTAACCAGTGCTTTTCAAATATACACATAAGTATCTTTTAAATTTTCAACTCCCTATACCTTCACTGGTCCACCAAGGCTCTATTTCCCAGCCCTAACCTAATCACATTTCAAATAATGAACAAAATCAAATGCAGCAAATATATATACATTGTATAAAATAGCAATAGAGCATACAACTCAACCACCCCTTCACCTGCCCCCTCCCCTTCCTCACCCAGGTTACTTAGGTTCTCAACTTAAAATAAGGTCTCCCACCCCAGCCTCTACTTCTGAAACTAATTTGTCCTGAATAACATTTGTCTGGCTTTAACCCCCTGGGACTCACGACCTGGGTAGCAAACTAGATTTAGATGTTACACCCAGAGCCATGCAAAGGTGCTTCTTAAAACCCGACAGCAGAAACCATACCATTCAGAATGGTCCTAGTCTGCACACAACCTGTTCTATTGTATCTATTAAAAATATTTTTAGGGAGAAATGAAGGGGCAAGAAATGTTACACTATCAAAAGTTAACTGTATGAATATGTAAATGTGTGTGTATACGTAGAGCACAAGTAGAAGAATGAGGAGAAATGAAAATGAGCCTGTTTATCAATAACTTCTTTAGGGATGATTTCTTGCTACCATGGCAATATAAAAGATGATTAAGATAAATAAAGTACAAAACGTTAATCTGCTTCAATATATTTCAGTGATGGGTTAAAGCACAACATTCATTCTTCTCTGAAGAAGACTAGTATATAAATTCTTTAGAGCCTACATTGTTCAATGGAAAAGGTAAAAGTAGAACACCCAGTTCAATTCTATTGGTGCTTGTTTATCATGGAAAGTCATAGCAGCAAAAGAAAAGAACATGTGAAGCTAAAAGAGAAAAATATCTAATCCAGGACACTTATAAACTGTGCAAACAATATACACCTTGAGAAAATGGCCTTGGAATGTGAAAAATTAGATTATGTCTAATGTGGATGGTTTTTTTTCCTGTCAACTATTTATCTCTGAAAATTGATATCGGGCCTCAGTATCATTAGTCTATTTATTTGTTCATTTTGTATGAAATATTTGACTTTTTGCAATAAAATGAGTCATTTCCACTGCTTTTCCTTATGGCTTTGCATTAAATCATGCCATTAAGTCATATTCTTGCTGCTGGGTATGAGAGTACTGCCCACGAAATCATGACATGATGCTTGCAGTGCCATTGTACCACTGAAAACAGTTCTAGTCTGCATACCACCTGTTCTATTATATCTATAATAAAGACAATAACTGCAACTAGTCTAATGTGAAATTCTCAGTTTAAAAAAAAATAATTTGGAAAAGAAGTTAGCCAAATGAAAGTAATGGGAAAATTAAAGTACAAATGCAAAGATGTAGCTGTTCTTTACTGCATTAATATCTCATGGAACTGCAGACAATAGTAAGCAAAATGTTTTATTTTTCAAAAATGCAAGCAACACTGCAGTATTCATTTTCAAACCTAGTTTACACTTAGCACCTTAACTTCTCCATGTAAAATTTGATTTTTCATATGAGCCATTTGAGATAAAAAAAAAATTACACCTCTTGATTGTTAATCTTCCTTGCATCATTTTGAATGATAAAAAGAAAATGATGTTTAAAATGACTGCCAATGCCCTAGATAGACATATATAGGTAGATTTAAAAGTGTTGCTTATGTAAAAACAGCCCCATACAACGCGTATGTGGGCTGCACGAGTAAAACAAATTTTTAAGAAGCCATCAAAAATAAGGAGGCAGAAAAGGGACAAGGCATGTGCATTCCAGGGCCAAATCTTACACACATAAGTCATGGCATGTGTTGCCATGTTACCTGTACAACTGTACTGCTGGTCCTGAGAGACAGAGAGAGAGAGACAGAGAGAGAGAGGCTCTGTTAGAGAGATAATCTAACACTCCATATCTCCCACTGTAAGAAGGGCACTTTCTTCTCAGGGTGGGTTTTGGGAGGGTAGTGTAACAAGGGTCTGCCTAGGGTGCAAGGGTCTGTAGACCCTCATAAAACAGCCCCCCAAAAAAACCCACCAATCTGAAAGTGCCCCTTTTACTTTAGGAGATATATAGTGTCAGAATTTTTCTCTCTCTCCCTCTCTCTCTCTCTGCCCTTCCTTTCCTCCCCCAATATGATCACTTCTGCGAGTATGTGCGTAAAGGCTCACACATACACGCGGCAGGGATATTTTAAATGATACATGTGTACTTGCACTCACGATATTAAATTTAAGCGTAACTTTGCTCACATGCCCAATATGCACATTTATGGGCATACTCATACTTCTTTTAAAATGTACCTGATACTTTTTTATGTTTCTAGGTAGAATACCTCTTTTGCACTAAAGATCTGAAATGATTTTTCCTGTTCTGTGTCTAGAAGAGAAGACCTAGAAGACCTAGAACATTTTGGGCCGGATTTTCAAAGGGTTATGCGTGCGCCGGGCCTCTTTTTAAAAGGCCTAATGAAGCATGTAAAGCAAAAAGTGCGGTCCAGGGGTGGGCCGGGGCATGGCCAGAGGCCTTTGCACAGCCAGTGTGCCAGGGATCGTGCGCCAGCACTCTGCCGGTGCACGCAACTTACTTCAGCCCAAGGGCTGAATATTGGGGGGGTAATTATTTGGGCATTAAGCCTTAAAATTAAGGACACAGATATTGACAACAGTCAGAAGGTGAAAACTTTGGGGGTTGCAGTTGATGAAATGTTATTTGAGCTTCATATTTCTTTGGTGGTTCAAAAAGTGTTTTTGTTTGGGGGGCGGAACCAAGATGGCCGCTGCATAGCAGACGCGTTTCAGCACAGCTCCTAAAAATTCCCGGTAAACTTTAACTATGTCCACTGAACAAAGAAGAGTGCAGGTCGGCGCCCTTAGGAAGAACAGCCTCGGAGTGCTCTTGCGCTCCAAGGTCGGCGTGGGTCTGTCATCGTCGGGGCGCTCTGGCACGTCCCAATGAAGTCAGACACATCGGGGTGCACAGGGGGTGGTCCCAGCAGGCCAACATCATCGGGGGCTGATGCGGCTGGCCCCGATGACGTTGGCCCGGGCCATTTAAACAGCGGTATGTGCTGCAGCCGGACCCTTTTTCCTTCACTGCCCACGGGAGCAGACCGGCTGTGACACGACTCGCTCCCAACCACGTGGCCCGATTGGCAGCCGCCAATTGCTGCCCGTGTCCACCAGAGGAATACATTTTTTTAAAAAAATTATATCGAAGCGAAGAACAATTTTATCAAAAAAAAAAAATAAAATAAATAAAATTACAAAATCGGAGTGGGAGTAGCCTGGCAAGGAGGCCAACCACATGGGTGGTCAGCCGGACAATGATCCAGCCAGCCAGGTGGGGTGAACAACCTGTATTTAAACAGACGGCCATGGACGGAAGGACTTCCCACTACTCCAAAAGACTTTAAAAAAAAAAAAAGGAGGAAGTCACCGGTGCCTGAATTCAACTCCTTCACTGCAGGAACAGCGACTCAGTGAGTACCCAATCACTATGGGAAGGGGACCGAGGACTCGGCAAATAGAGCAGAGGGGCTCCTATATGCAGGGCTCGACGAGCCGAAGGGGAACCCGGGGCACCAGAAGCCGAAGGGGAGCAGGAATACCGACGGCGGAGGGGAAAGGTCGAGGAAGGGACCCCCTGGGTAGAAGTAGTGGACGGGACACCCCGCAGCGTGATAATGAGCGTACGAACAGCCTGAGCTTGAATCATGGCACTGCTAGGACGAGAGCCCTGCAGCAAAACAGGGGGAGGTGTGAGGTGACAGTGACCCATACGAATAACGCCAGAGATCCAATGCAGAACACGTAGGATCAGACCCAGCCCTTCGGCTTCCCATATATACCGGGTTTACCTCCCCCCCCCCCCCCCCCCATGGGCATGCGGCCCTTGGATGCAGCCAGTGAGCCCCGATAGCAGGAGCAGCAACACGAGACCTAACGCATACCCACAATACCCACAGTCAGCCTACGCAGGGAGGGATGCCATACCCACTATATCCATGGGGATATTGGCCTGGACAACAGGGCATGCGAGATAACCGAGAGGCAAAAGGGACAGAAGAAGGGAGCTCAACAGCGGTCAAACGTGGTGGCAGAAATCGGCGCACGTCAAGAGGGAGAAGGAGTACAAGCACTGCGGTCAATAGTCAGTCCGAAGGAGAGACACAATGCAGCGAGATGTCTAGCGCAGTGACCAATACCGACGGCGAGGCTATAATATTACCAGACATCAGTGCAAGCGATGCACCAACAGCAGAAGCGGGAATAGAGCAACAACAATTAGGTGAGTTATCCGACCCTAATGTATCTATTCCACAGCCCCTAGCAGAAATGGCAGTAGCCCATGCATCAAAAAAGAAAAGCAGGAAGCGGAGGAGAAAGTATAGTTCCACTTCCAGCGACAGTAGTTCATCTACTGATTCTGACAGCGCAGATAAGAACATTCCCCCATGAGTGCAGTCGGCACAGGGCGAGATGGCAACAACCTTGATGCCGCAGAACAGCATGGCCCCTCTATGGGTAAACATACCGAGGAGGCTAAGACAAACAATCAAAAGAAAAAAATATATCAACATATTCAGACTTTTGGAAGGAAGAAGAACTTCCAGAGACAGAAAAAAGAAAAAAGGCAGAGATTCAGTGCTGGAGGATAATAAGACAATACCGCGCAACCTTTGGACATGGACCAGATCATTTCTCAGACTGATGAGCGTGGTAACCAAATATGATCCATACCAATGTGGACCGATGCTTGGATATGCAGACACAATTTTGGAAGCACAAAGAGCATATGAAGGCTGGGCATGGCTAAATTATGATGAACGCTTCTGCGAAAGAATGGCGGAGACCAGGACAATGTCATGGGCGACGCATGATATCGACATGGCTGAAACAAATGACAAACAGGACTGCTGATGCCGGGGTTCATGGACGAACTGGGAATAGAGTGCAATACAATGGAGGGCCTACAAACAATACCAATAATGTCTGCTGGAGATTCAACAAAACGTTGTGCACCTTCAAGAACTGCAAGTTTAAGCATGTATGTCTGATATGCTCAGCACATCATCTGGCCAGCAAATGCACAAAGAAGACCGCCCCTGGGAGTTCTTCCCCAGGAAAATGAAATGAGGCAATGGCAAAAGCAGCCTCGCCGATTCGACTGGACAGAATGTTAGCATGGCTTGCCAAATATCCAAGGAAGGAGGACGCAGGGAAGATTACCAGGGGTTTTGGCGAAGGCTTCCGAATTCCTTATCAAGGAAAGATCAAGGAATTTACAGCCAATAATGCAGCGTCTACAACAAGACATTCGGAAATAGTCCAAGCCAAATTAAACATTGAATTGTCCTTGGGTCGAATGGCAGGTCCTTTTGCGACACCACCATTCAAAAATATGGCATTATCTCCATTGGCAGTGATACCAAAGAAGGAGCCAGGCAAATATAGACTAATATAAAACCGATTGTTCTCACCGGGACTCTCGGTTAATGACCACCTGCCACAGGAAGAATGTTCTGTACAGTATGCTTCATTTGAGTCCGCCATCACGCTTCTGAGGAGGTGCATAGAAGCAGCAGTTATGGCAAAAACTGACATTGAATCGGCATTTCAACTGCTGCCAGTATACCCATCTAGTTTTCCATTGCTGGGATTCAAGTTTTGGGGCATGTTTTACTTTGATAAATGCATGCCTATGGGATGTTCCGTGTCCTGTGCTTACTTTGAAGTCTTCAGTTCATTCCTGCACTGGGTAATGGCTAAAAGGGCACAGTCTGACAATATAATACATTACCTAGATGACTTCCTGTTCATTGGCCCGGCAGGAACAGAGACCTGTGCCGACTGCACTCGTGGGTGAATGTTCTTATCTGCGCAGTTAGAATCAGTAGATGAACTACTGTCGCTGGAAGTGGAACTATACTTTCTCCTCCGCTACCCGCTTTTCTTTTTTGATGTCTGTTGCAAACTTTCCAGGAAGTGGCATAGGAATTCAGAGTTCCACTGGTGCAAGTGAAGACTGAAGGGCCAACTACCACAATGTTTTCTTGGCATTGAGTTGGATTTGAAAAGGATGATATCCAGACTCCCAATAGACAAAATTCAAAAATTATGTGCATTGCTAGATAGGGCATCTAAAGCAAAGAAGATGACACTACGGGAAGTACAGACAATGTTGGGAGTATTTAACTTTGCATGCCGAGTAATTCCCATGGGCAGAGCAATCCTGCGAAGACTCGCAACGGCAACAGCGGGAGTCCGGTATCCGCATCATTTCATCAGGATATCACAGCCTATACACGAGGATTTGGCGATATGGGCATTATTCCTGAGCAACTACAATGGAATATCGGTTTGGCAGGAGCCCCTGATATCAATCCAGGACTTGAACATTCATTCAGATGCATCTGGGGTATGGGGATTCGGTGTGTACTGTCAGGGTGCGTGGGCCGCTGCAAAATGGCCGGCAGCATGGATTGAGGAAGGAATAACAACTAACATAACATTCCTGGAGTTGTTCCCTATATGGGTGTCTTTGATAATTTGGGGGGAGTGCTTGCGGAACAAACACATCGTATTCTGGTGTGACAACCAAGCAGTGGTTTTAGTTATCAACAGACAGTCAGCCAAATGTCCAAGGGTGGCGAACCTGTTTCGGCAGGTAGTTTTAAGTAGCTTGTGCATTAACACCACTATAAAGGTGCAACATGTCCCGAGGAAGCATAATGGGGCAGCAGATTCATTATCTCATGCTAAATGGTCTTTGTTCTGCAAACAGGTACCCGGCGTGGACAAACTGGCAACTCCAGTACCAGAATATGTATGGGCAATTGGTCCTCAACCATGTTAGAACGGTTACGCCGATCTGTGGCTCACTCAACTTGGGACGCATATTGCAGGGGTTACAGGAGAGTATGCTCCTTCCTGAGACAGCATGGTTGGAATGAAGGACTGGTAGTGGAGGAGCAGATCGTGGCATACATATCATGGGCCAAAGATGCAGGACTATCCAGGGGCATGGTAGTGAAGCAGCTAGCTGGGTTGGCATTTTTTATGAGTGTTCAAGGTTGGGGGGACCCTACAAAAGGATTTCTGACCCATAAAATATTGAGGGGTTGGGGAAGAAGGTTAGGACCACAGAGGGATGGGAGGCATCTCATAGCCCACAAATTGTTCATATTAATATGGCATAGGCTGAATAGCGTATGTCATTCAGTATTTGAGATGCAATTATTTAGATTAGCTTTTACACTAGCCTTTTTCGGCGTTCTATGCATTAGCGAGCTAGTGGCTACGGCTAAGAAGGAGACCGGTCACACAGGAATGTTAATGCGGAACTTCACAAAGTGGGGGGACACAATGAGGATTTATATACCGAGGTCAAAAACAGATCAGTCAGGGCGAGGAGCTACTGTGACATTAAGACGATCACACAGTCAGGTGACTTGCCCATTGGCCAACTTTGAAATATATTATGCCGTGCGACCCAAAAAAGGGAGCATCTCCTGGTACATGAAGATGGGGCCCCATTAACACGTTACCAGTTCTCAGCAATACTCAAGCATACCCTAACGGAGCTAGGTGAGAACGCAGGTAATTTTGGGACACACTCATTCAGAATAGGAGCAGCCACCAGTGCGGCGCAAGCGGGGTTTACGACAGAGGCAATACAACAGATAGGGAGATGGCGCTCCGTGGCAGTAAACTCATATGTCAGGCTGGATCAGCCACCACATTACAACACGCTAATTAATTTGATTATGTATTACAGAATCGTGTCATAGGTTGGCACAGGTGTGAATCGTGGGGCACTCATTTGTGCACTGGGCAGCACAGAAGGCACAGCAACGCAGATACAGCCGTCATCTGGGCCTGGCACATCGGGGGGTGTGGATTACCTGGATGGGGAAGAATGGAATGCATTGGGAGCAGCTATTATCCATGCTATGGGTCAAGAGGGCGTCGCTGGCCAGGCCAGACATTATAATAATACACCTGGGGGGAACGATTTAAGGGCAATGACATCTCGACAGCTGTTATGAAGGATAAAGAGGGATCTAGCTGAACTGCAAGCAGAGTTCCCTGGAGTGATTATTTGCTGGTCCGACATAATACCACGCATTAAATTTGTAAAGCAGAAATTATGGGGGAGAGCATGGAAGAAATTAAACAGACAGGTTGGAGGATGGCTGGTGCACGGGGGGGGGGGATGGCAGATACACCACGCATGGGCCAAGGAACAGTGAGGGTTTCTATCTGCAGGATAGGGTGCACCTATCTGATATCAGGTATGACCTCTTCAATAATGAAATACAGGAGGCACTCAAAAGAAACTACACAGGGGTGTGCAATGGCCACAGCAAAAAAAAATTTCAGGTTTGAGGGGGCACCAGGCAAGTGTAAGCACTACCTGGTGCTGGTGGCAGATACCCGGGCCAATAGAGAATTATTAGACATAGGTCAGCCGCGGGGCTTGCAAAGGCTGCTTATCAAAGGGGTGGAGACCACGCCCGGATCTAGGGCCCCCTTGCTTGTAAACACGGCAGGGGGTCGGAGTGACATTGCCTTGCTAGAAAGTGGCGGGCGACAAAAGGGGGGCGTGGTCCCGTAGCGGTGAGACCGAAGGATTGGCCCGGGTGGGGTTGAACTGTTATGATGTTGAATTCATATTAACTGTATGTTAATAAAAGCTGTGGCCGATTTACACCAAAAAGAATGTGTAGTGTGCTATTATTATTTGGGTTTTGGAAAGAGAGTAGGATACCAAGAGAGCCGGAGAGGTGTACGACTCCCAGAGTCAATGAAAATTCTCTCAGGTTTGTAAACTTGAAGATATTTAATTTTCCTCAAATTCCTTTGATCACACCTTCTGATATTTTTTCCATGTATTTAAAATAAGTTTTGAAACTACCAGAGAATGTTCTCTCTCCTATGGAAAAGATATTTTTTTCTTCCAGCGAATAGAAGATCATTGGGTAATAATGCTGTGGAAAGTCCCTCTAACCTGACTGATTGTATTGAAAATTCTGGAGAAGAAACTGTGTTAGATCGAGCTACATTATTGGTGTCATTTGTCTTTATGCAAGATCACAATAATATTCTGCGTTTATATTTTCAAAACAAGGATTGTCTGTTTAGAGACCAAAAGATTTGCATATTTCCAGAAATAATCAAGGCAACGCAAGAATGGAGAAAAAAGTTTCTAGCAATGAAAGAGTCAGTGCTCTCCTTGGGAGCAACTTGTGCTATTCGTTAACCCTGTAAATGTGTGATAACTTTAGATTCTGCTAAATTTGCCTTCTTTGATCCTATCCAGTTACAATGTTTTGGAAGCTCATCGGGGAATTCAGACCTTACCTATTACAGATAGCATGGATAATGTGTAAATGGGTTGATTTTCTAGCTATGCAGCTACTTTCCTTTTTATAGAAAATACTGTATATTGTTTGTTAAGCCATTCCCCGTGAATTTTTCCTAAAGTGTTCCTCCCCCAAAATATTGGGGTCTAAAGTGGCAACTCGAATATTGTTTCTTCGTTTTAACATTGCATAAACAGTTTTTGTTTTTTCAATATGCTAATATTTCTATATTGAATATATCATGTATATTTGATTTGAAAACTATAAATAAAGAATTTAAAAAAAAGTGTTTTTGTTTTAGACTTAGACACTTGAGGAAATTGTGTTCTTTGTTGGTACACAGGGTTTGTACACTCCTGTGGTTCAGGCATTTGTGTCACCTTTTCTGGATTATTATAATGCTTTACTGGTGAGTCTTCCCAGTAAGTAGAATATGGCAGTGAGGTTAATTTTTGGTTGTCCATGCAGATGAGTGCTGTATCTATGTTAGTTCAATTGCATTGGCCTCCTATTAAGAAGAGAGTTAAGTTTAAGTTGATGTCCTTAATGTTTAAGGTATCATTTCATCTATTTATTTATTTATTTGATCGCTTTTTTTATTTTATTTGTTAAATTTCTAACCTGCCCAAGTACCAAAATCTGTTCTGGTCAATTCCCAAAATAACATAATCAAGACAAACAACAATAAACAATAGAAATTGCAAATAAAACTGTAAAAAATCCCAATTAAAACCACATTGTTAAAAGCTTCCTGAAAAAAGACAGCTTTTACCTGTCTACGAAAAGATTTATAATTCTCCAGCTGCCAAATATTGTCTGGGACCTTATTCCAAAGATCAGGGGCCACCCAGGAAAAGGCCCTATTTCTAGTTTCTTCGAGCTTTGCTGTTCACACCCTCGGCATCATTAAGAAAGAAGTATCCTCCAACTTCAGTGATTGCTTAAGTATATTCCACACATTCAGGTTTCTCAAATATACTGAGCCATCTCTGTGCATCACCTTAAATGTTAATGTCAACAGTTTAAATTTGACTCTCTGATAAATAGGGAACCAATGCAACATTTTCAACAATGGGCTGATGTGTTCTGTCAGGGGTAACCCAGTAAGCAGGCGGGCAGCTGCATGCATCACTAGTTGTAAAGCCTGAAGCTGACATTTAGGCAAGCCTATATACTGGGTATTAAACTAATCTAAAGTAGAGAATAGTAAGTTTGTTTAATAGTCCTAAATTCACTGGTAGACTTGACATCCTGGCAGGCCATCCTGGGTCTAGACCACTTGCTGTAGGACCAGCAAAGAATCCTGGAACCCTTTATTATTTTGGTCACCCTTCTCTGTACTTTCTCCAGTTCCACTCTATCTTTTTGGAGATGTGGTGACCAGAACTGCACACTATTCAAGGGGTGGTCTAACCATTGAGTGATATAGAGGCATTATGTGATCCTCTGTTTTATTTTTCCATTCCCTTCCTAGTAATTCCTAATATTCTGTTTGCTGTTTTGACCACCACAGCACACTGAGCTGATGATATCAATGTAATATAAACTATGCCACCCAGACTTTTTTCCTGGGTGGTATCTCCTAAAATGGAATCTAGCATCATGTAGCTAGAGCATGGGTTATTTTTCCCTACATGTATTACTTTGCACTTGTCCACATTATATTTCATCTACCATAATGATACCCACTCTTCCAGTCTTGCATGGTCCTCCTGCAATTTTTCACAATGCACTTGTGATTTAACTACTCTGAATAATTTTGTGTCATATGCAATCACCTCACTCCTTATACTGCTTTCCAGATCATTTATAAATATATTAAAAAGCACTGGTCCAAGTAATAACAGAACTCTTCGATCACCTAAAAGGCACCAAGATATTCACAAAGCTGGATCCCTGGGGTGCATATAACCTTATTCGTATCAAGGCTGGTGATGAGAGGAAAACTGCATTTAACACTCACAATGCTATGAGTATGTAGTTATGCCCTTTGTGCTTTGCAATGCTGCAGCAGTTTTCCAGAAAATGGTCAACAACACTTTTCATGACCTATTCTACATCTGTGTGGTTGTGCATTTAGATGACATATTGATCTGTTCCCAAACACTGAAGGTCCACCACCAAGATGGCTGCATCTTCCTGCAATGTCTGTGAGAGAAAAATCTATACGCCAAGTTGGAAGAATGTTTCTTTGAACAAGAGGAACTCCCCTTCCTGGGGTACATAGTTTCTCATGATAGATTCCACAAGGACCCTGTGAAGATAAAGGCCAGCAGGGACTGGCCCCATTCCATAGGGCTTTGGACTCTACAAAGGTTCTTGGGATTGTCTATTATTATCGATCAGTGTATCCCAAAGAACTCCTCCATGGCAGCCCCCCCTTATTGACCTTACCCGCAAGGGCACCGACACCAAAGACTGGCTACCTGAGGCTCTAGAGGCATTTCGGGAGTTAAAGAACACCTTTGTAGATGGGCCCTGTCTCCCTCATCCAGATCCTATGCAGCCCTTAATCTATGAAGTTGATGCTTCTACTCTGGGTGTAGGTGCTGTCCTGAGCCAACACACTCCAGAAGAAGTAATTTGTCCATGTTCTTTCTTCTTGAAGAAGTTCTCATCAGCTGAGCATAATTACAGTATTGGAGATTGAGAGCTTTTGGCTGTCAAATTAGCCTTCGAGGAATGATGCCACCTACTCAAAGGAGCTCAACACCATGTTATAATATACATGGATCACAAGAAACTCAAACATCTACATCAAGCTCAGCAACTAAATGCAAGACAGGCCTGTTAGCCTTTTTTATTAGTTCACTTTGATTTTTTATTGTGGGTATCACTCAGTGCTCAAGAATCAACGGGCGGACACCCTCTCTCACTCCTTCCAGACCCTCCCAGACATATCACTAACCCCACTAAGTTACTCCTAGCTGCTACAGTAGCTGTCCTTCCAGACTACATAAATAAGTGTTGAAATGAGCCCTTGACTTCCATGTCGCAGGTCACCCTGGGTGGGCGTGAACCCTTGAATTGAATTGCTTCAAAAACACTACTAGTGATCCCAAATGAAGCAAGATGTCAAGGCCTTCCCTCATGTCTTTCTTATGTGCAGCAAAAAATGCTTGCTGGCCAACCCTGGGGGCTGTTATAACCATTGCCAGCCCCCAGGGAACCACATACCCACCTGTCCATGTATTTTATCGTGAACCTTCCTTTCTGAAATGGTAGCGCTGTGATTTGGGTGGTAATAGATTGATTCTCTAAATGGCACACTGTCTCACTACTAGGGCTCCCTTCAACACCAGAACTGGCACACCTTTTCACCTTCCATGTCTTTCATTTTCATGACTTGCCAAGGCAAATATTGTCAAATAGAGGAATGCAATTCAGGCACAATACTGGCGCTCCCTCTGTAAGACAGTTGGCATCATACTAAACTACATTAATGCTTATCACCCACAAGGAAATGGATAAGAGGAGTGCACCAATCATACTCTCAAGACCTTCTTCCACCCATATGTCTACGAATCCCAGGACAACTGAGCCACTTTTTTACCCTGGGCCAAGTTCTCTTATAACATCCATGTCAACACAGTCACCAGATCGTCCCCTTTCCAACTGGTCTATGGGAAACAACCTGCACTACCTGTCACAGTGCCTTCACCAGAGGCTCAATTCTCTGCCCAGGAATTGAATGAACTATGGAAATGGACCAATCATCGGATTCAGAAAGCCACTAACAAAGCCAAGAAAACTGAAGATGCCAACAAAAGACCAGTTCCTCAGATTAATGTTGGAGAAAAGTGTGGCTGAACACACAGCATTTACACCAGCGGGTCCTTTCCATGTGCCTGGCTTCATGTTAAATTGGATCTTTCTCTGTGCTCCAGCCACTGGGACCCATCACGTATCAATTAAAGTTACCACCTACACTGAAGATACATAATGCATTTCATGTATTGCTACTCAAATCACTGGTGCTCTTATGGACCTCTAGAATGTCACTGAAACCAGAGGATGTAACCCATTGATGGAGACAGGGTATAGGAAGGTGAAGAGGTTTCAGATTCTAACCATAGAGGCAAGAGAATTGAATACCTCATTTCATGGAAGAACTACAGTACAAAAGAAAATTCCTGGGAGCCAGCCTCTAATACCTTGATTTACAACTTTTAGAAAGATTTCCATCAGTGACACCCAAGGAAGTCCAGATCCTCAGGGAGAGGGCTTAAGAGAGGTGTACTGTTGCATTCAGAATTCTGCAGGCTAACCCCATGAATCGCCACCCTCACCTCTCTGGTTGGGTCTTAGATGCGGTGACACATCTTTGCGGCAAGGCACCGCTCCTTTTCATGGCAACGTGCAAACAGCATATCTCACGGCTGGCGCCACCAACTTCTTACTAGCATGATCTTCCTTAGGCACACTTGCACCTGATGCTACATAACTTAAAGGGCCCATGGCAGGAAAATCCGCCCTCCTGACCTCACCTTATTTGCCTCAGCAAGAAGAACATCTCCTCAGTAGAGCATGTTGCTTCCAGCATCCATATATTCAGTTTCAACATCCTTGTCTTCAGTTCTAGCATACTTATTTTCAGTTCTCCTGCCTCTTCCTCATTGCCCACCTGTTCTTCTCCTCACCTTTCTCCCATGCCTCTCTGTCCCTCCTTTCCTATTGGAAAGAAACCTGGTTTGACCTCGGCATGATCTTGGATATGCTTGACCACCAGATACGTTTCACCACTGCCTGCCTCTAACCACTACCTGCTTCTGGATATGTTGAACATCCATCTGCCTACCCAGCAACCCTAGGATGACCTTGCATAACAGCAGAAGCCCCACCACCACTGAAGACCTGCTGGCCCCAGCACCTAAAGGCTCAACCCTAGGGTAATGAAGACTGGTATAGGTGAAGCTCAAGATGGGCCTTTGCTTTGTCTTGGTCTGCCTGCCAATGGTGGGAACCTGCAAGACTCCTTCCTGCAGGTTGCACCTATTCTGCCTCAGCCCAAGGGTCCACAAATGCAACACTAGGCTTAACCCTAGCCTCATACCATCAGTATTCAGAGTTATCCTGTTAAGTTTAACCAGGCATATCTGGTTAGGGATGTGAATCGTTTTTTTGATGATTTAAAATATCGTCCGATATATTTTAAATCGTCAAAAATCGTTAGGGCCACGATACAATACCAATTCCCCCGATTTATCGTCAAAAAATCGTAAATCGGGGGAAGGGGGAGGGCAGGAAAACCGGCACACTAAAACCCCCTAAAACCCACTCCCGACCCTTTAAATTAAATCCCCCACCCTCCCGAACCCCCCCCCAAATGCCTTAAATTACCTGGGGGTCCAGCGGCACACTAAAACACCCTAAAACCCACCCCCGGCACACTAAAACCCCCTAAAACCCACCCCGACCCTTTAAATTAAATCCCCCACCCCAAATGCCTTAAATTACCTGGGGGTCCGTAGCGGCGGTCCGTAGCTTAAATTACCCCCGGGTCCGTAGCTAAATTGGGGGAAGGGGGAGAGCAGGAAATCCGGCACAGTAAATCGTGGTGTCTTCAGCCGGCGCCATTTTGCAAAATGGCCGCCGCAAAATGGCGGCGGCCATAGACCAATACGATTCGACGCAGGAGGTCGTTCCGGACCCCCGCTGGACTTTTGGCAAGTCTTGTGGGGGTCAGGAGGCCCCCCCAAGCTGGCCAAAAGTTCCTGGGGGTCCAGCGGGGGCCCTGGAGCGATCTCCTGCCGCAAATCATTTCCGTACGGAAAATGGCGCCGGCAGGAGATAGACTGCAGGAGGTCGTTCAGCGAGGGTTCCGGACCTCCGCTGAACGACCTCCTGCAGTCGATCTCCTGCCAGCGCCATTTTCCGTACGGAAACGATTCGCAGCAGGAGATCGCTCCAGGGCCCCCGCTGGACCCCCAGGAACTTTTGGCCAGCTTGGGGGGGCCTCCTGACCCCCACAAGACTTGCTAAAAGTCCAGCGGGGGTCCGGAACGACCTCCTGCATCGAATCGTATTGGTCTATGGCCGCCGCCATTTTGCGGCGGCCATTTTGCAAAATGGCGCCGGCTGAAGACACCACGATTTAGTGTGCCGGATTTCCTGCTCTCCCCCTTCCCCCGATTTAGCTACGGACCCGGGGGTAATTTAAGCTACGGACCGCCGCTACGGACCCCCAGGTAATTTAAGGCATTTGGGGTGGGGGATTTAATTTAAAGGGTCGGGGTGGGTTTTAGTGTGCCGGGGGTGGGTTTTAGGGGGTTTTAGTGTGCCGCTGGACCCCCAGGTAATTTAAGGCATTTGGGGAGGGTGGGGGATTTAATTTAAAGGGTCGGGGTGGGTTTTAGGGGGTTTTAGTGTGCCGGTTCACGATTTTAACGATACTCTACACCCAAACGGCGACGATACGATTCCCTCCCCCTCCCAGCCGAAATCGATCGTTAAGACGATCGAGGACACGATTCACATCTCTATATCTGGTTACGGTAGAGAATAGGTTTACATATATCCAGGTAAGATTATTTGGATAAAATAAACATAATCAGATATATTCAGAAGCACAGTGATTCCTTTTTGTGCTGCAGTTTGTGTGATTCACAGTTTGAAACAATTTCCAACACAAACTAAAAGTCAGGGTAGATTAATGTGTTTCTTACAACATGGAACCTTTTGTAGCTTTAACTGAGTTTGATTGTATCTTTTCTAAGATCCACAACTATGATACTACAGGGTGGCCCATGGAAAAGTAGCCCACCTCCAATACCAGTGCATTGGAGGCAGGGTACTTTTCCATGGGCCACGCTGTATTTTAATTAAGTGAAAATAAAAAAGTTTAAATAAAACAATAGAGTTGTTCTCACTAAAGCTTGTGTAGGAATTTACAACATTCTGGAACTAAAATTATTTTTACTCCTTGCAAAAAGCACTTCTTGAAATGAACTATAAAATAATGAAACTGGCAGCTTATAAGGAAAGCCTTTAAAAGAAATGTCATTATATATATATGTAGCTTTCATAATCTATGCATATAAAAAACTTATTCTAATCATAAAAATACACCTTATTCATTTACATGCCATTATAAATATATAATACTTTAGCCTAGTAAGAAGCTATAAGTGTACTAGTCACACTATACAGCACTTTCATGTATAGGTAATGGCTACTATATAAATAGGCACTTTTGTAGTTTGCAATTGTGTGATGATTAATACAACCATATAATGTATACTTTTTATTTTCCACTGATATTTCCATGCATCAAAATATTAATTAAAAGCAAACATTTGCCATAACAAAATATTATGTCAAAGGAAAAGTTAAGAGATTCTTTACTGAGTATACAAGGCAGGCATTATGGAAAGGTGACCCATGATGTGTGACTTCTGACTGATGATAAAAACTGAATATTGTACGAGTGTAGCTTGCTATGCGTTTTAACTTCAGTACTGTAAGCTAAGACCCCCTTACAAAGACAGGAGCATACATAACACACAGTGATTACATTATCTTTGGCCAAATGCTAAAGTAGTTGATCAATGGCAATAAGCCAGGAAGCACGGAAGAGAACACAGAATAGAGGAATTTAATTAAAAAAGAAAGAAATACTGTATTGCTGTCCTTTGTTATCTATAGCATAATGTCCCCATCTTTTGTTCTACATTACACTTTGTTCCAGTTTTGTTCTGATTAGACAGTCTAATTGCATGCTGGGATAAAATATTCAAGTAAAAGATCAGTGTCTGACTGCTTTCCTGAACGTACCTGCTGTTGCTGATAATACAAAACTTATACAATAAAGATTTTTTTCCATAGACATTGAAGGGAAAGTTAGAAGTTTCTGGTTTCTTACAATGAATGTGAGAATTACTCTGAATTAAAATCTGCAAACATATCACTTCACTATTAGAATCATTGTTATAAATCAACCTCAGCTTTTTATCTTCATTTAAGGACATGTTTCATATATTATATATAAAATAAAATATGCACATTTTAACATATAATAATGTCTTTTTCTCACATTAAAAAAATCATTATATTTTTCTGCTATATCATTTAAAAATATAACCTTTGTTTACATTAAATAAGTAATGAATGATGGCTATACACTATGTGCATATACAGTAAGTACAAAAAGATTGATAAAATCTTAAAAATAAACCTATTGAAAATTGCAAAACATTTTCCATACATATTCATTATTTTGAAACATAAGCATTCATATTTGTAAATATCCATTCTTTCTTAGATGGAAAGCAATCAGCCTCAAGAAGATTATAAGAAAATCTTACCCATAAATTCAATTCCTAAATGGTCTGCTACACCGAGGAAAGCATATAAAGGGAAAACAGAGAAGAGAAAGAAACATCAGTCATCAACTTCAATTCTTTTATAGTAAACATAACAGCAAAATGAGCTCAACACATGGAGGTGTCATGGTCGATTTTCTGCCTTGTATTTAATCTATCTTGATGGGATATATAATGTCAAGGAATAACATTCATATTTTAATATCACAAATCCATAGATTCCCCAATCCATTACAAATGGCAGTGCCATTGGCTGTACACCTTCACTTCTGTTGATAAAAATGTGAATAGATAATAGTATTGAACTTATTCCTTAGTGAATTCTTTTAATTCTTATGGGTTTAATATTACCCTGATTTCCTAAATTTTATACCTGTACATGCTGTATCATCTGTAGGAAAGATTGCACTTCTCTCTGAACTTTTATTAGATGAAGAGGCAGATAATTTCTGTATAATGTTAACCTATCTGATTGAACAGTTCTTTGCTATTTTATCACAATTATGTCCTCTAGGCTTTCATAATTCCACTTTAACCCAAGGAAGGAAAAAGAGGAGGTGGATTTGGTGAGTTGCTGGCATTTATATGAACAGCATTTTCCCTTGGTCAATACCCGTTCAAATATCCCACTAGAAGATACTGTGTATTTGTCAGATCCTCTGAACAAAAGAGTTTTGGCATCCCTAAAGATACCACAAACACCATTCCTGCCCTAGAGATTATAGCCAAGCTTGTTTTGATGCAAAATAAGCTGCTTACACTAAGGGGCATTTTATTTATAGAAACATAGAAGTGACAGCAGAAGAAGACCAAACGGCCCATCCAGTCTGCCCAGCAAGCTTTGCACCTTTTTTTTCTTCTCATACTTATCTGTTTCTCTTGGCTCTTAGTAACCTTTTAGTTCTATTTCCTTTCCACCCCCACTTAATGTAGAGAGCAGTGTTGGAACTGCATCTAAGTGAAATATCTAGCTGAATTAGTTAGGGGTAGTAACCGCCGCAATAAGCAAGCTACACCCATGCTTATTTGTTTACCCAGACTATGTAATTCAGTCCTCCTTGTTGTTGTTATTTATTTATTTATTTATTTGGGTGTTTTTGTATACCGGGATACGTTGGGAACATCATCTCGGTTCACAGATAACTTAAAAATAGCAACAAGCTTTACAAAGAACAAGGAATAGAGTGAAGGTTAATAATAAAAGTAACAATGAAATTCTAACAAGTAACACAACAGGTATTGTAACAAGCTATTTACAAAGTGTACATTAAAGTGAGGTCATCGTGACTGAATGGAATAGGTATCAGAGTGAGTATTGCATTGCAGTGAACAAATTGTTGCGAGTAAGTTAAGGAAGTTAACATGAATGTAACAGGCGGCACATGAAAATCAGGTTATTAAAGGTGGTAAAAGGGAGATTGTGCGGGGGGCTTAGGTGAAAGCCTGTTTAAAGAGCCAGGTCTTTAGGTTCTGTTTGAATCTTTTATGACAAGATTCTAGGCAAAGGTTTGGAGGCATTCTGTTCCAGAGGGTTGTCTGTATATAGATCCACTTTTCTTCATACCCCTGCTGTTGAAGCAGAGAGCTTTGCTGGATATGCGTGAAATATCAGTCTTCCTCCCCTGCCATTGAAGCAGAGAGCTATGCTGGATATGTGTGAATTATCGGTCTTCCTCCCCTGCCATTGAAGCAGAGAGCTATGTTGGATATACGTGAAGTATCGGTCTTCCTCCCTGCTGTTGAAGCAGAGAGCTGTGCTGGATATGCATTTGTTGCAAGAAATTTAACAAGGCCATTGGATTTTCTGGACAATTTGGCAATTCTAGAATTTACACAAGTTGTTAAAGGACCTACTCATCATCCAGGACATTCTTTAGATCTTTAACTTGTACCGTCAGATAATGATCAACAATTTGCTTTATTTACTAAGCATATTTCCTATAGACACAGAATTGGAGAAAAGCCTTAATAAATCAGGCCCAAACATTGATGAGCTTGATATACCTCTACCCTAGACTGACCATTTTTTACTGAAATATAAGATACAGAGACTAGCTTTTTCAATGAATAATAATTATCAAATGAGGAAAAAGACATTGTAATAAAATGTAATACCAGTTACAATTTTAGACATTTTTGAAATCCCAACAAATCTGAAAAGTCTTTGTTTCAATTTTTGTAGATGTTTAAGGGTTAAGGTATTCCTGCTCAATTAATACTTTTTGCTTTAAAAATGAAGAAATTGACTCCTTGGATCACAGAGGAACTTTGGATTTTTATAGAGAAAGTGAAGATTAGAAAGACTGTGCCAAAGAAACAGGCCAAAGAGTGACAAAATTGTGTATGTCCTTCTCATATAGATTATGACAAATCTTTGGCCTTAATACAGAAAAAATACTTTTCATAATCAAATTCTGTATCTAAAATCTTCTCAAAATAGTTATTTCAAATAGTACATAACCATTTGAAGCTACAAACTCAATTAGGGAACGTCCAAAATCGTTAGAGTGCACGATACAATACAAATGCCCCCGATTTATCGTCAGGGGCATTTGTATTGTATCGTTAAATAGGGCGTGGGAAAACCGGCACACCAAAACAACCCTAAAACCCACCCCGACCCTTTAAAACAAATCCCCCACCCTCCCGAACCCCCCCCCCAAAATGTTTTAAATTACCTGGGGTCCAGTGGGGGGGTCCCGGCGCGATCTCCCGCTCTGTGGCCACGGCTGCATTGAGAAATGGCGCCGGTGGCACTTTGCCCTTATCATGTGACAGGGCAAAGGTAGCGCCGGCGCCATTTTGGTTCCTGGCTCCCGAGGTCACACATGCAGGAGATCGTTCCCGGACCCCCGCTGGACCCCCAGGGACTTTTGGCCAGCTTGGGGGGCCTCCTGACCCCCACAAGACTTGCCAAAAGTCCAGCGGGGGTCTGGGAGCGACCTCCTGCACGCGGGCCGTATTGCCAATATTCAAAATGGCGCCGGCACTACCTTTGCCCTCACTATGTCATACGGGTGACTGTTGCCCGTATGACATAGTGAGGGCAAAGGTAGCGCCGGCGCCATTTTGAATATTGGCAATATGGCCCGCGTGCAGGAGGTCGCTCCCGGACCCCCGCTGGACTTTTGGCAAGTCTTGTGGAGGTCAGGAGGCCCCCCCAAGCTGACTAAACGACCCTGGGGGTCCAGCGGGGGTCCGGGAGCGATCTCCTGCACGCGTGACGTCGGGAGCCAGGAACCAAAATGGCGCCGGTGCTACCTTTGCCCTGTCACATGATAAGGGCAAAGGGCCACCGGTGCCATTTCTCAACGCAGCCGTGGCCAGAGAGCGGGAGATCGCACAGGGACCCCCCCACTGGACCCCAGGTAATTTAAAACATTTTGGGGGGGGTTCAGGTGGGTGGGGGATTTATTTTAAAGGGTCGGGGTGGGTTTTAGGGTTGTTTTGGTGTGCCGGTTTTCCCGCCCTCCCCCGATTTACGATTTTTAACGATTTAAAAACAAAACAAAACACGACGATCAGATTTCCCTCCCCCCCCAGCCAAAATCAATCGTTAAGACGATCGATCACACGATTCACAGCCCTAGTTACTGTGAGATCTAGATTCAGCCACTATGTGGCTTGTCTAGTTAGCTGGATAAACTTATCTGCATCACTGAATATATCTGATTATCCTCCAGTTAACTGGATAAGTTTATCTAGTTAATTTTAGGACAGTTCTATGGGCAAATCAGAGTTAGCTGCATAAGTTATCTGGCTAACTTCTCTCTGTTATGCACTCAGAACACCCCTAAATTATCCGGCAAAATTTTAGCTGGATAAAAAGTCATCTGACTAGAACTTCTGAATTATCCAGCTAAATCCCTTTGAATATGGACATCATTGAGACTATCTTTGTATAATATTGAGCTTTTGGTTTCTGATTTTTCTGACAGGGTGACCAAGATTAAAAATGAAATAGATATTGTTGCAGATTCTTCCCTGAATGTTTTACTTAATATATCTGTTGCTATTATGAATTATTTTTAACCAATTGCCCCTGATATAGGGCTTCAAATTATATCTATTACAAATTCTTATCTGTCTTCCTTGACCCATGCCCCACCTAGCTTTTAAAGACTTAAAGGAGGAAGAACTCTGAAATGTGATTGTGTCTGTAATATGGGTAGTTGGAATTCATAATGCTCCCTAGCCCCCACCATCCCTGCCCTCACCTAATAAATCTGTCAACTGTAATGGAATTAACAAAGGCCACAGTTTATTAACATATGTAAAACAGCATGCTTAACAACCTGAGCCCCACACAATGACTTAATGCATGTTAATACAAGCACATCAACATAAGAATATAAGAATATAAGAATTGCCATGCTGGGTGAGACTAAGGTCCATCAAGCCCAACAGTGGCCACACCAGGGCATAAGTACCTGAGAGATCTTGTAAAGTAAAACTAATTTATGTTACTCTACCTGGCTAAAACCTACGCATAGAAACAGCTTATTACATTATAACAGTTTCCACCCTTCACATTTAAGAACTAACACTTCTGTTGCACCTTTTTTCCACCTACGGCGAGTGTGTACCACAATTGGGGCACTTAAATGTAATGCTGCTTTTTTTTACAAGAGCACTTTTTTCAAAGTGGTTATCCTGTCCTTTATATGTAGTACAGAGGGCTTAAAAATGTCCCCCACCTTCTCACCCTGTCCCTCCCATACTCTTCTCCATTTCCAGGCTCTTCCTCCTCCTACTCCAAATGCTGGGACTCTCCGGATGCAGCTAATTATGCTCAGGATTTCTACTGTTCTGCATGTAAGTCATAAGTGGCAGAAGCAGCATTTGGATGAACTCATCTCCTGCCTCCATGGAGCTAGTCTCATGGTATGAGCTGCATAAAAGAGTGTCTTTCTGTCTACAATGTGTGAAAGAATCCAGTGGGAGCACTGAGAGGAGAGAGGAGGTAAGTACTGCTCTGGGAAATTTTTAGAACTTAAAAGTTTTGGGGAGAATTAACTATTGGGGTATATTTTTTTTTATTATGTTTTTGTTTCTATATTAAATAGCTAGTCAGAAGCAGGCAAAAGCTAGGAGTTTTGTGTGTTTGTTTTAAACAGATAGTCAGAAGCAGCCAAAAGCTAAGGGGTAAATTTTTAAAGAAACGCGCGTGCGTCCATGTATGTGCGCTTCCCAGTGCTTGCACATGGATGCACCGATTTTATAACATGGGTGTTCCAGTGCACGCATGTTATAAAATCCGGGGGCTGTGCTCACATGTGCACCAGATTTTATAATCCACGCACTCATGTGCATGTGGCGCGCACAAGGGGAGGGTGAATTATGCAATCCGCGTGCAGCGACGCATCCCGGCCTTCTCCTGATCCCTCCCAGTCCATTCCAATTAAGAAGCAGACTGGTAAAAAACTTCCCTATCCTCTACCCTAACCACCTTCCTTCCCCTTCCCTTCCGTTCTCCTCCCCAACCCCTACCTTTTTCCTTTTTTTTTTTTTTTGTTTGTTTGTTTCTGAACTTACTTCAGGGCCCAACCTGAAATAAGAGACTCTAGAACAGAGATGAATGGCACTGTCCTGTCCATCCCCCTGACACACCCCTCTCTGCCCAGAACATGCCCCCCCCCCAGCCCGCCCCTTCCAAGAGGCCCGGCACTTGAGCGTCTACCAGCCTTTATCGCATGGCCTAGTCTCTTGGAAAATTTGCTCAGCACACTTAAAGCCTGGCCACATGCACAAAGGCCGGAATTTATGCGTGCCGGGCATTTAAAATCTGCCTGTAAGAGTTTGTGTGTTTGTTTTAAACAGCTAGTCAGAAGCAGGAAAAATCTATGAGATTTGTGTGCTTGTTTTAAATAGCTAGTCAGAAGCAGGCAAAAATTAAGAGCTTTATGTGTTTGATGCCAGAAGTCTAAGAAATAAGATAGGAGAGTTAGAGTTTATAGCAATGAATGATAACATAGACTTAATTGGCATTGAGAAACATGGTGGAAGGAGGATAACCAATGACAGAGAGGAGCAACTTGGTGGTCGGGTGGCACTTTATGTCAGGGATGGCATAGAGACCTGCATAGAGATTCTGCAAGAGACTAAATGTACAAATTAATCTCTACTGGACATCAGAAAAGCACACCAAAGGGGGGATTTAAAAGCGGCACCAGGGCCAGAGTCAGAAACAAGCCTGCTAGCTGCCTCAACTAACCACCGAGGCCAAAACTAACTTTTTTCTGTGCTTTGTCCATCTCTTTTTCTTTTTTAGACACCAATACTGCCGCCAACAAACCCAGAAGGAAGTCCCAAGCCCCTCCCCTTTAGCTGACGCTGCTGACATCCCTGACATCAAAAAGCATGCCAAAGGGGGGATTTAAAAGCGGCAACGGGGCCGGAGTCAGAAGCAAGCCTGCCAGCTGCCTCAACTAACCACTGAGGCCAAAACTAACTTTTTCCTGTGCTTTATCCATCTCTTTTTCTTTTTTCAGACTCCAATACTGCCACTGACAGACCCAGAAGGACGACCCGAGCCCTTCCCCTTTGGCTGATGCTGCTGACGTCCCCAATATCAGAAAAGCATGTCAAAGGGGGGATTTAAAAAGCAGCACCAGGGCTGTAGGCATCGTGCACCGGCATCGCACGCCGAAGGAGCACACCAAAGGGGCATGCCCCTTTGTACACCCCTTTGTACACCCCGAGAACACCCTGAGGACAAAACGAACAAACTACACACCTAATCTGGGCAATATGAACAGGGAGAAAGAAGGAAAAGAACAGGTATCACAAGCAATCAAAGTCTGCCTAAACAAAGGTAAGTACGGGGATAAATACATAAGGAAATCCAGGGACCGATACCTTACAGAAGAAACAAAAAATAATATGAACTTAAATAACCTTGCAGGCCTGCGATACTTTAGAAGATGAGGGGCAGGGGGCCAAAACAGGGGGCAGGCCTGCACTAGCCGGCAGCGATCGCACCGTCGTGGTGCGATCGCTGCTGGTTTCGCACCCAATAGCGCCACCATAGGAGGTGTAGCTATTGGGAGCGAAATAGGCAGCAAAAAGGCACTTACCTTTTCGCTGTCCACTGCGTCGGTGCAGAGTTGGCCCCGGTGATGCCCCGACTCCTCCTCTTCTGGGACAGACTCCGCCCCGACTTCGCCCCCATCCTGGTCTCGCACGCGATAAGGGACTTTTCGCGTGAGAAAGGTCCCCTATCGTGTGCGAGCGGCTTGGAAAATGAGGACCTTAGAGTACAAACAATGTAAATATGAACAAATTGTTAATGATAACATTCCTACTAGTGAACGCACAATCCGTTACATAGAAATTCCCAATAATCACGGACCTACTTTATGACACCAAACCAAGCTTCACTGCAATCACAGAATCTTGGTTAAAAAAATCAGACACAGTTCTAAAATACCATATAGCACATAGAAATTACGATGTATTTTCAATTCCCAGAACAAATAAATGTGGGGGCGGCCTACTACTAATCATTGAAAAAAATTTCAAGTGCAAACTTTTACCAACCACACCCAAGGAATCATGAAATTACAATCTTTGAAACCGACAATATACAAATATGCCTTATTTACTGTCCACCAAGCCTCCTTGAACTAAACATTTCCCCACTAATCAAATCCCTCACATTACACCTAAATACATCAAAACCTACCATTGTGCTCGGGGATTTTAACCTTCACATGGATGTTTACCCATTATCAAATACATGCCAGACACTAATTGATATAATGAATGCACTAGGATTCAAACTAATTACAGACAAACCCACGCACAAGGCAGGACACTCCCTCGACCTGACATTCATCAACAACAGCTTCTTAGAACAATTAAACACAAACTATCATCAAATTCCATGGTCAGATCATTTTCTCATTCAATCTACTATTAAATATCTGAGACCACAAGAAAAACAAAAAAAAAAAGAACCAACAGAATTTAAGTATCATCCCCATATAACACAGAAAAACAAATTATAAGAAACATTTACAGACATCTACTATAAAAATTGTGACTCTGCTACAACAGCATGGTTGGAAACGACTAATAAACTAGCAGATGAAATAAACCCCACAAAATATATATGCATCAAAGAACCTAAACAAATAAATCTTTGGCATAACGAAAAGATAAAAGAGGTCAAGCGAAATCTTAGAAAAAAAGAAAAAATATGAAAAAAATATAAAACAGAAAACTTGACTAAATTCAGAAAACATCTAGCTTATTACAAACAAGTAATTCTTGATGCAAAAAATCAATATTTTAGCTCAAAAATAGAAACATTTGCAAATAACCCTAGAGCACTATTCAACATAGCTAAAAATCTTACCAACGATAAAACAGTCTCCCAAGAACCTACCAGAGAATAGATGTAATGAAGTAGCACAATTCTTCAATGACAAAATTACAAACTTAAGAACCAAAATCCCAAACTCAACAAAACAAGAAATTAAATTGCACAAAAGAGACGTTACACAATGGTCTACGTTTGATGAGATATCAGATATTGAAGTGGAATCCATGCTAAAAAAGTTAAACCCTGCCCCACATATAATTGACACCCTGCTTACAATGGTCATAAAAAACTAGCTAACATAGCTTCCCCAATACTAGCGAAGATCATAAACTTATCCTTAGAGGAAGGATCAATGCCAAATATACTTAAAGGGCAATTATCAAACCAATTATAAAGAAAAAAATCAGTGACCCCCTTATCCCAAGCAACTACAGACCAGTTTCAAATTTACCATTAATTGCAAAACTAATAGAAAACACTGTTCAAAAACAGCTAGCCGAACATTTAGATAGCAATAACATACTGTACCCTTCGCAACATGGATTCTGTAAACATAACAGCACAGAGACAAGGGAGAAGCAGCAGCCCTTGAAGCCCAAATTATAGGACTTGTGTGTGTGGGGGGGGGGGGGGAGGGGAGTTGTCACAGCCATGAAAAGTAGCGGACACAGTCCTCACCGGTGCATAAGGAGATTTGTCGCCGTACAGGAGGGAAGTTTTGGTGTCGGGGGAAGGGGAGGAGCAGAGCACCAAGGACTTTGCAATAGGGGGAAAGCGTGGGGATGGATATATGCTAAGCATGGGGGGGTGGCCCAATGAAGGCCTGGCATAAGCAATAACCTGGCCCGCAAGGCCAGGGGTGGGAGGAGGCGGCAGAACACTGCACGGACCGGCAGTAGCCACAGAGGCATTCACGGAGCGGGATGCCAGTGGTCAGTGTTCCACCTTCACAGAGCAGAAGGCTGGAGTGGCATTCACAGAGCGGGATGCTAATGGTATATCACCTTCATGGAGCGGAAGGATGGAGGGCTGCCGTGTCCAAAAAAAAACAGAGGGGTGGGTAAGAGTATGTAAATTTACCGGTTAGGACATAGGCTATCGGTATTGCCAATTATTAGGCTTGTTCAATATTTGTTGATTGTTAATGTGGCTCGCGAGAATGAGGGCTACTACCTGGAGATAATGCCCTTGTTCGATGTACATGCACATGGTTGGTGAGACTCCAGCGTTGCTCTGGGCTTCAACAGCAAGAGGAAATGTGGAAGAAAAAAAAGAAAAAAAGGTTTTGCATTCACAAAAAAGCGAGATATAGCTTGCTTGTTACGGCGGTTACTTCTCCAAAACCAAATAAGCTGATACTTGGATTTCAATACATATCCAGCATAGCACTCTGCTTCAATGGCAGGGGAGAAAGTCTAACACTTCTCTTTCAATGCATAGCTATCTGATACAACGGCAGGGGGAATGTAGAAAAGAGGATCTGTATATGGACAACAAACAACAAGGTCCGAATTGCATAGTCTGGGTGGACAGAGGCATGGGTGTAGCTTGCTTATTGCGGTGGTTACTACCCCTAATTAAGCTAGATATTCATTTGGATGCAGTTCCAGCAATGCTCTCTGCATTAATGGTGGGGTGGAAGGGAAATAGAACTAAAAGGTACTAAAAGCCAAGAGTAACAAGTATGTGGAAAAAAAAAAAAGTACATAGCTTGCTGGGTAGACTGGATGGGCCGTTTGGTCTTCTTCTGCCGTCATTTCTATGTTTCTATTACTGCTCTCCCTGACAGACAATATTCTAATAGGATTTGATAGTAGAAAACATTACATTCTTGTGTTATTAGACCTGTCATCATCTTTTGACACAGTAAATCATGACATACTATTAAAAAGACTAGAAGAAATAGGACTACAGAACAACACAATTGTCTGGTTCAGATCTTATCTAAGTAATATATTTTTTCAAGTACAGATTAAAAATATGATGTCAGAGAAAATTAGCCTACAAACAGGAGTACCATAAAAATCAGCTCTGTTCGCAACGCTTTTTAACATTTACCTGCTTCCTTTGTGCCACCTACTGGCTGGACTGGGTATCATACATTACATATATGCAGATGACATTCAACTAGTTCTACCCGTTGATGACTAGAGATGTGCATTTGTTTATCACAAATTAGGCAATTTCAATGAAATTGCCTAATTTGTTGTGGTTCGGGGGGGACCTGAACCACAAAACGGATTTTCCCAGAGCTTCGGGGAAAATTAGTTTTTCGGGTTAGTGCGGGAGGAGGGGCACCTTTATTAAAAAAAAAAAAAGCCACCCCAACCCTTAAATTTTACTTTCTTACACCCCCCACCATCTCGATCCCTCCCCAAGACTTATTAAAAGTCCCTGGTGGTCCAGCGGGGTCCCACGAGCGATCTCTCCCTTCATGCGGTTGGGCCTGCTATGACTCAAAATGGCACCGATAGCCTTGCCCTTATGAGGTCATAGGGGCTACCGGTGCCATTGGTCAGCCCCTGTCACATGCTCCTACCATGTGACAGGGGCTGACCAATGGCACCGGTAGCCCCTGTGACATCATAAGGACAAGTCTATTGGTGCCATTTTGAGTTATAGCAGGTCCGACAGCCCAACGGCATGGAGGGAGAGATCACTCACGGGACCCCTCTGGACAACCAGGGACTTTTAGTAAGTCTTGGGGAGGGAGCAGGATGGTGTGGGGGGGTGTGTGTGTAAGAAAGTAAAATTTAAGGGTTGGTTGGGTTTTTTTCCCGATTCGCTTTTTTTTCCTGATTCGTGGGATTTGTTTTTTTTTATTCATTTTTCCAGTTTCCAGTTCGGGTTCCAGTTTTGTTTTTGGCAAAAAACGATCCGTGGGAAAACGAGTTTCCCATGAAGCACCCGAACCGAAACCGGACCTGAGCCAGAAAAATGAAGCTTATCTCTATTGATGGCTCAATTGAAAAAAACATTAAATCTAGCTAACATGTACCTAGACATAATCAAACAACTACTAAACCAAATGGAACTAGTTATTAATATTGAAAAAACTGAGTTCCTACATTTAGAACGAAAACACATTGAGATTATTCAAACTCCAATTATGCTAAAAAATAATCAGAAAGTAGAATTAGCCGAGAAAGTACAGAACCTCGGTGTAATAATTGACATGGAACTCAGCCTTAAACAACATGCATCACTGAAAGTAAGAGACGGCTATGCCAAACTTATGGTCCTCAGGAGGTTAAAACCTTTACTAACACCAATAAACTTTCGAACAGTTTTACAAGCACTAATATTTGCAAGCACGGACTACTGCAACACACTGTTTTTGGGGATTAACATACACAACTATAAGACCACTCCAAATTCTACAAAACTTTGCCGCAAGAATACTTACTGGTAAAAGGAAAAGAGATTGCATTACGGAAACACTAGCAGATTTACATTGGCTAATGTAAATTTGCACAAAGGGTAGCCAAATTAATTAATGACGAAAAAGCTGAGTGGCTGAACACAGCACTGCGTGTTCAGAGAAATCTGAACACGCAGTGCGTGTTCAGAGAAATCTCAGATCGGCCAACAAAGCCTTCCTAACCATACCTTTGGTTAGGACAGCAAGACTGACCCAAGTTAGAGAGCAGGCACTATCCTTAGCAGGACCGATACTATGGAACACCATGCCCCTTGAGATCAGATTGCAAAAAAATGTCAAACTTTTTTAAAAAAAGTTTAAAAACCTGGCTATTCAAACAAGCGTTTTACAAAGAGAACTGAGAACAGGAAAATAAATAAAGCAGGCAGCAGAACATCAGCTCATAGTACTTAGTTAAATATGTGCATATTTTGTTATTTTATTATCTCACCACTAATGTTAAATAAATATACAGTACAAAAGTATTATACATGTAAAGTAAACCTTTTACACATATAAATGGACATTCATGGACATAAATGGACATTCATCAAACATTCTTTATTGTTGAAACATTGTAACCGGAACCTTACTGGCACTTTGATAGAAAGTATTACCCAATACAATTTTAACATTACTATATGTGCCTATATGTAAACCGTTGTGATGGTATATAACTTAATAACAGTATAGAAAAGATTTTAAATAAAATAAATAAATAAATAAATAAATCTCAGACAATACAAGAACTTGGGGGAACTCCATGAAGTAAGCAAATAGCTCATTTAAAACAAATCTTTTTCATCAAACTCATATTTAAGCTCTGAAATTCATTGTCAGAGGATGTGGTTATGGCAGTTAGTGTAACTGTGTTTAAAAAAGGTTAAATAAGTTGCTATAAGAGAAGGTTAAATAAGTTGCTATAAGAGAAGTCCATAAACTCCTGTTAATCAACAAGGAACAGTAGCTTGGGATCTATTTAAAGTTTGGGTACTTGCCAAGTACTTATGACTTAGATTGGTCACTGTTGGAAAGAGGATGCTGGGCTTGATGGACCCTTGATCTGACCCAGAATGGCATGTCTTATATTCTTATGTTAAAGAAAATCAAATAACATATTTTAACCCTATTTTATAAATATAGGCTGTATGAGTAAATGGATACCAACAGCTTGTATGAAGCTTGTACTGAAGACATACCAATATCAAACAACAATGCCTTTTTGCTTTTAGTTGCAATTTTCAAACTGTCAGCATTAGGAGAAAATCCACAGTTACTTTTAACCTGCAGACTTTGAATCAGTTTTAAAAGAGAAAGCATTTATGTGCCCTTGCTTTGAAACTTGCTGCGGGTAATTATTTCTGCCCCTACAGACTGAACACACCCCTGGGAATGCCTCCTCTAAATGTGACCTAATGTGTATGCTTTGTGAAATCATACACATATTTTGAGCTGCAATTACAACCAATTTATGCATTTCATCACTTTTGAAATTCATAAATGGCTTTGACATTTGCCCTTTGAATACAGATTTTAATACATTCTCCCTGAAATTTGGTTGAAAATTACCATATCATGAATAGTTTTGGCAGCTTTTGAGGTACAGAAGGATAGTACTTTTTCACATTTGCTATTAATAGGGAATTTCAATGTTATAACCAAAAAATCAGTGGAAAAATTACATTGTTTTAACACATGGGAGCAAAATCAGTGAAAAAGTCAGGTTTCCACTGATTTCTTTTTGCTTTAACATTGAAATTCCCAGGCAAAATAAATGAGAAACTGAAAACAAAGGTCCCCAGCTATTAATGCACTTGTTTTAGATGATCAAAAAATATATTAAAAAGATGACAAATACTGTAGCTGCACTGACCCTATATTCTGCATCCTTGCATTGAAAAAAGTTAGATACCTTCAGAGACAATGTGAATTTATTTCTTTTGCTTTCTCCCTTTCTGCTGTTCAAGCCTAGCCCACTTGATGAACTCATCAGCAGGGGTTTGAAGAGATGCTGAACATGAGGCACTCCAGCATCTGTGACTGCTATGAGCCTGCACACTGCAAGTCTGTTCCTTGCGTTTCTTCTTTCCCTACCTGCTGTTCAAGCCTCACTCACTTGATGACTTTACCAGCAGGGTCTTGAAGTGATACCGAACACCAGAGTCCCTTCAAACTTAAAGCCACAGTACATAAAGTTTTAACAGTGCATATGTAATGAGACCCTCATTATACTGAGCACTATATGCTCGCTAACTGCAGTTCCATTTTATCAAACCTTTAGGCATGCTAAGTGATTTTACTGTTCAGTCCCATACATGATCCCTATCTTGTCATTCGTTTTAAGCCCTTGCCTGTGAAGCCAAGGCTTGACTACTAGATGGTAGTAGAGTGTAATCTGCTGTGAAATACAAGTAATCATTCAGTCTGACGGGTTCAAAAACAAGGATAAAGGTATTCTAGAGGATGGCCTATCCTCTACAGTGGAGAAGCGTCTGGTTAATATAATTCATCAAAAGATAGAGGTGTCCTAAAATGTGGCCTATCACTTAGAAAGGGGAACATTCTGGAATAGATGGTTCAAAAGTTCAATGGGTGTGTGTTTACTTTGCTTGAGTAGCAAGGTGGTTCATTCCCCAAAGGGGTGGAATATTGGGTGGTATAAAAAGTGCTTTCCATGAAGTACAGGGGGAGTATTTTAGGAGTCTAAAGGATGTCTTGAAGAGTTATCTGGGGAGTTTTCTTGAGTATTGTGAAGTATTGAGAAGTCTGGGGAATTGTATGAATCTGAAGGAGTTCTGATGAAGTAGGGAAACTGTAAGAAAATGAGGAACTACTAGAAGAAGGGTTCCTGGCCTGCTTTTTCAGTCTTTTAGAGTATCTCTGGAAAGAAAGAGGACCTTTTCCTAGGGCTATCTCAGGAGTTACACCTGGAAGATCTGCCCACCTGGTAAAAAGAGGATAATTCTTCTGCTGAATGAGAGTGCTATGCATAATTTCTAGAGACTTTGTCAACTTTCTGTGAACAACAGAAAGTCTAAAAAAGATTCTTACTACAAGCAAAATCTGACTGGTGGATAATAACCTTGGAGGAGATTTGACTGTATATTTTTTATTGGAACTGCTTTTCTGCTGTTTTTTTTTTCATTTCTGCTGTGGACTTTATTTTTGCTGAAACTGAAACTAATAGGTGAACATTTCAACATTCCAGGACATTCTCGATCTGACTTTAATATTGTCATACTTCTAAAAATGAACTTTGAAGGAACATTCCAGCATGAAAATGCTGAATTGGAAGTCATCAAAAAAACATAGCATCTTCACTTTAGGTGTAAACCAAGACAATGGCGTCATGGTAAACTACAACTATCTATGAACTGTTTTCAGAACATTCTGTCTTTTCACACTTACCTCAGTTGTCAGTAGTCTGGATTATAATGCTCTTATCACTTTGTTTCCATACCCTGCTTGCCTATTCAATGCCTTCTCTTTTTTCCAAATCTCCCCTCACCTCCACATCCCCATATACAATATTTTACCCAACTCTGTACTTCATTTCATGCCTCAATAAATTGGTTAGTCTATAAGATACTACCTGTCTTGTAACATTTTTGGAACATCCTCTGATACCTTGCTTTCAGTAAGAATAACACACTGCCACACTGTCATTTTTCAAATTAAACCCATTGTTGGTATATTGTATTCAGATGAATAAATTCAGAAGGGGTACACTGAAGAATAGTGAAACCCTTTCAGAATAAAACAAAAATGACTACAGTCCAAAGTCAATATAAATCTTCACACAGTAGGGTTTTTTTCACCAACCACTCCTTAGTATGTAAAAACTCCTTGAAGAGTGACCTTCCATAATCTTTCCCTTATTGGTACTTGCCTTCTTGTATGCAGATCTCTGTAAGTCCAGAGTTGAATTAGTCACTCTCCTACACAGATGCAAATAACCTCCAACTGGTACTTTGTTGAGCAGCAGCTCAAAAGTAGATATCCTCATTTTGACAGTATTTATTCTGATCCCAATAAGAAATCCACTTTCAAACACTCAAGACAAATCTTTTGTGAAATGCAAGGGGTAAGGACTCACTCCTCCTTTATTATTCCTCATCTCTTTTGGTTCTTTGAATTTCAGGATCCCTCTTGGACTTCCAAATATCTCCCTACTCCTAGAAAGTCTGAAGCCTCTGACCTTGGACCTCAGTCACCTTGTCTGAATGGAAGACTGGACAAACAAGTGGAGGCGACAATGCAAAATTAGAAGCCAAATCTCCGATCTGGATTCTTTATTAGAGAGAGACCAACATTTTTGATCAAGCCCGACTCAGGCCGAGTTTTGCCCTTTTCCATTTATATGATAACTATGTGCCGTTTTTAAAGTGACTTTTAGGTCTGTTTTTCCAAATCAGAGATGAGCTTGTTCACCTAAGAATAAGTAAAGGATAGGTTGTGAGAGATAGTGCTATGTTTGTTTTACCATTTTAGAGTAGTGTTTGGTTTTGTGTAAAGGATAGGCTATTGAGTGATCATGGTATATATATATATGCTGGGGTAGATTTTATAATTCTACGAGCGTGCATACTTTTGTTCGAGCACCAGAAGCGAACAAAAGTACGCCGGATTTTATACGATACGCGCGTAGCCGCACGTATCTTATAAAATCCGGGGTCGGCGCACGCAAGGGGGTGCACATTTGTGCAACTTGCGCGCGCTGAGCCCTGCGCGTGCTGCCCGTTCCCTTCGCCTCCTCCCACCTTCCCCCCTTCACCTACCTAACCCACCCCCCCGGCCCTATCTAACCCCCCCCTACCTCTGTCGCAGAAGTTATGCCTGCTCGAAGCAGGTGTAACTTTGCGTGCGCCGGGCCGGCTTCCGCGTGCCGTGTTCCGGCCAGGGGGCTGGTCCGGAGGCCATGGCCACGCCCCCGGAGCACCCCGGGCCAAAACCATGCCCACGGCACCGCCCCCGGATGATGCGCTGACCATGTCATGCCCCCCAACACGCCCCCCGATAATGCGCCATCCGCGTCACACCTCCTGACACGCACACCCAAGAAAGCCCCAGGACTTACACGCTTCCCTGGGCTTTGCGTGCGCCGGAAGCCTATGCAATATAGGCTTGGCACACGCAGGGGGGTTTTAAAAGGGTTACACGCGTACCTTATGCGAGTAACCCTTTGAAAATCCGGCCCATATTTTTTAACAATGCATACAAGGATAGTGCAATTTATTATTATTTTTTTAATTTCTAATTTGTTCACTATTTTTTACAGTATTGAAGTGCGTTGGTTTTTTCTAATAATACTGCGGAACAGGATAATACTATCTGCCAGAGGTACATTTTTTATACAATTTTTTATGAGATTGAATAACTACAAATACAAAGTAATTTTGCAAAGATGATTTTATTAAATTTTTTGAATCTTGTTCTTATTAACATGTTTCAGATCAATTGATGCACAATTAGAATTTTCAACCGGGACACTCAGAAACCCTAAAATGATAAAGCTGAGGTAAAGGCAATACATTTTCAATTGATAATATTCCAAATTTTCCCAGATACACATTTTCAAACATCATTTTTCTGTTGTATACGTTACACCACACTCATGTATGTTACCATTTTATATGTCTATTTTAAAGCATGTTTTTATGATTTATATTTGTTTATTGGTCTGTTATTTGTTTTGTATGGCAAGGGGGGCCCCTGATACATTCATGCATTCATTCTTATTCGTTTCCCAGCTAAAGTTTAATTAACTACAACCCCCCCACCCTCCTGACCCCACCCCCCAAGACTTACCAAAACTCCCTGGTGGTCCAGCGGGGGGTCCGGGAGCCATCTACTGCACTCATGCTGTCGGCTGCCGGTATTCAAAATGGTGCCAATAGCCTTTGACCTTACTATGTCACAGGGGCTACCAGTGCCATTGGTCAGCCCATGTGACATAGTGAGGGCAAAGGCTATCGGTGCCATTTTGAATACTGGCAGCCGATGGCCCGAGTGCAAGAGGTCACTCCCGGACCCACCAGGGACTGTTGGCAAGTCTTGTGGGGGTCAGGAGGATCCCCCAAGACTTGCCAAAAGTCCCTGGTGGTCCAGTGGCGGTCCGGGAGTGATCTCCTGCACTCGGGCCGTCGGCTGGCAGTAATCAAAATGGCCCCGATAGCCTTTGCCATTACTATGTCACAGGGACTACTGGTGCCATTGGTCAGCCCCTGTCACATGGTAGGAGCACAAGATGGTGCTGGCCATCCATTGCTCCTACCATGTGACAGGGTCCGACCAATGGCACCAGTAGCCCCTGTGACATAGTAAGGTCAAAGGCTATCGGCGCCTCCACACAGCTCTGGATGGCTCACAATAAAACATTCATAATAAAATAAGTCAATACAAACATGTATAGAAGACCTCAACTGAAAAAAAAAACCAGGTACTGAAACTGGAATAAAAACTCAATACAACTTAATCAGAATATGCCTTTTGGAAGATATATGTTTTTGGCCACTTCTTGAAACTTTTAGTACAATCAGCAATTCTTAGTTCCATGGGTAAGGCATTCCATAGAACAGGACTAGCCACAAAAAAATATCTGCTCCGTAGAGTCCACAAGGCAGATTTGGCATACAGAGGGGCAGATTTTAAAAGGGTTACGCGTATAAATCCTCAGGATTTACGCGCTTAACTGCTCCTGCGCACGCCGAGCCTATTTTGTATAGGCCCGGCGACATGCGCAAAGCACCGGGAAACACGTATGTCCCGGGGCTTTGTGAAAGGGGCGGGACGGGGGCAACATGTGGGCAGAGCATGCGTGAGGACTGGTCCAGGGGGGTGTGGCAGGGGAGGGACCGAGGCCTCCGGCACAGCAGCCATTTGCTGCTGTGCTGGGGGATTGTGCGCTGGCAGCTGGCAGGCGTAACTTACAAAATAAAGTTAGAGGGGATTTAAGTAGGGCTGGGGGGTGGGTTAGATAGGGGAAGGGAGGGGAAGGGAGTTGAAGGTGGGGGGCTGAAGGAAGGGGGCCTCCAAGGCTGCTCTGAAATCGGAGCGGCCTTGGAGGTAACGGGAAAGCCATCGGGGCTCCCCTAAGGCTCGGCGCGCGCAAAGTGCACTAGTATGCAACCCTCTTTCGCGCGCCAACCCCGGATTTTATATCATGCGCACGGCTGCGTGCGCATGTTATAAAATCAGGCGTACATGTGTGCGCGCTGGGTAGCGCGCGTGGTTTTTAAAATCTGCCCCAGAGAGTATTTCAAGAAGATGTCACTGGGAGGAACACAGTAGTCTTGGAGGATTATAGAAGTGAAGCATTTCATTGGCCCAAGGCAAAGAGTCAGTTTTAAGTATTTTGAAGAAAAATACCTTTCTCCTGCATTTTAATATTCTCGAATGTAGTAAAATTTGATTACTCAGATTATTTCTTTCTAACAAATATCAGAAAGGGTCACTGGGTGCAGTTAAATGACTTTTGTGCCTGATTTACTGTAAAGTTTCCTGAACTGGGTGAAGATGCAGGCCCGGCGAGAGTATTAAACAGGACTAGGTGATTGCCTAGAACACCGGAAATAAGTAGGGTGGTGTAGGGGGATGTAAGGGTGACATTTTTCAAATGTGTGCTGGAGGGATGAGAGTGGTGGCAACATGCCAATGGAGGTCCATCGAGCAGGAGAGAAGGAGATATCAGGCGACAGGGATGGAGGTGCATGAATTGGCAGTTCAGTGTATGGTAGAGGAGAGAGAGAGTGAGAGCCACGTGATACAGTGACATCAGCTCCTAGGGTGGCTGCATACCCTGCACCGTGAGGATGTGTACTAGAAGCAGAATTCTTTGCTGTTTAGTTTCTAAGGACCATTTTTCAATGAAATGAGACTAATATTAGCATGATGAATCTATGAATGTATCTGTCTTCGATCATGGTCTGAATAAAGTCAATGAAGGGAATCATTAAAACTCTACTACAGGAGGTAATACCAGGAACAGCTGTGTTTGTGAATAAAATGAAGTAGCAAATTAATGTCTTCCCTATGCTTCCAGTCTATTTTAATTAAATCCAACTTTAATTATTTGCAGTAAGTATATTTATAAATATATATGAACTGTTTTTCTATGAAAAATTTCAGTATATGTTTAGAAACAGCACCAAAAATGTACCTAAAGATGTTCTTTGTTATATGAAATGTACATATGTATATGTTTTCATAAAAAAAATGCTAAATTTCTGAAAGATTCACGATTCAATTTTCAGGCATGATACTGTATTCTGTGTAACTGTTTTTCTTTTTAAACTATTAATTTTAATAATTTCAACTAATTGACATACTATTTACTTAAAATCTCTTTGGTTCAAATGAAGATGTTTATGGAAAACTAATGCAATGCTTACTTTATGATCTGGGAAAGAAAAACTTTTAGCTAGAAATACAGATCTATTCATATAAATGCTGTCATAATAATCAATGGAAATGTAAACCATCACACTGGGTGATGTTATAATAAGCTACAAATTCAATATAAGGTAAACAAATAATGAGATTAGTTGTCTGCTATATGAAAAGGCAACTTGGTCCAGAGCATGATTTTCAAAGCATGTTAAGCCTGACTCTTAAATCAAATGTATGCATATTCACTGTGGGGTAGATTTTCAGACATACGCGCGGGCGTAGATTTGTTTGCACAACCTGGCGCGAACAAATCTACACCCAATTTTATAACATGCACATGCAGCCACGCACATGTTATAAAATCCAGGGTTGGCGCACACAAGGGGGTGCACAATTGTGCAAATTGCACGCGCCGAGCCGCGTAGCCTTCCTCCGTTCCCTCCGAGGCCACTTTCCTTCTGCCTCCCCCCACCTTCCCCTCCCTTCCTCTCCCTAACCCGCCCCCCCCAGCCCTATCTAAACCCCCCGACCTTTATCATCAAAGGTACGCCTGCCTCTGGGCAGGCGTAACTTGCGCGCGCCATCCCTTGGCAGGGTCGCAATGGAGGAGGCCTCGGCCATGCCCCCAGAATGCCCACAGACCGGTGGCCCCGCCCCTGGAATGCCCCTTTTTTGAAGCCCCGGGACATACGCGCGTCCTGGGGCTTGCGCGCGCTGCCGAGCCTATGCAAGATAGGCTCGGCACACACAGGGGCAGGTTTTCGGGGGTTACGCGCGTAACCCTTTGAAAATCTACCCCCGTGGATATAATTTAATTAAGTCCATTTGTGTATTCTGTATGTGCTGCCTACGGGCTCCATATGAAAGCAAGAGTTGTTTTTTTTTACTCCATGAAGCCTTCCAAAACTTTACAGAAATGTTGATGGGAATTTCCAGAAAAATCTACTGAAAAGTTTATATTCATTTCATGAAATTTCAGGTTAGAATAAGCAATTCAGAACAATTTTCTCAGACAAATAGAAACCTTCCTACAGGCACTGATTTCAACTTGAGATAAGAGTAAGGCTCCAAGTTTCCTGCAACAGCAAGTAGATTCTGCAACACTCTCTTGAGTAATCAACATGATAACATTTGGTTTTCATAAAGCAGTTTGGATAAAAGGACCTTTTACAGATTGTATATTTACTTTATAAGGGAAGAGATTACTCCAAGTGATCATCAATTATTTTATTCTCTAAATTTAGTCCAAGTTTCTGCTGCTATAACAATTCTGAAGCATTTTATAGTATTAGACCCAGATATTTAATTTGGTTTGGTGGATCAGTCATGGTGTAGTCCCTGGCTGGTCCATATGACATGGGTGCCAGCTGATGCCTCGTGTTGCCTTCCTGTCTGCTTAGTTTAGGGATGGTGGGTGTGTATATTGGAAAGGGGAGGAAGGGGCAGCAGTTGTTTCTGTGGGGGAGACTGGTCCTCTGTGGGCTGCAAAGCAATGGTGAGATGACTGTAGCTGATTGGATTGGGCCTGCAGGGTATCAAGGGACATTTGGTTTCTAGGGGGTTACCTTCTCTTGTTAAAATCATTCCTGAAAAAATGTTCCTGTAATGACAGGCAGCATCCCTCTCTCCCACTCTCTAATTTTATTGTGTATTTGGGGTTGGTGGCTGTCGCAGCTATGAGAGGGTGGAGGGATACCCAAGCTTTGTTAAGTTGCTGGGATACATTGACCAAGCAGCTGGGATTGTTGGCTGGTCAGTGTTGGAAAGTTTGAATTCTTTGCAGTGATTCAGTTCATTTGCTTGGGGGAAGGGTGCACTCTTTGCTGGGCTGTGAAGGGGGCTGCTTTCAAAACAGATGGCTATTCTCAGTTGGCCTGCAAGCCAGGTGGCCTGGGAGTAGTTGCATCATTCTGGGGTGTGGCGAATGATCATCGAGGCTGTATTCTATGTTTTAAGCTTTGCTATATGTATATTGTCTTGTTGGGTTGTTAATAAAGCCTCAGCCTTTTTGATCCCAAAGTGAATTGTCTGTCTTATTTGTTGTGTGTTGGGTAAGGAGGGTGACTGGAGGAGATGAATATGCTGGGTGTCCAATTCACTGATGCCCAGTGCAAGTAGAAATGAACAAACCACTGAATCAAGTGAGTTAGATAAAGGTAACACACTAGACACATCTAGCTTTATGTTAAGATCAGAAATTTGACAAACATTTTGGAAAGATGCATAATGTGCATCAGAGACCTTTAGAGAGGATGCTGGGCATGTCCATGGCAGTCAGAAATGGCTTGGTATCTGGTCTTGTCTCAGAAACCTTCACACCCAAAGGTGTGTGGTGTGGATGGAGACTAAAATATAAGTACAATAGTTCTTATGAGGCTTAAACTACCTGGTAGGAAATGTATTTATTTATTTATTTATTTATTTATTTAGTCAGTCAATCTTGATTACTCTTTGTATCATTTAGGAACCATCAAAGCAAGTTAAAATCCCCACCAATGGTTGTTGCTTGAAGCATGAAGAAACTTGGGGCTAGGAGGTCATGCTGCAGAGATACAAATGGGAAGCACTTTGACTTTCTAGTGCCAATAAGAAACCTATCATCCACCCTCTGATTATCATTTATTTGTTTATATTTGAATTTAATATACCACCTTTCACAAGGTTCAAGCAAGTATACAATAAAATGTTGAAATAATACAATAAAACGTGAATTTTCAAAAGGTTGTATGTGTAAAAGTTACCATATTCACATATAAATAGAATATACTCACATATTTATTTTATAAACATCAAACATAAATAATAAGTAAGGGATCACAAGTAAATGTAAACATATTATAAAATGTCAGTCTAGAGGCATTGCTGATTGGGACCACCATTTAGGCATATAAGATTTTAGTTGGGGAGGGGGATTAGTTGTGATGGATCAGTAGAATTTGTGATAGTCCCAGTGCAAATGATACACCGGTAGATAGGCTCTAGCTATATGTCACAAAAAAGAAAAGTTATGATGGCTGCCAAAGGGGACCACAATTCCCAGAATCTCTGGTAGACAGTCCCTGAGAAATCATGAGTAAGAGTAGGCTGGACCATCGTGACTCACGAGGTTGCCCATAATTGGTGGCTATAAATGAGAGAGTTCCCTGACAAGGAGGAGTTCCAGGTTCCAGTTCCAGGGGGCAGCCAGATCCGGAGCCAACAGTAGTCCCACTACCAAAATCCATGGAAAGAGAGGAGGAAGGAGAGGCAGAACCAGAGGGTGGATCTTTGTAAGAACTATTCTGAATCGGCAGAGGAGGAAATAGGTCAGGTCCTGACTCAACAATCCCACTCAACTGATAGCTATATTGAATTCTTGTTAGTTACTAGGGATGTGAATCGTTTTTCAACGATTAAAATTATCGTCCGATAATGTTTATATTGTCTTAAATCGTTATAGAACACGATACAATAGAAATTCTAACGATTTATCGTTAAAAATCGTTAAATCGTGTTAGTGCGCACTAACTCGAGTTAGTGCGCACTAACTCCCCGTTAGTGCGCACTAACTCGATTTAGTGCGCACTAACTGAAAATGATACAAATAAACACTTTCCAGGTCACTGAAGGTCAGTTAGGAATGAATATGTGTTCCTATTGGCTGGCTGCCCTCTTATCTATTGATGTTACCAAGGTTACCACTGAGGTGATGGTTGGGGGGATGGGAAATGGAACTGGAAACTAACGAACACCAACAGAAAATGAAACAAAGTGTTCACACTTCCCAGGTCAGTAAAGGTCACTTAGGAATGAATATGTATGTATGTATTCCTATTGGCTGGCTGTGCTCTTATCTATTGATGTTACCAATATGGTTGGGGGGATGTGAAATGGAAACAGTTGGAAGCTTGACAAAAAAAGTAATGTAATGATCAGCACTCACGTGACTAGAACTTGTTTGTTTATTATTTTTGTTAGCAGGCACCTGAAATGCTAGTGCATGTTGAATTTGCCAATCACTGTGCATTTTAGAAAGGTGGTCCTGGCTGGAAATGTACACAGTTCAAATATATGTAATTGATTGTTGGTAAGTGTATTTTTTAAGTAGCCACACTGGCACCAGTATGTTTACTTTCCCTCCTACTTAACTCACTAGCTCAGCTTTGTAAGAAGGGCTTCTCTGCTTGTGTGTTGTTTTTGTTTGGTGTGAGGAGAGCAGAAACATCAGATCTTTATTCAATCTACTACAGTCATCTCTTACAGTGCCCTATCCCTATTAATACCAGGAGTGTTGTGATCTTCCTGCACACAGTGCCCTAACCCTGATACCAGTCTGAGACAGCTCCCTCCCTGCATTACTAGTGAGAGGCTGGCTTCACAGACAGGGGGGAGCTGCCTGACCCTCACTCCTGACTTCCCCCATGTCCCAGCTAGTGAATGGTGTGTGGGTGAGGGGGGGGGGAGGATGGTGAAGTCTGAGACAGCTCCCTCCCTGCATTACTAGTGAGAGGCTGGCTTCACAGACAGGGGGGAGCTGCCTGACCCTCACTCCTGACTTCCCCCATGTCCCAGCTAGTGAATGGTGTGTGGGTGAGGGGGGGGGGGGATGGTGAAGTCTGAGACAGCTCCCTCCCTGCATTACTAGTGAGAGGCTGGCTTCACAGACAGGGGGGAGCTGCCTGACCCTCACTCCTGACTTCCCCCATGTCCCAGCTAGTGAATGGTGTGTGGGTGAGGGGGGGGGTGGATGGTGAAGTCTGAGACAGCTCCCTCCCTGCATTACTAGTGAGAGGCTGGCTTCACAGACAGGGGGGAGCTGCCTGACCCTCACTCCTGACTTCCCCCATGTCCCAGCTAGTGAATGGTGTGTGGGGGAGGGGGGGGGGGAGGATGGTGAAGTCTGAGACAGCTCCCTCCCTGCATTACTAGTGAGAGGCTGGCTTCACAGACAGGGGGGAGCTGCCTGTCCCTCACTCCTGACTTCCCCCATGTCCCAGCTAGTGAATGGTGTGTGGGTGAGGGGGGGGGGTGGATGGTGAAGTCTGAGACAGCTCCCTCCCTGCATTACTAGTGAGAGGCTGGCTTCACAGACAGGGGGGAGCTGCCTGTCCCTCACTCCTGACTTCCCCCATGTCCCAGCTAGTGAATGGTGTGTGGGTAAGGGGGGGGGGGGAGGATGGTGAAGTCTGAGACAGCTCCCTCCCTGCATTACTAGTGAGAGGCTGGCTTCACAGACAGGGGGGAGCTGCCTGACCCTCACTCCTCCGGGGTATTGTGATCTTCCTGCACACAGTGCCCTATCCCTGATACCAGGGGTGTTGTGATCTTCCTGCATGCAGTGCCCTATCCCTATTAATACCAGGAGTGTTGTGATCTTCCTGCATGCAGTGCCCTATCCCTATTAATACCAGGAGTGTTGTGATCTTCCTGCATGCAGTGCCCTATCCCTGATATCGGGATGTGTGCAAGAAGATCACAACACCCCCGGTATCAGGAATAGGGCACTGTGTGCAGGAAGATCACAACACCCCCAGTATCAGGAATAGGGCACTGTGTGCAGGAAGATCACAACACCCCTGGTATTAGGGATAGGGCACTGTGTGCAGGAAGATCACAACACTCCTGGTATTAATAGGGATAGGGCACTGTGTGCAGGAAGATCACAATACCCCTGGTATCAGGGTTAGGGCACAAGTTCTAGTCACATTGACTGATCACATTACTTGTTTTGTCAAGCTACCAACTGTTTCCATTTCCCATCCCCCATATACTGTCAGTAGGAAACTTGGTAACATGAATAAATAAGAGGGCAGCCAATAGGAATACATATTCATTCCTAAACTGACCTTAACTGACCTGAAAAGTGTCAAATTGTATCATTTTCAGTTAGTGCGCACTAACTCCCAGTTAGTGCGCACTAACTCCCGTTAGTGCGCACTAACTCGAGTTAGTGCGCACTAATCGGAAAAAACGATTTTTAACGATTTTTTAACTAAAAAATCGTGCCTAAGACGATTTTCTTGCCCTGCCACACGATTTCTATCGTTAAGACGATATGGAAAACGATTCACATCCCTATTAGTTACCATATTCATTTTATGATTTTATATTTAAATTTTTGTGCTTTGTATTTCAGGCTACTTATCTTTTTAAATTGCTAATACCATATATTCCAACTCGTACACTCCACTCTTCTGAAAAAGGCCTCTTCCATCTTCATCCTTTGTATGTTATTTGCTTTGATTCTATATGAGAATCTATGTTTAGTTACCAAGCTCTTGCCTTATGGAATTCACTTCCTATTGCCACTCATGCTTAACCTGATTATTTAAAGTCAGGAAGGCATTAAAAGAGTGTTTTTTGCATCAGACCATTGGAGACTTGGACTGAGATTAATTGATTCTTAAATGTAAGCTTTGATCTAAAATTCATTTGATATAAGGCAGCGTTACCTGTTATTTGTTTAATTTATTTATTATTTGTTTGTTATTTGTTTGGATTTTTATTTTAATAGAATAATTACATGTATTTTATATTTAATTATGCAATCATTTTGTTTTTAGAATTATGTATGTTTTATGATGTACCCACTTGATAACAGGAGGTTTATAAAGAGGAAGGGAGGTCCTGAGTCATTCATATCAAGGAGTAGAACACCAACATTATAAGTATATAAGGATAGGGAGAAAGGATGAAGACAGCCTGTAGCTTCAAAGGTAGCAATAACAAAAGCTGTAGAAGACAATACTAGGTTTGCTATTATTTTAAATCAAAAAGTAATTCTCTGCAATTGCTATGGTTATGGAATGATAGGAAATAGGAGGCCTCAACCACTATACTATGAAAATAAATTATACTAGAAAGTCTGTAAATTTGCATGAAAGGGGTTAAATATGTTGGTTAAATATATTGATTTATTTATATGACAGATCTGAAATATTGTACAAACAATTATGTTTTCATAAAGAATATTTGTAGGACCATTCCTATGAGCTGGTGATGTATTCTGCAATGTCAAGCAGATGACCTATGGAATTGCTGCTAAAACAAAGGTTAACAGTGGATTACAAGCTTCAAGGCAGAATAATTTTAGCATGGGTAGGTTTTAGACAAATCAGAACAATTTCTTTGACTAGATGACCAGACATTTGGATCAGGGGACAGTATTAGGCATACTGGTCATGAATTTCAGTAAGGCCTTTGACACAATTCTGCTTAGGTGACTCATAAATAAACTGAGCACCATTGGTATGGGCCCTAACATAACTGACTGGGTTAGAAACTGGTTGAATGAGAAGCAACCAAGGGTAGTGATAAATGGACTTCACTCAGAAGAGAGAGAATTTACTAGATGCGCACTCCAGAAATGGGTCTTTGGACCAATTTGTTTTCAACATTTTTGTAAGTGATATTTTGGCAGAAATTTCAGGAAAAGTTTCAATGCACAGGAGGTGGGTCTCTTTCACCAGAAATGAGTCTCTGGAATGAGAGGTGAGGGAATGAGGATGAAAGGAGGTAGACTCAGGAGTAATCTAAGGAAATATTTCTTTACAGAAAAGGTGATAAATGCATAGCACAATCTCCTAGTGGAGTTTGAGGAGACAAGGAAAGCATCCAAATTATAAAAAGCAAAGAACATGCACAGGTAATCTCTGAAGGAGTGGTAGGTATTGCAGAGCAGAACAGCTGGTGTGAATGGGAAGATAGGCCATGTTTTTTTTATACCATCACGTTTTTTATACATAACAATTGATAGCAGATAAAGACCATTTAGCTCAGATGTTTGATACACTTTCTATCTGATCATCTATCCCCTCAGGTAGGTAAGCATGCAGATTCCCATGACTCAAACCAATACCAGTTTCCTGCTTGCATGTCTATCATTTACCCCCCTCAACCTTTCCCCTACAAACAGTCTCCACAACTTCCTCAAGCATGGCCTTCCATCCTTTCTTCTGCTACTCCAATCAGACCCTAGGTACTATGCTCGTGTCTATCCCATGCACTTAAACATTCTGCCAAGGCTTTGGTTGCCACTACCTTTACCAGCCACACCAAGCAGTATGCCATTCCAACCATTAAAACCCTCCTATCATAGACATATTTTTGGCTTTAATTCTTCGCTCGGGCTCCATCTATTCACTTTAGGCTAGGAGTACCATTAAATTGAAAACTCTTACAGATAATATAACATATTTTGCCAAGGAATGATAATACACCTCATACTTCCCATCTGTGACATGGTCTCATCAGTCTGTCATGTATTCTGCTACAATGTGACTCATTTGTTTTTTTCTGACAATGTTAATTCAAGCTGAAAGCTGTCATCAGTAGTGACTGGTTATTTAACTGTTCTGCATCTCACACCTGTACCTTTCTAATGAAAAATGAGAGAAACATATGTAGATGTCATGCAACATCTGTTAAACAGATGTTCATAAGTATAGTATTAGTAAGCATTTGCTCAAGAAATTCTTTCTACATTCAAACATTAGATAGAGAGAGAAAGAGATAGATTGCATAAATAAAAAAACGTAGTTCCTATGCGCTAGAAGTTTTCTTTCATTTTGTTTCTATGGGAAAAACACATAGTATATAGGGCCCCCTGATTGGCTCATTTCTGGTCATATGACTATAGATTCTACCATTTTTTCTTAGTGAACTAAACAACTTTTGTCCCATATAGGTCAATATCATGGGTAACCATGACCAATTTGGTCCCCATCCACCCTCAAAGACCACTTACATTGAAATACAAACTAAGGGCCTCATTTTCTAAAGTATCGCAGGCCTGCGATACTTTAGGAAATGAGGGGTGGGGGGCCGAAATGGGGGGCAGGCCTGCGCTAGCCGGCAGCGAACGCACCATTGCGGTGCGATCGCTGCCAGTTTCGCACCCAATAGCGCCACCATAGTAGGTGTAGCTATTGGGAGCGAAATAGGACACGAAAAGGGCCTTACCTTTTCGCTGTCCGCGGCATCGGTGCAGAGTCAGCCCCGGTGACGCCCGACTCCTCCTCTTCCGGGGCCGACTCCGCCCCCATCCTGGTATCGCACGCGATAAGGGACTTTTCGCGTGCGAAAGGTCCCTTATCGCGTGCGAGCCGCTTAGAAAATGAGGCCCTAAAAGAGACACATTATTAGATAATAATAGACTGCAGCTTTATTAATACATATGTGTATAGTGTGTTCCCCTATACTACATAAGACACAAAATTAAGGTCAGCCCCCAACTGTCTGCTATTATCTTAAACAGACTATTGCTCTAGCCTGTACCTGCCAAAAATATAGATGGCCATCCATGAAAAAATGTCTTCCAGGCCCTATCATGTTTCCAAGCAAGGATGCCCAGGTTATCAAAATACCCATGTCTAGCACATGCCATGCCTTAGTATGTGACTTCTGACTCTGCATTTACCACCAACCAACCATGGAAGTCTGCAGTGCTACCCCATCAGTATCTTGACCCGCTCAGGACCAAGGATGTTCATTTGCCATCTCTGAAACTCTATTCTAACCCCTTGACTCGGGTACCCATCTTCCAGTTACTACAAAGATCACCTCACAATTATTCATACAAAAAACATCGTATTCACACAATGATACAGGGAAATATTGACTGGTCAATCACCTGCTACCTTTGTACAAAAATTAAATTACATTTATATTTATTTTGAATCTATTTTTTTTGGAATTGATGAGAGGGAAATCTCACTTGCAGGAAGGAGAATGGATGACTCTTCCTTCCCCTCCAATATCCCCTGTCTCTGACCACTCCTGGCTTCAATCTAGTTGAATTTATTAGGGATGTGCAGACCAAAAGTTTATGTTCATAAGTCCATAAGTCGAAAGGGGGGGTCAATTTCGGTCAATATGGACATATGGAGAATTCCATAAGTTGAGTCTATGTCCATACTTGCAAATAAAAATTTAAACCCCTCACCCTCCTTAATCCCCCCCCCAAGACTTACCAAAACTCCCTGGTGGTCCAGCGGGGAGTCAGGACGCCATTTCTGAACTCCTTTGCGAGGAGCACGTGACGTCGGCATCACGTCGGAGTGACGCAGCGTCACATGATTCCCCGCGCGTTCGCTCCGGGACCCTCGTTGCACCTCGCAAAGGAGTTCAGAAATGGCGTCCTGACTCCCTGCTGGACCACCAGGGAGTTTTGGTAAGTCTTGGGGGGGGGGGGGATTAAGGAGGGTGAGGGGTTTAAATTTTTATTTAGGATCAACAATTGCGATTTCCAACGTATTCAACATAGCTATGTTGAATAAGTTGGAAATCCGATCGTTTTCGCCTCATCACTTTTTTAAGTTAAAAAAAAATAAGTTGCGTTTTACATTTAAGTTCAAAACAAATGCACATCCCTAGAATTTATCTCCCCAGGTGTTGAATGACACAATAAGCTGGGAGCTGAACATTCTCAGAGGAGGAGGCGGGAGAAGACTGGTGCATGAAGCAGAGCAAAATATCAAGCAACTGGGTAACTGGTCAATCTTTTTGTCATTTAAGTTCGCCAAAACACTCACAATTGCATCCAACGAATATTGAAATTTTGTAGGACCAATATGCAATGAGTCTGTATATCAATCAGACCCACCACAGAAAGGTAACTTTACTTTATTATTATATCTATCAAATATTTTTAGTATTTTTTAATATATTTAAAATAAGTCCATATTGCCATGGGAACTTGAAAATACCACAGTTTTAGATTCGTTTCAAATTGAATTTCAAAGAATAAAGCTATACTTAGCTCATAGCAAAGTCCCAAGTCCTGACGTGATCGAGTTTCGAACCCCACGGTTCTGCTTCAGGGGGCGTTTATCAATTGCACGTCTTCTTAAAAGCAATCCTTAAATCCACAAAATTCCCTCAGTGGCATCGATGTTGGCTTCTTAATGGTCCTTCTTCAGCGGTCTGATTTCAGACTCGCTAAGCAGTTAACCAGTTGCTTGATATTTTGTACTTGTACTTAAGGTTGCTGGAGTACATTGTGTATTGGGGCCAATTTTGTTGTGATTTATATCGCATGAAGCAGAGCACCATGTTATATGCAGCTCCCAAGCACCTTGGCCTTACCATAATAAAGGAGCAGTGGCCATCCCAGACCCACTGACCCTCAAGACCTTCCACATTGGAATACAAAAGCAAACAGATAAGAATATAAGAACATAACAAATTGCCATATTGGGTCAGATCAAGGGTCCATCAAGCCCAGTATCCTGTTTCCAACAGTGGCCAATCCAGGCTACAAGTACCTGGCAAGTACCCAAATACTAAGTAGATCTCATTCTACTGATGCCAGTAATAGCAGTGGCTATTCCCTAAGTCAACTTGATTAATAGCAGTTAATGGACATGTCCTCCAGGAACATCCAAATGTTTTTAAACCCAGCTACACTAATAAACTAACCACATCCTCTGGCAACAAATTCCAGAGCTTAATTGTATGTTGAGTGAAAAATAATTTTCTCTGATTAGTTTCAAATGTGCTACTTGCTAACTTCATGGAGTGTCTCCTAGTCCTTCGATTATCTGAAAGAGTAAATAAACAATTCACATTTACCTGTTCTAGACCTCTCACAATTTTAAAGACCTTTATCATATCCCCTGTCAGCCATCTCTTCTCCAAGCTGAACAGCCCTAACCTCTCTAGTCTGTCCTCTTAGGGGAGCTGTTACATTCCCTTTATCATTCTGGTCACTTTTCTCTGTACCTTCTCCATTGCAGCTATATCTTTTTTGAGATGCAGCAACCAGAATTGTACTCAGGACCCAAGGTGTGGTCTCACCATGGAGCGATACAGAAGCATTCTGACATTTTATGCTTTATTCACCATTCTCTTCCTAATAATTCCTGACATTGTTTGCTTTTTTGAATGTTGCAGCACACTGAGCTGACAATTTCAATGTATTATCCACTAGGGATGTGAATCGTTTTCCATATCGTCTTAACGATAGAAATCGTGTGGCAGGGCAAGAAAATCATCTTAGGCACGATTTTTTAGTTAAAAAATCGTTAAAAATCGTTTTTTTCCGATTAGTGCGCACTAACTGGGAGTTAGTGCGCACTAACTGAAAATGATACAATTTGACACTTTTCAGGTCAGTTAAGGTCAGTTTAGGAATGAATATGTATTCCTATTGGCTGCCCTCTTATTTATTCATGTTACCAAGTTTCCTACTGACAGCATATGGGGAATGGGAAATGGAAACAGTTGGTAGCTTGACAAAACAAGTAATGTGATCAGTCAATGTGACTAGAACTTGTGCCCTAACCCTGATACCAGGGGTATTGTGATCTTCCTGCACACAGTGCCCTATCCCTATTAATACCAGGAGTGTTGTGATCTTCCTGCACACAGTGCCCTATCCCTAATACCAGGGGTGTTGTGATCTTCCTGCACACAGTGCCCTATTCCTGATACTGGGGGTGTTGTGATCTTCCTGCACACAGTGCCCTATTCCTGATACCGGGGGTGTTGTGATCTTCTTGCACACATCCCGATATCAGGGATAGGGCACTGCATGCAGGAAGATCACAACACTCCTGGTATTAATAGGGATAGGGCACTGCATGCAGGAAGATCACAACACTCCTGGTATTAATAGGGATAGGGCACTGCATGCAGGAAGATCACAACACCCCTGGTATCAGGGATAGGGCACTGTGTGCAGGAAGATCACAATACCCCGGAGGAGTGAGGGTCAGGCAGCTCCCCCCTGTCTGTGAAGCCAGCCTCTCACTAGTAATGCAGGGAGGGAGCTGTCTCAGACTTCACCATCCACCACCCCCCCCCCCCCCTCACCCACACACCATTCACTAGCTGGGACATGGGGGAAGTCAGGAGTGAGGGACAGGCAGCTCCCCCCTGTCTGTGAAGCCAGCCTCTCACTAGTAATGCAGGGAGGGAGCTGTCTCAGACTTCACCATCCTCCCCCCCGCCCCTCACCCACACACCATTCACTAGCTGGGACATGGGGGAAGTCAGGAGTGAGGGACAGGCAGCTCCCCCCTGTCTGTGAAGCCAGCCTCTCACTAGTAATGCAGGGAGGGAGCTGTCTCAGACTTCACCATCCTCCCCCCCCCCCCCTCACCACACACCATTCACTAGCTGGGACATGGGGGAAGTCAGGAGTGAGGGTCAGGCAGCTCCCCCCTGTCTGTGAAGCCAGCCTCTCACTAGTAATGCAGGGAGGGAGCTGTCTCAGACTTCACCATCCACCCCCCCCCCCCCTCACCCACACACCATTCACTAGCTGGGACATAGGGGAAGTCAGGAGTGAGGGACAGGCAGCTCCCCCCTGTCTGTGAAGCCAGCCTCTCACTAGTAATGCAGGGAGGGAGCTGACTCAGACTTCACCATCCTCCCCCCCCCCCCTCACCCACACACCATTCACTAGCTGGGACATGGGGGAAGTCAGGAGTGAGGGTCAGGCAGCTCCCCCCTGTCTGCGAAGCCAGCCTCTCACTAGTAATGCAGGGAGGGAGCTGTCTCAGACTTCACCATCCTACCCCCCCCCCTCACCCACACACCATTCACTAGCTGGGACATGGGGGAAGTCAGGAGTGAGGGTCAGGCAGCTCCCCCCTGTCTGCGAAGCCAGCCTCTCACTAGTAATGCAGGGAGGGAGCTGTCTCAGACTTCACCATCCTCCCCCCCCCCCTCACCCACACACCATTCACTAGCTGGGACATGGGGGAAGTCAGGAGTGAGGGTCAGGCAGCTCCCCCCTGTCTGTGAAGCCAGCCTCTCACTAGTAATGCAGGGAGGGAGCTGTCTCAGACTTCACCATCCTCCCCCCCCCCCCTCACCCACACACCATTCACTAGCTGGGACATGGGGGAAGTCAGGAGTGAGGGTCAGGCAGCTCCCCCCTGTCTGTGAAGCCAGCCTCTCACTAGTAATGCAGGGAGGGAGCTGTCTCAGACTTCACCATCCTCCCCCCCCCCTCACCCACACACCATTCACTAGCTGGGACATGGGGGAAGTCAGGAGTGAGGGTCAGGCAGCTCCCCCCTGTCTGTGAAGCCAGCCTCTCACTAGTAATGCAGGGAGGGAGCTGTCTCAGACTTCACCATCCTCCCCCCCCCCCCTCACCCACACACCATTCACTAGCTGGGACATGGGGGAAGTCAGGAGTGAGGGTCAGGCAGCTCCCCCCTGTCTGTGAAGCCAGCCTCTCACTAGTAATGCAGGGAGGGAGCTGTCTCAGACTTCACCATCCTCCCCCCCCCCTCACCCACACACCATTCACTAGCTGGGACATGGGGGAATTCAGGAGTGAGGGTCAGGCAGCTCCCCCCTGTCTGTGAAGCCAGCCTCTCACTAGTAATGCAGGGAGGGAGCTGTCTCAGACTGGTATCAGGGTTAGGGCACTGTGTGCAGGAAGATCACAACACTCCTGGTATTAATAGGGATAGGGCACTGTAAGAGATGACTGTAGTAGATTGAATAAAGATCTGATGTTTCTGCTCTCCTCACACCAAACAAAAACAACACACAAGCAGAGAAGCCCTTCTTACAAAGCTGAGCTAGTGAGTTAAGTAGGAGGAAAAGTAAACATACTGGTGCCAGTGTGGCTACTTAAAAAATACACTTACCAACAATCAATTACATATATTTGAACTGTGTACAGTTCCAGCCAGGACCACCTTTCTAAAATGCACAGTGATTGGCAAATTCAACATGCACTAGCTTTTCAGGTGCCTGCTAACAAAAATAATAAACAAACAAGTTCTAGTCACGTGAGTGCTGATCATTACATTACTTTTTTTGTCAAGCTTCCAACTGTTTCCATTTCACATCCCCCCAACCATATTGGTAACATCAATAGATAAGAGCACAGCCAGCCAATAGGAATACATACATACATATTGTTTCATTTTCTGTTGGTGTTCGTTAGTTTCCAGTTCCATTTCCCATCCCCCCAACCATCACCTCAGTGGTAACCTTGGTAACATCAATAGATAAGAGGGCAGCCAGCCAATAGGAACACATATTCATTCCTAACTGACCTTCAGTGACCTGGAAAGTGTTTATTTGTATCATTTTCAGTTAGTGCGCACTAAATCGAGTTAGTGCGCACTAACACGATTTAACGATTTTTAACGATAAATCGTTAGAATTTCTATTGTATCGTGTTCTATAACGATTTAAGACGATATAAACATTATCGGACGATAATTTTAATCGTTGAAAAACGATTCACATCCCTATTATCCACAATGATGCCTAGATCTCTTTCCTGAGAGGTAGCTCCTATTATGGAACCTAACATCATGTAACTACAGCATGGGTTCATTTTCCCTATATGAAACACTTGTACTTGTCCACATTAAATTTCATCTGCCATTTGGATGCCCAATCTTCCAATCTTGCCACGTCCTCCTGCAATTTATCACAATCCGTTTGTGATTTAACTACTCTGAATAATTTTGTATCATCTGCAAATCTGATTACCTCACCCATTGTATTCCTTTCTAGATCATTTATAAATATATTGAAAAGCACTGGTCTAAGTATAGTTCCTTGAGGCACTCCACTGTTTACCCTTTTCCTCTTAGAAAATTGATCATTTAATCCTACTCTCTGTTTCTTGTCTTTTAATCTGAATTAAGGCTAAATTCAACTTCATCACCAGTTGGCTACTAAACACCATAGGCTTATTAGTGATAAATTGGAAAGGACAGAGACCCTGAGGATTAAAAATCTTCTTAATCTCCATCATTAGCTCTTATAGCATTTTTTCATTAAAAAGGCAAAATGCATCCCAACCTGGAATTGCCGGCCTTGTTTCCAATTTTTCAATTTCCTGTTTATTCTTCTGTAACTCTTTGATATGAGCCTGAATTCTTAACACTTTATAAGAACATAAGAAAATGCCATACTGTGTCAGAACAAGGGTCCATCAAGCCCAACATCCTGTTTCCAACAGTGGCCAATCCAGGCCATAAGAACCTGGCAAGTACCCAAAAACTAAGTCTATTCCATGTTACCATTGCTAATGGCAGTGGCTATTCTCTAAGTGAACTTAATAGCAGGTAATGGATTTCTCCTCCAAGAACTTATCCAATCCTTTTTTAAACACCGCTATACTAACTGCACTAACCACATCCTCTGGCAACAAATTCCAGAGTTTAATTGTACGTTGAGTAAAAAAGAACTTTCTCTGATTAGTTTTAAATGTGCCCCATGCTAACTTCATGGAGTGCCCCCTAGTCTTTCTACTATCCGAAAGAGTAAATAACCGATTCACATCTACCTGTTCTAGACCTCTCATGATTTTAAACACCTCTATCATATCCCCCCTCAGTCGTCTCTTCTCCAAGCTGAAAAGTCCTAACCTCTTTAGTCTTTCCTCATAGGGGAGTTGTTCCATTCCCCTTATCATTTTGGTAGCCCTTCTCCATCGCAATTATATCTTTTTTGAGATGCGGCGACCAGAATTGTACACAGTATTCAAGGTGCGGTCTCACCATGGAGCGATACAAAGGCATTATGACATTTTCCGTTTTATTCACCATTCCCTTTCTAATAATTCCCAACATTGTTTGCTTTATCATTAAAGTATCTCATTACTCCACCTCACACTAGTTCTTCTTCTCTCAAATGCAATCTCTATCAAAATTATCTTTAGCTTCTATGTACACCATTGTTCTTTATCCTGTACATATTACACTGCACTGTTATATTTGCTCACCATTGATCGTGATCCTGTATATATCTCGCTGTATATATTTCTGCTTCTACTTTGTAAATTTTTCAAACTTATAAAGTTTATATAATGTTTTATTATTTTTTTAACCCAATTACATTTTAACCCAATGAGTTTCCTGTCAATCGCTTCTGGCGTAATGTTCCGTTCAATGTACACTGACGTGATATCTCTGATGAATGCCGGTATATAAAAACTGTCAAATGAATAAATGAATAAATAAATAAATAAATAAATAAATAAATACAATGTGGGTTTATGTACCACCTCATTGACAATCCACAGAGCCATAAAATTCTTAACTATCGAAAACAACTCTAAGAGTCTGTTTATAGAATTATTCAATTTTGCTGAAAAATATTCTTTCTTAACTAATTCCTGAACATGCCTATATGCCTTTAACATCTCATCATATTTAATTTTTGGAACTTCTGATGTTTTCCTGTGCCACTTACTTGCTGCACCTCATAGTTATTTTCTTTTCTCCAATAATTTGCTATTAAACTAGAGTGCTATATGCACCCTACTCTTCCTGTGAATTACTTTCTCAGACGCACTTTCTTCATAAATATTCTTAATAGTGTCATTCTACCAACAATTGGCATCATTTGGAGTGCAATAAATTAATAATATCTTTAACCATATTCATTTTATCTATCATCAGATCCATATCTGGATTTGACAGGATTAGCATATTTTCTGCCCTATTGTCCAAACTCTGCTTGATGAGACTTAGTTGAAACTGTATCAAATAATGATCAGAGAAACCAACACCATATCCTTACTCCAAGCCACTTCTGACAAGGGGGGTAAACTTGTGCAAGTTTCGTGTGGCAACACATTGCGGCCTTCCCCAGTTTCCTACCCCCTACTCTAACCTTCCTTCCCCTTCCCTTCTCCTCCCCATCCTCTAAACCCTATCTCCTACCTATTTTTTTTTTTATTTCATTGATTACTGCTCCAATGGAGCAGTAGCAACTTGCACGTGCCAGGATTCCTTTCCCCAGTACAGCGGCAAATGGCCACTGTACCGGCCACCTCCAGCCCCGCCTCTCCCCTCCTCCGGACCGCCACTTTTCTTGGGCACAGCACTTCTGCCCATAATGGGAGTTACGCGCATGGCCAGGCCCCTTTGAAGATGCAGGCATCATGCAAAGGGCCCGGCCATGCACAGGGAAAACAGGGGGTTAAAATTTAGCCAATGGTGTTTAAACCTCAACTCCGATTATTCAACCATTCATGTTACCGACTGCATGACAGTCACCAATATACCCAAGGGTATATATAATAAACAGAAAACCAAGCAGTGGGCCTTAAAAAGAATCCCTTAACTCAACTGGACAATCCATTACCAAACTTTCATACTTCACAGTATCTCTCAAGAACAACACCTCCCCCTTTCTTCTATCTACATGAGCTGAACCCATAAAACTGCAGCCTAACAAACACATATTCTGCAACAATACTGTATTATAATCTAAGTGCCATGATTTTGCAATACAAAAAATATCTAATTTATTCTGTCCAATAACTTCTGAAATTTCAATACACTTTTTCCTTATTGAATATGCATGGATATAAATCATCCTAAACTTTCCATCATTAAGTTCTAAATAACTGCCTGACTTCAACGTATGGTAAGCCAAACATCTTTGCCTACCATGTGTGGAAACAGCTCCAGCTACCCCTCTGTCCCTACCCTGCTCAGATAAAGCAGGAATGGGAACCCACTCCATCATAAAATAAATCCAAAGACAAAGCACCACAAATAGCAATTTACCAGCAGTTATCCCCAAATTCATTAAAACCAAGAATCCCACTATACAAAATATAATTTCCAAACACCCACACATAATCCCATGTATGGTCCCATGAATGGGGCCCACAAAGGGGCAGGCCCTTTGGTAGAAGTCTGCCATTAGAGGCCTACCAACAGGCCTCTCTTTTAACCTTGAGCTCCAGCGACATTGCATGACATCGTGTGATGGGGCATGGCTTCCTCAGCATCAGTGGCAGAACGTGTGGATCTCTTTTACCCCACAAGCAGCAGCAATAGCAGGAAAACTGGAGCACAGTAGCAGCATTAAAGTTCAAAATACAATACACAGTGCAATTCTCCCACTCCTGCGGGCCTCTCTTTTAACCTTGAGCCCCAGCAACACTGCATTTTGTAATATACGCATGCATGTTATAAAATAGCCTGGCCGCAAGGAAATATGTGTCAAATATTAAGTTGGCGCACGCATATGCACACAAATCCTGCTTCAGAGGCCTGCACTAATGACATTTCCAGTTTTACCAATTCTTCCCCTGTTTATTTAGTCAGGAGAGAGGTCCTCCAACCCCTCCCCTGCTTTGATAGCTTTCACCTCCCCAGTTAGCCCTGACCCTTAAAACCCCACAGAAATGTCTACTTTTCTTTAAATTTTAACTTACACGGCATCCATAGCAGAAGTAAAGTTATGTGGCAGCGGGCCTCACTGCACAGGGTCACATCAGTATTTATGCGCACATCTTTGGTTCATACCCTGAAATGCGCAGGTCCTGCCCAGACCATACCCCCTTTTTGAAAACTTTTGACATGTGCGAACTGCGGGAGATAACTTGGTGGTTTTAAAAATCTGTTTAGCACACATATGCACAGCTTTTCATGGATCACCTAATTAATGCTTATATCGGGTTTTTAAAATTCACCTCTACATGTTATGTGATATATACCGTATATGAAGAAGAGAAGGAAGAGGGGCATTATATATAAAGAACAGTATTAAAGCAACAGCATTGCTGGTCTTACAAAGTAAGGAAGAGGCACTGTGGGTTAATCGAGAAAGAGGGAATAGAACATCTATTTATATTGGTGTAATATATAGACCTTCATCACAGACAGAGGAGATGGTTAAAGATTTAATGGAGGATATTCACAGGATTGCTGTGAAAGAGGAGGTGCTGCTACTAAGTGATTTTAATTTTGCAGACATTGATTAGGGCATCCCAACTACAGTATCTTCTAGAAGCAGAGGGATCCTGGATTCTTTGCAAGGAAAACTGTTCTGTCAACTGGTAATGAAACCCACTCGAGAGAGGACAACACTGGACCCAGTGCTTACCAATGGGGTCAGTATTTCTGATGTTGTAGTGGATGATCATATGGGAACCAGTGACCACTGGTTGATATATGGTTCAATATTAGGACTCAGGAAGTGAAGGTTCATTCTAAGCAAGGGTCCTAGACTTCAGGAATACTAACTTTCTCAAAATGGGGGAGAACCTCAGGGAGTCATTATCTGGATGGGAAAATCTAGAGGAAGTAGAAAGGCAATGGGCAAAACTAAAAGGAAATATCATAAGGGCAACTATTATTTTTGTTAGGAATGTAAATAAAGGAAAGAGGAAAAAGAAACCATTATGGTTTTCTAAAGAAGTAGCTAATAAGGTAAGGGAGAAAATGTTAGCATTCATAAAATACAAGAGATCACAGAAAGAGGAAGACAGGTGACAATATCTGGAAAAATTAAGAGAAGCATATATAGAGTATTAGACTAGACCTTATAAAGATATATTCTCTCTGTCTCCACCTAAAAGAGAACTGTAGCATGGCACATGCCGTCTGAGGAAAATTTGGAGTTATGTGCATCAGTGCTGGCCCATGCCCTACCTCTTTTCTGCCTACTTTTTCATCAATGTATGCACACCCTTCCCAGCTATTTAAAATTTGTGTGGCTCCCGCAGTCCACTTACATGCGTATGTGGCCATTTTTACGCATGCAAGGCTTTTAAAATCTATCTTTTAGAGTCTAGAGGACTGGAAAAGAGTGGATGTGTTTCCTATTCATAAAAATGGAAGTATGGAGGAGTTTAGGAATTACAGGCTAGTTAATCTGACCTCTGTTGTGAACAAACTAATGGAATCGCTTCTAAAACAGAGGACAGTGCAATTTTTGGAATCTAATGGATTGCAAGATCCAAGGCAGCATGGTTTTACCAGAGGTAAATCTTGTCAGATGAATCTGAGCAATTTCATTGATTGGGTGACCAGAGAGTAGGATCAAGGGAGAGTGCTAGACATATGGCCGGATTTTAAAACATAGGCGCGTACTACCCGGCACACGTCATGTATGCCCGATTTTATAACATGCGCGTGTAGGTGCACGCATGTTATAAAATCCGGGGTCGGCGCGTGCAAGGGGGTGCACAATTGTGCACCTTGCACACGCCGAGCCCTATCTGAGCCCCACTGCCTTCCCCTGTACTCTCCCAGGCCACTCCGAAATTGGAGCAGCCTCGGAGGGAACTTCCTTACTCCCCACCCCACCCAACCTTCCCTTCCCTTTCACTGCCTCCCCCGCCCTTTCCCCCCTACCTTTGTTGCTTTCTTTTTTTTTGTTTAAAAACGTACTTCAGCTCTGGGACTCTGGCCACGCCCCCTCCCTGCCCCCAGACTGCTCCACCCCCAGACCACCCCTTTTGTAAAGCCCCGGGACTTACATGCATCCCGGGGCTTTATGCCCGGCACACGTAGTCTTTTGAAAATCCGGCCCATAGTGTATTTGGATTTCAACAAGGCTTTTGACACGATTCCGCACAGAAGACATATAAATAAATTGTGCACCCTTTTTATGGATCCTAGAGTGACTGACTGGGTTAGAATCTGGCTGAGTAGAAAGCACAAAGGAAGGTAGTAAATAGAGATGTGAATCGGAACCGGAATCGGTTCAGATTCCGGTTCCGATTCACATGTGGGGGTTTTTTCATCGGGCCCGGTTGCGGTTTTGTTTATCGGCTGCGCCCGAGCCGATAAACAAAAAACCCACCCCGACCCTTTAAAACGAATCCCTTTGCTTCCCCCACCCTCCCAACCCCCCAAAAAACATTTTACAAGTACCTGGTGGTTCAGTGGGGATCCCGGGAGCGATCTCCCACTCTCGGGCCATTGGCTGCCACTAATAAAAATGGCACCGATGGCCTTTGCCCTTAGCATGTGACAGGGTATCCGTGCCATTGGCCGGCCCCTGTCACATGGAGGGAGCACTGGATGGCCGGCACCATCTTTAAAAATGGTGCGGGCCAAGCCAGGTCTTTAATGTTTTTTTGAAGTTTTTAGGGCAGGGTTGAAGATGGAGGCTCGGGGGTAGTTTGTTCCAGTGAGTAGGGCCTGCAATAGACAGGGCTTTATCTCTTGTGGAGGAAAGGTGTGCTTTTTTGAGGGGGGTATCTGGAGCATACAATGGCGCTTGGTACGAGGAAGTGCAGGATCTGAGGGTAATTGTATCTGATGATCTTAAGGTAGCCAAACAGGTGGATAAAGCAATGGTAAAAGTCAGAAAGATGCTTGGCTGCATAGGGAGAGGAATGGTCAGAAGAAAATGTGAGATGATATTGCCCCTGTATAGTTCCCTGGTGTGACCTCATTTGGAATACTGTATACAATTTTGGAGACTGCACCTTCAAAAGGATATAAATAAAGATAATGGAGTCAGTTCAAAGGGTGGGTACTAAAATGGTCAATGTTCTTCTAAAACTTAAGGGGATAAACGTAAAGATCTAAACATGTATACCCTAGAGGAACAGTGAGAAAGGAGAGATATGATAGAGACATTTAAATATCTCAAAGGTTTCCATGCATATGAGAGGAGCCTTTTTCAATGGAAAGGAAGCTCTAGAATGAGGGTTCATGAGATGAGGGTGAAAAGGGATAGATTCATGAGTATTCTTTCAAAATATTTCTTTACAGAGAGGGTGATGAATGTATTGAACAGTATCTCAGTGGAGGTGGTGAAGACAAAAACAGTTATCTGAATTTAAGAAATCTTGGGATAAATACAGGGGATCTCTAAGGAAGGGATGCTAAATAATTGGATGGATGGGCAGACTGGATAGACCATATAGTTTTTTCTGCTGTCATTTTCTATGCAACAAATCAAAATTGAATAAATTGATATTTTACCAGAGACTAATCAAACAAATAGATGTAGATATTCAAAGTGCCCCAGAGCAGCAGAGTTAATCAGCTAATTTCAACTGGTTTACTTTTTCCAGACATTCAGCATAGTTAACCAGCTGATTATTCAATTAAAATCCAAACATAAAACGCTTTGTGTAGTTAGATTAAGGACAGCAATTATGCACACTGCTGAGTAACTTTTTAAAGAGTTTGTGTGTGGGAAATTAGCATATACACATGAAAGTAGCCTGTATTCATATATATGCTATTTTATAAGCAACAAAATGGACAAGTATTTTTGTTTTCAAGTGCAGATTTACTGGTATAAAAAAGGGAAGGTCTTGGGATGTTCTGGGGCGGGATAATGAAATATGCATGGATGTTATTTTATAAGAGATATTCATGTATAGATTATCTAACTTATTAGAGCTATTTTACACCTGCTAATTGACTAAGGCAATTCATATTAGACTTGTCTATTGTCTGCAATTTTTGGATGGAAGGTCTCAGTGATAAAGTACTAGAGAGTCTAGGTGAACTAGAGGTAAAGTTGGTAAACTGGCAGCAGTACCAGCAAATTGGTGATTTAAAGTGTACATGCATACTTTAAAAAATATCCCTGCCTCCATGTATAAATCAGTGTTTTACATATACATATATTATATTGTTCCACATGTAAAAAATATACGTACATTTTAATAAAATAAAGTACTTTAATTGCATTGCAGATATACACATGATTTGAAATATACATCTGTACTTTCAAAGCAGAACTATGCTGTATTATATAAACTGTGCAGCATCCCATTGCACCATCTAAACAATACTAAAATAGATCTCCGCTCATTTACTTACACACACACTTGCAGTATCAAGTAGATTTGAAAGTTATCTTCCCTGTTGGCACTGAGCACAGCAAACACCATTTGCACTATTTTGCACTATTACAAGTACTAAAATGTTGTGTGTAATCTAGCAAGTATGAAAATGTATTTCTATTCAAAATATATCATGCAAAGCAGGTTATTAATTATGAATTTATCAAAAAACATGCATGCAAAAAAGATTTAGGGGCTGAATCAATAAATGAGCATGGAAAACGGGCGCTCAGTATTGAGTGTCCGCTTTCCTAACTCATGCCCAGTCACCTCTCCTGAGCGCGTGATGTAATATTTAAATGAGGGATCATGCTGCCAAAGAGGGGCTGGGGACAATTGCATGACCCTATCACCTGCTTGGCAGTAGGCACCAAGGAGAGGTCAGCTGTCAGCGGGTTAGGAAAATAGATACTCAAATTTATGAACATCCGTTTTCCTAACCAGTACACAGTGAAAGGTTAGAAAAATGGTCGCTGGTTCATTGATTGTCCATTTCCTTAACTTGACCGCTGGCACTTTAAAAAAAAAATAATCTTATAAACTTTTTGTTTCCTCTGACTTAATATAGCCACAATATTAAGTTGGAGGATGTACAAAAAAAGCAGTATTTTCTGCTTTTCTGTACAACTTTCTGGGCTGCTCAGAAATTAATGCCTGCACTGGACAGGCACTAATTTATGAGTATAAAAATGTGTGGGTCGGGCACACATTTTTTTTTAGATCAGGGTTGAATAACTAATAGCCTCATCGACGTGCTAATCCCATTATAACATAAACAGCTGTAGATGCACATCCAATCACGCATCCAACCGCAGGTTAAACAGAACACTTGGCTAAGCGCAATGTTTTACATTGGCCCCTTTGCAAAGCCAGTTTTCACAAAAAGGTAATTATATTTCAGTTAAGGCTGTTACCTTTTATGCAAAGGTTTTGCTGGAAATTTTTTGCAAAATTATGTTATGGGGCTTATTGCTATACTATGGGGCAGATTTTCAAAGGGATATGAGTGTAACCCCCGAAAAGCTGCCCTTTCCACCCCCTGCATAGGCTCAGCGGCGTGCGTAAGCCCTGGGACACACATAAGTCCCAGGGCTTTCCTGGGGGGGGGCGTGTTGGAGGCGTGTCGGGGAGCACGTCATGGCCGGCGCATCATTGGGGGGCATTCCGGGGGTGGGGCCACGGGCATGGCTCCAGCCCAGGGATGTTCCAGGGGGCGTGGACGCAGCCTCCAGACCAGCCCCCGGATTGGAGCATGGCGTGCCGGCGCATGCAAGTTACGTCTGCCTCGGACAGGTGTAACTTTTGAAATAAAGGTAGGGGGGAATTAGTTAGGGCCAGAGGGCAGGTTAGTTAGGGGAAGGAAAGGGAAGGTGGGGGCGCCAGAAAGATAGTTCCCTCTGAGGCCACTCCGATTTCAGAGCGGCTTCAGAGGGAACGGAGGCAGGCTGCGCAGCTCAGCATGCGCAGGCTGCCGATTTTGCGCAGCCTTGCGCGCGCCGACCCCAGGTTTTAAAAGATACGCGTGCATCTTTTAAAATGCGGCGTACTTTTGTTTGCGCCGGTTGCGTGAACAAAAGTACGCGCACGCTTACCTTTTTTAAATCTGCCCCATAGTGAGGTAGTGAGAAAGCCCATAGCTCAGTACTTAACTCTCTAAAACCTAGATTTATCATTTTGCTACATATTTTGCATGAAAAGTACCCGCGATAAAAAAAAGTGGGCATGGTTAGGGTAATTTTTAAGAATCAACATGTGTTTCATTGCAAGCTGAGAAGTGGAGAGAGAGAGAGAGAAACTTTATAAGGCTGTTATGTAAGTAAACTATTTTTACCACTGTAGGAGGGGCAACTAGTAACACAGGGTGAGGTTTTGGTCGTGGCCTACATTTTGGGGGGGGGGGGGTAGTTATACATGCACAGTCAGAGGTATGAAGAGCACAGTACACATCAGTGAAGATTTGATGTGATTTGGAGTGAGGAAGGGTACACAAAGATGAGATTTGTACATTGTACTCTTGACCTAGCTTGATAGCAGCTAGGTAGAGAGTGCATCAAACTAGGTCAAGAGCATAATATACAAATCTCATCTTTGTGTATCTTTCCTCACTTCAAATCACATCAAATCTTCACTGATGTGTACTGTGCTGTTTGTACCTGTAACTGTGCATGTAAAACTGTCCCCCAAAACCTAGACTACCGCCAAAACCTCACCTTGAGTTACTAGCTGCCCCTCCTACAGTGGTATAAAAAGTTGACTATATGTGTGCCTCTCCAGTGTCTCTCTCTCTCTCTCCCCACCCCTTCCACAAATACTGAAATGGGATTTGTGCTAACAATTGCAAATCCTGTTTTGGGCATATCGCAAAGCATAATTCTAGGAAAAAAGGTGTAATTATGTCTGGTGTTAAAACCTGTGATATAACATGTGTTATGCTAAGCACCCCTCATTTTAATTTCCTCCGCCCAAACGCCTCCCATTTGGGAAAAACATTAAAATTTGCATACACATCTCGCGATGTCTTATTTATTGTGGGCATTAGGGCCCTAATGCCTGCGATAATGCCATAATGCCCACAATAAGGCCCTAACATGATTTGATAAATGACCCTGTAAATTTGAAATTCTCCTCTGGACATACCTAGACCTAGTCACATTTTTATGCAGCAAAATCTGTATGGTCCCAGGAAACAAGATGGAAGCCGATCCAATGTAGCAAAGTAGCAACCAAGAAGAATAGATTGGTAAAAAAAGGGATTCTTTATTATTACAATGTGGTATGGTAGAAAATAAAGCCCAACTCTGGCCAAATTTCGCTCATATGACCGAGCTGCTTCAGGGGCTACAACAATCATAAAACATATATATATTAACACATATAATAAAATATATATTAACACAGATAAAATATTTATAAAGACATGATTAAACCATATAAATCATAATAAATAAATTAAAATTAAAAACATATACAAAAAAGTCATATAATAAATTAATTATAACCACTAAATGCACTTACATTTATAGGGGTAAGTACACAAACAAAAATAAATAAAAATGAAAAATGTGCTCATGTATTCTTACAAATAGCTGAACATTCAAAAAAGTGTCAGTCATATCTACCTCTAATGAGCAGACCAGCTCACTCATTGATGTTTAAAAGACCACATTCAGTTTTCCTCTGTTACCATATACATTGTTGTACTTAGACATTTACAATGTTGCAATGAATATGGATAGGGAAGGGGGCTGAGAACTGGGGAAGTCAGGGTTCAAATCCTGCATCTCCCATTACTTCTCCTTTTAATCTTGAGCAAGTCACTTCCCCCTCCATTGCCTCAGGTACAAACTTAGGGCCTCATTTACTAGGCATTTTTCACAAAGCATTTTCCCTCTGGAACAGGGACCTACCTACTGTACCTAAATATCTTCCCTTCAATTTGAGGTTGCAAAGGTGAGCAATCAAATCCTAAATCCAAACATCAAGCCATGAATTGGTTTCATCTTAGGCAAATGTCTTTATCAATGAAGAGCAGAGAGACAAATGCAGAAAATCTCCAAAAACTGAGCTCATCTGGTATCCCAGGTCCACATGTGATAAACTGCAAGCATTTCCTGAGGCACACCAGGTCCTGCTTATCTCCCTGGTAGGAGGTGGTCCCAGAGGTGTGCTGAGGCCAGGGAGGAAAAAAGCGTGGAGACATTTTGAAATCTCTGCTCGTTATTTTCCATTGAAATTTCACCCATAGAAAAAGCAGGTACTCCGTGATGAAAGGACACATACATTGCCTCTAAAAATTAGGTACAAGAACCACAGATACTTTTGGGAAGATATTTAAGACTTATCCAGCTAACTTATAAGGGATTATTCAGAGCACATAGCCTGACTGCACAGCCTCAGTATTGCCAGCCATAATGTACTAACTAAGAAAATACAAGCAATGTTTTCTACTCAAATATACAGGACTGAGTCCCTTGGGTTGCCTTCTGCTAATTCAATGCCTGTGGAACAAGCCAGTGTGAGACATCACTAGAAAAGGATGCCCTTCACTTACTAGCAATACGCGGTGCAGCATGAGCAGAGGCAGCACAAGCTTGCTCTCACTGCCCTGCTAGTGAGCCTCAGCCCTGCTCCGCACAGACTGCCTCGGATGTCCAACCCCGCTTCACCCAGATCATGAAGCTTTTCCCTACCTGAATAGATCTGAATTCCACTGTGGAGAGGGCAGGAAAATTTTAAAAGTAATTTAAACGGATAAATTACTATTTATCCAAATAAAAGCGCTGTCTGACCACTGACTCCCTCTCTTGGGGGGGGGGGGGGAAGGGGGCAGAGGAAAATAAGGTGCAGAGATTCCACTTCCAAACCTACCTTCATTCTTTTCTATGGAATAAATACCTGCAGAAAAAGGAGGTCCCTCTACAAGAATGTTTTCCCTGGGCAATATTGAAAGGCACAGTATGCACCAACATTCACTTTGAAAATGCAGACATAGCTCTCAGGTAAAATCATGAAAGGACTTGAATAAGTTAATGTAAATCAGTTATTTACTCTCTCAGATAAAAGAAGGACCAGGGGGCCAACTGCTGGCGCGTGATCCCTGGCACAGCAGCAAATGGCTGCTGTGCCTGGAGCCTCTGATCCCATCGCCAGACCACCCTACCCCGCCCATGCCCCATCCCCTTCCTGCCCCTTTAGTAAAGCCCTGGGACTTACACGCATCCCAGGGCTTTACATGCATCTCTGGGCCTTTTGAAAATAGGCCCCAGAGCACGTAAGCCCGGATTTATGCGTGTAACCCTTTGAAAATCTGGCCCATACTTAGCAGCAAAAATCTGCTTCTGCCACCTTATAGAATTTTTCATACACCCATGACTTTCCTTATCAATGTCCAACTCCAAAATGGGACCAGGTAGTCTTTCCCACCCAGAATTCTCTCTAGGGGGTTCCTTTGTGATGGAAAAGGCTCCTTGTTGGTGTTCAGGTTCATGCAGACCTGAGTGCAGACCTGAGCATTAGCATAAGTTTGTAAGGCATAGTTAACTAGCCTAAGAATGGTTGACCTAGTCCCTGCTTTCAACCAATATGTAAAAAAGCTTTATGGATAGTATCATGAAGAGAAGAATTATACCCAGCAACTTCAAATAAATTTGGCATGGAATATGGACATCTAACCACCACCTGCAAAAATATACTTCCTCCAACATGGTAACAAGCTACATGATTAATTGAAGGACTGTGTATTTTCAAGAATGAGTGATGGTCTCCCACATATGCCTGAAAAGGCATCTCTTCCCTACTTCCTGAAGGAAATAACCTAACCAGCTACTGAAACAGTTCTGCCAAGCATGGATCAAATAGTCTTTTACTGCTAATTGGAAAGATAAGAGGAAAAGATCCAGCCTGGATACAGAGCAGACTATGAAACGAAGAGCTATAATAATGTGTGTTTGTGTGAAAGGAAAACACAGTACAGCAGCATCAGTGAGTTCAGCATCAACCATGATACCAATAGGAACCAACTACTGACGAGACATCAGCATTTCTGTTTCCTTCACTTCTGGCCAAAGGGTGGAACAGATTGGCTTGGTTAAGACAGAAATCATGGACATATATTTCTATGTGGAGCTGTCTTACCATAGGTTCAAATTCTGTGCTTTATTTATATCCCAGGTTTATAATAAATATTATAGTACCACTGGTTGGTCTCTCCTTTGTCTATATCCCACACACACTTCCAGCATGTCATATCAGTGGCTCTAACATCACATGTGAATCTTCATGTTAGTAATTAGATAACCCATGTGTGAGGGAATCTACAAGAAACTCCCTCAGACTACCTTAAGGGACCAGGCACATCTGTCTTGCCCAGTCCTCCTTAAAATCCAGACCCACAGGGAATCCTGGGTGAAGGGAAGAGCCCCTCACCTTAGCATAAGAACTAGGGGCCTAGAAGGGTTAGGCAGGCCCCAGGGAGCAGGCAGTAACCCAGCATAGGCTAGGTTATGTTTAAGGACTGTGTATTACCTGAAGCTAAGGTGATCTGCATTATGGCGTAGATTTTCTAAATTTGCGCGATCGCGTATTTTTGTTCACGCAGCAGGTGCAAACAAAAGTACGCTGGATTTTATAAGATACGCGCGTAGCTGCGCGTATCTTATAAAATCCGGGGTCGGCGCGCGCAAGGGGGTGCACATTTGAGCAACCTGCGTGCACCGAGCCCAGCGCGCGCTGCCTGTTCCCTCCGAGGCCGCTCCGATTTCGGAGCGGCCTCGGAGGGAACTTTCCTTCGCCCTCCCCCCCACCTTCCCCTCCCTTCCCCTACCTAACCCCCCCCCCCCCGGCCCTATCTAAACCCCCCTTCCTTTGTTCCACGATTTACGCCTGCTAAAAGCAGACGTAAATCTACGCGCACCAGCGGGCTGCTGGCACACGATCACCCGACCCGGGGGCTGATCCGGAGGCCTCGACCACGCCCCTGGGCCAGCGCCACGCCCCTGGCCCTGCCCCCACAACGCCGCATCATGCCCCCGAAACGCTACGTCATTTTAGACACGCCCCGACACGCCCCCTCCCCGCCCCTTTTAGAAAGCCCCGGGACTTGCGTGCATCCCGGGGCTCTGCGCGCGCCGGCAGCCTATGCAAAATAGGCGTACCGGCGCGTGAGGGCCCTGCGCGCGTAAATCCAGCCGGATTTACGCGCGCAGGGCATTTAAAATCCGCCCGTATTTGTTTTCAGTTTACTTTTTCACTGTAAATAAAGTGCACCTAAGGAACATCTAGAATCTACCTCCTCATTTCTCTGGCTGTTTCCCAAGTTACCACACCATGTATAAATTCATTGAATTCTATAGTTTTATAATGGTCAGTAGCATATATTCAAATTGGCATAATTACATATGGCAAGATCACATAGGACCTCATATAAGCTAATTCTATTTGAAATTTGCCACAGTAAATTGCACTATATTATTGCATGAAATGGAGCGATTACTGTCCAAAGGAGTACAAGACACAGATTTAATTATATGTGAAAGAGCTGATCTGATTTTCACACATACATGTTAACATTATTTGAATTATCACATTTGTGAAAATATAGCCTATGTTGCTTTTGTTCTTTTATTTCAAATAAAATAAATTTAGAAAAATATATAATCATAACAACATAGGTAGAGAAATGTTTGAGAACTACTAAACAATGATTGTTCATGAAATCTGAAGTACTGGATATTTTAAATGTAAAATGTTTCCTTTAGATGATGCTATTTCCAGATGTGTCATGTGTTACAAAACTGAGGAGGAAGGAGTTTCTCGAGAACAAAGTTCCCATGCAAGTGCATAATTAGCTTCCAAGGGAATACATTTATTTTTGTGACCCTTCTCAGTTGGAAAATATCTTGAAATTCAAAGTTGCATGATTGTTATGTTTTCTTATAGTATGGAAATATCGCTGGGCTTCAGGTTTGTGATATATATAGTAGAAATAGATATCAGACAAGCTAACTGACACTATGTAGTGCTATGCTCGTATAATTATACAAATCCCTGGGGGAAAACAGCGCTACAAAAATAATTATAAAAAGCAAAACTTTGTATCTTTTTTGAAAAAATATTGAATATTATGGAAATGAAACTAAATACATACAATCAAAAAACTTTTTAAATATTTTGAAAAAATTCCACAAAATACAAAGATACACAAATTATTTCATAGAATATGCACACATACTGCACTCATACGATGACAGTATTAAAATTTATATATATTCATTGCACAGATCAACTAGCAAAGTGTAGATCAAATTGATCTACATGATCATTTTATCATGAAATCACGAAACTCTCTTTATATGAAGCCACTGAAGAAATGACTGATAGACATCAATTTTTAGTCATGTGCACTATGGGCCGGAATTTAAAAAGGTTACACACGTAAATCCGGAGGATTTATGCGCGTAACCTGTCTTATGCACACCGGGCCTATTTTAAAAAGGCCTGGCGACACGTGTAAGTCCCAGGGCTTTACAAAAGGGGCAGTCCAGGGGCAGGGGCAGGGCCAGAGGCCTCTGACAGAGCAGCCATTGCCGCTGTGTCGGAGGATCGTGTGCCAGCAGCTTGCCGATCGTGTGCCAGCAGCTTGCCGGCGCGTGCAACTTGCGCCTGCCCAGAGGCACCCCCTTGCGCACGCTGACCCCTGATTTTATAACATGCCTGCGTGCGCATGTTATAAAATCAGACATATATGTGCGCACACTGGGTAGCACGCATACATGTAGGCCACACACGCTTCTTTTAAAATCTACCCCTATATGTGCTAATAGTAAAGGAAATCTCCTCTGCCAAAAGGAACTTCACTGTACATATGTACATATTATCTGTCAACGAAGGGCAGATAATCTGAATAATTAAGCAAATGCTATTGCACTTGACAAGACACAAATCCACCAATTAGTTAACAAGCTTGAACAGTGCCATCCCAATTGTCTAGCAAACCACTGAAAGTTCTTCACTAAAAGCTTGCCTTCCTCACTGACAAATGATACAGTGGGAACTAAATCCGAGGTGCCAACATTTTTTCAATAAAGATAAAACGTTTTGCTTTTTATAATTATTTTTGTAGTACTGTTTTCCCCCAGGGATTTGTATAATTATATATATGTAGCAAGAAAAAATACTAGACAAACTCTACTCAATGAATATAATGCTGTACCTACATATATCTATATAACTATCCCTGGGGTAAATAAGCATTCAGAAAATGGTTAACAAAATCACAACTAAACTTTTATGCCAAACATGTTCAAAAGATGTTAAAAAAATACACACCTAAATATACATATAACATCACTGATGCTAATTTGTAGAGTGCAATAATGTAATTAAATGCATACAATTAAAAACATTTTAAACAAAGTATATAGAAACAATCCTTCATAGAAATGCACCCCTACCATACACATACTCTAAATATATAACAATAACATCTATCTTTTTTAACAAACCAAAAAATGTATAATAATAATAAAGGCTAGGTCTGACAAGCTCATTAAACATATCATATTGAAGACATAGCCCAATGTTGAAATTCAGCTTTGAAAAACCCCAGAAAGGATCCCTGTTTCACCTGTTGGCTTCTTCAGGGGGAATTTGAACCTGGAAAAATGTTAAAATAAATTTAAAATTAAGGAAATTTTATTTGTCTGAAAAATGAGCACAAAATCAGCAGAGATCTTTTAGCCACAAAGTATTTGAATAGGTGAAAGACAGGTATATTTATTTTAAAGGGATCTGTATGTGCCCATGAAATTCCTTCATCGTGTAATACACGTTATCCATAGTGGGGAGGATTTTAAAAGAAGCGCACACGGCCTACATGTGCACCCGATTTTATAACATGCCTTCCCCCATTCCTCCCTGATTTCTATTAGCATTTCATCATCTGTCTGACTATTTTGTCCAGGTGGACGGTAGTATACTCCTATCATTATACTCTTACCCAACACATATGGGATACTATCCATATAGATTCTACTGAGCATTTAGTCTCTTGTATGATCTTTATCCTATTGGACATAAAGTGTCACACCCCCACCAAGCTGATCCTCCCTATCAATGCAATATAATTTGTAGCCTGATATAGCACTGTCCCATTGGTTATCCTCCTTCCTACAAGTCTTTGTGATGCCAATTATGCCAATCCCATCATTTGCTGCTATACATTCTAACTCTCCCATCTTACTTCTTAGACTTCTGGCACTGGCATATAGACATTTCAAAATGTGTTTTTTGTTTGTATTAACAACCTGCTTTCAGTTGTTAGGGATAATTTGGAAATCATTAGCTTCAGGGATTTTTTACATATAGGCACATGGACTACGTTTGCTTTTATTGGAACCTTTCGGTTGGGATGCACTAACTCTCCTGTTTCATTAGTATCCTTCAAGGATACATTTCTCCAAACCATGCACTGCTGAGTAACTGTCAGCTTTCCCCCTTGTTCTAGTTTAAAAGCTACTCTATCTCATTTTTTAAAGTTAGTGCCAGCAGCTTGGTTCCACTCTGGTTAACGTGGAGCCCATCCTTTCGGAAAAGTCTCCCTCTTCCCCAAAAGTTTCCCCAGTTCCTTACAAAACTGAATCCCTCTTCCCTGCACCATCGTCTCATCCACAATTTGAAACTCTGGAGCTCTGCCTGCCTCTGGAGACCTGCACGTGGAACAGGAAACATTTCAGAGAATGTCACCCTGGAGGTTCTGGATTTCAGCTTTCTACCTAAAATCCTAAATTTGGCTTCCAGATCCTCTCTCCCACATTTTCCTATGTCGTTGGTGCCCACATGTACCACGACAGCTGGCTCCTCCCCTGTACTGTCTATAATCCTATCTAGGGGACGCGTGACGTCTGCCACCTTTGCACCAGGCAGACAAGTTACCAGGTGGTCCTCATGTCCACCATGCACCCTGCTATCTACATTTCTAATAATTGAATCACCAACTATGATGGCTGGCCGAACCCTTCCCTCCTGGGCAGTAGCCCTGGGAGATGTCCTCAGTGTGAGAGGACAATACATCACCTGGAGAGCAGGTCCTTGGTACAGGATCACTTCCTGCTATACAGGGTGATGTTCTCCTACTGGGAGACCTTTCTGATCCCAGGCAGCACTGGGGCTACCAGACTGGATTTGGGACTTGGCTACTATGTCCCTGAAGGTCTCATCAATGTACCTTTCTGTTTGCCTCAGCTCCTCCAAGTCTGCTACTCTACCCTCCAGAGATTGGACTTATTCCCTGAGAGCCAGGAGCTCTTTGCACCAAGTACACACATATAATCTCTCACTGGCGGGTAAAAAAAATCATACATGTGACACTCAATGCAAAAGACTGGAAAGCCCCCCTCTTGCTGCTGGACTGCTGCCTTCATCTTAGTTTTATTGAGTTCCTAGTTAAGTTTACAATACAATGAGAGTTGGAATTAGAGTACTTTAAATTTACAGGTGAATTTGCTAATTAATCAGCTAGTGTCCAAGGGGATGATTAAACTTTCATTAAGGGCTGGCACGATAGTATGATTTAGATAAGACCCTGATTGATTTTTAATGAGAAAGTGTATCTTGCCTAAAAAATTAAGGGTTGAGAGGGTGGGAAAGACAAATACTAGAATTAAGTATCTCTGGCTTGCTTATTACCTCAGACACACACAAACTCTAAAGAATATATCTCTCTATTTCACCAAAGATTTCCCAGAGCTATACTTACCAATCCTCTTTAACCACCATTAAATTAATCTTCATTCAGTTAATTAAGGGTTTGAGATTCACGCGCCTAATGACGCGCACTCCCAGTCCTCTTCTACTGGAAAGGGTGCAGGGCCCCTGGAAGCTGGGGCTGTGGAATTCAATCCCTGGATTGCTTGCGGTGACCTCTGGACTCCTCTCCCAGGGGATGCTGGGAGCAGTATGCAGATGAGCCTTCCAGTCCTCTTCTTGAAAATAGGTTGAAATGTTCTGCCCAGTGTACAGCAGCAGCAGCAGACAAAAATGATATGAATTATTAGGAAAGGATGTTAGGGGGGTTTTATGATTGAAAGGATTGGCACTTATCCTTTGTATAATTAATGTATAGATCATGTACCCTTGTGGAAAAAACCCAATTGGAAAGTAGGATGGCGGGCAATGTGTGCCTATAATTGTACAGCAAACATTCACTCTGTCACATTTCTCTCTCTGGCACAAATTCAAAGATTCTAAAATAATATATATTAAGTAATTAATTGCTGATTTGTATAGGTCAATAATATATTTTATTATTAATTCAATTTTCACTTTCCTTCAGTGTGACATATGCAAAGTATCCAGTTTCCTCCCTTTTCTTACCACTTCCAAAGTGAAGTCTTGTAACATAATCAGGCATTCATGATGCCTCTGCATAGTCTGGTTTGTCTCCTTTTGGTCACATCTGTGCTGGGATGATTGTCTGGTCCTACTCCCAAGCTCTGGTCTTATGCCCTGGTCATGCGCACTGGTTATGTGCATCGGTCGTGTGAGTTGGGGCTGATTGAATGCCAAAATTCTGTTCTCAGCATCAATTATTTTATGGTGCTTTTGCCACACAACCAATCAAATTGTGTGTCTCTTATCTCATTGGTTTGATGTTAATATGAATCCAGTTTCGTTTTAGGTCAGAAGAGGTCATGGTGGTCCTTGCAGCATCACATGCTGCTTGTTTATAGGGATGTGAATCATGTGCCCGATCGTTTTAACGATCGGGTTCAGCTGGGGGGGGGGGGGGGAAATCTGATCGTTAGTGATGTGAATTGGAATCGGTTCCGATTCCAATTCACATCACTAATTTTTTTTAGTGAGGTCCGCGCCGATAAAAAAAAACCCACCCCGACCTTTTAAAATTACCCCCTTAGCCTCCCCCACTCTCTCGACCCCCCCAAAAACATTTTACACATACCTGGTGGTCCAGGGGGGCCGTGGGGAACGATCTCCCGTTCCCGGGCCATCAGCTGCGTTAATAAAAATGGCGCCGAGGCCCTTTGCCCTTACCATGTAACAGGGCAAAGGTAGCGCCAGAGCCATTTTGAATATTGGCAATACGGCCTGAATACAGGAGATCGCTGCCAGACCCCCGCTGGACCCCCAGGGACTTTTGGCCAGCTTGGGGGGGCCTCCTGACCCCCACAAGACTTGCCAAAAGTCCAGCGGGGGTCCGGGAGTGACCTCCTGCACTCGGGCCGTATTGCCAGTAGTCAAAATGGCGCCGGCGCTACCTTTGCCCTCACTATGTCACAGGGGCCGTCCGTCGGCCGACCGTCGGCCTCTATGACATAGTGAGGGCAAAGGTAGCGCCGGCGCCATTTTGAATATTGGCAATATGGCCATCCAGTGCTCCTACCATGTGACAGGGGCCGGCCAATGGCACGGATACCCTGTCACATGGTAAGGGCAAAGGGTCATCGGCGCCATCTTTATGAGTGGCAGCCGATGGCCCGAGAGCAGGAGATCGCTCCCCGCGCCCCCCCCTGGACACCAGGTAATTTTAAAAGGTTTTTTGGGGGGGGGATCGGGACGGTGGGGGAGGCTAAGGGGGTCGGTTTAAAGGGTCGGGTGGGTTTTTTTTTTATCGGGCTATCGGCGCCATTTATATTATTGGCAACCAAAATGGAGCTGATGGCCCGAGAGCGGGAGATCGCGCCGGGACCCCCCCCACTGGACCACCAGGTAATTTAACATTTTGGGGGGGGTTCGGGAGGGTGGGGGAGGTTAAGGGATTGGTTTTAAAGGGTCGGGTTGGGTTTAGGGGTTGTTTTGGTGTGCCGGTTTTCCCGCCCTCCCCCAAATAATTCCCGTGCCCGATTTAACAATTTTTGACGATAAATCGGGGGAATTTGTATTGTATCGCGACTCTAATGATTTTTGATGATCGTCAAAAAATGATTCACATCCCTACTTGTTTACTTCTTTTTATGTTGTGAAAGAGTAGTAGACAGGCTCTTGTTAAGAGGCCTTTCCTGATTGGATGATCAGGAAAGAACTAAAATATAGTTCTTCAGCTTTCATCAGCCTATCAATATTTTGCAATTACTGCAAATCCAGACTCTTGTCAATCATGCTCAGTCCATTGTCAAACTTGTCAGTAACAGAATCCAGTTTCTGAAAACTTTGCTTTTGCAGTTTAACTATTGTGAAATATTCTTTCCAGCTCAAGGCACCAAATGCTAGACAGTCTCTGGGCCTTCCTTATGTAGTCTGGTTAATGTATATCTTTAAATGTCCATTATTCTTTTAAATATCCATTTTATCCATATCAAATGTCCGTTGCAGAAATTTAATCTGTTTTGAGTTTTAAATGTCCATTTTTCCGTGTATTTTAAGAGGCTTATTTGTTAGGCCAGAATAGAAATGACCATGGAAGAGACCTATAGTAGATAAATAGGACATTCTTTGGGAGTTTTCCTAATCTTCCTCTAAATAATTATATGTAACTCTTCCACCCACTGCACTAATCATAACAAGGAACGGAGAATAACACAGAAACAATCATAATGCCTCTGTATCACTCCATGGTGTAACCTTAAATATTGTGTGCAATTCTGGTCACCACATCTCAAAAAGGAATAGCAGAATTAGAAAAGGTACAGAGAAAGGTGACCAAAATGATAAAGGGGATGGAATGATTTCCCTATGAGGAAAGACTAAAGAGGTTAGGACTCTTCAGCCTAGAGAAGAAATGACTGAGGGGAGATATGATAGAGGTCTATAAAATAATGAATGCAGTGGAATAAGTAAATGTTAATCTGCCCTTTACTCTTTCAAAGAGAATAAAGACTAGGTGATACATAATAAAGTTACTACTGAGAGACTAGGTGATACATAATAAAACTACTGAGAGAAAATATTTTTATCTCAATGCATAATTAAGCTCTGGAATCCATTGCCAGAGGATGTGGTGAAAGCTATTAGTGTAGCTGTTTAAAAAAATGTTTGGACAAGTTCCTGGAGGAAAAGTCCAAAAAGCCCTTATTAAGATAGAGTTGCTGAAATCCATTTCTTATCCCTGGAATAAGCAGCATGGAATCTACCCCTTGGGATTTTCAGGTACTTCTGACCTGGTTTGGCCAGTGTTGGAAACAGAAAACTTGGCTTGATGGACCTTTGATCTGATCTAGTATGGAAAAATGTATGTACTTATACATTAATCACTTTCAGGTCTTGAGGATGTCAGCCTTTTCCTACTCCTCCCACTATAATCTGTTTGTGGAAATTTGTAGTACTGGGAGGTTTCTCACAGGATTCCACTCTTTCTCTTTCCAAGCTCTCTTCTGGGTCTTGTTTCACGTGCTTTTTATCTCCTCTAGCTCCTCCTCCTTACTTGGTCCCTATCTGATTCCTGGGTTTATATAATCTCCTTGTGCGCCATGACTCTCTCAGAGATGTAGTTGTCCTCTCCTCCTCCACTAGTTCTGCCTACACTGGCTTCCTTTTTCCCTCTACTCCTCTTTAGTCACAGTAATTGGACATACTTCTCATTACATGACATAAAAGTATATACTTTTATGTTGTATGTACTGCAGTATTGCAGTTTTCAGTTCAAATTAAAAAGGAATTATACAAAATTAAGAGGTTGAGGTATTTTGGAATTTTGGATTTAAAAAAAAAAGTTTTTCATAGTTTTGCCTTTTCAAACTTGTATTGACAGATTAAGAGTAGACCTGTGGTTCACATCACGGAAAAGAGTTCTAGAAAAACCTGCAGCTCACATGTTTAGCTATGTGATGTTCATGCAGAACATATGTTATCTTTTCTGTTTCCACAGAATGCTGATCATTTGAACTCTCCAATAAGCAAAATAAGTTTTAGGCTGTTTAATATAATTGTACCAAAAATAGAATTTCAGTACAGCATATCAGAACATCAGCACACCCACATCAGGGACTAGTTTCTGCTTATTTTAAGTCATATAATATTCCTGGCCTTCAGGGAATAAATACAAAAAATGAGCAGATTAGCCTTTTATTAAACAAAAAAATTGCATTGCTCATCTGAATAAGCACCCAGTTTATAGTTACTAATGAGAACACATTTCCAAAAGTGTAAATAAATTGTGACTGTCGACAAGATATCTGACCCTGCAAGTTTCTTTGTTTAATGAACTCAGGAATAAAGAAGCATATGCTCTACTTAAAATGTTGCTGTGTTCAAACTGCTATGAGATCACAAATGCAATGAGTTTAATAATCTCAGCTCATGAGCTCAATTATTTCTGCTGAAAGGGTGAGCAGATTATGATCTATCCCAGGTTTATTACTTGGGGAAGAGATGATGGGGGGGGGGGGGGAGAATATGATAAAAAAAATATAAGTAATGTGGAATAAGTAAATAGGGAAAGATTATTTACTCTTTCAAATACTACTAGGACTAGGAGGACCCTCCATGAAACTAAACCAATAGCAATTGATTGATTTTTTGACTCAGGAGTTTCCTCTGGCTTCTGTGCACTTCCAGCTAAGACCCTCCCCCTACACACCAACCCACCAATTTTATGTCTAGTTATTACAGTGATGGACCTGGGACAGGGGCAATGCATCTGATTTCCTCCTGGAAAAATGGGCCTAAAATTCAGACACTAGATATTTCACTTGAGTGATGACTATGATGTCTCATGCCACCCTTAGGGGCAGATTTTAAAAGCCCTGCATGCGTAAATCCAGCCGAATTTATGCGCGCAGGGGACTTGTGCACCTATGTTGCATAGGCCGCCGGCACGCGCAAAGCCCCGGGACGCGCGTAAGTCCCGGGGCTTTGGGGGCAATCTGGGGGCAGGGCCATGGGTGTGGTGCCGGCCTGAGGCCTCCAAACCAACCCCCGGGCTGGGGAATGGCACGCTGGGAGCCCGCCGGCACGCGTAAGTTACGCCTGCCTCGGGCAGGCATAACTTTCTTAACAAAAGTAGGGGAGGATATAGTTAGGGCTAGGGGGTGTGTTAGGTAGGGGAAGGGAGGGGAAGGTGGGGGGGGGGCAGAAAAAAAGTTCCCTCCGAGGCTGCTCTGATTTCGGAGCAGCCTCGGAGGGAACAGAGGCAGGCTGCTTGGCTCGGCGCCCGCAGGTTGCACAATTGTGCACCCCCCTGCACGCGCCGACCGGGTTGCGTGAACAAATCTACGCTCGCACATAACTTTAAAAATCTACTCCTTAGTGGGCAATACACAAAACTGAGGAAAATGTTGCCTGAGGAAATTGTTAAGGCTAGTAATATAGCTGGTTTTAAAAAATACTTGGACAAGTTTTTGAAGGAAAGATCCATTATTGTCCAGGTATATTTGTGAACAAAATTCCTTACTGCCCAGAGCTGTGAGTGAAAAAAAGGGAATTGATATCCTCATTATAATTTGTTGGTACTTCTTCCATGTAACTTAAATTGGCTACTGTTGCAAGCATGATCATAGGCATGATGGACCTTTGTTCTGGTCCAGTATGACATTCCTATGATCAGCTATTTTGTTGGCTTTTAGATATATATTTAAAGCAGAACTAATCCAAATGTCAAAGCATTAACTAAAATAAATCTTTTTTTTTTTTTTTACATCTGTCAGATATTTAGAGATTTTTTTTGTCTCATTTGATGATCAGATTAACTATTTCAAATCAATGAAATAGACACAGGAATGGATTATCTCATTTACTTACCGGTTAAATTCATAGGAGGCATTGAAGGTACAATGAAAATAACTCAATGGAACACTGATTACTTTGGTGTAATAACTGACATAAAAAGTACTGAAATTGTGGAAATGATTGGCAATCTACCATTTGAAAAAGAACATAAGAACAAAAGAACATAACATATAATGAGAGAAGGAGCAATTTTAGATCTAATTTTCACTGGATTGCAGGATTTGGTGAGAGAGGTAATGGTGGTGGGGCCGCTTGGCAATAGCGATCATAATATGATCAAATTTGAATTAATGACTGGAAGGGGGACAGTAAGTAAATCAATGGCTGAAGCACTAAACTTTCAAAAGGGAAACTTTGATAAAATGAGAAAAATAGTTAAAAACTGAAAGGTGCAGCTATAAATGTTAACATTGTGCAACAGGCATGGACATTGTTAAAAATATAGCATTTTAGAAGTGTAGTCCAGATGTATTCCATAGAGATGTGAATCGTGTGCCCGATTGTCTTAACGATCGGGTTCGGCTGGAGGGAGAAAAAAATCTGATCGCTGGAGATGTGAATCGGAATCGGTTCCGATTCACATCGTTAATTTTTTTTTAGTGAGGCCCGACCCTTTAAAATTGACCCCTTACCTTCCCCCCCCCCCCCCCGAACCCCCTAAAAACTTTTTACGAGTACCTGGTGGTCCAGTGGGGGCGCAGGGACCGATCTCCCGCTCTCGGGCCATCAGCGCCATTTTTGCTGCCACTCAAAAATGGCGCCGATGGCCCGATTAAAAAAACCCCCACCCAACCCTTTAAAGATGACCCCTTAACTTCTCCCACCCTCCCGATCCCCCCAAAACATTTTTAAATTACCTGGTGCTCTAGTTGTGGTCCCGGGAGCTATCTCCCATTCTCGGGCCGTCGGCTTTAAAGATGGCACTGGCCAGCCAGTGCTCCTACCATGTGACTGGGGTGGCCAATAGCACAGATACCCTGTCACATGGTAAGGGCAAAGAGCCATCGGCGCCATCTTAATGATTGGCAGCCGATGGCCCAAGAACGGGAGATCGCTCCCGGGACCACCACTAGAGCACCAGATAATTTAAAAATGTTTTGGGGGGATCGAGAGGGTGGGAGAAGCTAAGAAGTCATCTTTAAAGGGCCAGATGGTTTTTTTTTTTTTAATCGGGCCATCGGTGCCATTTTTGAGTGGCAGCCAAAATGGCGCCGATGGCCCGAGAGTGGGAGATCGGTCCCCATGCCCCCATTGGACCACCAGGTACTCGTAAAAAGTTTTGTGGGTGTTCGGGGGGGGTGGGGGAAGTTAAGGGATTAGTTTTATAGGGTCGGGGTGGGTTTAGGGGTTGTTTTGGTGTGCCGGTTTTCCCGCCCTCCCCCCAAATAACTCCCATTAGTGGACACTAACGGGAGTAACGATTTTTCATGATAAATCGTGAAAAGTTCTATTGTATCGTGCACTATACCGATTTTTGACGATTTAAAAAAATATCGGACGATTTTTTTAAATTGTCAAAAAACGATTCACATCCCTAGTATTCCATGCATTAAGAAAGGTGGAAGGAAGGTCAAATGATTGCTGGCTTGGCTAAAAAGTTAGAAGCTATTTTAGCCAAAAGATCTTCATTCATAAATTAGAAGGATCCATCAGAAGAAAATAGGATAAAGTGTTAGCACTGGCAAATTAAATGTAAGACATTGATTAGACAGGCTAAGAGAGAATTTGAAAAAAAGTTGGCTCTTGAGGCAAAAACTCATAATAAATTTAAAAAATATATATATGCGAAGCAGAAAGCCTGAGAGTGAGTCGGATGGACTGTTAGATGATCGATGGGTTAAAGGGGCACTTAGGGCAGATAAAGCCATTGCGGAAAGACTAAACAAATTCTTTGCTTCGGTGTTTCCTGAAGAGGATGCTGGGGAGATACCCATTCTGGAAACAGTTTTCAAGGGTAATGTTTCAGATGAACTGATCCAAATCAAAGTGAATGTGGTAGGCAGATTGACAAACTGTAGAGTACTAATTCACCTGGACCAGATGGTATATACCCAGGGTTCTGAAAGATATAACAAATGAAATTTCAGACCTATTTCAATTAATATGTAACCTATCATTAAAATCATCCCTTGTACCTGAAGACTGGAAGGTGGCCAATGTAACCCCAATATTTAAACAGGGCTCCAGGGATGATCTGGGAAACTATAAAATGGTGAGCCTGACTTCAGTGATGAAAAAAATTGTTGAAACTGTTATAAAGAATAAAATCACAAAAATGTAGATAGACGTGGTTTAATGGGATATAGCAAGCATGGATTTACCCAAGGGAAGTCTTGCCTCACAAATCTACATTTTTTGGAAGGTGGGAATAAATGTGGACAAAGGTGAGCCGGTACATGTTGTGTATTTGGATTTTCAGAAGGCATTCTACAAAGTCCCTTATGAGAGGCTTCTAAGGAAACTAAAAAGTCATAGGAAGGGGGTGATGCCCTTTTGTGTATTGCAATCTGGTCAAAAGACAGGAAACAGAAAGTAGGATTAAATGGTTTGTTTTCACAATTGAAAAAGGTAAACAGTGGCACACCTCAGGGATCTATACTTGGACCAGTTGTTTTAATATATTTATAAATGATCTGGAAAGATGCATGACAAGTGAGGTGATCAAATTTGTGGATGACACAAAATTTTGCAGAGAAGTTAAATCTGAAATGGATTGTGATAAATTGTAGGAGGACCTTGCAAGACTGGAAGATTGGGCTTTCAAATGACAGATGAAATTTAATGTGGACAAGTGCAAGGTAATGAATATAGGGAAAAATAACCCTTGCTGTAGTTGCATAATGTTAGGTTCCATCTTAGTATTTACCACCCAGGAAAGAGATCTAGATGTCATAGTGGATAATACATTGCAATCATCGGCTTAGTGTGCTGTGGTATTCAAAAAAGCAAACAAAATATTAGGAATTAGAGATGTGAATCGTGTCCTCGATTGTCTTAACGATCGATTTCGGCTGGGAGGGGGAGGGAATCGTATCGTTGCCGTTTGGGTGTTTAGAGTATCGTTAAAATCATTAAAATCGTGAACCGGCACACTAAAACCCCCTAAAACCCACCCCCGACCCTTTAAATTAAATCCCCCACCCTCCCCAAATGCCTTAAATTACCTGGGGGTCCAGCGGCACACTAAAACCCCCTAAAACCCACCTCCGGCACACTAAAACCCACCCCGACCCTTTAAATTAAAACCCCCACCCCAAATGCCTTAAATTACCTGGGGGTCCGTAGCGGCGGTCCGTAGCTTAAATTATCCCCGGGTCCGTAGCTAAATCGGGGGAAGGGGGAGAGCAGGAAATCCGGCACACTAAGTCGTGGTGTCTTCAGCCGGCGCCATTTTGCAAAATGGCCGCCGCAAAATGGCGGCGGCCATAGACCAATACGATTCGACGCAGGAGGTCGTTCCGGACCCCCGCTGGACTTTTGGCAAGTCTTGGGGGGGTCAGGAGGCCCCCCCAAGCTGGCCAAAAGTTCCTGGGGGTCCAGCGGGGGCCCTGGAGCGATCTCCTGCCGCAAATCGTTTCCGTACGGAAAATGGCGCCGGCAGGAGATCGACTGCAGGAGGTCGTTCAGCGGGGGTCCGGAACCCTCGCTGAACGACCTCCTGCAGTCGATCTCCTGCCGGCGCCATTTTCCGTACGGAAACGATTCGCGGCAGGAGATCGCTCCAGGGCCCCCGCTGGACCCCCAGGAACTTTTGGCCAGCTTGGGGGGGCCTCCTGACCCCCACAAGACTTGCCAAAAGTCCAGCGGGGGTCCGGAACGACCTCCTGCGTCGAATAGTATTGGTCTATGGCCGCCGCCATTTTGCGGCGGCCATTTTGCAAAATGGCGCTGGCTGAAGACACCATGACTTAGTGTGCCGGATTTCCTGCTCTCCCCCTTCCCCCGATTTAGCTATGGACCCGGGGGTAATTTAAGCTACGGACCGCCGCTACGGACCCCCAGGTAATTTAAGGCATTTGGGGTGGGGGATTTAATTTAAAGGGGCGGGGTGGGTTTTAGGGGGTTTTAGTGTGCCGGGGGTGGGTTTTAGGGTGTTTTAGTGTGCCGCTGGACCCCCAGGTAATTTAAGGCATTTGGGGGGGGGGGGTTCAGGAGGGTGGGGGATTTAATTTAAAGGGTCGGGGGTGGGTTTTAGGGGGTTTTAGTGTGCCGGTTTTCCTGCCCTCCCCCTTCCCCCGATTTACGATTTTTTTGACGATAAATCGGGGGAATTGGTATTGTATCGTGGCCCTAACGATTTTTGACGATTTAAAATATATCGGACGATATTTTAAATCGTCAAAAATCGATTCACATCCCTATTAGGAATTATTAAGAAGGGAATGGCAAATAAAATGGTGGATGTAATAATGCCTCTATATAGCTCCATGGTAAGACTGCACTTTGAATACTGTGTGCCATTCTGGTTGCCACTTCTCAAAAATGATTTAGTTGCACTGGAGAAAGTGCAGAGAAGGGCAAACAAAATGAGGAAAGGCTAAAGAAGTTAGGGCTTTTCAGTTTGGAGAATAGGTGACTGAGGGGGGATTATGATAGAGGTCTGCAAAATCATGAAAGGACTTGAACAAGTTAATGTAAATCAGTTATTTACTCTCTCAGATAATAGAAGGAATAGAGAGAACTCCATAAGGTTAGCAAGTTTCTCATTTAGAAAACGTCAAAGAAAATTCGTTTTCACTCAGCACATAGTTAAGCTCTGGAATTCATTGCCAGAGGATGTGGATTTCCGCAGGTAGTATAACTTGTTTTTAAAAGGGTTGGATAAGTTCCTAGAGGAAAAATCCATAACTGCTATTAATTAATAAGCAATAGTAGCTTCTGATCTATCTAATTTACTTGCCAGTTACTTGTGACTTGGATTGGTCACTGTTGGAAACAGGATACTGGGCCTGCTGGACCATTGGGCTGACCCAGTATGACGTATCTTACGTTCTTATATGGGGACCAAGTGAAAAAGATGGGGGGGTAAGAGCAATAGTGGAAATGGTGGGAACTGGAAAGATAAAAAAAGTGAAAATTGAGACAGGAAGAGGAACAGAGGACAAAGATGGGGCAATGGGTCTTGGATGTGGATGTGTAAGGTGGAAAAAAGAGAGAATGGATGGTGAGAAAGACATGAGGACAAGAGATGAAAGAAAAATATAAAACATGAGGATAGCTGAAGAGAAGTAATAAAAGAAGAGATGCTGGTGCAAGGGAAAAATAGAGAGATGTGTGATATGGGAGAATCATTTGGAGACACAAAGGGGCGGATTTTCAGAGCCCTGCTCGCGTAAATCCGCCCAAAACCGGGCGGATTTACGCGAGCAGGGCCCTGCACGCTGGGAAGCCTATTTTACATAGGCCTCCCGGCGCGCGCAGAGCCCCGGGACTTGCGTAAGTCCCGGGGTTCTCCGAGGGGGGCGTGCCGGGGGCGTGTCGGGGGGCGGGCCCGGTCGTCGCGGCGTTTCGGGGGCGTGTCAGCAGCGTTTTGGGGGTGGGTACGGGGGTGTGGCTACGGCCTGGGGTGGTCCAGGGGCGTGGCCGCGCCCTCCGTACCCGCCCCCAGGTTGCGGCCCGGCGTGCAGGAGGCCCGCTGGCGCGCGGGGATTTACGCCTCCCGGAGGGAGGCGTAAATCCCCCGACAAAGGTAAGGGGGGGTTTAGACAGGGCCGGGCGGGTGGGTTAGGTAGGGGAAGGGAGGGGAAGGTGAGGGGAGGGAACGGGGGTAGGCTGCGCGGCTCGGCGCGCGCCGGCTATACAAAATCCATAGCCTTGCGCGCGCCGATCCAGGTTTTTAGCAGATACGCGCGGCTCCGCGCGTATCTACTAAAATCCAGCGTACTTTTGTTTGCGCCTGGAGCGCAAACAAAAGTAGGCTATTCGCGCTCCTTTTAAAATCCGCCCCAAAGAGAGGAGGAAGAAGGATATGGAGAAAAGTAGACCAAAACATGGACAGAGAACCAGAAAATAGAATCAAAAGAAAACAGATAAGATGGCTAGTGGTATCCTGTCATTTAAAAATGAAATGAAAAATGGAACACAATATGCTGTTCCATTTTATGTTATTTCTAATTCAAAATGGCACAAAACCTAACATTTTGTTTTGTTTTGCTGTTAATTTTTGCACATGCTATGTAATTTTACTGTGTGCTAAAATGAAAGCATGAAAAAAAACATGATATTGCAAGTAGGATTCAGAGAGGTCACATGAAGACCCGAGTCTTAAATTTCAAAAATATGGACTTTGTCGAAATGGTGACATACATAGAGGTAGAACTAGAAGACTGGGAGAAAATGAGAGAGGTGAACAACAGTGGACCAAACTAAAAGGAGCAATTACAAAAGCAACAAATCTATATTTTAGAAAAGTAAACAAAAGTAAGAGAAATAAGAAACCAATCTGGTTCTCAAAGGAGATTGCTGAAAAAATAAAACCAAAAAGCATAGCGTTCAAGAAATATAAAGGATCCCAAAAAGAGGAACACAGGGAAGAATATCTGGTGAAACCGAGGGAGACATAGAAAGAAATCAATAAAGCTAAAAGTCAGGCAGAAGAAAGTTTTTGCAAAGAAGTAAAGTGAGGTAACAAAACATTTTTCAGATATATCAGACAGAGGAGTAAGGTCTGAAGTGGTATAGTGAACCTGAAAGGTGACAAACATCTATGTGTGGAGAGAGACGAAGAAATGGCTGAAAATATTGAACAAATACCTCAGTTTGCTGATCACTAAAGAAGACCCTGGAGAAAGACTATCTCTAGTTGACAAGACTGTGGATGGGGGTAGAGTAGACAAAACTCTATTTACAGAAGAGAATGTATGGGAAGAGCTAGGAAAACAAGTCCATGGGGCCGGACGATGTACATCTCTGACATGTGCTGGTGGGTCTGCTAAAGGACCTGTCCAATAGATCCCTGGAATGGGAGTGGTGCCACAAGATTGGAAAAGAGTGATGGTGGTCCCACTTCACAAGAGTGGGGGCAGAGAGGAGGCTGGAAACTACAGGTTGGTTAGCCTCATCTCGGTGGTGGGAAAATTAATGGAGACTCTGCTGAAGGAAAGGATAGTGAACCATTTATAATCTAGTGGGTTGCTGGATCCGAGGCAGCTTGGATTCACCAGGGGAAGGTCCTGTTAGACAAACTGATTGATTTTTTTGTTTGGGTGACTAGAGAATTGGATTAGGGAAGAACACTGAATGTGATTTACTTGGATTTTAGTAAACCTTTTGATATGGTCTCACATAGGAGACTCATGAACAAAATGAAAAGCTTGGGAGTGGGTGCCAAGGTAGTAGCATTGATTGTACTTGGGTTGACTGATAGGAGAAAGCATGTAATGGTAAATGAAACCTACTCTGAAGAAAGAATGGTGTTAAGTGGAATGCCACAGGGATCAGTTTTGGGACTGGTTCAGTTCAATCTTTGGGGGCTAGTTTCCAAGTCACGTTATGGAACTTTGGCATGCTTTAAGGCATTTTTGCATGTGAAAATCCCTTAACACAAGAGAAAAGCACCATAACACATGGTGTAATACTAATTTCTAAAAGGGGGAGGAGTTGGGGGCAGGATTTTTGGAAAAGTAGGCTGGCTTTGCAAAGAGCAAAGCCATATGGCAGTTTTAATACCAAAAAATAACTATACCTTTTTCATTGGCATTAAGCCCAAATTGGGGGGGAGAGAGAGAGAGAGCCTCTGGGGGGTGACACCATAGTAAGCAGCTATTTCTGCTACTATAGGAGGCGCACCTAGTAACTCAAGGTGAGGTTTAGGTAGTAGTGTAGAGGTTAGGGGCCACTTGTACATGCAGAGTGAAATGTACAAACAGAACAGTACACTAGAGATGTGAATCGGAACCGGAATCGGTTCGGTTCCAGTTCCGATTCAAATCTTATAATTTTTATCATTCGGCCAGATTGGTTTTTTGTTTATCGGCTGTGCCCGATCTGATAAACAAAAAACCCACCCTGACCCTTTAAACTGACCCCTTAGCGTCCCGCCCCCCCCCCCAAAAAAAAAAAAAAACGTTTTAAAATTACCTGGTGGTCCAGTGGGGGCACGGGGAGCGATCTCCTGCTCTCGGACGGTCGGCTGCCACAAATAAAAATGGCGCCAACGGCCCTTTGCCCTTACCATGTGACAGGGTATTCGTGCCATTGGCCAGCCCCTGTCACATGGTAGGAGCACTGGATGGCCAATTCAAATTAGTTTTGAATAATTTCAGATTTGTCTGTAGTCTTATTTCGAGTGGCATGGTATTCCAGAGTACAGGACCAGCCAGTGACAGTGCTCTTTCCCTTACTTGCATGAGATGTGCTGATTTGACAGAGGGGACAGTTAGTAGAGCTTTATTTGCAGATCTCAGGTTTCTTTGTGGTACATGCACGCGCAGTGCCGTGTTAAGCCAGTCAGCTTTATCATCGTGGATTAGTTTATGGATTATACAAAGTGCTTTATATTGTATTCTTTGTTTAATTGGAAGCCAGTGGAGTTCAGCAAGTGTTACTGTAATATGGTCACTCTTTTTTTTGCCTGTCAAAACTCTGGCAGAGGAATTTTGCAATATTTGCAGAGGCCGAATTGTAGATTGAGGTAGTCCTAACAGCAGGGAGTTACAATAATCTGTGCTAGCGAATATCATTGCTTGTAGAACTGTGCGAAAATTGTTAATCGTTAATAGAGGTTTTAGTCTTCTTAGGATCATTAGTTTTGCATAACCTTCTTTTATTTTCTGTGAGATGTGTTGTTTCATGTTTAGCTCAGGGTCAATTATTACTCCTAGATTCCTAACTTTTGTTGCTAACTCAGAGGTTTGAATATTTTTGATTGTGAATGTTGGTTGTGTGTGGTGAGTGTTTTTACGTTCAAGATGTAAGAATTCAGTTTTGTCAATGTTTATAACCAATTCCATCTGGTTTAAGAGCTGTTTGATTATTTCTAGGTACATATTGGCTAGTTTCATTGTTTCTTCAATGGTGTTTGGAATGGGTAACAGTAATTGTATATCATCTGCATAAATGTAATGTACGATTCCCAGTCCTGCTAGTAAGTGACATACTGGGAGGAGGTAGATGTTAAAGAGTGTTGCAGATAGGGCTGATCCCTGTGGGACACCAGTTAGCAGTTTGACTTTGTCTGAAAGTGCATTTTTGATTTGTACCTGAAAACATCTATTGTTTAAGTATTTTGATAAATCCAGGCCTCAATTAGATGATAAATTATCCTTTGAATTTCATATTTCTTTGCAGGTGCAAAAGGTGTTTTGAAATTGAAATAATAGAAGAGAATTAAGGGATGGATGAGTTTTGGGGCATTTTGGATCATCATTCAGGCACTAGGGGTGTGCATTCGGTCCCTATATATTGGCAATCCGCAACGGATGTGGCCATATTCGTTGTATTCGTGGGAAAGCGAAACGTATTGCGATTCCCCACGAATACACAAATCTTCGCCGAATTATTTGGTCGCCTAAAGAAACCAATTTAAACAAACACCCCACCCTCCTGACCCCCCACCCCAAGACTTATCAAAACTCCCTGGTGGTCCAGCGGGGGGTCTGGGAGCCATCCCCTGCACTCAAACCCTCGGTGCTGGTTTCAAAATGGCGCCGATAGCCTTTGACCTACTATGTCACAGGGGCTACCGGTGCCATTGGTCAGCCCCTGTTACATGGCCATCAGCACCATCTTGTGCTCCTACCATGTGACAGGGGCTGAGCGTGACAGAGGTACTCCAGATTTTTGTGATTGGTGTAAACAGTGATCTGATGTTGTGCACCTTCGAGCCAGGGGTACCATTCTTCAAATGCCATTTTTATTGCCAGAATTTCTTTATCCCCAATGCTGTAGTTCTTTTCCGCTGGCGAAATGCGTCGGGAAAAGAAAGAACAGGGGTGCAATATCTTAGAATCACTGGTCTAGCTTAGCACGGCCCCTACGCCTACATCCGAGGCATCGACTACCACAATGAAGGGTCGTGTAGGGTCCGGATGGCGGAGACATGGTTCGCTTGAGAAGGCATATTTTAACTTCTGAAATGCTGTCAAAGCTTCCGTAGACCAAGTGGCAATGTTGGCTCCCTTCTTAGTCATCGCTGTTAATGGAACAGTCAATGAAGAGTAATCTTTGATGAAGGTCCTGTAGTAGATGGTAAATCCTAAAAATTGTCTTAGAGCTCTTAGGCCAGTGGGTTGTGTCCATTTTTGAATACTCTCAAGTTTCTGAGGGTCCATCTGGAAACCTTTGTTTGAAACAATGTACCCTAAGAAGGGCATGTATTCCTTGTGGAATATGCATTTTGTCAACTTGGTGTACAAGCGTTTCTCGCAAAGTCTCTGCAGAACTCTTTTGACATCTTCCTGATGGGATTGCAGGTCCTGGGAAAATATCAAGATGTCGTCTAAGTATACAATGGCACATTGGTAGAGTAGATCACGCAGAATATCGCTCATCATGTTTTGGAAGATAGACGGGGCGTTGCACAAGCCGAAGGGCATCACCAGGTATTCAAAGTGCTCATCCCGGGTATTAAAAGCCATCTTCCATTAATCGCCAGAGTGGATACAAACTAAATTATATGCTCCTTTGAGGTCAAGCTTGGAGAATATCTTGGCTCACTGTAACCTGTCAAATAGCTTCGAGATGAGTAGTAAGGGGTAGCAGTCCTTTATGGTGATCTCATTCAGACCTCTGTAATCAATGCATAGACATAATTTTCCATCCTTCTTCCCCACGAAGAAGAAGCCTGCGCTGGCAGGAGTCTTGGAAGGTCTTATGAAGCCTTTCTGGAGATGCTACTGGATGTACTCTGACATTGCTTTATTCTCTACTATGGAGAGAGGGTAAACCCTTCCTTTGGGTGGTTCCATATTAAGCTTCAAATTAATTGCACAGTCATATGATCTGTGTGGAGGCAATACATCAGTGGCTTTTTTGAGAATACATCTTGGAAAGATGCATATTGAGGTGGCAACCCAGGCAACAACAGGGTAGTTGGCATGCATGGTATTGGAGAGACTTCCATCAAGTAATTGCCATGACAATATGGACCCCAGCATGAAAGCTCCAATGTGGCCCAGTTGAATTCTGGCATATGTTTCTGCAGCCACGATAGTCCAAGTACCAAAGGGTGCATGACCTTCTCTAGCCCAAAGAAGGAAATTGTCTCTGTATGAAGAGCACCGGTACGTAAGCTCACTGGTTCTGCAAGCAGGGTTACTTCACCCGGTAAGGGCTCTCCATCAATAGAGGACAAAAGTAGTGGAGATGTCATGGAAGTGGTGGGGATCCGCAAATGTTCCACTAGATGTTTCAAAATGAAATTTCCCTCTGCCCCAGAATCCACTAAGGCAAGGGTCTGGTATTCTAGAGGTCCGCAGATTAAAGATACTGGAAGAGAGAGTGGAGGAGAGGGTGCAGTTAGACCTAAGAAGAGTCCTCTCACAGGACTTAGGACTGCCAGTTTCATGGACATATAGGGTATGTTTGTACAGCATGACCAGCTTGTCCACAATACATGCATAGTCCCAACAAATTTCGACTTCGTCTCTCTTTAGAAGCAAATGACTGTGGCCCAATTGCATTGGTTATTATTCACCAGCAACAGGACCTGGGGGTAGAGACCTGGGTACAGACTTGATTTGAGTCTCTCCATGAAGTGGTCTTCTGGGACTCTTGACCTTTTGAACCTTGTCACGAAGTCAGCGATCAATCCTTGTTGCCAACTTCATCAGTTCTGCTAAGGTTTCAGGCATCTCTCGAGCCACCAGCTCAACTTTCAACCAGGATTTCAGGCCTTCAAAGAAGAGGGTTTTCAGGCACCTAGGGTCCCAATGTAATTCAGAAGCCAACATCTTGAATTCAATGGTGAAGTCTGGAAAAAGTTTATTACCTTGTTTTAGATGAACCAAAGTGGATCCTGCTGTCGAGTACTAGGCAGGGTCATTGAATACTGATTTGAACAGTTTAAGAAATCTGGCAAGATCATTCAGGATAGGGTCATTGCGCTCCCACAGCGGTAAGGCCCAAGCCAGCACTCTTCCATCCAGATACGAAAGGATATAGGCGGTCTTGGCATAGACTGTAGGAAAATGGTTAGGTTGCAGAGAAAAGTACATGCAACATTGATTGATAAATCCTCTACATTTCCAAACTTCACCTGAGAAGCGTGTTGGAGCAGATAGAGGCACTGTAGTCTTGACCATCACTTCTGGCAGCATAACTTCTTTACCTGCGGTAGTCAGTGTATTCATCTGTGTGTGTAACTGTTTAAAGGCAACATTCAAGTTATCCAACAAATTCTGTTTTTAGGAGATTCACTGGGCCAGGCCCGGAATGGCCTGCAAGGCGGTGAGCTGAGCTGAATCCATGGAGTTAGAAATCTGTTAAGGTTTTGAGGTATTGGAGTGGATTCTTGGGTACTGCAGTGGTGGCCACACCCAAGGGGAGGAGCCCTGTGAGGAACCGCAGTACTAGGCTAGACTCTGTACATGCAGACACAGAGAATTTGTATTTATTATACAGCTTGGTGGTACAGCCCAGGGAGCAGCAGCAGTGAGGTAACCCAGTAGAAGTAGTCCAGGGATCCTCAGCAGAGGAGACCAGTCCCATGTTCGAGTAGATGATAGGCAGTGCAGGGTAGTAGAGGAAGTCCCAGATGCAGACTCACAGTGCTGAAGCTGAAGTTGAGACAGACTGACAAGGTTAGTTACTCACTGAAGTAGATAGCTGTATTGATGAAGATCCTGGAAGGCAGAAGTAGTTGAATTGTAGGCACCAAGGTAGGGAGAGCAGACCCTTGAGGAGTGAGTACCCGATATCCAAGATAGGTACCTGAAAGAAAGCATAAGGGCCCCCGAGGAGTGGGTACCCAGGTTAGTGATGAATGACCCCGAAGGGCAGAGAGAGCTTCCAGCAGCAGCAAGGAAGCGGCAAAGCAGCTTAGACCGGAGGCATTCCAATCCTTGCTAACCCAGTTTGTTTGCAAATGAAGGGCAGACTAAATACCAGGATGTCGTGATGTCACTCAAAGGGGACGCCCCCAAGGTTCCCGCCATGATGTGGATAAAGACGTGGGTGGCGTGCGCATGCGCACCCTAGGAGGCCCTCAGGAGAAACATTGCAAATACCATCGCCGTTGCCATTCTGGGGACGCCAGAGAGAGCGGCATGAAGACACGGCAGCAGCCATCTTCCCAAGGCTTGAGGAAAGAGAAGGAAGAAAGGTGAGGCACAGAGATCAAAGCTGTCTGAGACCAACAGATGCAACAGTACCTTTTCCAATGTCTTTGGGAAGGACATGCGGTAATTTAGGAAAATTAATGCATTTTTTGATTTTACATATTTCTAATTTATATTGAAGAACCTGGTTTTCCTTACTTAATGCTTGTTGTAAAGCTGAAGAGCTTTCAGATCTAACTTTAAGAGATTCCGAAAGTTCCTTGTTCTCCTTGGATTCTTTTTCCATATTATTTAAACGAAAGTCCAAATCTTTAACACTCTCAAAGAGAGGATTCATTTGAGCTATAATATTGGAATTTCAAGTTTGAATTGCTTCCCAAATCACCTCCAAATTGAATATAGCAGGCCTTACCAGCTCAGCAGGATGAAACTATGGAGCTTCAGTCCAGCTGCCTCAAACCTGTTCAAGGGCAGCACAACCAGCAACTTCCCCTGGTCCATCAAAGATCTTCTGCGAGACTGAGACACTTTCCTGCAGAACCTCAGGCTCAGAACTAGATCGATTGCCGCCCACATACTCAATTGGCTCGTGGTCTCGTTGCTGGGACTGCACTTGCGCCTCTGCTGAATTAACAGGGGTAGTCTGCTCTTCTGGGGACAGAGATGCTGATAGCTCAGGAAGAGGATCGGACTCAGCTTCCCCCCATCTCTCCTCTAGCGAGCCGACTCCCAGAGTAAAGGCTCCTCTTTGGACTTGAGCATCCATTGAGCTGATCGGAGGGGTAGAAGAGAGAGGAGCTGAGCCAACATACTCTTTCGCCCTCCATTTGCATGCAGAACGCGGCATTCAGGGAAAAAAATAACAGAAGGCAAGGAAACGCTCACAGCCGAGATGCTAGTATGCTATCTTGGTTCCCCTGGTCCAATGTCTTTCTGAATAAGCAAGGTCCACAATCAAATTCTCTCTCTCTCTCTCTTAAGCCTGGATTTTAAATAGGCTATGTGTGTAAATTTCTGAGTTTTACGCGTGTGGCCAGGCCTTGTGCACACCATGCGCATTTTACAATAGGCCCGACCATGCACATAAACCCCAGTATGCGCAGAGGTGCCGGGCCTCTCCAAAGGGGCAGGCTGGGGCAGGCCAGGACAGGGCCATTAGCCTCTGTCTCAGGGAGCATGTGTTATAAAATCGGTGCACGGGTCTTAAAATCGACCCCTTAGGTTGTAGTATATAGTTTATTTTCTAATAATCTATATGAAGAAAAAATGTCAGTGGAATAGAAAGCTTTGACAAGATAATGATCTCCTGCTCTGCAAATTGCAGAGCTCGCTTTAATCTCAATATTTATTTCAAATACAGGGCTTGACATTTATATTACAGCAGGAGACCATTTTCCTGTGAAAATGTTTGACTTTCCTGCCATCCCATGCATTGCAGTATAAAAATATGCATGGATTGAAAAGTTAACATAATGTGCTGCTTTATATTCCATGACACATCTGGCTTGATTTCTCAAGGGTTTTTGCCATAGGCAAAAAATGAGAGAAACTTCTTGATAAATAAGACTAATTATGTTAAGTTGTTCTAGCTAGAACTTTCATACCATTTAAGAATTACAGTAAAAATTCATGATGAGGACAGATTTGAAAACCATATACCCGGGTAAATTGATGTGTATGAACATTTGACTCCTTATTCCAGTTAAAATTACATGCAGAATCCATTGTGTGTCTTCTTTTATGTGGACTGAAGGGGGGTGTTCCCAGGGCAAGAAAAGAGAAGGGTTGGGAAATAGCATGCAGTGATTTGATTTTCAAGTCTATAAACATTGTTTTCCATCCAATTTTTGCTACAAAAAAAAAAATCTGATTTAACAACCATGGGAACTTTGGACCCACAGACATGGCAAATATTCAAATGAAAACTAGCTTCAAGGTCTGCAGGAACATTGCAGCTACATGGTCTTTCTGAAAACTGCCCCAGTATACTCAGATAAGATTCAAATAAAACTTATCAAGAAATTCATTGATGAATTTGTAGTAGGCTGCTCTGATTGGAATTCCTATAGGAAATTTGAATTGTAAGCACATTTTGAAAAACTATGAACCCCATAATCCAGTGGGAGCACTGAGAGGAGAGGATCACCTTGCTGGTGGCTGAAAGGAATTAGTAAGTTTTTGCTTGGGAAATTTTCTTTTTTAAAAGTATTGGGGCAAAGTTAACTATTTGGGAATATTATTTAGTGTGTTTGTGCTATTAATAGTCAGTAAGGCAGCAAATAAATAGAAGTTAGACTGCATTTTTAAATAGTCAGTCAATAAGGAAGCTAATAAGCAGAAGTTAGAGTGTTTGTACATTAAAAACAAACAAAAAAAAAGTAGCCAGAAGCTAGAAATAAGCTAGGAGCAGTGTATACCTAAGTAAAAAGGTTGAAAAGTTCAGTTCAGTTACTCACCTTGGAAAAGTGTTGAGGTAGTGTGATTTGGTTTGATTAGATACCAACATTTGTTAATCAAGAGAGCAGTGAGTCACTCTGGCTGACTAACTGAAGTTAGACTGTTTGATGAATACATCAATAATGCCCCACTAGATATCTTCAAACAGATCGTTTTTAAGGATGCAATGGCTTACAATTGGAGCTTGTTCTTTCTTGATCTTTAGACAGCTGTGATTTCTTGGCATCAAGTGTGAGTTGTGCGCTTAGTTCTTCCAATGAAGAATAAAGGCAAGGGCATTGCATGACATAAATCACATTGCTAGACTCACCTGTAGTTTTTGAACAGTGTTCGGTATTTAACCCTGAGATTAATTAATGATAACATACAGGCATCACATGACCTGAATGATTCAGCTGTAGTATTTAAAAATGACATCAATGTGTAGTGTCTTTCAAAAGAAGTAGGGTACTGACCAAGTAGGAACTTTACAGTAATCGTAGGTTCATGATGCAAGTTATTCTCATGAGTAATTTTAATGTTAGGATTGGTGCAACTCACTATTATTTTGTCTTTATGGAACCACAAGCACATAATGTATGGAATTAGCCCCTGATGAAGAAATTGAAGCGCACACTGCATCCGGCTGTGTTTGTCATGAAAGAACACTGCAGAATTCTGTGCAAGATAAGTTTCCCCACACTCATATGCAGTACAAGGTTATTCATGCTCATTTTACTTATAATTCTAAAATAATTAATTAAAAATGCTTTAGAAGACATGATTAGAAAATGCATTATAGCATTATAATGGCAAAAGTGATTATTAAGCAAAAGTTAAAATGCACTTTGCAATATCTATATGAAGGTTTCTTTACTTCATTTTTGTAATTTGGTGGTTCTTTTCATTGTTTTCCAATTTTTCTTCATGGAAACACTCCAAAGAACAATTTCCAGGTAACACACGCATCCTTCGTTCCCTCAGTATTATTCTCTAGTCAGTCATTGTAATGAAAAACTGTATTTATTCCCTCCTTGGGCTTGACAGTGTCATCTTTTTATTATGCCTAAGCTCTGTTGTACTGTGATGGCAAACTCAAGCATAAGTGTACCGCCCACAACACTGTGCTATGGCATGAGCCATGAGGCCAGCCTGACTTACTTTCTTATACATGATTTATAACCTTGTGATCAAGCATACACATAATTTGTGCTTTTTCTCCTCAATTATTAGGTTACGAGTCAGCAGATTGTCTGTTCACTACACTCAGTATTGTTCTGTTTATAAAGCACATACTATTAGGGATGTGAATCGTGTGCCCGATCGTTTTAACGATCGGGTTCGGCTGGGGGGGGGGGGGGGGAATCTGATCGTTAGAGATGTGAATTGGGATCGGTTCCGATTCCAATTCACATCATTAATTTTTTTTAGTGAGGCCCGTGCCGATAAAAAAAAACCCCACCCGACCCTTTAAAATTACCCTCTTAGCCTCCCCCACTCTCCCGACCCCCCCCAAAAAATTTTTACACATACCTGGTGGTCCAGGGGGGCCGCGGGCAGCGATCTCCTATTCCCAGGCCATCAGCTGCGCTAAAAAAAATGGCACCGATGGCCCTTTGCTCTTACCATGCGACAGGGCAAAGGTAGCGCCGGCACCATTTTGAATATTGGCAATACGGCCTGAGTGCAGGAGATCACTCCCAGACCCCTGCTGGACCCCAGGGACTTTTGGCCAGCTTGGGGGGGGCCTCCTGACCCCCACAAGACTTGCCAAAAGTCCAGCGGGGGTCCGGGAGCGACCCTCCTGCACTCGGGCCGTATTGCCAGTATTCAAAATGGGGCCGGCACTACCTTTGCCCTGTCACATGGTAAGGGCAAAGGGCCATCGGTGCCATTTTTTTTAGCGCAGCTGATGGCCTGGGAACAGGAGATTGCTGCCCGCGGCCCCCCTGGACCACCAGGTATGTGTAAAACATTTTTTGGGGGGGTCGGGAGAGTGGGGGAGGCTAAGGGAGTAATTTTAAAGGTTCGGGTGGGTTTTTTTTTTATTGGGCCATCAGCGCCATTTATATTAGTGGCAGCCAAAATGGCACCGATGGCCCAAGAGTGGGAGATCACGCCGGGACCCCCCCTACTGGACCACCAGGTAATTTAAAACATTTTGGGGGGGTTCGGGAGGATGGGGGATTTGTTTTAAAGGGTCGGGGTGGGTTTAGGGGTTGTTTTGGTGTGCAGGTTTCCCCCCCCTCCCCCGATTTACGATTTTTCACGATAAATCGGGGGAATTTCTATTGTATCGCGACTCAAACAATTTTTGACGATTTAAAAAATATCTGATGATTTTTTTAAATCGTCAAAAAATGATTCACATCCTTACATACTATAGTGTTGCAACTTTGACTGAAAATGATGCCCATGTACCCACAAAGACATAGACTACTACTTAACTGTTGCAAATATGACACCCGGCCAGACTTCCCTTCCCCTATACCGATAAGTAAAACAACCAATCACCGCCTTTTATTAGATATTTGACAAGGAAATATAATTTGGATGCTTGAGTCTGCCTATGGCCTGTCCTATATCCCCATAGGAGGTGGTGTAATGGACCAGTGAGTATCTGCCATCGCTCTTCAAGGTTCTGCCTCCACCTCGGCAGTGTCTTTCAAGTCAGGGATGTCATGGGCTGCTACACAACATGTCAGCTTCTCTTCCTATCAGCAGTGGAACAGACCCTCCAGGCACTTGGCCTAAACCTCGGTTTATTCTCTCTTGCAACCCTTGGGGATCTGCACCATATTCCAAGGCTGTGACTATTGTAAAGCTTTACCCCTTGAGCTTTCTGGTCTTCTGCTAAGTTGACCTTGCCAGTCCCGAGAAATAGACTTGAGCAACCTGCCACACCAGGGGTAACAAATGATCTAAACCAAGCAGAAACTCCACCTACAATGCCTACTACTAAGGGCAGGTAGAAAGGGAATTCATCTGGGTCCTATGGGAGGATCTGCCCCTTCTTGTGATGTCACTAATCTGACCCACAGCTAATAGCACGCCTGCAGCAATGCCATTGTGTTCCAATGATATCAAGGCACCCACGACCGCCTATCTCTGAGCCATGCTGGCTTGATGTCATTGTACTCACAAATAAAACCCTTATAGTTAACAAATAAATGTATCCTAAACACTATCTCACTATTTTTGACAGCAAACTATGCACTATTTCAGAAAGCACACACTTCAAATATTAAGACCTCAAAGAAAGAGCACCCTGATGGCACCATATTTTCTCGTGCCTTATGTCCTGTTACTTTGTGCCTATATAAGAACATAAGAACATAAGAAAATGCCATACTGGGTCAGACCAAGGGTCCATCAAGCCCAGCATCCTGTTTCCAACAGTGGCCAATCCAGGCCATAAGAACCTGGCAAGTACCCAAAAACTAAGTCTATTCCATGTAACCATTGCTAATGGCAGTGGCTATTCTCTAAGTGAACTTAATAGCAGGTAATGGACTTATCCTCCAAGAACTTATCCAATCCTTTTTTAAACACAGCTATACTATGTTTATAATCATCAGTTTTAAATTTCCAGAACTCACAAAATTTCTTTGTATTTTTTTGAAAAACATTTTTTTATATAATGCAAGTAAAATTCACCAAATGAAATAAAAATTAAAAACTAGGACTTTTCTCAGGTCCCAGGGATTTATTTCTTAATTGCAGACTTCCACTGACATTTATTCCACAGGAATACTCAAGTCTCTAAAGCGTAGCTTACATGTTGACTCTTAAGAACATAAGAACATGCCATACTGGGTCAGACCAAGGGTCCATCAATCCCAGCATCCTGTTTCCAAAAGTGGCCAATCCAGGCCATAAGAACCTGGCAAGTACCCCAAAACTAAGTCTATTTCATGCTACTGTTGCTAGTAATAGCAGTGGCTATTTTCTAAGTCAACTTAATTAATAGTAGAGATGTGAATCGGGTCTGGAATCGTGTCCACAATCGGAATCGTGTGATCGGAATTGGGATTGGAATCGTTGCCATTTTTTTATTGGCTGAGACCGATCCCAAAACCAATAAACTCACCCCGACCCCTAAAATCAAATTCTATAGAATCCTCCACCCTCCCGAACCCCCCAAAAACTTCTTTAAGTACCTGGTGGTCCAGTGGCCCTTCCAACCCCCCAAAACGTTTTTAAAGTACCTGGTGGTCTAGCGAGGATCCCGGGAGCGATCTCCCACTCTCGGGCCGTTGGCTGCCAGAAAACAAAATGGCACCGATGGCCATTTGCCCTTACCATGTGACAGGGGCTACCGGTGCCATTGGCTGGCCCCTGTCACATGGTCAGAGCAATGGATGGCCCGAGCCATGTTTAAAGATGGGCTGGCCATCCATAGCTCCTACCATGAGACAGGGTCCGACCAATGGCACCGGTTGCCCCTGTCACATCATAAGGGCAAAGGGCCATCAGCGCCATTTTGTTTACTGGCAGCCAACGGCCCGAGAGTGGGAGATCACTCCCGGGATCCCCGCTAGACCACCAGATTTTAAAAAAGTTTTTTGGGAGGTTTGGAGGGTGGGGGATGCTAAAAATTTGATCTAAAGGGTCGGGGTGGGTTTTGTGGGGGGGGGGGGGTTGGATGTGTTCCCTTTCTCCCTCCCCCAAACAGATACTAAAACCACATGAACCATTCGTGGGGTTTCCTATCTGTTTCGGGGGGGGGGGGGGGGGCACCGATATCTGACAAATTTTGAAATATCATACGGATATTTCAAATCGTCAGAAAAACGATTCACATTCCTAATTAATAGCAGGTAATGGACCTCCTCCAAGAACTTATCCAATCCTTTTTTAAACACAGCAACACCAAGTGCACTAACCACATCCTCTGGCAACAAATTCCAGAGTTTAATTGTGCGTTGAGTGAAAAAGAACTTTCTCCGATTAGTTTTAAATGTGCCACATGCTAAATTCAAGGAGTGCCCCCTAATCTTTCTATTATCCAAAAGAGTAAATAACTGATTCACATTAACCCGTTACAGACATCTCATGATTTTAAAGACCTCTATCATATTCCCCCCTCAGCCATCTCTTCTCCAAGCTGAAAAGTCCTATCCTCTTTAGTCTTTCCTTATAGAGGAGCTGTTCCATTCCCTTTATCTTTTTGGTCACCCTTCTCTGTACCTTCTCCATCACAACTATATCTTTTTTGAGATGTGGCGACCAGAATTGTACACAGTATTTAAGGTGTGGTCTCACCATGGAGCGATACAGAGGCATTATGGCATTTTCCGTTTTATTCACCAATCCCTTTCTAATAATTCCCAACATTCTGTTTGCTTTTTTGACTGCCACAGCACACTGAACTGACAATTTCAATGTGGTATTCACTATGACACCTAGATCTCTTTCTTGGGTGGAAGCTCCTAATATGGAACCTAACATTGTGTAACTATAGCATGGGTTATATTTCCCTATATGCATCACTTAACACTTATTCACATTAAATTTCATCTGCCATTTGGATGCCCAATTCTCCAGTCTCAGAAGGTCTTCCTGCAGTTTATCACAATCTGCTTGTGATTTAACTACTCTGAACAATTTTGTATCATCTGCAAGTTTGATTACCTTACTAGTCATATTTCTTTACAGATCATTTATAAATATATTGAAAAGTATGGGTCCCAATACAGATCCCTGAGGCACTCCACTGCCTACTCCCTTCCACTGAGAAAATTGTCCATTTGATCCTACTCTTTGTTTCCTGTCTTTTAGCCAGTTTGTAATCCACGAAAGGACATCGCCACCTATCCCATCACTTTCTAATTTTCCTAGAAGCCTCTCATGAGGAACTTTGTCAAGCGCCTTCTGAAAATCCAAATATACTACATCTACCAGTTCATCTTTATCTACATGTTTATTAACTCCTTCAAAAAAGTGAAGATTTGTGAGGCAAGACCTGACTTGGGTAAAGCCATGCTGACTTTCTTCCATTAAACCAGGTCTTTCTATATGTTCTGTGAATTTGATATTTAGAACACTTTCCACTATTTTTCCTGCAGTGAAGTCTGGCTAACTGGTCTGTAGTTTCCCAGATCACCCCTGAAGCCCTTTTTAAATATTGGGGTTACATTAGCCACCCTCCAGTCTTCAGGTACAATGGATGATTTTAATATTAGGTTACAAATTTTTACTAATAGGTCTGAAATTTCATTTTTGCGTTGCTTCATAACCCTGGTGAGCATACCAACTGGTCCAGCTGATTTACTACTCTTCAGTTTGTCAGTCAGGCCTACCACATCTTCTAGGTTCACCATGATTTGGTTCAGTCCATCTGAATCATCACCCATGAAACCCTTCTCTGATACAGGTATCTCTCCAACATCCTCTTCAGTAAACACTGAAGCAAAAAAATAATTTAATCTTTCCGCGATGGCCTTATCTTCTCTAATTGCCCCTTTAACCCCTTGATCATCTAACAGTCCAACTGACTCCCTCACAGGCTTTCTGCTTCTGAAATATTAAAAAATGTTTTTACTGTGAGGTTTTGCATCTACAGCCAAATTCTTTTCAAATTCTCTCTTAGCCTGTCTTATCAATGTCTTACATTTAACTTGCCACGCTTATGCATTATCCTATTTTCTTCTATTGGATCCTTCTTCCAATTTTTTGAATGAAGATCTTTTGGCTAAAAGAGCTTCTTTCAGCTCCCCTTTTAACCATGCCGGTGATCATTTTGCCTTCTTTCCACCTTTCTTAATGTGTGGAATACATGTGGACTGTGCTTCTAGGATGGTATTTTTTAACAATGGCCATGCCTCTTGCACACTTTTTACCCTTGTAGTTGCTCCTTTCAGTTTTTTTCTAACTATTTTTCTCTTTTTATCAAAGTTTCCCTTTTGAAAGTTTAGCACGAGAGCCGTGTATTTGCTTACTGTCCCCCTTCCAGTGATTAATTCAATTTGATCATATTATGATCACTATTGCCAAGCGGCCCCACCACTGTTACCTCTCTCACTAAATCCTGTGCTCCACTGAGAATTAGATCTAAAATGGCTCCCTCTCTCGTCGATTCCTGAACTAATTACTCCATAAAGTTACTCCATAAAGCTCTCATTTATTCCATCCAGGAACTTTATCTCTCTAGCATTTTCTGATGATACATTTACCCAGTCAATATTGGGGTAATTGAAATCTCCCATTATTATCGCACTACCAATTTGGTTAGGTTCTCTAATTTCTCTTAGTATTTCATTGTCCATCTCACCATCTTGACCAGGTAGATGGGAGTATACTCCTATCACTATAGTCTTCCCCAACATACAAGGAATTTCTACCCATAAAGATTTGATTGTGCATTTAGGCCTAGATTTACCAATGTCGCAGGGCTCCCTGAATCGTGCACTAACGGGGGGTGGGCCTGAAAAATCCGGCAGTGATCGCACCTCTGCAGTGCAATTGCTGCTGGCTTTTGCACCCAATAGAGCCATCATAAAAGGTGATGCTATTGGGCATGAAATGGACAGCAAAAAGGGTTCTTATCTTTTCACTGTCCACGATGTCTTTGTGGCATCCACCCTGATGACTCCTCTTCCAGAGCAGGCGCTGCACCGCCCCTTTGTTGCTATCGCACGCGAAAAGGGACTTTTCACATGCAAAACGTCCCTTTTCATGTGCGCTAGCTTTAGTAAATAACCCCCTTAGTCTCATGCAGGATGTTTATCCTGTTGGACTCTATGCCATCCCGGACATAAAGCGCCACACCGCCTCCCAGGTGCTCCTCTCTGTCATTGCGATATAGTTTGTACCACGGTATAGCACTGTCCCATTGGTTATCCTCCTTCCACCATGTCTCTGAGATGCCAATTAAGTCTATGTCATCATTCACTGATATACATTCTAATTCTACCATCTTACTTCTTAGACTTCTGGCATTAGCACATAAACATTTCAAAGTGTGTTTTTTGTTTGTATTTTCATTCTGCTTTTTAATTGATAGGGATAAGTTAGAAGTTTTTAGCTCAGGTAAGTTTTTAGTTACAAGTACTTGGGCTACTTTTATTATTGGAACCTCACTGTTGGAATGCCCTAATTCTAATGCATCATTAGTATCCTTTGAATATACCTCCCTCCGAACCATGTGCTGCTGAGCAACTGTCGGCTTTCATCTTTGTTCTAGTATAAAAGCTGCTCTATCTCCTTTTTAAAGGTTAGTGCCAGCAGTTTGTTTCCACCCTGGTTAAGGTGGAGCCCATCCCTTTGGAAGAGAATCCCCCTTCCCCAAAAGGTTTCCCAGTTCATAATAAAACTGAATCCCTCTTCTTTGCACCATTGTCTCATCCATGCATTGAGACTCCGGAGTACTGCCTGTCTCTGGAGACCTGTGCGTGGAACAGGGAGAATTTCAGAGAATGCTACCCTGGAAGTTCTGGATTTAAGCTTTCTACCTAAGAGCCTAAATTTGGCTTCTGGAACCTCACTCCTACATTTTCCTATGTCGTTGCTGCCCACATGTACCATGACATCCAGCTCCTCCCCAGCACTGTCTAAAATCCTATCTAGGTGACGCGTGAGGTCCACCAACTTTGCACCAGGTAGACATGTTACCAGACAATCCTCATGCCCACCAGCCATCCAGCTGTCTACATTCCTAATAATCGAATCTCCAACTATGATGGCCGACCTAACCCTTCCCTCATGCGTCCCCTATAAGGAAAGACTAAAGAGGTTAGGACTTTTCAGCTTGGAGAAGAGATGGCTGACGGGGGATATGATAGAGATGTTTAAATCATGAGAGGTCTAGAACGTGTTAATGTGAAACTTATTTACTCTTTCAGATAATAGAAAGACTAGGGGGCACTCCATGAAGTTAGCATGTGGCACATTTAAAACTAATTGGAGAAAGTTCTTTTTCACTCAACGCACAATTAAACTATGGAATTTGTTGCCAGAGGGTGTGGTTAGCGCAGTTGGTGTAGCTGTGTTTAAAAAAGGATTGGATAAGTTCTTGGAGGAGAAGTCCATTACCTGCTGTTAATTAAGTTGACTTAGAAAATAGCCACTGCTGTTACTAGCAACAGTAGCATGGAATAGACTTTGGGCCTCATTTTCCAAGCCGCTCGCACGCGATAAGGGACCTTTCGAACGCAAAAAGTCCCTTATCGCGTGCGATACCATGATGGGGGCGGAGTCGGCCCCGGAAGAGGAGGAGTCGGGGCATCACCAGGGCCGACTCTGCGCCGACGCCGTTGACAGTGAAAAGGTAGGTGCCTTTTCGCTGCCTATTTCGCTCCCAATAGCGGCACCTCCTATGGTGGCGCTATAGGGTACAAAACTGGCAGCAATCGCACCGCGACAGTACGATCGCTGCCGGCTAGCGCAGGCCCGCCCCCCGTTTCGGCCCCCCGCCCCTCATCTTCTAAAGTATCGCAGGCCTGCAATACTTTAGAAAATGAGGCCCTTAGTGTTTGGGTATTTGCCAAGTTCTTATGGCCTAGATTGGACACTGTTGGAAACAGAATGCTGGGCTTGATGGACCCTTGGTCTGACCCAGTATGGCATGTTCTTAAAATTAATATTTTCTGATTTTAACAGATTGAAAATAATAAAAAGGTAAATTTTGCATTTGGAAAAGTTTGAATACCCTTCCTGTCAATAATTACTTTTTAAAAGTTGTTCATAAAGCCCAAATAATTTATTGACTAGGCCTTCAATTAGTCAAATTTTGTATGGCCTTCCCCTATTTTGTAAGAGTGAATTATCTTTATTTTCAAATGTTCAGACTGCTACTTCAAGGAGCCCATGGTTGTCATAAGTAGACAGAACAACCATCACAACATGAGAGGTTCAAAGGGTCAAAGTATTTGACCAACCATGGAATTGTTTTCACCTGATAGAAGGCCTAATGCATCAATCAAATGTTTTGGCCTTATTAACAACTTGAAAAAATATTAATGAATCAACTGGAAGGGTGTCCAACTTTGGCACATGTCATATACCCATATATATAGTATAAAAAATGGAATACTTTGAGAGAAACCATTACAAAAAATGCAAGAAAATATAAGGGAATATAAATAATTGAAAACCTAACCAGAAATCTGCTCCAGAAATTGGACATTATACTCTTTACAAATTCAAGTAACATCCACATTTTGACTTGATAGACTTCCCTAATGATGTGTTTAAATCACATTAAATTCATCTGTATTAATACAAATACAGTATATTGTACAATATAATTTTAAATGCACAATGTAGAAATATAAAATAGACCATGATATCTTAACTTGAAGGGCATAACCAGAGTTAAAGAAAAAACTGAAAACAATCAAACCAAACCATGGAAAGAAAAACATATACAACTTCAAACATACAATACTTGCCTTAATTAATATGTTTGATAGTTGTCATCTGAACACTTTTTAAACAATAACAAGGAAACAAAATAGAATAAACAAAGAACAAACAAAAAAGTCTCATTTTTAACAAATTTATAAAACTACATCAGTTTTGTATCTGAACAAAGTAAATCAGTCTTAGAAATAACTCCTCTGTTTATACCACTTATTTGTCTCTATTGGAAATGAAACATTAGAAAATAATGTTTAGAGTTTTACACCATTGAGGAAATATTTCTGATTTAAACTATTTTACATTCTGGAAAAAAAAAACAAAACATTTTCCGGAATAAAAATGAAAAGTTGGAATTTAGTTTTTAACCTACTAATGGTTATAGAGAGCAAGCTCCAAAGTCATTCACCTAGGTAAATTGGCCTGCATAGTCCTACTTGAGCCAGCTAAAATTAAGTTCAGACTTCTATCCATACATTGTCAGGTTTGTGTTTGGGTTGAAAAGGACAACAATGATGTACATTCAATTTTCACAAGTACATGTGCAAAGTACATTGATGCATTTAGCTTGCTTACTTTATGCTAGCAATTAGATTCTTTTTGAAACTGAGCTAAAAGGACTCCTCAAAATTGGCCTATTTATGAACATTCTGGCTCTGATATTCAAAGCGCATTTAGCACTATTTAGCTGGATAAGCATCAGCTATGTGGCTGAGTAGCAGCCGCTGAATATGCGCCTATGTTCAGCAGCCACCACTGCTAAAAATTACATGCACAAAAAGTAGGAATGTAAGGGGTGGATCAGGGACGCAGCAAGTAATCCGTATAAATTATATAGCTAACTACTGTATTCCGAGTTAGCCTCATAAGTATACGTGCAAGTTTAGATGCCCAATAGAGCAGGCCTAAACGTAGACAGGTAGACTTATCTATCAGGGTCATTTATCAAAATGCATTATCGCGGGCATTAGGGCCCTAACGTCCGCGATAAGTATCGCATGTTTTACGGCACTATCGCAACTTGCATTGCAAATGCAAATTTTTTCAAAGGGGCAGGATTGGGGAGGGATCAATGGAAATAAGGGGCATTATCGCATGTTTTTAATTTTGGAAATAAATGGATCTTTTTTCTTGGTGTTAAGCTGTGCAATATGCCCAAAACAAAATATCACAAATTCTGTTTCAGGCATTTTGGGGCTGAGAGAGAGAAAGAGAGAGAGATGGAGAGAGAGAGAGTGAGCACCTCTGGTGTGGTACACATAGTAGTCAACTATTTATACTGCTATAGGAGGGCTAGCTAGTATCTTGAGATGAGGTTTTGGTAGTGGCCTAGGATTTTGGGGCCAATTTTACATTCAGAATGAGACGTATGAACAGCACAAAAGACCTCGGTGAAGATTTGAGGTGATTTGGAGCAAATAAAGTCAAACAAAGATGAGATTTGTACAATGTTCTCTCACCCTAGTTTGATGGACTCTCTACCAGAGTACTATCAATAATATATAATATTTAAGAGAGAAATATTTTGCATCTGTGGCTGGTTTTATTTTTTTCTTCCATGAATTACATCATCAGATCATGGTACAAAAAGGTACAAAAAAAATGAATATTTTTTTCTAATGCTGATTTTCACCTGGCTTCCTCTCTAATGCAAAAAGAATTATCTTGGAAGATCATAATATTTTATCAGTTATCTAGTGTATAATGGAAATAAACAAGTCTTATAAATTAAGATTTTTTTTTTTTTAGAAGTGAAGGAAAATGGAAGCCAATAAAATATTAGAAAGTTACCTTTATTTTCAACTTGCTTCTTTTTATATTCATATTTTATATGCTGTCAATTTTTACAATCAGAACACACACTATAGGCATGATGTATAAGGTATTCCAAATCATTTTAAAAAAATATTATTCATGAATCTTCTTCTAAAATGTTATAGCCATAAGATAAAGGGTTCTCTCTCCAAACCAATGACTACATCACTGAAGTGGTAAAAATGAAAACATATTTCACATACTTGGGTCTGAGAGAATGGAATCAGTTTTCGGTAAAAATTGGTCACAGCGCACTCCTTGGTAGCCTTCTTTGCACCTGGGTAAAGTGGATAAATGACATACACATGCAATAGTGAAAGGCCAGTTTCAATGTATCAGGCAACAAGTACAAATAAACATGTTTATTGGCTCCATCTAGAAAGCAACAGGCTTTTCATTTTGTTTCTTCTATATTGGCTACGTAAGTCTGTTCAAGTTTAAAAGTGACATGATATTTCCTCTGTCCTTCACTTTTTTTTGTGAATTCTTTCTCTAAATACTTTTCTGAGTTTCAAGGAGCTGATCAAAATGATTATCTTTAAGTGTGATTATTTTAAATAGATCCCTTATGACTTACAACATGTTCAGTAAACTCCAAGAATGGGAAAAAAATGCCAAAGCAGATGGCAGGAATATGTTCTAAGAGTCCCATACATAATGAAAAATGTTTTTCTACGAGGTCTGACTATAGTGCTGATTGCAATGGTATCATACAATGTCAAATTAAAAAGTGCTCTTTTATTTATGTTTAAAATGCATCATGCCTTTGGATGATTTGCTGTAACCATCTGTATTTTTCACTTTACACAGTTAGGGGGACTTTCAGGACAAAATACTTATCCAAAACTCTTCCATTTTTAGTTCTGCTATAGACTGAGATTTGGGGTAAAGAAATGGCAGTGATCTGAAATAGAAATGACAGCATGATGTTTCTGTATTGCTAAAGAACTTCATGTGGTTATAAAGGATATGCTTACTGTATCTTGGCCCCTTTGGCAAAACTAGCAACTTTTCCTTCCTGTGCCAACTAAACGAACAGAATGAAATTAACTTTTTATATCATATTTTTATCAGACTACTTTAAATTCAAAGAGGGAATACAGACGGTATATATTGCTTTCTAGTCATTAATTTGTACTTCAGTGAGCAAGGCGTTTACTTATACCTATGACATTTCTGGGATTAATCTACTCACCATTACAGATTGTTTAATTAAGATGACTTCCGCCCCTCACATAGCTAGACCATAGGCCACTACTCAGCCACAGCTCCTAGAAACTCTGACCTGGTGAGGTTAAGATGGCTTCAACTATATGCTTCCCAGCCTTCCCTTCTTCCTGAAATTGGCAAGAGTGGAAAAGGGAAATTGGTGGAGGCCAACTGATGGCCACAAGGAAGCTTTCCCACCAGCAACAGCTAGGCCACGGGCTGGTGATGGAGGGTGGGAGGAGGACTGGGAGGAGGACTGGAGAACAGAGGCTTATTTAGGCCAATGTGCACCATATTCCCTCTTTGTTGACTCAATAGATATTTTCTATTCTCAGTTTAGCAAGTCTGCTGCCATACAAAAACTGAATAATTAAGAGTAAAAATCAATGAATGTATTTCACACTCTGCATATAGTATGAGTTTTCACCCATGATCACAGTTTAAAATATTATGTTACATGTTTTGATAACAAAAGGCAAGGAATCAGTGAATAAATGAGACAGCCAAAATAAAGTAGTCTGGCTGCTGTTAGTCCATTTGAAGGCACAGAAATAAAAAGTAACCAAATAAAATAAAGGTTTATATATATATATATATATATATATATATATATATATATATATATATATATATATATAATTTGTTTGTTCGTTTGTTTTTGTATAGTGCTCGTAGTGCTTAAAACACTACGAGCATGGAATACTATAGCATAATAAACTAGATTATCAAACAATATTTTATACAAAAATAATTTATTTTATTAATTGTTTTATTCATAAATATTCAAATCACATCACATAATAAAATCATAGGGATATATCCTTCTCACAAACCAATGCCACATATAGACAAAATGCAAACAATGCAAAAATCAAATCGAAGAGTTCTGGTTTCCAGTTAGTCAACAGTCCTACTTTCTGGTTAATCGTCAGTCAAATAATGAAGTTTTAATAATCCTTTATGCAATATTCAATAAGTCCTTCATAATAAAGAGTCTATGTGAGAATACAAACACTTTCAAACTGATAAAGCTGATTGACCTCAAAGATAATCCTATATGTTTCTGCTTGAGCCGATGCAACTGGAACAGGTGCAACTCATCTGACCTCGACAAAGGCCTTTTACTGTTTCACTGAATGTGGTTTCTTCAAATGGAAGAAATGTATCAAGAACTCTGGGCAATATTAAAATATTGATAAGAAAACTTATGGGCTAATTTTTAAACCCAGGCAAATACCAATACGGAGAGATTTGCATGTGACTGGGGCCCTCGCGCACCATGTGCATTTTCAAAGCAGCCCTCCACGCGCATATCTCCAGGTACATGCGGAAGAGTTGGGTTTCAAAAAAGGGGCGGGCTGGGAGCAGGATCTGGGTGAGGTGTGGGCAGGCCAGGACAGCACCATTAGGCACAGTCCCAGTGAATCATGTGATGACAGGTGGCCGGTGTGCGGAACTTACTGCTGCTCAGGAGAGCAGGTAGGTTAAAAAAAAAAAATTAGGTTAGTTAGGGGGAGGTTTATGGGTCAGGGCAGAGAGGGGAAAAGGGAGGAAGGCCCAATCAAGGTGATGTGTGCTTCTAACTAAAATCCCCCCCTTACACTCGTGAGTCGGCAGCCACCTGCACATGCGCACACTGATGTAAAATTGGACACGCATGTGCACTTGGGTATCTGCTTTTATAACATGCACATGATGATGTGCACATATTATAAAATAGGCATGTCCATGTGAGTGTGCCGAGAACCGCGTACACATAGATTCCCTCATGCTCCTTTTAAAATGTACCCTTTAATGAATACTCTAGAGATGTAGCATATTAATGTTATATTTGCAAAAGCAGCAATGCCGAGATATTCTAAACATATTGTAATATCATGGACAACAAATAGGTCTACTGTAACACAGCAACATATTTTGCATTTTGTCTGTATGCAGTATGGGTTTGTCAGGTGGATATCTGCCTATGAATTATGTGATGTGATTAGAATGTTTATAAATAAAACAAATAAAATAAACATTTGTATTTAAAATATTATTGTTTGATAATGTAGTTTATTATGCTATAGTGTTCTGTGCTCATAGGGGTAGATTTTAAAAAATAGCGTGATCGCGTACTTTTGTTGGCTCACCAGGCGCAAACAAAAGTACGCTGGATTTTATAAAATACGCGCGTAGCCGCGCGTATCTTATAAAATCCGGGATCGGCGGGCGCAAGGCTGCCGATTTTGGGCAGCCTGCGCGTGCCGAGCCGCACAGCCTGCCTCCATTCCTTCCGAGGCCGCTCCGAAATTGGAGCGGCCTCGGAGGGAACTTTCTTTCACCCTCCCCTCACCTTCCCCTCCCTTCCCCTACTTAACCCACCCCCCCGGCCCTATCTAACCCCCCCCCTACCTTTATCCATGGATTTACGCCTACCGGAGGCAGACGTAAATCCGCGCGCGCCAGCGGGCTGCTGGTGCGCCAAGACCCGACCCAGGGGCTGTTCCAGAGGGCGCGGCCATGCCCTCGGAACACCCCCGGGCCGGCGCCATGCCCCCGGGCCCGCCCCCGAAACACTGCATCATTTGGTGACGCCCCCGACACGCCCCTTTTAAAAAGCCCGGGGACTTATGCGCATCCCGGGGCTCTGCGCGCGCCGGCAGCCTATGCAAAATAGGCGCGCCAGCGCGCGAGGGCCCTGCTCGCATAAATCCGGCCGGATTTACGCGGGCAGGGCATTTAAAATCCGCCTGATAGTGTTATACATAGTCAGTATTCTTTGGAACATTTCTGGACATTTTCACTGCTCTCTCTCGATATATATTGTACTCTCTTCTTTCTCTCTCACTCACTCTCTCTCTGTATATATATATGTATAGATACAAAAAAATCAGGTAATATGTAAGTATATAAGGTGCTCAACAAACAAACCCAAATATACTCCAAAGGAGTAGGAAAAAAGCACGAATATAAATAAATGTGGTACAATTTAAAAAGGTAAATCTTTATTAATATTTGTTCAAAAATGATAAAATGCAAGGATAACTTAGCCCCCCTAAATATATCACATCAAACAACCACACACGTGTCTCTATGTGTATGCATAGGTTTAACAATCAAAAATAAGTATTTCCCAACTGCAACGTTAATTTAACATGGCAACCATTCATATTCCAAGTTTATGTAGTTAGATAAAATATGTATGTGTTAACATTACATGTGCTCATCTATCAACAACAGTTGCAATGTATATCAAATAGAGATGAGCTTCCTTTTTTTCTACCGGGTCATTTTTTGAGTCGGATGCTTCAGGGTAAAGTTTGCTTTTCCTCGGTTAGTTTTCTGGAAAAACGACCAAAAACTAAACGGTGAAAAATGAAACCGGCCCAAAAAACAATGTGGGAAAGCGAAGCTAAAAAAAAACCCACCCCAAGCATTAAAATTCACTTTAATACATTAATACAACCCCCCTCCACCATCCTGAACTCTCCCCAAGACTTACTAACATCCCTGGTGGTTCAGCGGGGTCCCGCGAGGGATTTCTTCCTCCGTGCTGTCGGGCTGTCTGGTCTGCCTCGATCACAATGGCACCAATAGCCTTTGACCTACTATGTCACAGGGGCTACCAGTGCCATTGGTCAGCCCCATCACATGGCCATTGGTGCCATCTTGTGCTCCTACCATGTGACAGGGGCTGACCAATGGCACCGGTAGCCCCTGTGACATAGTATGGGCAAAGGCAATTGGCGCTATTTTCATTACTGGCAGCCGATGGTCCGAGTGCAGGAGGTCGTTCCCAGACCCCCGCTGGACTTTTGGCAAGTCTTGTGGAGGTCAGGAGGGTCCCCAAGACTTGACAAAAGTCCCTAGTGGTCCAGCGGGGATCTGGGAGCAACCTCCTACACTCGGACCGTCGGCTGCCAGTAATCAAAATGGCGCCGATAGCCTTTGCCCATACTATGTCACAGGGGCTACCAGTGCCATTGGTCAGCCCCTGTCACATGGTAGGAGCACAAGAAGGTGCCAATGGCCATGTGACAGGGGCTGACCAATGGCACTGGTGACATAGTAGGTCAAAGGCTATCGGCACCATTTTGATCGAGGCAGGCCAGACAGCCCGATAGCACGGAGGGAGAAATCCCTCGCGGGACTCTGCTGGACCACCAGGGATGTTAGTAAGTCTTGGGGAGGGATTGGGTTGGTGGGGGGGGTTGTATTACAGTGAATTTTAATGCTTGGGGTGGTTTTTTATTTAAAAAAATAAAATGTGCCCCTCCCCCCGTACAAACCTGAAAAACTAATTTTCCTCATAGTTTGGGGAAAATCAGTTTTGGGGTTCGGGACACCCGACCCATGACAAATTAGGCAATTTCATTGAAATTGCCTAATTTGTGATAAACGAACCACATCTCTAATAGTAAATGCCAGATCTTATCAAAGATATATATCACAAGGTCATTATAATATAATTAACATTAAACCTGATGCTTTTCTACTTTACAATTTTTTTTTTTATTGTTACATGTCTTTTCCCATCATATAAACCATTGGTGTAGAGTCCAAAGAAAAGGCAAAAGAAAATTAAGTTTTGATCATTTTTATTAAAATTGATTAGTCTAAAAAAATATTTAAAAGGCAGTTTCCTAACAAACCCTTAGATTCATGAAAATGCTATAAATTTTGCATGAATAATGCCCGTGATAACAAAGGGGCAAGGGTAGGGTAATTTTTGACTTACTACAACATACATTAAATTTAATATGCCTGTGATAGTTTCACTTTGCAGTAAAGTGCTCAGAAAGGTATTTCCTTGTTTTGGGCTAGGAGAGAGAGAGAGGAGAACATCTTTATAAGGCTCTCATATTAGTCAACTTTTTATAGCTAGATGGCAGTTCTTGTTGGCAGGCCAGTAGTGCAGCAGGAAATTAAATAGGGTAAAAAAGAGCGACCAGTGGGCCTGACGATGGTTCAGGCATTGGGCCCGGTATAAATACTCAAGGTTTTTATGATCTGTGAAAACGATAATTTGATGCTGAGCTCCCTCGAGCCAGGGACACCACTCCTTGAAGGCTAGCTTGATAGCCAGAAGCTTCTTATCTCCAATGGCATAATTTCTCTCAGCTGGAGAAAAGTCCTTGGAGAAAAAGGAGCATGGATGTAAGGTGTGATTAGCAGAGTACTGACTTAAGACCGCCCCTACTCCCTCGGCGGAGGCGTCAACTTTCACGATGAATGGACGTCTGGGATCAGGATGCTGGAGACAGGGCTCGCAGAGAAAGGTGGCTTTTAGGTCCTGAAATGCAGTAATGGCCTCAGGTGGCCACTGAAATGGATTTGCCCCTTTGCGGGTCAAGGCAGTAAGTGGTGCTGCCAGGGAGGAGTAGTGATGGAGTAATCAGAGAAAATTCTTTTTCTCTCAACGCACAATAAAGCTCTGGAATTTGTTGCCAGAAGATGTGGTTAGTGCAGTTAGTGTAGCTGGGTTCAAAAAAGGTTTGGATAAGTTCTTAGAGGAGAAGTCCATTAATGGCTATTAATCAAGTTTACTTAGGGGCAGATTTTAAAAAGTTGCGCGAGCGCGTACTTTTGTTCGCGCAGCAGGCGCGAACAAAAGTACGCCTGATTTTATAAGATACGCGCGTAGCCGCGCGTATCTTATAAAATCTGGGGTCGGCGCGCGCAAGGCAGCGCAAAATCGGCAGCCTGCGCTCGCCGAGCCGCGCAGCCTGCCTCCGTTCCCTCCGAGGCCACTCCGATTTCGAAGTGGCCTCGGAGGGAACTTTTCTTCGCCCTCCCCGCACCTTCCCCTCCCTTCCCCTACCTAACCCACCCCCCCGGCCCTATATACCCCCCCTTACCTTTGTCGGCAAAGTTACGCCTGCTGGAAGCAGGCGTAACTTTGCACGCGTCGGCCGGCAGCCCCACTCCGTCCTCCGGTCCCGGGGGCTGGTCCGGAGGCCTCGACCACGCCCCCGGGCCGGCGCAACGCCCCCGGGTCTGCCCCCGAAACACCACGGCCCGCCCCCGAAACGCCGTGTCAGTAGGCCCCGCCCCCGGAGACGCCCCCTTACAAAATCCCCGGGACTTACGCATGTCCCGGGGCTTTAGGCGCGCCGGCTCACGAGGGCCCTGCGCGCGTAAATCTGGAAGGATTTACGCGCACGGGCCTTTGAAAATCCGCCCCTTAGGGAATAGCCACTGCTATTAATTCCATCAGTAGCATGGGATCTTCTTAGTGTTTGGGTAATTGCCAGGTTCTTGTAACCTGGATTGTAAACCCCACTATGCAATTAAATGCCGGGACCTGAAAAGGGGGTGGTCTGGGGGGGGGGGGGGGCGGGCGGAGAGGGGCAGTCTAGCGGGTGGGGCTGGAGGTGCCAGTACAGCGGCATAAGTTGCTTCTGCTCCGGAGGAACAGCAACTTAAAAAACAAAAAAACTAGGTAAGGTGGGTTAGGTTTAGGGGGTGGGGAGGAGAGGAGAAGAGGAAGGGAGGCTAGGGTAGGGGTAGGGAAGTCCCCCCCCCCTTTCCATTCCTTAATTGGTGCAGACTGGAAGGAAACTGGGGAAAGCTGCGATGTGTCGCTGTGCAAAACTAGCTAAAATCTATACCCCTTGTGCGTGCCAGTGTGTGCATGTTATAAAATCACGCATCCATGTGTGCGTGACGGGTACAGAGTGCACATGGAGGCACGCACATATTTTTTTTAAATCTACCCTTTACAGAATAGCCACTGCTGTTACTGGCATTAGTAACATGGGATCTATTTAATCTTTGGGTACTTGCCAGGTACTTGTAACCTGGATTGTGTACTGTGGGAAGCAGGATGCTGAACTTGATGGACCCTCAATCTGACCCAGTATAGCAACTTCTTTTGTTCTTATGAGTTATTTAATGTTGTTAATAAAATTACTCAGTTTTCTATGCATACCTTCACCGATTTTTCACCAGTTAAATGTGGGGAATTTGCAGATTAAGTTTTTGAAAAAGTTACAGCTAGTTTCCTCTGCTTTTCCATTAGATATCATTATATCAAAGGATTACTCCTTGGATTGTGCATGTGATTGTTTTTCTGAGCTCTGCACTTCTGAAGTAGTAGAAATAGCTTCCAATTTGAAAAATTCAACATGCTCTCTAGATCTGTTTTCATCTGCTGTCTTAAAAATTGGGCAAAAAGAGATGGAACCTTTTTTGACAAAAATTGTTTACCTATCATTCTATGAAGGTCATTTTTCTCCTTAGCTAAAACAAGCTAAGGTACAACTGGTTCTAAAGAAACTTAATCACACTGCCACTGATTTATTCCATTACTACCTATATCCTCAGTTCAGTTCTTTCAGAGGTAATTGAGAGCCTTGCATTAAGACAACTGAAGGAATTTCTGAATGATAATGTAATTCTAGACCAATATCAATTTGTCTTCTAATAGTGCCAAAGTACTAAGACTTTTTTGTTCTCCAGCTTGGATAAATTTTAAAGGGGATTTGATGAATACCAACAGTTTTTCTTGATATTTCTTCAGCATTTGACACAATAAATCATAACATTTTGCTTTCCAGACTCACTGATCTTGGTCTGCAAAGTAAAGTGCTTGCATGGTTCAGTCTTAACTCTCTGCTCATGTCCAGTGCATTTCCATATCAATAATAACTCTTACTTGATATGGAAACCCACTTAAAACAGGGCTCAGCCCTATCTGCCTCTTTATTTAATATCGGCATGCAGCCTTCATGTAGGGTTCTGGCCAATCTTAATCTAGACTATAAAATGTTCAGATGGCATCCAGCTTGCTGTGCCTATTACTTTTTCTAAGGAGAAAATTTTGCAACGGTGTCATCAATGGCTTCTAACTAATAAGTTGACAACAGCTAGCATAAGGCTCGCCGGTCTCCTTTCCATCTTTTATACCTTGTTAAACTCAGTTCTTTGTTTCCGTTATACCATCCTGTTTACTGTAAGACATTATCATGTCATGGTTATTGTTGGAATGTAAACAGACTTGATTGTTAACTCTGTTACTTGAATATCGGTATATAAAAGTGCTAAATAAATAAAATAAATAAAGTTAGTCTTAAATATTAAAAAATCAGAGATCCTATATTTGGCCTATACATTGTATGATAATGTTCCATCAAATCTTACAATTTATCATTTGCTATATTGTTTGCAAGGCTAGTGTTATGACCGTCGGCCGCGGCCAACCGTGGCTGACCCAACTCACATCATGTCATGCCTGACTCTCCACTCCAGGTGAACTCGCGGCTGTGGCCAGCCACTACTGCCACATTCCTCCTGGATTTCCGTGCCCCACATGGTGGCTGGGACACTGCCGACCAACGCTCGACTCTGGGCCTCCTTAGGAGAGTGCATGCCATCTGTCCGCCCTTTAAAGGCCCAATGGCGAGAACTCCAGGGTTGTCCCTGGCTGATGACATCACAAGCCTGAGATATTTAAGCACCTCCGTTGACCTCCGCTAACTGACTTGACAATGAGTTCCCTGAGCTCCTCTGGTGCTTGTTCCTGTTCTCTGGACCTGCGGTTCCTGCCTTGGATCTCTACTCTCGGACTGTGGACTCTGGCTCTGTGTACCGGCTCCTCGGGAGCCTGTTCCATGCTTCCCCACTCCTCAGGGTAGCCTCTGCGCTACTATGCCAGAGATCCTGTCTCCACACTTCCCTGCTCCTTGGGGTAGCCTCAGCATTACCACACTAGAGATCCTGTCTCAATGCTTCCCCGCTCCTCGGGATAGTCTCAGCTTTGCTACACCAGAGATCCTGTCTCTATGCTTCCCCGATCCTCAGGGTAGTCTCAGAATTACTACACCAGAGATCCTGTCTGCATGCTTCCCCGCTCCTCGGGGTATCCTCAACTTCATATACTAGAGATCTTATTTCCATGCTTCCCCGCTCCTCGGGGCAGCCTCAGTGTTACCTCATCAGGGGGTCCTGTCTCCACGCTCCCCATTCCTCGGGGTCTGCCCTGCATACTCCAGCATTGGAGAGCCTTCCTCCGGTATATGCTCTGTCCAGATCTGCCCAGCACTGCAATATCATTGAATTGACTCTCTGTCCCTGGTCCTCAGGGCACCCTGCAGTACAGCTATAGTACAGGTGCCTGCGATCACGTGGCTGTGACGCAGGCAGTTCTTCTACACCTCCTCTCTCCTGGACCACAGCCGTGCTCCTGTTGCCTTTGTTCCTGTCAACCTTGCTTCCCGATGGTGGGGATTTGTGGGGCCCAACCCTGCAGGTTGCGTCAACTCCCACCTCAAGCCAAGGGTCCACAAAATCTACAAAACCTAACAGCTAGGAATTTGGCCACTGTATGATATTACATTATCATTTTCTTTTCATATTAAATAGACAGCTCAGAAAGCTTTTTTTTAACTGAAAATCCTATAGAATCTCTGATCTATTTATCACTGGATCTTTTTTGCATGGTGTTTCATTCTCTTGTGGCTCATGGATTAGATTTGGGGCTTTCTAGCAGTACTGTGTAATGAGGTACAACCCGCCCTGAGGCCGCAAAAACAGAGTTGTACTAAAAAAGAGAGAAACAACACCTGAGTTAGACAGCAGGGGGCATTGAAGGCCTTGAAAAGAACTACATCTCCCAGGTTTAGGGAGACACAGCTTGACCTATGGGCCAGAGAAGAAGTGGAGTAGGCAGCTGAATCAAGCACTAGTGAATCTGACACACCTGAACCCATGGTAATAGAGGAGGAGGGCATGCCTCAATGGTGTAGATGGTCTGAAAAGTCCTGTTCTTCAGAGACTGAGGAGGAGATGGAGGTGGATTTCCTGACAGAGTCCTCCTCAGAATCTGCCATGGAGACAGAGTGAGTGACAATGTTGGGGGAAGGGTGGTTCTAAAGTATTAGTAAGAATGCTTTTGCCCTTTAGTTAACCTGCATGGATTTGCTGTGTGTTTGGTTTGAGAAGGCCACAACCTGCTGCACAACTGAGGGGAGTTGGGGCAAGTTGTGCAACTCCCAAGCAGGGTGGTGATTTGGCCGAAAAAGCCTGATTTGTTGCCCCACAAGAAAGGGAGTTCTTTGAACCTTTGGGGAGATTGTTAGAAAAAGAACTTGATCAAGGGACTGAGACGTTCTGCTTATGCTCTGTTGTTTTTGTATTTTACTCGGGTGGAACTTGGCGGGACTCTGAGCCAAGCAGTTCCTGGGTTTAAGGATGGGCTGTCCTGAGGCCAGGAGGCCTGCAGCAAGGCCCTACAGAACCAAAGTAGTTGCTAGGACTAACAGCTGAGGATACCAGGGGGCAAAAAGTTTCTGAATGGGAGACCGCTCAGAGCTGGACTGGCGACTTGGAAGTGACTTCGGAGGTAGACCACAACAACTGTTAGACCTTTGCAGGTGGCCCAGAATTCATTCACATGCTTGATAGTTGGTGTGTCATGTTGGTAATATGTGTTGCCTACACATCCAATTATGTGTCAGGTAAAAATTAAGGTTATTCTGATGGTTTTTAAAGCCTTGCATGGTTTCATACCTTCCTGCATTACCAAAACTCTAAAATGATATGTTCCTGGTTGACACATTTGATCCCAAGGAAGAAATTTGCTTGAGGTTCCATCTTTTTGCCATATTAGATTGTGTCGAGATGAGAAAATGACTTTTTGCTGTCACTGGTCCTGCTCTTTACCTAATGCCTTATAAGCTGAGATTTAAGACCTTTAGGCAAAGGCTGAAAGGGTATCTGTTTGAGCAGGACTTTAGGGATTTGTAATCACTATTGTTTTAAACCTTGTACCTAAGGAAAGGATAATTGAGCAGGTATTTATAGCTAATTCAACTTAAGTTTGTAGTCCAGCACTTAATAACTTACAATTTAATTCCCCTAGTAAATTAGTTTAGTTCTATATTATGCCAGTTTTATGTTGTACTTTTGTCATAGGATTGTGTAAATTTTTATGGAACCTGCTCAAGACCATGGATACGTGGGCTATAAATAATTTTAAATGATATTAAATTAAAAATCTGCTATATCTGCTATTGCTCTTTATTCAAAATATCCTAAGAGAAAGCTGCCCGAGCTAATGGAAAATTAGATAAGATAGAAGCAATTTTTGCAGAATCACATGGCATCTACAGGTCCAAATAGGATCCTCCATCTCCATAGAAAATAGCTGCTGGCAAAGAAAATGAAACCTCTTTTACCATATTAATGAAGAAGCTACAATCACTAAAGATACCAATGACAGAGGATAAGGGTGCAACTAAAGACATTTAAATGGAGACAATTTCCTTTAGAGCACAATTGTCTATTTCAAACTGAATCCCACAATTTTTTTTAGGCACACATCCTTACCCCTCTTTTCAATTATTGTATTCATAGTTCCTACATATAGAGTAAAAATCAGAATTTCTGCTTGGGGCAAACCCACTTCTTTTCACAATCCTTTAAGCTTGCTTTGAAATGTTAGTGTCAGGAAATAAATCTCTCCTCAGTTCAAAAACAGTCAGCCACAGAGTTAACACACAATAATTCTCAGGCATGCTATCAGCCTCAACTGTTGATCCTCAGTCCATCAGATACCAACACTTTCTCCTTAAGTTGCTTCTATTATAGCAAACTTATTCATGGACCCATCATGGCATCTTCAGAGGGGAAAGCTTGTAATCCCCTCTTAATGCTTCAGCATGTTAGCATTAAAGAAAGGCAAGATGTCCTACAGATAAAGCAGCGGAAAAGAGAGGAAAAATCCAGATTGCTGAAGAAAAAAAAAAACTGCAGTTACCAGCTGGCAGCTATCTTGACCCCACCTTCCCCCCCATCTATGAAGTTTAAATATAGGTATTGTAAGTTAAATCATTCATAATCATTATGGGTACTGAAAGACATACAAGAGGAAAAAATAGAGACAAATGTGCAAAGATACTGTGACTGGATCTATATTCAGAGGGGCAGAATAAGTGGAACACAGGAGACCTCTCACAGCACTATAGACCAGCCACAGAGACAAAAGTCAGACTGAGCTGAACAAAGGAAAAGCAAGAGAGAAATAAAAGGGGAGGTCTAAGTTTTACCTCCCTCAACAGGGTCCACGCCTTGGGGGGGGGGGGGGGGGGCTGCATAGAATAAATGTGGTAATGAGAAGTCATAGGACGTAAAGGAGCAAGAAGTAGAACCTGGGAATCTCTCACAGGGAAGAGAGAAGGTGAAAACCCCAGCCGGGTAGAACCTGAAAAGAAAGCCTCAGGGAGGAGAAGCTGAAGAAGAAGAATGTTTGAGGAAGGTCTTGAAGAGAGGGAACTAAATGACTGACCAGATCCCCTCCCATAAGAGGCTTCTGGCAGACCAGTGAGAAGAACTTGGTGATCCAGAGGCTGTTTTAATGTTTTTTATTAATGCCAGCAAAGGGGAACCATGCTCACCTGATAGGAAGGATAGGAAAGCCTGAAAGAGAAATGAGGGAACTGAGAACTGTTAGGAATAATTAGTCTCACATAGCCCTTCTGTCACCTCAAGAAAGTTGTAGACATTGTGTTCTTTTTATTTGAACTTGTAATCCGTTCAATGTTACCCTATCTTTATAGTCACATGTTGTTTGTTTCACTGTAAAGCGCTTGTTGCTGATTTTCGTTTAATGTGAGCAGACGAGATGTTCCCAACGTTCATCGGTATATAAACTTCTAAATAAATACAATAAATTTTAATTTTTGTTATAGAAGCATAAAATATACACTGGTTTTATATATGAGAGATATTTTAAGTTTGTTTAACAGAGTAAATCACGTATGTTACAAAGGTTATGAAAGCATCTGTATCTAGCCCAAAGTTAACTTGCACATTTCAGACATGTTTCCATTAACAACCCTACTTATAAGTAGTAATTTGCCAGTTAATCTTCTACTGATCAGGAGTGCATGAAAATGTCTCAGGGACAGTCTCAGGCTCTCTCTCTCTCTCTAAAAATTCAGGTCAGTCCTCTTAAAGGGTATGGTCAGAATCCTGTCTTGTGGCATGGAGGGCAGTCAACTGGACCGCCATCAGGCAAACAGGTTAACACCACAGTCCCAGGGCTGTAGGCCCATTGTGTATAGAAAACTATGTAAATTGTACAGGTGCAGGAGGCAGGTGTAAAAATTGGTTTAGCCTGCAAAGTCTTATGCAAGGATGAGATCAGTAAGTACTCCCAAAGTTAGTGTAGCAGGGCTGGGCTGGGCTAAGCTGGAGACTAGACGCCTTGTGTGAGACTTTGTTAAAAGTCTCATGAACAGTCTCAGGTGCAAAATCGCATATGTATATATGTGAATTTCATATGTGTAGTCTAAAATCTTTTTCTTCATCAGGACTTCATGTCTATGCACAGGATCCAAATGTCAATATTGATTGGAGATTACCACAATCCACTAGCATAGGATTGGTGGGTTTCTGATTTGACTACTTCTTAGCTGGTATGTGTTTGCATATTTTCACATGGATGATAACATGGGCTCAACGACATTTGGTAAATGGAATTGTGCCTCGTGACTGGATACAGGAGATTGTGTATTGCTTCTCCAGCGTTCATCGGCTCAGCTCGCAGTTTTCAGCTCAAAACGATAAGTTCTTTTTTGCTAGATATAGCGTTAAATCGCGCAGCAATTAAATATGATAATGAAGATTTGTTGATTTAAAAAAGGAGAAAACCTTTCAGTATAAGTAAAAGACAAGGAACTGTGTGTATTTTGAGAAAATCAATGATTGTTCAGTTTACAAAAAAAAGAAAAAATTGTGAGATTTTGAGATCAGTGATTACACAAAGCTAAAGGTGGTAACTTAATGTACCTGTTGAATTGTGGGGTTCATTAAGCAAGAACCATTTTCATATTTAAGTGTGAGCAAACAGCAAGTTGACCACTTTATTATATATGAGGTCTCTACTCACATCATAAAATAAGTTTCCATATATATGATGTTGGATTGGATAAAATGGATACGTGTGCAAATTTAAGTCCACTGGTATCAGCTAAATTGTAAGGTGAAGAGGGATGACTTGATATTGAGAACAATAGCAGCTTCTCAGTGCAGTTCTCATAAGCATTCACATTAGAATTGCAGGGGTCATCACATTGCTTGGCATCCATCTTCTGTTGCTTGGGCCTGAACACAGTTTGGTTCAGTTACACACTTTTTTTAAGGGTGACTGATTTATGACACTTTAAAAGTACTCAACAACTGCTAAGGATCTTCAGGAGAGACTCAAGCCAAACAGATGGAACAGAAGATGACAATATCTGGGATCCATCATAGATCATTACAATCACTGAAGTATTACAGTAAAAGAAATATGGTATTATATCAATTCATTATGGATTATACTGCACAGGCTATTGAAAAAATTTAAATTCCTTATGGGTGATTGGTATGCAAGCTCTCAATGGGTGGTAACATGCAATCCAATTAATTTTTACACCGTTATTCACAGAGGGCTAGATTTTAAAAGGGTTACGAGCATAAGGTAAGGCGTAACTTGTGCGACAGAGGTGGGGGGGGGGGTTAAATAGGGCCAGGGGGGTGGGTTAGGTAGGGGAAGGTGAGGGGAGGCGGCTATGTGCTTATCTTATAAAAGCCGGCGTGCGCTGTGTTTTAAAATGTACCCCTGAATATACCAAGATTTCAAAAGAAATCTGCAAAGTTTAAGTAGTTCAGATTGTCATAGAAGTATTATTTCTCTTAATAAAAATATATGTTAGTCTTGCAATACATATAATTCTGCTTAATTATTTGACAAATTATGCAAGTGGAAGTCCACTTTGAAAATCTATCTGATGAATATTCATTAGAGATGTCCTGAAAACATGACCCATTTGCTGCCCTCAGAAATTAGAAATAAATGCTACTGTTATAGACTATTAAAGGTTGCCACAGCAATTTTGTAGGTATTCATATCTATTTCAGTGGAGTTATATCCATTTTTGCAAACCACCTGAAAAAGTTATCCACTTTAATAAACCAACACTGTAACAGGATCAAACAAAAGGAATATCAAGAAAGGGATGGTAACTTTCAAATTGGTATGCAGGAGCACATTGGCACCCATACATCGGTCCTCACACAGGGATATGGCCATTTTATAACACACATGTTATAAAATAGCCTGGTCATGCGCACAAGTGCACCAGATTTTAAGTGAGCATGTGCAAGGGCATGCAAATGCCACTTCTATCATGTAAACTGGGGGATTTTAAAAGGGGCGTGCGCTGATGCTATTCCTAGTTTTACTAGATCATCCCCCATTTGCCCAGTTAAGAGAGAGGTCCTCCAAACCCCCCCCTAGTTTAATAGCCTTCACTGCCCTCAGTTAGACCCAACCCTTAAAACCCTGCAGATCTGACTATTTTTCTTTATTTATTAACTTACATAGCATCCATAGCAGAAGTAAATTTACATGCAGGAGTGCATGCTGGATTGCATAAGTATTTATGCGCACATCTCCGGTTCACACCCCAAAACACCCATGACTATCCTAGACCATGCCCATGCCCCCTTTTGAACTCTTCCGAGTTGAGTGTGCTCCAATAGATACGTGTGTATCTTGGCAGCTTTTAAAATCCACTCGGCTTGCGCAAATATGACATTTTCGTGCATCCCCTAATTAATGCATGTGTTGGGCATTTAAAATTCACCTTTAAGTGTCTTTGTAATATATATTCACAGAAAACAACATGGAAACCGATCCAACATAGCAGCAATGCAACCAGAACAAAATTAGATCGGTGTCAGAAAATACTTTAATTAAAATGTAAAAACCAATGCTTGACTCAGGCCGAGTTTCATCTATACAACATGGACTGCTTCAGGGGCTATATATATTAGAACAGCATGAAAAAGAAGATGACCATTCAAACAATGTTAATTCCTTCACAGTAGCTAGTAGTGCAGCTACAGACAGCTTAGGCACAATAGTTCAGCGCACAGTCTATAAACCGATTACAATCTCAGCAAACAGGAAGTTTAGTGTATTTGTTCACCACAGGGATCTTGTTTAAATTTACAGTAAGAATAGCACAAATGCACAAGACGGCATCTTAACATAGAGGAGCTAGGGTGAGAGAACATAGTAGAAATTTCAGCTTGTGAGATTTTATTCTCTCCAAATGATGTCAAATCTTTACCAAGGTGTACTGTGTTTTTCATATATCTCACTTTACATGTGAAACTGGCCCCTAAACCACCACCGATCTAATAGATGGCCCTCCTATAGAGATATAAATAGGTGCACACAGTGAGGCCCTCCCCAGAGGTGCTCTCTCTCTCCCTCCCTCTCCAAGCCCAGAAATGGCCAAAATGCAATCAAAATATTTATTGCAAATTGCACTATGGCCATTTTGGGCACATCACACAGCCTAACACCAGGAAAAAAGGTGTAATTTCCAGCTTTAAAATCATGCAATATTGCCCCTCATTTAACTAAATCCCACCCAAACTCCTCCCTGATCCCACCCCTCCCAAAAATTTGCATTTGCGTCATGCATAATGAACAATAATGCATTTTGATGAATGACCCTATTAGTATTTATGTCAAAGATATTTTCAGTACTGAAGAAGCATTTTCATTATGATTTTATATGGTCAGTAGGAGATCACTTATTGTCAGAGAATTGCCTACTGAATAAAATGACAAAGTTGAAGCTTTCAGTTTATTTCAGGTTCATGAAGTAGATGTTTATTGATGTGTGTGTATATATGTATGTCTATCTACATACTGCATATATACCTTATAGCCTGATTGATCCTTATAAATGGACTATGAAAAAAGCCTTCTGAAGTAAAGTTTCATGTTTAAGGTTCAAATGTGAGTATTAATTTATTTACACGCTTGTGAAACTTATATGCAGTAACGTGAAGTAGAATTTAAGGTATATGTCTTACATGTGGAAATATATTTTATTCAATACAATTACTGAATTAGTGAGATAGGTTTTAGTATTATGCTATTGAATGTATGTATGATGAGTGAGTGGGTATGGCTGGTTTGATATGGATGAGCATGGTTTTGCAGGAGATATGAAATTGTGATATAAAATTCTGTGGATGGTATCTTCTGTAAATGACATTGGTTTTATATGTGAATAATTTGTAATAAAGTTTTGTGATATTTTTGTAATTTTTTTTAATACATGGGTATACTCTCTCTATGTATGTGCGTGTAATATATATATTATATATTAGATCATAAAAATTGTGTAACTAAATAGTTTTGTACAAGTTGTAAACACAGCATAATACATTTATACAAGAAAAGAACTCACCTCCCCCTTCCATAGCATTTGGATTTTTCCACAGTTTACTTAACTCGTTTACATCCTATGATCAAATATATTTTGTATTTATGGTATGTGGGGTAGATGTGGATAGCATAGGGATGACAATATGATTTTTAATTCACTGTTGAGTAAATTTACAAAGGGGTTACATACAAAAAAAATAGCACATACGTGCATAAACAACATGCATGTTATATTATAAACATTGAGTACTCACATGTTTTCCATTTTGTGTGTTTAATTTTACCAGCAGCCAATGGGGTAGGCTAGGAGTGTTCCGGGGCAGGGTTCAGAAGTATGTTTTGGAGGTGCTATTTTGTAAGAGACTTAGGCATACATATTACCAAACTTATTTAAATGCTTTCATACCTGCTAATGGACTTGTGTGAGTGAAATGCTATTTGTCATATGTCTGCAGATTTTGAGTGAATTGGTGAATACTAGAGGGTTTAGGTGAACTGGAGATGGACTGGATGAAGTGGCAGAGGTATCAGCAAATTGGTGATTTCAAGTACACGCTCAAGCATTTTTAAAAAAGTTTACTTGCCTTTGCATTCTTTATAAAATAACTGCTTTCTGCATATAAATTTCGGTTATTACTTGTGCGTGTTTTACATTTTATTCATCTAAAATATACATGCCTATGTTTATAAAATAGATAGAGATAGTATGTGTTTTATTGCATTGGAAATATTCACGTGTCCTGAATATACATGCCTATTTTTGTAGCAGAACTGTGCGGTATTTTAGGAACTGTACAGCTCCTGCTGCACAATTGACAAAATACTAGCAATAATCTCTGCATGTACACTTATGTGCATAAATGCTCTACTGTGGATAGGATTGAAAGTTAAAATCCCTATTTTCTTCTGTACTTAGATAAATTTACTCACATTTTACCTTCCATTGTTCAGAATTCTTCTTTGAAATAAAATGATTTAGTTCTAGTGGACTATAGAAAACATAGTATTGCAGGGAAGACATTTTCACCCAGTCATGAAACTTCATTTTTGAAAATATAGCTCATTGAAAGATGCTTTATTGTACAGAAATGGTTTTCATAGAAAAATGAAAGGTAGGGTCTGAGATCATTCTAGGTAATTTGCAAAAGACTTCTATCTCTTTGAGATCAGCTTTTTGTTAATCACTCCCCAGTTTCCCCAAAGAGAGAACAATCCTGCCTTCAGTTATAATTTCTGAAACTTTTTACCGCTTAAAAAGGGCTCCAGGGGTGATCCGGGAAACTACAGACCGGTTAGCCTGACTTTAGTGCCAGGAAAAATAGTGGAAAGTATACTAAGCATCAAAATCACAGAACATATAGAAAGACTGGTTTAATGGAACAAAGTCAGCATGGCTTTACCCAAGGCAAGTCTTGCCTCACACATCTGCTTCACTTTTTTGAAGGAGTTAATAAACATGTGGATAAAGGTGAACATGTAGATGTAGTGTACTTGGATTTTCAGAAGGCATTTGACAAAGTTCCTCATGAGAGGCTTCTAGGAAAAATAAAAAGTCATGGGATAGTGGTGATGTCCTTTCGTGGATTACAAACTGGCTAAAAGACAGGAAACAGAGAGTAGGATTAAATGGACAATTTTATCAGTGGAAAGGAGTGGGCAGTGGAGTGCCTCAGGGATCTGTATTGGGTCCCTTACTTTTCAATATATTAATAAATGATCTGGAAAGAAATACAACAAGTAAGGTAATCAAATTTGCAGATGATACAAAATTGTTCAGAGTAGTTAAATCACAAGCAGATTGTGATAAATTGCAGGAAGACCTTGTGAGGCTGGAAAATTGGGCATCAAAATGGCAGATGAAATTTAATGTGGATAAGTGCAAGGTGATGCATATAGGGAAAAATAACCCATGCTATAGTTACACAATGTTAGGTTCCATATTAGGTGCTACTACCCAAGAAAGAGATCTAGGCGTTATAGTGGACAACACATTGAAATCATTAGTTCAGTGTGCTGTGGCAGTCAAAAAAGCAAACAGAATATTGGGAATTATTAGAAAGGAATGATGAATAAAACGGAAAATGTCATAATGCCTCTGTATCGCTCCATGGTGAGACCACACCTTGAATACTGTGTACAATTCTGGTCACCGCATCTCAAAAAAGATATAATTGCGATTGACAAGGTACAGAGAAGGGCAACCAAAATGATAAAGGGAATGGAACAGCTCCCCTATGAGGAAAGACTAAAGAGGTAAGGACTTTTCAGCTTTTAGAAGAAACAACTGAGGGGGGGATATGATAGAGGTGTTTAAAATCATGAGAGGTCTAGAACGGGTAGATGTGAATCATTTTTTTACTCTTTCAGATAATAGAAAGACTAGGGGGCACTCCATGAAGTTCGCATGTGGCACATTTAAAACTAATCGAGAAAGTTCTTTTTCACTCAATGCACAATTAAACTCTGGAATTTGTTGCCAGAAGATGTGGTTAGTGCAGTTAGTATAGCTTTGTTTAAAAAAGGATTGGATAAGTTCTTGGAGGAGAAGTCCATTACCTGCTATTAATTAAGTTGACTATAATAACCACTGCTATTACTAGCAATGGTAACATGGAATAGTCTTAGTTTTTGGGTACTTGCCAGGTTCTTATGGACTGGATTGGCCACTGTTGGAAACAGGATGCTGGGCTTGATGGATCCTTGTTCTGACCCAGTATGGCATGTTCTTATGTTCTTAGTTGACCTTTTTCCCAAAATTTTCTTACCTGTAGTCAGTCACCTTTGGACTGGAACAAATATCTCTAATATTTTTTAGTAGTAATGTTTTAATTTATGGAGGTTATAGAAAAGAAAGAAAGAGAAAAAAATAACATGGAAATGAGCTGCCATCCATTCCATAAAGCCCTCATTTAGGACCTAACATCACTGGGGCAGATTCTTCCAGGTCAGATGGCATCGTTTTGTTGTATGGCTTCTATAATAATGACCTGTTTTGGGGCCAGGTCCCAGCATCAGAACTGGGCCTTGTTGACTGGTTTTGGTCTCAGCTGGATATTGGTGTCAGGCTTGGCTCTTGTGACCAGGACCAAGCTTCAGTTAATTCTTGGTGTCAGGCTGATGCCTAGGTCCAGTCCCATGCCTCAGCACTGGGACCCAGCCTCAACCGGGTCTCAGCATTGAACCTGGGACTAAGCCTTAGTGACCAGGACCCGGACAGGATTCCAGCATTGGGCTATACACCTAGGACCAAGACCCTTGCCTCAGCAACTAGGAGCTGGCCTCAATCAGTCCATGGCATCAGACCCAGGCCTGACTAGGTCTTGGCATCAAGTCAGGATCAATGCCTGGGCCTTGGTAATGGGGAACCAACTTCAGTCATGCACCATTATCAAGCCTGGGCCTTAGCAATTGAAACCTGGCCTTGGCTATGCCCTGGCATAAAATCTAGGTCTAGGCCATAGCAAACGTGATCCAGTCTCAGCAACAGGGACCCAGTCTCAGCGTCTTGGACCCAGCCTCAACTGTGCACCAGTATCAGGTCTGGGCCTCTGCAACCGGGATCTGGCCTAGACTGAGCACTGGTATCAGACCCAGGTTCGGGGCTCCATTTTACTTTTACAATGATGTCAATGGGGCTTTTCCCCATTGATTTTAATGTAAAACAAAAATGAATGGAATGATAAAATAATTTTGCCTTAATTCCAAAAGTAATAAAACGGATTGAGGCACCAATGAAATGAACTATTGAAACAAAATAAATTTTTCCAGGTGGTACATCACTAACATAAATTCAATTTGAAAATCAGTGAAACTTATGGAGGTAATTTTCAAAAGGATATATGAGCCTAAAGCTGGATTTTACTCATGTAAATGGACTTTATGCTCGTAAATGTGCTTTGCTGTGATATATACTACTTTTACTCATATAACTCTTATGAAAATTCATTCCTAAGCATTTAGCTGCCACTTAAATTACGCACAATATTACAAAATAGACCTGTTTTATTCTATGAGGAAAAACACAAAAGTAGATTTTAAAATCATTGCTTATGCAAAAAAGGCCATAAATGCGCATGAGCAACATAAATTTTAATAAGCTGGGAAGGCAGTGCATTAACAACATGGAAGTGGAAAAGGGGCAGGTCATGGGCATTCCGGGGGTAAGGCCAAGATGGACACACGTAACCACAAATTTTGCAAAGGCAATGCAGGTATATTGTCTGTGTAACTTTGCTACTGCGCCTCATGAAGCGCAGGAGACAAAGAGAGATACTCTATATAGGGTCAGTCTGACACTCTCTATATACAAACTACCGTAGAGGGTATTTTGAATTGGGGTAGGTTTTTGGGAGGCGGGTTTAGGTTGGGGGTGTTGTTACAGACACATTCGGAGGTATTCCCAGTAAAATTGACATCAATAAAGAATTATAGCCCATATAAGTGATGAAAAGGGTTAGACCTTTTATCACTTATAAGGACTATAATTCTTTACTGATGTCAATTTTACTGTGAATACCTCTGAATGTGTCTGTAACAGCCCACCTCCCAAAAATCCATCCCGATTCAAAGTTCCCCTCTGCAGTAGTACATATATATTATATATATATATATATATATATATATATATATATATATATATAGCATCAGACTGACCCTATAAAGAGAGTCTCCCACTCTCTGTCTCTCTCTCTCTCTCTTCGCAAGATACACATTTAAAGGCTGTAGTATGCACGGCACAGTATTTTAAATGCAACCTGCAAACTTTATAAAATGAGGCATACTTTTGCTCATGCTCCAATATGTGCATTTATGGAAACACGCTCTTTTCGAAATTTACCTGTTAGTACATAAGTCACTTGGAGTCTAATTTACCAGTGATGATAGCTTTAAGAAGAACATAAGAACATGCCATACTGGGTCAGACCAAGGGTCCATCAAGCCCAGCATCCTGTTTCCAACAGTGGCCAATCCAGGCCATAATAACCTGGCAAGTACCCAAAAACAAAGTCTATTCCATGTTACCGTTGCTAGTAATAGCAGTGCCTATTTTCTAAGTCAACTTAATTAATAGCAGGTAATGGACTTCTCCTCCAAGAACTTATCCAATCCTTTTTAAACACAGCTATACTAACTGCACTAACCACATCCTCTGGCAACAAATTCCAGAGATTAATTGTGCATTGAGTAAAAAAGAATTTTCTCCGATTAGTTTTAAATGTGCCCATGCTAACTTCATGGAGTACCCCCTAGTCTTTCTATTATCTGAGAGAGTAAATAACTGATTCACATCTACCTGTTCTAGATCTCTCATGATTTTAAACACCTCTATCATATTCCCCCTCAGCCGTCTCTTCTCCAAGCTGAAAAGTTCTAACCTCTTTAGTCTTTCCTCATAGGGGAGCTGTTCCATTCCCTTTATCATTTTGGTAGCCCTTCTCTGTACCTTTTCCGTTGCAATTATATCTTTTTTGAGATGCAGCGACCAGAATTGTACACAGTATTCAAGGTGCGGTTTCACCATGGAGCGATACAGAGGCATTATGACATATTACATTTTATTCACCATTTCCTTTCTAATAATTCCCAACATTCTGTTTGCTTTTTTGACAGCCATAGCACACTGAACCGACAATTTCAATGTGTTATCTACTATGACGTCTAGATCTCTTTCTTGGGTTGTAGCACCTAAAATGGAATCTAACATTGTGTAACTATAGCATGGGTTATTTTTCCCTATATGCATCACCTTGTACTTGTCCACATTAAATTTCATCTGCTATTTTGATGCCCAATTTTCCAGTCTCACAAGGTCTTCCTGTAATTTATTACAATCTGCTTCTGATTTAACTACTCTGAACAATTTTGTATCATCTGCAAATTTGATTATCTCACTTGTCGTATTTCTTTCCAGATCATTTATAAATATATTGAAAAGTAAGGGTCCCAATACAGATCCCTGAGGCACTCCACTGCCCACTCCCTTCCACTGATAAAATTGTCCATTTAATCCTACTCTCTGTTTCCTGTCTTTTAGCCAGTTGCAATCCATGAAAGGACATCACCACCTATCCCATGACTTTTTACTTTTCCTAGAAGCCTCTCATGAGTAACTTTGTCAAATACCTTCTGAAAATCCAAGTATACTACATCTTAGAGATGTGAATCGTGTCCTCAATCGTCTTAACGATCGATTTCGGCTGGGAGGGGGAGGGAATCGTATTGTTGCCGTTTGGGTGTGTAAACTATCATGAAAAATCATTAAAATCATGAGCCGGCACACTAAACCCCCCTAAAACCCACCCTGGCCCTTTAAATTAAATCCCCCACCCTCCCGAACCCCCCCCCCCCAAATGCTTTAAATTACCTGGGGATCCGGCGGTGGTCCAGAACGGTGGCGGTCCGGAACGGTCCCCTCAATAGAATCGTGTTGTCTTCAGCCGGCGCCATTTTTCAAAATGGCCGCCGCAAAATGGCAGCGGCCATAGACAAAAACGATTCGACGGAGGAGGTCGTTCCGGACCCCCGCTGGACTTTTGGCAAGTCTTGTGGGGGTCAGGAGGCCCCCCCAAGCTGGCCAAAAGTTTCCTGGGAGTCCAGCGGGGTTACGGGAGCGATTTCTTGCCGCAAATCATTTTCGTACGGAAAATGGCGCCGGCAGGAGATCGACTGCAGGAGGTCGTTCAGCGGGGGTTCCGGACCGCCACTGAACACCTCCTGCACTCGATCTCCTGCCGGCGCCATTTTCCGTACAAAAACGATTTGCGGCAAGAAATCGCTCCCGGAACCCCGCTGGACTCCCAGGAAACTTTTGGCCAGCTTAGGGGGGCCTCCTGACCCCCACAAGACTTGCCAAAAGTCCAGCGGGGGTCCGGAACGACCTCCTCCGTCGAATCATTTTTGTCTATGGCCGCCGCCATTTTGCGGCGGCCATTTTGAAAAATGGCGCCGGCTGAAGACAACACGATTCTATTGAGGGGGCCGTTCCGGACCGCCGCCGTTCTGGACCACCGCCGGATCCCCAGGTAATTTAAAGCATTGGGGGGGGGGGTTCGGGAGGGTGGGGGATTTAATTTAAAGGGTCGGGGGTGGGTTTTAGGGGGTTTTAGTGTGCCGGTTTTCCTGCCCTCCCCCTTCCCCCGATTTACAATTTTTTAACGATAAATCGGGGGAATTGGTATTGTATCGTGGCCCTAATGATTTTTTGACGATTTAAAATATATCGGACAATATTTTATATCGTCAAAAAATGATTCACATCCCTACTACATCTACTGGTTCACCTTTATCCACTTGTTTATTAACTCCTTCAAAAAAGTGAAGCAGATTTGTGAGGCAAGACTTGCCTTGGGTAAAGCCATGCTGACTTTGTTCCATTAAACCATGTCTTTCTATATGTTCTGTGATTTTGATGTTTAGAACACTTTCCACTATTTTTCCTGACACTGAAGTCAGGCTAACCGGTCTGTAGTTTCCCGGATTGCCCCTGGAGCCCTTTTTAAATATTGGGGCTACATTAGCCATCCTCCAGTCTTCAGGTACAATGGATGATTTTAATGATAGGTTACAAATTTTTACTAATAGGTCTGAAATTTCATTTTTTAGTTCCTTCAGAACTCTGGGGTGTATACCATCCGGTCCAGGTCATTTACTACTCTTTAGTTTGTCAATCAGGTCTACCACATCTTTTAGGTTCACTGTGATTTGATTCAGTCCATCTGAATTATTACCCATGAAAACCTTCTTCAGTACAGGTACCTCCCCAATATCCTCTTCAGTAAACATGTAACAGTTGGGCCCATTCTGGAACTCCCCCAAAATGACCTAACTACATCCCTTTACATTTGTAATCGCACCCAGTATTTATGCACAGGGATGGTCAATTTCAAACTGATGCACAGGTCCACATTTGCACGTGTCTGTCAGCCCATGCCTAGGGATGTGGCCATTCTATAACATTTATGTATATATTATAAAATAGTCTGGCCATGTGCATGTGGGCTAAATTGTAAGTGGGTGCGTAAATGTGCATGCAAATCCTGCTTCTACTGTGTAAGTCAGGGGATTTTAAAAGTGATGCATGCCAACATCATTGCCAGTTAAACCGGTTAATTCCCAGTTCATCAAATTAAGGGGTAAGTCTTCCAAACCCCCTAGTTTAATAGCCTTCACTACCCCCAGTTAGCCATGACCCTTAAAACCCCACAGATCTGCCTATTTTCCTTTATTTTATAACTTACACTTCTTCCATAGCAGAAGTAAACGTACACAGCAGGGGATCTGGGTGCATGCCCAGGCATGCCCCAAAATGACTGTGTCCCACCCAGACCATGCCCATGCCATGCCCCTTTTGAAAACTTTGAAGATGTGCACACTGCGGGAGATACATGCATAATCGGGTGGCTTTTAAAATCCGCTTGGTGTGCGCAAGCCCAATTTATTTGCTTATCCCCTAATTAATGCAGATGCTGGGCTTTTAAAATTCACCTTATAATTTGCAGCTTTGAAAATATGCTTTGCTCACTCATGGCCCAGAAACTCACATATATGGCCCAGAAACTCACATATATGTGCAACACTTAAAATTCACCTCTTAGTAAAGAAGAACCTTGATTGTGATTCTGAATGGACAATTTTGGATGAGGTATTGAGAGGAGAGCCTATGGAACTAGAATCTGATAGCAAATATATTTCTGAGCATGATGGACAGTGTAGATACAAAACAGTGTGTAAAGTGTTCTAGTTAACATTCATTGGAAGAATCAGGATGCTAATTCACATCCTGATGCTCCTGGGTCCAGCACCTAAAAAGGTGGATTAGCCAAAAAAAACCCTTTCAAAGAATGGCAATACCCTAAAACCCTCGATCGACTCCCACCACCAATTTTACCTTCAGTTGTCCAAAGTCTGAAAAAATTAAGTTTTAAGTCCCCGACCCCAACCCCCAAAACCTCTCCCCTTTTTTAAAGGAATCCTCTCATGGACCTTATCCCTCTGTCTTTCCCAGGCCTTACAAGGACATCCTTGGTAGCCCAGGAGGGGATTGTTTTTTAAGAAGTCATTAATCAACTGGGTTCTTTGGCATTGAATCAACATCGGGATTGTGCAGACTAGATGGATCATTCCGTTCTTACCTGTCTTTATATTTTCTTTGTTTCCCCATTGATTCCCATGGACAACTTGATTAACTGCTATTGATCAAGTTGTCTTAGAGAATAACCACTGCTAATACTGGCATCAGTAGCATGGGATCTACTTAGTGTTTGGGTACTTGCCAGATAATTGTAGCCTGGATTGGCCACAGTTGGAAACAGCATGGTGGGCTTGATGGACCCTTGGTCTGAACCAGTTTGGCAATTTCTTATGTTCTTATGACCTTGATTGAATTCTTGTTTCAGTGAGTATGGAGTTTTTATGAAAATGTTCTCCTCACTCTACTATTTCTCAACTACTAAGAAAAATTTATTTATTTATTTATTTAGGATTTTTATATACCGACATTCTCAATACAAATATCAAATCAGGTTGGTTTCCATAGAACAAAACTGTCGCGGTTAAGGCGTTACATTAAACAGAGTTTCTGAACATAAGAACATAAATATTAAATATTAAATAGACAACAATAACTCGTCAAAATAACGTGAATAAATGTAGGGAACAGCTAAAAAAAGAGGGTAGGCTAAATAGGGATATACAGTATAAAATGTATATTGTTCACAAAACTCTACTGTTCACAACTACTTTAATTACATTCTATTGCATGATAATTGCATATTTTGTAAACCGTTATGATGGCTCTACCGAATAACGGTATATAAAACTCTACAAATAAATAAATAAGGTGGTAGAGGAATGGAAGTGTGGGCAGATGCTTTTGGTATCTTGACTTTTGTTGACCTGAAGAGCACAAAGTAGTATCCCACCCTTTTTATATAATGAACCAACATCAGAAGAATAACTTTGCATGTCTAAAAAAGGATGAGGAGGCGCATGCTTAGAAAATGAATCAGAAAATGCAGTCTGCAAATCAGAACATGGCAGGCCCAAAATGCTCTTTCATATGCTTGTCTTTTTCACCATTTTTGGCCTCCAGTACAACTCTGAATCCACATGATCACTGTAATGTGCAGGCAATTGGCAACACTGGCACTCTGATCCGGAGGCCTGACCTGCTTTGGATGGGGGAGGGGAGTAGATAGTTTTTCCTGTGCTACTTCACTTTGGACCTGTTAGCATGGAGAAACTTAATATGTAAAGCATGGCAGTGTAAGCATGGTTAAGCAGTCTTTAATGTAACCATGGTATTGTTGCCACATTCTGTAAATCATTAGTTTCAGACTCTGGATGTTAAAACTTGCTGTAACGCTGGCATTAAAACAGGCAGATAGCTCATGTTATCATGCCAGTTTTAATGTTGGTTATTACATCATTTGATATAATTCTGTCAAACTTCCCTCTAAACATTACTGAAAATATAGACTTGAAGAGACTATTATTGAGCTACTGTTTCATTAAAGAAAAAATGCCTGTAGATCCAAGATAGTCATGAAATGAATAATGACTCATGCTTTCAGATTTCTGTGATCTTTATTTTTTCACAAATTTATTTCCTTTCTAAGAAGGTAATTTTCAAAGGAATTAAGAAGTAAAATATAAGACCTGCATGCAGGCACACATGTGCATGCATTTGTCGGCATGCACATATGAACATAGCAATTTTATAACATATGTGCGCACATGTGCACACAATTTCATATTAACGTATGCATCTGCACACATATGGCAACCCGAGCATAGCTAACTTGCCTCCCTTTTACTCTCTTAATCCCGAGCCTTAAAACCCCACTGACTAGCCTATTTTTTTGTACACAATTTACACGCCGTTCATAGCAGAAGTAAAGTTGCACAGTAGGGGACCCTGGCACATGCTTGGGCGTGTAAACACTTACACAAAGACTTCATGGTGCAGTTCTGACCTGCCCATGTCTCACCGATGCCCCGCCCAGACTATGCCCACACCCCATCCATTTCGGTGAGAACAATTTTTATGCATGTACTGGGAGATACGTGCGTAACCTTGCGGGTTTTAAAATCCACGTGGAGTGCGCCAGGCTGAATCACATGCATATCTCCCGGCTTTCGCCCATGTGCGGCTTTTAAAATCGACCAGTAATCGCGTAAATGTAACACACTATCATAGAAATGTTCAAAAGCTATTTACTTGAGTACAGTGCACTTTCAAGAGTAAATCCTATGGACAATTCAATGGCATATGTTGTAGCAATTTTCAAAAATGCACTTATTCAAGTAATGTGCATTTACGTAAGAAAAACCCAGTTTTACAATGCATATGAATTTTAAAATCAGGCCCTATGACTATAGAAGGGATCTGAACGATTAACAGGACAATTTTCAGAGCTATCTAGCTGCATTAAAATGGATTATCATGCCTAGATTGCTCTTTTTGAAAAATACTCTCCTCGGTCTGGTTAAAAGTACTACATGTGCAGGCTTCTCCAGCAAATGCACTTTTAGCCATGTGAAAAGCCGGTGTTCTCATAGACACCTCCATTACAGGGTCATTTACTAAGGCTTTTCTCCCATTCTGTGTCTAGGGGAAAAATACTTAGCAAATGAGGCCCTTAGTTTGGGGGAATAAAACAATGCACAAACTTGTCATTTTCAAAAGTACACATGCAAAATATGTGGGGTTTTTTAGTTTGCCCATTTTATGCTAGTTTTCAGAGATTCTACTGAGTATTTTCTGCTTGAAAATTAGAATATAGTACAGTGACTGTGCTAAAAGCACCCACATTCTTTGTGACTGCTCAGGCTAACTGAACCCCCCACCCAACCCATCAAAAAGAGAACTTAGTAGTGCATGATTAAGTTCTAAACCACACTTTTTAGCTTGAAAAATCTAACCTGTGTCCTACCAAATATCGGAGATATGGATATAGGTTTTTCTGTGTAAGACTGGAAATAGAGGTCAACAAAATAAATATAAGGTGATACTTATCTACTGAACTAGCTTAATACCTTTCTGAACTAGAATTCAGAAGCTATACTCCATTTTTTTTTGTTGAACTTTTATTTCGAAGCATTCAAGTGGACTAACCCGGGAACTGTACTACTTTATCTGAGAAAGATAAATTCTTTGGTCAGCATGCCATTGCAAAGGTTCAGAGGAGCCCTCTGGCAATACTTCTGACTCAGACCTAATAAACGTACATATTGTTTAAAAAAAAAAAAGTTATATTAGGATAATTTCCTTTCAATTCAACATAAATCTAACTATAAATCATCTGTACTAGATCAGTATTTATTCTGTCATTCAAAGCTCTGTTATGTACCAAGTATAGCATGAAAGCATAGCTAATTATAACACCATGAACTAACTGAAAAATTATATCCAACAACAATGTAGACATCTGTTAACTCAACACTTTTGCTGCTATGCTGTTTAAAGTAGATGAAAACAGCTTGCTGTTCTGCCTTTCATTTAACTATTGACATTGGGTAGTTTTTTTTTTTAGTGTTAATTAGTATTAAGGGGATTCTTGCAATACCACTTTCATTAATATAGGCTGCTGCAGAATGGAAAATAAGCTTATGAAGTGGAATATATGTAATGGTTATTGATGTTTGGGTGGATCCTTGGACACTGTGGCAGCTGACCACGCCCAAGGGGGGCAGTCCCGTGAGGGATCACAGTGTCAGGCTAGACTCCGGACACACAAACACAGATTTTAATCTTTTATTAACCAGTTTTGAATACCACCAGAGGTGGCAGTAGTGAGTAGTGGATGTTGAGCCCGGCAGGGCAGATCTCCCACAGAATGCTGGAACAGCAAATCCTCTGTTAGGCCATGATTTAGTGGAAAAAGAGAGTTATGAGTACACGATAAGAAGTATTCAGAGTCCCAGCTAGAATTAGGAGAAGCTCCAAGACAGGGAGAGCAGGCCCTCGAGGAGCAAGTACCTGGTTCCAGTAAAGCAGTGCTGTGGAATAGATGGTAGTTGTACTCACAGATGGAAACTGTTAGTGAAGTCTTCCAAGTAGAATGGTTTGAAGATGCAGGCAGCGACTCAGGGAACATGGGCCCTCGAGGAGCGAGTACCGGTTTCCTGATAGCACCTGAAAGAAGCAGAAGAGGCCCCCGAGGAGCAGGTATCCCGTTAGTAACCAAAGGGTGTAAGAATCTCAGATAACACTGGAGTAGCAGAGCAGCTTTGGTACGCAGAGCGAATCCCATCTGTAAGGGCTCCATTGCTAACTCGATGAGCTAGCAAATACTGTAGGCTTAAATATCCGGGCAGCGTGACATCATCTCAAGGGGACGCCCCTGAGGTTCGCGCCAACGTGGAAATAAAGATGAGGGCAGCGTGCACACATGCGCCCTAAGGTACCTTGGAGGAGCATGGTGGGAAGCAGCACAAAAGCCGATCTGGGGACGCCAGAAAGGACGGCAAACAGACGCAGTGGCAGCCAGTAGTCAGAGGTGAGCGGGAAGAGCCGCAAGTAGTGTGAAGTAGGCGGGGCGAAGCCATCGAAGACCAATGGTTGCAACACAATCTTATACAATGGATTACCAGTATTGTATTTTCTTAATTTCAAAACTCTAAGGGCCTGATTTTCAAAAGCATTTACATGTTTAAAAATAGGTTTTAATTGTATAAATGCACTTTACTCATGTAAGTGGGCTTTTGAAAATTGCTACAATATATGTCATTGAATTGTCCATAGGATTTATCCACATAAGTGCACTTTACGTGTGTAAATGGCTTTTGAAATTGCTACAGTAGTATGTAACATCTGCACGTGTAATTACTTTGAAAATTCACCTGAGTATTCTAACATGGGCATCTGGGATGTCCCACTCCCTCGAACTCACCCTTTACAACATTCTAACAACAAATCACAATTAAAAGATAATTATAATAAAAGGATGCAGCTTTATATGAAATAACTAACCCAAGACAAAATTGATTTCTAACAATTAACCATACTCCTTTGCCCCATACCTGCCAGTTGCCTGAGCAGCCCCCTCCATCACATCCCGGCAGTGGGCCACCTTCATACAACCTGCTCTTAAAGATCACCACCATGGCCAGTGTCCCCCAGTGCCATATCCCAACATAACAGGCCCCTCATCACTTAAATTGTTGTTTCAGACATAGCAACCAAAACAAAGCTGCTCCCCCAGCACATACTTCCATACCACCAGGATATATACATTGATCCAAGGGCTACAAAGGCATAGAATCCAAACCTCATACAGATGCGACAATTCTTCTATAATAATAATAAAATCTAGAGTGAGCAGGAGAGAAGCCACTCATTTATTTACTTTTTTTAAGTAATTAATTGCTGCGATCGTTGCTGCTCAACGTCCTCACTCTGCCCTCTTTACCTCTGTGGCGACTCCCTCCGGGTCTGATGGATGGCTAGCTGCCGCAGTGTATCCATGCCATCTCCCTCCGGCGACCCCGGACCGGCTCGATGTTGCAGATCCGCCATGTTGCCTGAAGACCTAGGGTGCGTGCGCTCTGATTGAAGTACCAACAAGAGCGCAAACCTCAGGGGCATCCCCCTGAGATGACATCATCCGCTTCCAATATTTAAAGGTCACTATCTGAGTTAGCAAGGGGATTGCTTATGGCTACACCTCCCAAGCTACTCTGCCTCCTCGGACTTACCAGAGGTACCCGCTCCTCGAAGGCCTCACTATTTTTCTTTACTTTCAGATAGGAACCGGTACTCGCTCCTCGAGGGCCCATGTTCCTGGACACTCTGAAGATTCTCTACTGCTTGGAAGCCATCACTGCTACAAACAATTGTGAGTTACCATCGCTCTCTCAGAGCTTTCCGTGGAACCAGGTACTCACTCCTTGAGGGCCTAAACCTTTCCAGCTCCTGAGCTTCCTTGTGACCTTATGTGAGTTTTGTCATCTAGTTCTGTTCATGAACTCTGCCTACTCTGCCTACTCACTTTCTACAGTTTTTCAACAGCTCAGCCATCCTGGATCGCTGTTCCAGTACCTGAGGGACTACAGCCCTGCCGGGCATATCAGCTCACTACTGCCACCTCTGGTGGTTTCTATTAACCTGTTTAATAAAAGAACTAATGTGTGTCTGTCTCCATACTCAAGCCTAGCTGGTGGTCCCTCTCAGGATATCCTCCCGCGGGTGTGGTCATCTGCCACTGGCCCAGGGATCCACCCACAACTTTATCAGATTCATTACAGATTGCTACTCCTTAGCAAGACGATATCTGAGACATTACAAGATTGCTGACTCCTCCGTCTTTAGGAGCCAATAATAACTGATTGCTACTCATAGCTTGTCAACTAAACTCATTCATAACAGATTGCTCCCTCCGCAGTCTAACAGCAGATTTATAACATTAATATACTGCACCATCTAAAATTCTCAGCAGTGTCTAATAAAAAGCATTCATATTAAAACAAAAAACAGTAGGTTGATAGCTTCCTTTAATGTCTAAAACAAAAATTCATACACATGACAAAGTCAAAAGCAGGCTACACATCCAAAGAAGGATCAAAGTTTCAAAATCAAATGCTCTTCTAGTGAGAGTCAATTGAATTAATAGGCTTGTTTGAAAAGAAATGCCTTTACTTTTATTCCAGAACGTCCAGGTGCATTCCATACCTCTGAGCTCATCAGGCAGAGAGTTCCACAACTGAACACCTGCAAGAGTACAAACTCTCGATCATATCTCATCCCAATGGAACATCCAAGATATTTCTGTCAGCTGATCTCAAGGCTCTCAGGGGCTTAAATGCTTAGTGCCTTAAGTATCAATATTAAAATTTTGAACTCATTTCTCCAGATGATAAGTAACCAATATAGATGTGAAGTAGTATCATCTCTTAAAGGGGCTCCAGTTAAGACTCTCATGGCTGAACATTCTGTACTGTCTATAATGTATACATTGTTACAGATCCACATCCATCAAGGTATCAAAACAACCGTGCAAACTAACCATGCTTCTTCTTAATCAAAGTCAATCACTCCCCTTTGTACGCATTCCTATGGTCAACCACTAACTAAACTTCTGGTGATGATTTGAACTCCAGGGCAAGGCTAGAAAACACAACAGTAACTTTTAAACAGGCATGAGGGCACACATGTGCATGTGTTCATCAGCCTGCGCCCAGGGATGCAGTCATTTTATAACATGCATGCGTATATGTGCATGTTATAAAATAGCCTGGACATGCATACATTTACACTCAATTTTAAATGGATGCACACATGTGCACGCAAATGCCACATATACCATGTAAGTAGAGAAATGTTAGAAGGGACGCAAGCCGATGTCATTCGCTGTTTTCCTAGTTTGTTCCTAGTTCACTCAGTTTAGGGATAGGACTTGCAAACCCCCCTAGTTTAATAGCCTCCCTTCCCCCCTATTAGCCACAATCCTTAAAACCCCACTAACTTACCTATTTTTTTTTTTTTTGTTTTAATACTTACACATCATCCATAGCAGAAGTAAAGCTACATGGCAGGGGATCCCGGCAGGCGCCAGTGCACACACATATGTACGCGCAAATTTCAAGTGTAAATCCTGGAACGCCCATGGCCCACCCAGATCATGCCCATGCCCTGCCCCTTTTTCTAAACTTTTTAATTGTACGGCCGGCACACGCAACATTTTAATGATATTTGATGTGTCATTTAATTTTATTGTGAATTCTTATTTGGCTATTCCATCAAAAGTTTAGAAATACCCTATCAAAGATAACTCTTATATTAGGGGGAAAATGATGGTTTGTTTTATGAAATTATTTTGTACATAAATTAAGACAGAATCTCTCTGAAAGTCCTTGTGTATGTTTAACAACAGTTTCTTCTCATTTTTATTCTTGGGGAAATCCTTCATAAACCAGAATATATGCACCCTTTTTGCAAACATAGTATAGTTGTGATTCCATAAATTGTACCTCTCTATACTGCTACTGTCTCTGTACATGAGGAAGAGGCTATTTGTTAGAGCACAATTCACCATGCAAGCTATAATAGGCTGACAGTTATCCATAATGCATGAAGAATTAAGGATATATGCCACAAACTGCCTGCCTCTTTGCAATTAATAAAAAAGATGGGGAAATATTATGATATAAACATCTATATAAATATGCAAGTCCAATGGAAGCCAGAAAAATTGTTAAAAATGAAAAAGAAATTGATTATCATCTCCTTAATAAAAAAAAAATAATGAACATAAGATCTGCCAAGGTCCATTGAGCCTAGCATCCTATCTCCAACAACGGCCAGTGCAGGTCACAAGTACCTGGCAGATCCAATAAAGTAGTTTAGCTCTTCTTAATCCCAGGGACAACAAAAGCTATCTTTAGTTTACCTGGCCAATAATGTGTTGTGAACTTTTTCCTCCAGGAACGTGGCCAAATCTCTTTTAAATCCCTCCGTGCTAATCACCTTGATCATGTCCTCTGGCAACCAATTCCACAGCTTGACAGTGCGCTGAGTGAAAAAGTACATACTGCAATCTGTTTTCAGTCTGTTGGCTGTTAGTTTCATGGAATGTCTCCTTGTTTTAGTATTATTTGAAAGGCTAAATAATCATTCTTTATTTACCTGTTCCGCCCCACTCATGATTTTCTAAACTTCTATCACGCCTTCTCTTTTCCAAGCTGAAGAGCCCTAGCCTACGTAACCTTTCATCACAGGAGAGATGTTCCACCCCTTTGTAATTTTTGCTGCCCTCCTCTGCATCCTTTCTAGTTTTGCTATGTTGTACCTGAGATGGGGTGACCAGAATTACACACAGTACTCAGGATACAAGTCACACCATGGCTCAACAGAGAGGCAATATGATATTTTTTGTTTTATTCTCCATTGCTTTTCAGATCATTCCTGACATTCTATTTGCTTTTTGACTGCTGCCATGCACTGAGCAGAGGATTTCAATGTTTTGTCCACAAGGATCCCAAGGTCCTTTTCCTGGGTAGTGACTACTAGGGATGTGAATCGTTTTAGGACGATTAAAATTATCGTCCGATAATTTTAATATCGTCTTAAACCGTTATGGAACACAATACAATAGAGATTCTAACGATTTATCGTTATAAATCGTTAGAATCGTGAGCCGGCACACTAAAACCCCCTAAAACCCACCCCCGACCCTTTAAATTAAACCCCCCACCCTCCCGAACCCCCCCCCCAAATGAGTTAAATAACCTGCGGGTCCAGCGGCGGTCCGGAACGGCAGCGGTCCGGAATGGGCTCCTGCTCCTGAATCTTGTTGTCTTCAGCCGGCGCCATTTTCCAAAATGGCGCCGAAAAATGGCGGCGGCCATAGACGAACACGATTGGACGGCAGGAGGTCCTTCCGGACCCCCGCTGGACTTTTGGCAAGTCTCGTGGGGGTCAGGAGGCCCCCCACAAGCTGGCCAAAAGTTCCTGGAGGTCCAGCGGGGGTCAGGGAGCGATTTCCCGCCGCGAATCGTTTTCGTACGGAAAATGGCGCCGGCAGGAGATCGACTGCAGGAGGTCGTTCAGCGAGGCGCCGGAACCCTCGCTGAACGACCTCCTGCAGTCGATCGTGTTCGTCTATGGCCACCGCCATTTTTCGGCGCCATTTTGGAAAATGGCGCCGGCTGAAGACAACAAGATTCAGGAGCAGGAGCCCGTTCCGGACCGCTGCCGTTCCGGACCGCCGCTGGACCCGCAGGTTATTTAACTCATTTGGGGGGGGGTTCGGGAGGGTGGGGGATTTAATTTAAAGGGTCGGGGGTGGGTTTTAGGGGGTTTTAATGTGCCGGTTTTGCGATTTTTAGATTTTTAGATTTTTCACGATTTTTCACGATATTTTACCCCCCCAAACGGCAACAATACGATTCCCTCCCCCTCCCAGCCGAAATCGATCGTTAAGACGATCAAGGACACGATTCACATCCCTAGTGACTACCAATGCAGAATCCAGGATTAGCTAATTATATTTGGGATTTTTTTCCCTATGTGCATGACTTTGCTCTTTTTATCATGATATTTTATCTGCCATTCAGTTGACCAGTCTCCTAGAGATAGATGTTCAAAGATATATGGTTAAGTAAGTTAGCTGTGTAGGACTTATCCGGCTATCTTATGAGGGGTAATTAGCAGCACACAATGGTGTGAGGTGACATTTAAAACAGGGGATTCAGTCTCACTTCCTGAGTCTCCTCTCTCTCACATGTGCTGGCCGCTCGCCCTCCTCTCTGATCTACAGCAGTCTCATTCCTCACATCCCTCTCCCCTAGAGACAAAAGACATATGGAACTCATACGGCATTCTTGTAACATGTAATGGGTGTGGACTTAGCCCTCAGAAAGCCAAGAATAAACAATTACAACATAGTAAACCTCCCATACCAAAAGCAGCAACCCTACCAATGAAACAGCAACACTACAAATATTATATCCAACTTTAAAACACCAATATACCTCCTATTGATAAAACAAAACAAGCTAAGCTTCCTAAAATAATTTTAAAATTTAAAAAAAAAAAACATGTAACTTAATATATTGGAGAAAAGTTTTTAAAACTATATACAGTAAGTCTCTTCTTCAGATGTCAGATCAGAGACATTCACATCACATCTCAATAACTCACATACAGTATTTCTGGATGATACTTAATAGATCAAAAAAAAAAAGCTATCACAAACTACCAAGAATATAGTTTAGCCCAAGAAACAAATCTGTCATGTCAAAACAACACAAGCTCCAGTCTCAAACAGTAACCCTAGTCAGGAAAGAGCAGCACTGCAAATATTACATCAATACACCTTCTATTGAAAACAGAACAATCCATACTGCTATAAACTCCTACACAGAAACTAAAAGCCATGAATAGAAATACAAAACACAGGGAACATCTTTTAGAAACAGTAGGGAACTTTACTTGTATCAGAAGACAGCTTGCCTGTTTTCTCTGTGTAACACCCCTCACCTTGGATCTGAAATTTCTGCAGCTCTTGAGCCCTTTTATGGGTCCTACTGGCAGGACATCCTGTGTCACACTCAGATTACATCACATTCTGCCTTGTATAATGGGAGGCTCAGAACTGCTACCCAGTACCCTTGCAGCAACTCTCCTGCTTCTTAGGAGTGCTAGTTGCTCAGTTGTTCTTATGATTCCTGGTGTTTCTGCTTCCTGCCTTGCCTCCGGGTTCTTCCTTGTGAGTCATGTGGTTCTTATTCGACTTTCCATTGTCCTTCTCAATTCTAGTGCTGATTTCTGTACTTTTCATCTTGGACTGGATTCAGACTTTGCTCAGCTGTCTAACCTCTGTCTCCACCTTTGAATCATGTCAGAAAAGTCCTGCTGGCTGCCAGATCCTAAGAGCTCAACCCAAGGGGGAGGTGGTTGGCTAGACAGTAGACCTACTGCCATGATGCATCCACTGTTGTCTGTTAAGGCCTCACTTATGCTTACACGATAGGCAGAGCAAACTTAACAGTGGCACAAGGGCTCACTACCCTCTGGCTTTTCACTCTGACTTATTCTTTAAACAAATGAAGGACAGCAAAGCTTGTTTATTTTGTGTACTTTTAAGAACATAAGAACATGCCATACTGGGTCAGACCAAGGGTCCATCAAGCCCAGCATCCTGTCTCCAACAGTAGCCAATCCAGGCCATAAGAACCTGGCAAGTACCCAAAAACTAAGTCTATTCCATGTTACCGTTGCTAGTAATAGCAGTGGCTATTTTCTAAGTCAACTTAATTAATAGCAGGTAATGGACTTCTCCTCCAAGAACTTATCCAATCCTTTTTTAAACACAGCTATACTAACTGCACTAACCACATCCTCTGGCAACAAATTCCAGAGTTTAATTGTGCGTTGTGAGCCCAATATAAAGTAGGGAGGTGCAAGCCCAATATTTTCATTTTGGTTTGGTTTCATTTTGGGCAAAAATGTTTTCAGTTTTTATTTTGTTTAATGTTATTTTAAAATTGGATTCATTTGCTGAACAAAATAAATATTAACCTCACCCTGAAATTCCAAAACAAAAAAAACCCCACATTGAAATTAGCCTCCCCAAGGCCTTCCACTGTCTCTTGCCCCTTAACAAAGATTCAGGCTGTGCCAACTTCAGTCAGGGCGTATCTGGATCCCTCTGATTTCCCCTGTCCTCTGTAAAGCTAGCTTTGGGGCACAGGCCTACCCAGATGGGCTGAGTTGAGCCCAGACAGGGCTTCCTGGGTCAATCTGATGCTCCCTGAAGAACTTGCCAAGGTCCTTTCCAGCCCCTATTTAAGCCCTCCATTTGGGGGGGGGGGGGGGGGGAGGTGTCAGCAAGAATGGGATAGGAGTGATGCTACTGCCCCTGCCTTAACTGAATCATTGAGAAAAAATGGCATCTTTTTTGCCTGGAGGAAAAATCCAAAGTGATGTCACTTCAGCACCTGTCTCCGGTGTGCCCAGCACCATTATGTGGTATACCCATAGAAATGGACAGCTTTAAAACCTAACTGCACTAGCCACACCAGAGAAAGGTGCTAAGGTGTCATCATTGTGGTGCCATCCCGCTGGTGGCTGGCACATTTTATAAGGTGATATGCATCACTCCTTCCCCATTCTTGCTGATTCCAGAATGCCTTGGTCAGCAGGGAGGAATCCAGCCTCTGCAAGTTCATTGGGGAGCATTGGAGGGTGCCAGGGCATCAAAGATAGCTCTGAGAAGAAAACGGAGGGTCAAAGGGGCACAAAAAACCCTGAGTCAGCTCAATCTGGGCCCCCAAGTCTTTGTTGAGAGGTAGGAGAGGAGGTAAAAGGCCTTGAAGAGTCCATTTTTCCCCCAAATTAAAATACCCCAGATTTTCTGGTATTTTCATAAGAGGCCATTTTCAGTGTATTCCATTCAGAATGAACCAAAAATGGCCTAATTTGTCATGTTTTACCTATTCAGGTAAAAAAAAAAAAAGCATATCTCTAAAAGGTTAGGCACATTACACTAGAAACCTTAATGTTATTAATCGAGGAGAGGAGGTAACACCATTCCATATTTCTTCCAATTTAATATCAAAGAAATGAAAGATGAAAGACCAGTGATAGTGTAAAATGGGGAAAGAAATAGAGTGCTGGCATTGCATATATAACTGAATGATTAAAAGTAATGATGCTAATACTTTAAGAAGGCAATTTTCAAAGCCATTTCCCTCAGTAATACAGTGCTCTACCAAGGGAAATGGGGTCTTTGAAAATTGTTCACCATATTTGCAGGTAAAATTAAGTATGTACTAGTAATTTCTCCAAAGTTTATGGGTAAAAAGCAATGCATATAGGAAAAATAATTTTAATTGGAGGGAAATTTTAAAATTATCCCCAGAAGTGCAAAGTCTGCAGGTAATTTTTATCCATGAACTTTATACACATTTTTAAAGGAAAAACATGTATGCATATGTTTGCTTTGAAAATTACCAAGCAAACCTCCCTGCACAAGTTATACATGCCCTTGTGTAAGATGTTTTTCTGAGAAAATTAATATGCATAATTTTCAAAGTAAAAAAGTATGCATGTTCATGTAAATCCAACCCAGATTTCAGCACTCAAAATGCCTCTCCACTATGTGTATAAATGTCTGAACATACAGGGGTAGATTTTCAGACGAGCGCAAATAGCCTACTTTTGTTTGCGCTCCAGGCGCAAACAAAAGTACGCTGGATTTTAGTAGATACGCGCGTATCGGCTAAAATCCTGGATCGGCGTGCGCAAGGCTATCGATTTCGTATAGCCTGCGCGCGCCGAGCCGCGCAGCCTACCCCCGTTCCCTCCTAGGCCGCTCCGAAATCGGAGCGGCCTAGAAGGGAACTTTCCTTTGCCCTCCCCTCACCTTCCCCTCCCTTCCCCTACCTAACCCACCCGCCCGGCCCTGTCTAAACCCCCATCCTACCTTTGTCGGGGGATTTACGCCTCCCGGAGGGAGGCGTAAATCCCCGCGCGCGAGCGGGACTCCTGCGCGCCGGGCCGCGACCTGGGGGCGGGTACGGAGGGCGCGGCCACGCCCCCGGGCCGTAGCCACGCCCCCGTACCCGCCCCCAAAACGCTGCCGACACGCCCCCGAAACGCCGTGACGACCGGGCCCGCCCCCCGACACACCCCCGACACGTCTCCCTCCGAGAACCCCGGGACTTATGCGAGTCCCGGGGCTCTGCGCGCGCCGGGAGGCCTATGTAAAATAGGCTTCCCGGCGCGCAGGGCCCTGCTCGCGTAAATCCGCCCGGTTTTGGGCGGATTTACGCGAGCAGGGCTCTGAAAATCCGCCCCACAGGGTATATGCAAGTAATTTTGGGGTAGATTTTCAAACGAGCGCGAACAGCCTACTTTTGTTTGCGCTCCAGGCGCAAACAAAAGTACGCTGGATTTTAGTAGATACGCGCATAGTCGCGCGTATCGGCTAAAATCCTGGATCGGCGCGCGCAAGGCTATCGATTTCGTATAGCCTGCGCGCGCCGAGCCGCGCAGCCTACCCCCGTTCCCTCCTAGGCCGCTCCGAAATCGGAGCGGCCTAGAAGGGAACTTTCCTTTGCCCTCCCCTCACCTTCCCCTCCCTTCCCCTACCTAACCCACCCGCCCGGCCCTGTCTAAACCCCGATCCTACCTTTGTCGGGGGATTTACGCCTCCCAGAGGGAGGCGTAAATCCCCGCGCGCGAGCGGGACCCCTGCGCGCCGGGCCGCGACCTGGGGGCGGGTACGGAGGGCGAGGCCACGCCCCCGGACCGCCCCGGGGCGTAGCCACGCCCCCGTACCCGCCCCCAAAACGCTGCCGGCACGCCCCCGAAACGCCGCGCAATCCGGCCCCGCCCCCCGACACGCCCACTCCGAAAACCCCGGGACTTACGCGAGTCCCGGGGTTGTGCGCGCGCCGGTGAGCCTATGTAAAATAGGCTCACCGGCGCGCAGGGCCCTGCTCGCGTAAATCCGCCCGGTTTTGGGCGGATTTAGGCGAGCAGGGCTCTGAAAATCTACCCCTTTATATGCAGGGAATATATGGGTCCACGCAGCTTTGATGTAGTATTATATAATCTGTGCAGATCCATCTGTGCAGTTTCTCAAATATGCATACACATACCCTAAAGCATGAACATATTTTTCAGTAAGCACAATATAATGCACATACTCGGGGATGTTAGTACTCACATACTTTTTCATGCATGCATACTTGTGGTTTTGCTCAGGCGGGCTCTTTCCCAAATGCACCCCTCCACCCCCAAAAGCAAGATAGCCTAGTTTCATCAACAGAAACATGCCCAGACTGGCTTCCCTGGAGGAGAGGAAGGACTACCTGTTCCTTATCCAGAGGTCGCAGCATTGGGCCTGGGCTCGGGCTGCAGCCTAGTCCAAGACCCAAGTGTCGGGATCCAGCCTCCAGGTTGGGTTGCAGTGTTGGGCCTGAGTCTAGGCTGAGGCCCTGTTGTCAGGACATGGTATCTGGGTCAGTTTGTGGCATTGGCCCTGGACTCAGGCTTCAACCTAGGCCTGGCATCGGGCCTGGACTTTGGGGTGGGTTGTGGCATCTGGCATGGGTCCAAGTCAAGGCCCAGGCATCAGGACCTGGTCTCTGGAGTGGGTTGTGATGTTGGGCCTGGGCTTAAGCTCCAGTGTCAAGATTCGGCATTGTATTGCTGTACATCAAACAGTACTGTCCACTGGGGTGAATGTGCTGGAGTTAATGAACTCTGGCACAACCCCAGTGGATGCTGTCATTTATCACTGAAGAGACAAAGAGGAGTGAGAAGAGGAACTCCCAGACCTGCGCTCCAATGCCTGGACTTGACCATGGGCTGAGGCCCAGGTGTTGGGACTTGGCCTGGGTCAGGGCTGAGGCCATGGTATCAGGACTGGCCTGTGGGTCAGGTCATGGCATTGGGCCTGGGCTCAAACTGCAGCCTAGGCCAAGACCCAACTTCAAGACCCAGCCCCTGGGGTGGGTCATGGCATTGGGCCTGGACTTGGGCTCTGGCATAGGCTGAGGCACCAGCATCAGTACACAGCCTCCGGGTTGGCTCATGGCATTGGGCCTGGGTCTGGGCCCTGGCCTAAGCCAAGACCCAGGTATCGAGACCCAGCCTCTGGGTCAGTTTACAGTGTCAGGCCTGAGTCTGGGCCAAGGTCCCGGCATTGGGACACGACCTCTGGGTCAGGTCGTGGTGGCTGGCCGGGGCTTGGTCTTCAGCTTAGGCCTCTGGGTCGGTTCATGGCATTAGGTCTAGGTCTGGGCCAAGGTCCTTGCATTGGGACCCAGCCTCCAGACTGGACCTCTGTGTTGGGCCTGGGTCCAGGCTCCAGCCCAGGCCAAAGCCTGGGCCTTGAGTAGGTTGAGGCCGCAGCAACCTACCATGGCCTTGGCAACCTACCGCGACTTGGCCTGTGCAAGTCCGAGGCATCTCCACCAGATGTGGTAAATGGGGGCCAGGAGGGAACCTGGCCCCAACATTTCTCAAGGAGGGTTGAAAGGAAGCTTAGCTTTTATTCTTTGGCCATTTAGGGTTTTTCTTTTAATTGTTTTATTCATTTTTTCCAAAAACAAAAATGATTTTCCCCCTGCCTATCCCTACTGCAGAGTTGGGCCCAGAGACCTAGGCTCTTTTGGCTATGAGGTCAGCAGTCCAGATGATGTGGGAGAATATCTGCAAGTTGTGTGGTGACTTCAGGAGGCTGGTGGATTTGGTGAATTGATTGAACTGGTGGGCATGAGACAACCACCAGAGCTCCCAGCTCTAGGCTTATCAGGACGGGTCCTCTGGAGGTTCCTGAACCATTTTATTTATCTAAATAGATTTATCCCTAGCTTATCCCACCTTTTTTATATATTATTTGTAAATAGTATTACATTTTGAAATATTTTTATAAAAGTTAATTTAATATTTTATATTTGTGTGTGCCTTCTTATGTATTTAAAGTACTATGCCCTCCCAGAGTCTAACCCCTTTAGGACAATCTACTACATTCACTCTTAAGCCCACACACTGCCATGCAAATAGCTAGGCATGCTGCCCTTTCCTCTTGCCTCTTCTTATCTACCTTTACAGCTGTCTCAATTTTGCTCCTGTTTAATTGGGTCATCATTCCAAACCTTGCTCTCTTGAATGTTCTTGCTGTAATGGTGACAACATATCAATGCTCTAAATCTTCATTTAGTAGGGATGTGAATCGTGTCCTCGATCGTCTTAACGATCGATTTCGGCTGGGAGGGGGAGGGAATCGTATTGTTGCCGTTTGGGGGGGTAAAATATCGTGAAAAATCGTTAAAAATCGTTAAAAATCGAAAAATCGAAAAACCGGCACATTAAAACCCCCTAAAACCCACCCCCGACCCTTTAAATTAAATCCCCCACCCTCCCGAACCCCCCCCCAAATAACTTAAATAACCTGCAGGTCCAGCGGCGGTCCGGAACGGCAGCGGTCCGGAACGGGCTCCTGCTCTGAATCTTGTCGTCTTCAGCCGGCGCCATTTTCCAAAATGGCGCCGAAAAATGGCGGCGGCCATAGACGAAAAAGATTGGACGGCAGGAGGTCCTTCCGGACCCCCGCTGGACTTTTGGCAAGTCTCGTGGGGGTCAGGAGGCCCCCCACAAGCTGGCCAAAAGTTCCTGGAGGTCCAGCGGGGGTCAGGGAGCGATTTCCCGCCGCGAATCGTTTTCGTACGGAAAATGGCGCCGGCAGGAGATCGACTGCAGGAGGTCGTTCAGCGAGGCGCCGGAACCCTCGCTGAACGACCTCCTGCAGTCGATCTCCTGCCGGCGCCATTTTCCGTACGAAAACGATTTGCGGCGGGAAATCGCTCCCTGACCCCCGCTGGACCTCCAGGAACTTTTGGCCAGCTTGTGGGGGGCCTCCTGACCCCCACGAGACTTGCCAAAAGTCCAGCGGGGGTCCGGAAGGACCTCCTGCCGTCCAATCTTTTTCGTCTATGGCCGCCGCCATTTTTCGGCGCCATTTTGGAAAATGGCGCCGGCTGAAGACGACAAGATTCAGAGCAGGAGCCCGTTCCGGACCGCTGCCGTTCCGGACCGCTGCTGGACCCGCAGGTTATTTAAGTTATTTGGGGGGGGTTCGGGAGGGTGGGGGATTTAATTTAAAGGGTCGGGGGTGGGTTTTAGGGGGTTTTAGTGTGCCGGCTCACGATTCTAACGATTTATAACGATAAATCGTTAGAATCTGTATTGTATTGTGTTCCATAACGGTTTAAGACGATATTAAAATTATCGGACGATAATTTTAATCGTCCTAAAACGATTCACATCCCTATCATTTAGGCCTTTCCTCCTGAAAGTACCAGAGATGTAAGTGTGGCACAGCCACAAGCCATGTTGTAGCCTAAAAAGGGAAACATCTTATATGTTTCACCACTACTAACATTACACAATGGAGAGACAAGATGCTGATATTTAGTGACCCTTTCTCCAAGAGAATACCATCCAGCAGAGAAGAAGTATTATATGTGTGCAGACAGGAGTTCTTTAGACAGAAACTGACTGTATCAAATTCTAATCTTTCACCTCTATCTCCCAAAAGCAGGTTATGTTAATGATAGTTTTAAGGGCACAATATCAGTGTTTCTCCATACTGATGAATGCCAACCTGAAGTTCAACAACTGTCTGATGTAACTACAGGCCTATTTCTTATCTTCTCTCTGTTTACACCAGTTTACCTACCTGGAAGGGTCCAGCTAACCTCCACAAGGCTCCCAGCTTCCAGCTGGAAATTCCTTTATCACCGTGCCAACACCTATATCTTTGGAAAACACAAACATGCCAATGGAGGTCAGCCTATTAGTACAGAGGTTTCCCTGGGCCCCTCTCCACTACAAACCTGTAGGCAAATGATTGGCTTGTTCATAACATAAGAACATAAGTTTTGCCATGCTAGGTCAGACCAAACATGCAGCAAACCCAATATCTGTTTTCAACAGTGGCTAATCCAAGTCATAAGTACCTGGCAGAATCCAAAAAGGTGAATAAATTCCATGCTGCATATCCCAGGGGTACATAGTAGATTTCCCCAAATTTACCTTAATAATGGTTTATGGACTTTTTTCCTAGGAATTTGTCTAAGCCCTTTTTTAAATCCAGCTACACTACAGCTTTCACCACATCTTCCGGTTATAAATTACAAAGTTTAATTAGCCATTGAGTAAAAAATTGTTTTCTCCTATTTGTCTTAAATGTATCACCTATTAACTTTGTTGAATGTCCTCTAGTCTTTGTTCATTTTCAAAGAGTAAACACATTATTTGTGTTTACCCATTCCACTTCACTAATTATTTTTTAGAGCGCTATCATATCTCCCCTCAGCCGTCTCCTCAAAATTGAAGAGCCCTAACTTCTTTGGTCTTTCCTCATAGGAGAATCATTCCATCCCCTTTATCATTTTGGTTGCCCTTCTCTTTGATAATTCCTAGCTATGATCTATCAGGAACTCCTAAATGTTACCATTATCGCTTCCTCTCACCCATCTGCAACACTTTTAATGGTTAAGGACCCACAGGAAACAACCCTTCAGAATTAGTAAAATCATTTGAAGCTAGGCCTACATTGTCAGTTGTCTTAGCGGTTTCCATTCCAGTTTCCCATTCAGACATAAATATCACTAAATGGAGTATATGTAGGGTAGACACAGCAAAGGAAATCCTCTCAGAATTTAACACCCAGATGTGATCCATACACTAACAAAACAGTATTGTTAGTGGTGAGTGAAGAGCTTCACAATCTGTGATTAATAATCAGACATAGAGGTGAAGGGCTAAGGCTAACAAAAAATAGGAAAAGACTTCATATAATTAGTGATTCATCCATACATGCCTTGGTTTCCTCACACCCAATAATTATTGGCCAACTGTACAATTTGAATAATAGGGATAAATGTCTATACCACTTATAAAAGCACTGTATGTACATCTATATAAATAAAAATGTTAAATAGTTTGTACGTCGTCGCTAATCTCGCCAACCGCTTTACCGAATGTGTTCAAATTTGCACACAACATTCACTTCCCATACGGGAAGGATCTTATACACTTACATTACATATAGGTCACACCTGTGACAGGTAATACAAGTTTAAAAATTGCTTACACAAAACAGCGACATCTGGTGGCCGTCAGCGCGAGCGCAACCTCTTACACCTTTCACACACACTCACACACCACACCCCCACACAGAGCTATTGTCTTTCATTCACACTCCCTCATAACACACAGAAATCCACACTCATCACACCACACACCCCCACCCACACACCTGACAATGTCACTTACTTCACCCACCCTCCCAAAACACACCAAAACATGAATTCCTGACTGCTACATTGGGAAGCCACGCATTTCACACACCCTCTGAATTTAAATTAAAGTACCCTCTTCCACCCACCCACGCACTGCACTCTGATCACACACTACACCTGAAACAAGTCCGTGCTTCTCCGCCGGCACCACAGGAATGGTCCGGGACACCTCGCATTCAGTTGGGCCGTCGGATGCCAGCAACCAAAATGGCGCAGGCGGACCTTGCCCTTACTATGCTATATGGAGACAACAATGACGTCGGTACACCATGTGACATAGAAAGGGCAAGAGCCCGTCGACGCCATATCCTCAGTGGACATTTGCCCTTACTAGGTCAGGAATCCTGACGCACCACTTTCACCGGTGAAGTTTTGCGACATGGCAGCCGGCGGAACAAACCCTAGCACACACCCTCGCCACCGGCTGGCAGTTTACACAGGTAGCCGGGGAGGAGCACAGTGGGGGACCATTCTTATTTTCTGCCGCGCGTTTTTCACGGGGGGGGGGGGCACTTATTCTCCACATCTCCCGAGAGGGGGGCTGTAGCGTGGGTTGCTCTATTTCGTCGGGTTGGGGGGGGGGGTGCCAGGAAGGTGTGCTTGCATATTTAAACTATTCTTTGCTGGTGCTGTTCATTTGGGTTAAAAAAAACAACAAAAAACACAAACTGTAACCTTTACTAATCTCTGATAGCTAGCGAATTAGCCCTCCAAAAGAAACCTCTCTACATATCACAACCTCCCACTGACTGACCACGTTTATACACATCAATTCATTTCTTATTGCTATCAAAAATTTAAGGACCAATATCATAGAAGCTACAATTTTGACAGGACCTTTCAAAGGTAAAGATGTACTCATTCCTCACATCCCCATCATTCCAACAGATATGCCATTTCAATTTAAAAGATTGCAATTCCCAATTAGATTGGCATTTACAATAACCATCAACAAAGCTCAAGGACAATCTTTACACCTCTGCGGTTTACATCTACAAACCGATTGCTTCTCACATGGACAATTGTATGTTGCATGTTCACAAGTAGGCAAACCTGACAATTTGTATATCTGCAATAACAATGGAACAATAAAAAATGTCCTATACCCACAAGCATTGCAAAATTAAACATATTACAGATATCCCCTGGCTCTGTTCTGTTTTTTCAACTTAACCAGGCTCAGCCACTGCAACGCGTGGCAGGGAACAGCTAGTATATAATATAAATATATACATATTCAGGTTCTGTACCAAAAACTGCTATTCTTTTTTAAGTAGAAATGTATATTTTATGTGTATAAATCCTGCCATTTTGTGTGAAAATGTGGGTATATAAGAGCAGGTCTCATAGCTTATCTTCCTGTCTGCACTATATCTGGAGGAAGGGGACTGAACGAGATCTCAAGAGCAAAAAGATGAACAGTTTTTGTAAGAAAGGCATATAAGGTCTTGCATATTCTAACTCTTATGAAGTTTCTAACTATAAACAAATAGCGAGGATTCTGTATCTATATCTATATCTATCTATCAAGCTATATATATACATATATTAGAGATGTGCATTTGTTTCAAATACATTTTAAAAACACTATGAATAAGGGCAAATCCTTTCATTGGGGGGGGGGGGGGGGGACCAAAAATGAAACGGAGGACCCCCGAATGAAATGAACCTTATTTATTGCATTTGTTTGAAAAGAATGCATTGGGCCAAAGTTAAGGCCCGAAGCCGGGGCATCACCTAAGAATAGGGCAAGGACCAAAGTAGGGACTGTGGTCTATACCCTAGCATGACACTGGTGCCTTGGCCTAGGTATAGGCCTAGAACTGAAGCTGAGGCCTCACATAGGGCATAGCCTGAGGGCCAAAGTAGGGGCCATGGCCTAGGCCTGAGTACAATGCTGGGGTTTCTAACCTGATCCAATGGGGGTATCTGATGGCAAGTCTGGGCCTCAGCTCCAAACGTCAGGGCCTAGGCCAGAGCCCTGGACCAGGCCCAACATGGTGACCCAGCCCAGAGGTTGGGTTCTGATGCTGGGGCCCAAAGGCCAGGGCCTCACGCTGGACCTAGGCCCAACACCATGACCTGACCCAGAGAATGGGTGCCAATACAGGGCCCTTGGCCTAGGCCAGAGCCCAGACCCAGGCCTGATGCCATGAACTGACCCAGAGGCCAGGTCCTGATGCCTGGTCCTCGGCATAGGCAAGACACTGGCCTCAGGCCAAGTTCCGATGCCTGTGCATTAGCCTAGGATAGAGAGCTTCAACCTGACCCAGAGTTTGGGTCTTGACACCGAGGCCTTGGAATGGAACCAGGCCTGATGGTTCCATACCTGGGTCGCAGCCTAGACAGAAGCCTAGAGCCCGGCCTAATGCCACAACATGGCCTGAAGGCCAGGTCCTGATGCTGACACCTCAGCCCAGGTGCAGGCCCAATGCCGCTGCCCACCCCAGAGGCCAGGATCCTATGCCAGGGCCTAAGCCTGATGCTGGTACCTGGCCTGGAGGCAAAATCCTGGGCCTTGTCCTTGGGTCAGGCCCAGGCCAGGAGCCAAGGCCTCACTGCTACTTCCTCATTGTCCTCTTCTTTCCTCTGACTCAGTTCGCTGGGGTTGCACTGGCATATTGCTGTACATCAAAATGGTACTGTCCACTGAATGAATGTGCCAGGTCGCAGCATCGGGCCCAGGTCTTGGCTGCATTGGGCCAGGTCAAGGCCCCAGTGTTGGGACCCAAAGGCAGGTCATGGCATCGGGCCTGGGTCTGGACTCCAGCCTAGTCCCAGGCCCAGGCATTGGGACCTGGGCTCTGGGCCAGGACCTGGAGTTGGGCATGAGTTTGCCCAAGATGTTGGCCTTGAGTAGGCTGAGGTCGCAATAGGTCACCATGACTTCAGCCTATGCAAAGCCAAGCCTTTGGCCTGCACCTAGGCCTTACCGATGGTTCCCTCTAGACTGGATAACAGGGCGCTGAGCAGAGATTCTCACCCCATCATTTTTCTTGGCGGGCGGGAGTCTTTGTCTTTTATTTTTGGTCTTTTTTTTATTGTTAGAGTCATTTTTTTCTCACGAATTAAACGAATCAAGCAATCCTCAAACTGAAATTTGTGGGAAAAAAATCTCCTGAAAACAAAACAAAATAAATATTTTTCCCCTGCACATCCCTATATATATATTTTTATATTTATAGATCATCATTATTTGAAAAGGCTAATAGGGCTGCAGTCATGAGCAACACCTAGCTGTCAGTCCTCTCTCTTTCCATGCTCATAAGTTAAAAAATAGTGCATGAAGGTAGCATTGACATCCAAAGGAATTCTAGACTAGAAGTATTGGGAATATTGGAGGCCATAGAGAATAGCCCATTTAGTTGTCCTCTATACCTATAAGGAAGCTCCAATGGTGGAGAAGAGTGAAGGTTATTTTTAAAAATGTCAGTGGTGTTAGTTTTATAGTCTACATTTTTGCGGGCTATGCTACACAAGATGATTTTGACAGGCCAGGACCCAGTGGTACTGAAAGGTCAAGGCACAGTCATGAGTACTGTAGGACATTCTAGAGGAACAGAATGAGTCAGAAGAAAAGGGGGGTCTGTGGATTCTGCTTCTGTCAGATAGGCACCTAAGAGGGATGTGGCAACAGATGAGGAACACGCCCCAGCCTTTGTCACAGGATGAGCCCTTGCCAACCTGTAAAGAACCTGCTATTCCAGATGTCTTGGGTCAAGATGTCAATGAGGTAGAATCAAAGATAAAGGGACAGCTTTTCTCCATGAGCTGAGTAAGGTACCTTGCACTCCATTCGAGAGCCACCAGAGTAGGAGTCTTGCTGGTTGGCCTGAGGCAGAACATACAGGTCCTCAAGTAAGTGGTGCAGAAAGAGATGCAGAGTATAATACAGGAAATGCAGGGTTTTATCCTGTTACTGTTGTAGGAATTGAAGTTCATTACTTCTGTTTAGAGCGAGATGCTCCAGCAGATGCTTCCTTACTAGATGCATACATCATGGAATACTCCCTGGGAACCACAGGGCTCCTGGATTCAGCCTCCCCCTACATCTTCACCACCACGAATTATGGTATATTTATCCATTTGCTATAGTTCCACAAGCCTGTTGGGAGGATTACCCTGTGTGTCCAACACAATCAATGATGCTGGCTCCTCCATCACCTCAAAAGATGCTTCCTCCATTAATTCTTCCACCTCATCAGAGGAAGGCTACCACCTTCCAGGTACTCAGTTGGGTACATCGTCCTCTGCTGACAGGAGAATCATATAACCACATACACCAAATGAAGAAGAGAGGCACATCAGTACTGCCAGGCCTTCATACCTTGGTCTCCCAAAAGTGAGCTCTCAGGAACCCCTTTTGCCTTTAAAGCCCTCTTGCAGCTATTACCACTTACCACGGCCTTCAGTGTCTGTGGCCTCTGAAAGCAGTGTGAGTATTGATTGCACACCAATGAGCAGAAGCACTAGACCTGGGCAGTGTAAGGGACCAGAGCCACCCCTGAAAGAAGATGATGGCACAGGAAAACTAAATGGTTAAATATGCACATATCACCATTGTTTTGTAAATAAATGCATCTTCACCTTTGAAAACTCTTTTGTGTCAGTTTTTGTTTCCTCTACAGCATACTGGTGAGTCTGGTGATGTATCTCCTCAATCCTGTCATATGCTTCCTCCTCTTCTTCATCACTGAGCCCTGGTAGATGATCATCTTGTCCCTCTCAAAGAGGCAGGACTCATCTTTTGGCCAGATTATGAAGCACGCAGAAGGAGAGAAATATTTCACATGCCGTTGTTGGGTTGAAGAGTAGACATCCACCTGATCTGTCTAGAAACATATTTTAGTAGGTCAGAGATGTTCTCAATGATTGCCCTGATCTGTCAGTGAGCCCTGTTGTAGCGGACATATGTTTCAGTCTGTGGATATGCCAGCAGGATCATAAGTCAGGTTTTGATTGGATATCCTCTATCACTTTTAAAGGAAAGAAGACTGAGTTATACCAAGCTGATAGACAGTGAGACTATTTCCTGGTAAAGGCTGTAGCAGGCTTCCTGAGCCAAAACAATAAACCACCAAGAGATTGAGGGAAAGAAAATGGCAGAGGTTAGTTGTGTGCATGTAGTGAGAACAACCTACTTATCGAGAAGCCAACCCCAGGGATGAAACCTTTCTGGAAGTAGTCCTGAATTCCTGACTAAGGATTTAAGCTTCATGACAGGATCACAGAAACTTGAATATCGTGTTCATAATGATCCCTTTAGCTTCACAGACCATCTGCATGTTGTGGTTACAGAAAGTGGCCTTGTTGCTCACAGGTGCCCTTATAGGGCATGACTGCAATTGATAACCCAAAGAACAGAGGAAAAAAGTGTAAATTTGCTGAAATCAGTAAAAATGAGTTGCTTTTCCTTGTTTCTCTGAGGGTGCTGTGTTTTCCTGCAAAAGGAAGCCAGAAATTGATCAAAACATATGGAAGTTGTTGACTGGCTTATTCCTGTCATGATCCCTACAGGGGACTGGATGGTGCTGGTAGCAAAAAAAAGGCCAGGACCATAGTAACTTTGAGGCCTCACCAAGTAGAAGGGTGCAGGTCCTGCTCTAACTGCTGGCATAGGTTTAGTATGGTTTTCTGGTTGAACCTGAACCTGTGCAAGAGTTACCCATCAGAGAGATCCAAAAATTGTGCCCTGGTCGTGTATACTCTCTATAAGTGGTACCCTTTCTTCCTCCTCCTCTGTTCTCTCTCCCTATTCAAATGTTACCCCATCAATATCCATAATTTTGTAATACTAATGTTCAAAGTCGGTTCACTTCCACTCACGCACCATTCCCAGTCAACCCCAGTGACATACACACACACACACACACACACATACACCAATCTCACCAAATACACACACACTCTTTGAAATGCTGTGCCATTCATGGCAAGGATCCCCTAAAGTAGGAGTGGGCAAACTTAGGCCTGCGGGCCAAATCTGACCCTTTAAGCTTTTTAATCTGGCCCACCTAACACTTGGACCCTCTCCATTAAGTGCGGACCACAGATGTTCTGATGCCTGACGTCATCATCAAAGGCCAAGTTATTGCTTTTGATAAAGCTCGATGCTTAAGCAGGGAGGTCAGAACATGGCGCATGGCAAGGATACACCCTGTTTGTCGGTATGCTGGCGGGGTTCCAACAGCTCACCAGTGAGGACAGACACCTTTTGTTAGCACTGGTGGGGTTCCCTAGCCCCTTGCCAGCTAGAAGAGACATAAGAGATGCGGCAGTGGTGCCCAACAGAGCCCAGGCCAGCGAGGCTGAAAAAGAAGACACATGGCAGCTGCTCCCACCAGATTCCAGGCCGATGGGGCAGAAAAAGAAGAAAAGAAGACACTGGGCAGAATCACTTGCCAGAGCCCAGGCCAGCAGGGCCATAACAGAAGACAGACGGCAGCTGCGTCCACCGGACCCCCATTCCGGCAGTGCTGAAAAAGAGGAAAAGGCAATACATGGCAAGCCCAAGCCAGTGGGGCTGAAGGAAGAGAAGGGAGTTGCAGCAGTGGCACCAACTAGAGGATAAGAAGTGAAACCATGTGGTGGGCCACCGCTTCAACCCAAGCCAGTAGGCCTGAAGAACGAACTGAGGTACAATTGTGTATTTGGGAGTGTGCTTACGTGTGTGCCTGTGAGACAGAGATTTGAAGCATGCTTGTATGAGTGTCTGTGAAAGAGAGAGAGAAAGAGACCGGGAGCCTGATTATATGTGTGCTTGTGAAAGAGAGAGAGAGAGTTTGGGAACCTGCTTGTGTGTGTGCTTGCAAGAGACAGAAACTGGGAGCCTGCTTGTGTGTTTGCCTGTGAAAGAGAGAGGGAGAGACTGGGAGCCTGATTATGTGTTTGCCTGTGAAAGAGAGAGGGAGTTTGGGAGCCTGCTTGTGTGTGTGTGTGTGTGTGTGTGTGTGTGTGCCTATGAGAGAGAGATTCAGAGCTTACTTGAGTGTGTGCCTGTGAGACAGAGATTTGGAGCCTGCTTGTATGTGTGTCTGTGAAAGAGAGAGAGAGAGACCGGGAGCCTAATTATGAGTGTGCCTGTGAAAGAGAGAGAGAGTTTGGGGACCTGCTTGTGTTTGTGCTTGTAAGAGACAGAAACTGGGAGCCTGCTTGTGTGTTTTCCTGTGAAAGAGAGAGAGAGACTGGGAGCCTGCTTGTGTGTGTGCCTGTAAGGGACAGAGATTGGGAGCCTGCTTGTGTGTGTGTGTGTGTGTGTGTGCCTATGAGAGAGAGAGATTCAGAGCTTACTTGTGTGTGTGCCTGCGAGAGAGAAGGGGGGGGGGGGTTATCCTTATTAGTTTTAATTATTGGGTGTTTGATATGTATGCTGTTTTGAAATATTTGATTTTTGGGAAATGTATAACAATTAAAGGAGGTTTTTTTTTTTTATCCTTATCCTTATTCTTCTTAATTATTAATTGCTGTTCTATTTGTCACCTGTTTTGAAATATGCTTTTTATTAGCAAGGTTTACTCACTGTTATGATTGATTTATATTTCTTGTCTTTGTTTTATGAGGAATGGTGATATTTCTGTTTTGATTTATTGTACTGCTTTTAATGATTTCCAGTCCAGTTTTTTGACCACATCTTACTTTTTATAGTTTATGACCTGCATTTGTGGATGAGGTGAGGTGGTCTGCCAGCTGGGAAAATGCCTTTTGCTGTTGGCTTGAATATTTTTCTGATTTTAGTAGAGGCTGGGGATCCATGATTGAAGGGGCTTTTTGGGTGCTAAAAATAATGGTACTTAAGCCTGATGCATGCTGAAATGACTGCAGCAAGTGGTGGAGATTTGATTGCTATATTGAGGCCTTGACCTGCCCGCCAAACACTGCCCTGCCATGCCACTCCCCGCCCCAGCTGCTGGTCCTCATGGCACTCGATAACTTGTAATGTGGCCCAGCACAAAAAGGTTTGCCCACACCTGCCCTAAGGTATAGAAGCAAACTTATTATCAGATAAAAGGACAAACTGAGCAAAACAATCATTATAGTCTAATATACAATATCACTTTGAATAACCACACTCTTCAAATTGTTCAATAAAATTTATGCATGGGTTAGGGTGACCCAATATAATCATCAGCTCTGTCTTATTATCAAGTCCATAATTTTATCATGTCTGTTTTTTTTATATTGGGGAACTGTTACTTCCACTCACATTTTTGTATTGCCAAGTATAAAAATCTCTCCTTATTACTTCTACATATTTTTTATTGAGCAATTTGAAGAGTGTGGTCATACAAAGTGATATTGTTGTGGACTTTGTGTGTTCCTTTTATTTTGTTAGTGGTGATATATAGATAGTGTTGTTGAATAATGTGTCATCTGCAAATGTGAACCCTAGCTCATTTCTCCTTTTTCTAGATCATGAACGAATAGAGTACACTAAACTGAACTAGGCCCAATACAAATCCATGGGGTACTTCACCCTTTCCATTAGTAAAACTAACAATTTTATAATACTTTTTGTTTCTTATTTACATATGTAAATACTATATGGTATAGTGATTAACATTACATCATGACAGATGTCCATTTCTAAGTACTTATAGCTCAAGATCAATGGATCTGAAATGATATATATATCTGAACACTATCAAATTAAATCTCATTAATATAAAACAGAATTTTGCTGGGTAAATGTGCTTTAATATTTGCTAAAATTGTCTTCATTTTCATAGCTATTCTGTTAAGGGTATTACATAGTTTCTATAATTAATAAACTAGAATGTCCTGTAAAAAATAAAGACAAACAAATGAATGCATGCTAGTTGTACATTTCTGGCTGATTTTTTTTTATCTTAGTATTTTACTACTGTTCTGTATATTTTTCATTTAGAATAGCAGACGTGTACCTAAAGTCAGAGCCTCTTAGTTACCTTTTCTCCCACTCCCCTTTGAAACAAATTGAAAAAGCAGTTTTAGTTTCTCAATCCTCATAGTCTGAAAAAGAGGAGAACATTGCCTAGTCAGTACAAGAAGAAGAAACTGAGGTTAGTGAAGAGAAGACAAATTGTATATAAATTATTTTGCCTTGTGTATATGGATATTAACAAAGGTGATATGCCTAAGGCAGGATACTGAAACAAAAGTGATAGTGATTGCACATCCATTTACAATGAAGAAGCAATTAATCCTAATACAGTTTATGGTTGTTACGGTCCCAGGCCGTGCCCCGGTCCCTCCACCTACCTCGGGGGCGGCCCGGGCCGTTTCGGGGTTACTCGGGCATGCAGGCCCTCCAGCGCGTCTCTCCGCCGACGGTCCGGCGCAGCTGGCCCCGCCCCCTGACACGCATGCGCGGGGAGGAGCTCCATTTAAAGGGGCCAGTGCGGGAAAAACTTCAGTCCTGCTGTAGGTGACGTCAGACACCCTCAGGGTATAAGTACCCTGCACCTAGATCACTCCAGTGCCTTGCAACGAGGTTCCTCGGGTTCCCTGATCAGTAGTTGCTGCGTTCTCCTGGATTGCTCTCTGTTCCTGACCCGGCTTGACTCATGTCTTGTTCTCCGTCTTCGTCCCTTGGCTCTGGTATCTGCTTCTGACCTCTGGTTCCAACCCGGCTTCGTCCACAACTTCGTCTTTGGCTTCAATCCCTGGTTTGGCTTCCTCTGTCCTCTGGCTCCAACCCGGCTCCGTCCACGACTCCATCTTCTGTCTCATCCCTGGCTTGGTTTCACCTCCGACTCCCGGCTTCTGACTCGGCTTCGTTCCTGGACCTCATCCTTAGGCTTCGTCGCATCTCGGGTACCTGGTGCTCGCTGGCCCCGAAGATTTGCCTAAGTCCCAGTGGCCGGGCCCCTACGGGCTCCTCCTGGGGGGATTCCGGCTTCCAGGGTGAATCTCCAAAAGTCCCAGCGGCTGGACTCCTACGGGCTCCTCCCGGGGGAGTACCCGTCTCCAGGGTGAAGACTCGTCAGTCACCAGGGCCCAACGTCGTCCGTCCTCTCTGCCGCCGCCTAGTCCTTGGTCGCATAAGACTCTACCTTGTCCCAGGGCCGAAGTCTTCCCTGAGTCCTCCTAGCTGCCTCCCAGTTGGGATGCTTGCTGTGGTCCCCCACAGCGCACCATCCACTGTCCCAACCGGCCCAAGGGTCCACAACCATAACAATGGTGGACATTTGGACCCCACAGATGCCTAAAAGGAGAATATATTTTGTCTGTTTCTAAAATTCTGTCCGGTAAGTATTTTTCACTTATTTCCAGTACATCCTACAAACAAATCTAATTTTAATTACTACTAATGTGTTATGCTTTGCTTAGAAGCATAGTACTTTTTTGCAGGAAACAAAATTTTAATTTTCTGAATCTAATCAGTTATTAATCTTATCTGAACCCTGTGTTACCTCTGCCCTCAGAAATTTTTATCCCCTATTCATGAGTGTTTGAACACCTTGGAAGATGTCAACAATACCCTTATGATGACCTTCCTGATTCTGAGAAGCCAAGTCATCACCTCTTTGATCTCTCAAAAAAGTCACATTCATTCTTTCCATTTGAATATAAGTATGGGCTTTTATGCCCCATTAATATAGAGAAGAAGGGGAAGCAAGAAAGAATAATATATACAGAAAGAGGACAGACCTTAGACACAAAGGACTGCTTTAACAGTAAGTACTTTTAGGGAATGGATGGGAAAACCTGACCTATTTCAGATTGGCAGAACTGTGCAATGCCTGCAGGTTTTTTATTGGAAGGGGGAACTGAATTCAGTGCTGTCCTATTTCTTACTTTTCTTTGTGTCATTATGTTATTTTTTTTCTATAGTCCAGAGAATCAAGAAAACGAGTTGCATATCTGAAGAAATGATTAGACTATTTTTAGGGATGATAACAAAGATTAATCATTTCAGCAATATTACAATGATGATGATCCAGAATTTTTCCAGCTGGTGTGAACCTGAAGATTAAATTTCCCATGAAACTGTGATGCCAGCCGATAAGATGTCTAATCTTCCAGTGGAAAGAAGAACATCCCATGAACAGCATGATAGAAACATACCTAGGGTTTCACAGTCAAGGCAACCGCAACCTCCATCCCCTGAGAAATATCCAGGATATTGCTACCATGAGAGGCAGAAATGGCAGATTATGGTAAAAGCCTCCTGCCTAGATGTGAGCACACTCTAACAGTCGCTGACAACCTCTGCCCTATTACCACCAAACAACTATCTTCTCAAAAAAATACAAAAAAACCCTGGTACAATTCTAAACTAAAAGAACAAAAACAAGCTCTCAGAAAAACCGAAAGAATTTGGCGTAAAGACCCCTCTCCAACCACCCTTGCGCGCTACAAAACTTCCCTATACAACTACAATAAGGATATAAACATTGCCAAGAAGAATTTTTATGCTACTAAAATACACCAGTACCAATTCAACCCCAAAGTACTATTTGAATATGTCACCTCTCTCACCAATCTCACGCCAAATTTCATTCCAGAAGAAGAAGCCAAAACTAAATGCGAACAACTGGCTACGTTCTTCCATGATAAAGTCAACAAAATTATGACACGTTTTCCTACCGTCCCTCACACACCCCAAAATAGTTACGCTGTACAATCTAGCAACCCCTCTACAAACCTTACTATGTTTGAACATACTACTGCTATGGAAATTGGATCTTTACTCAAAAAAGCTAGACCGACATCCCACCCCTCTGATACCATACCTACGAAACTCCTTCTCACTATACCTGATGTAATAGCCATTCCCATATCGAACATTATCAATGCGTCCATTGATTCTGGTACTGTTCCTAACCCACTAAAACAAGCCATCCTCAAACCCACCCTAAAAAAACCTAAACTTGACCCAGCTGAACTTACCATCTCCAATCTCCCATTTATTGCAATAATATTAGAAAAAACAATTAACCGCCAGCTCACTGACTATTTAGATGAACACCAAATCCTCTCCGCGTCTCAATTTGGTTTTCGGAAGTTACACAGCACGGAAACCCTTCTTCTTTCACTCTCTGATTACCTGATCAAGTTTTGATAAAGGATTATCCCATCTACTAGTAATACTAGATATTTCAGCCGCATTTGACACCGTGAACCATCAGATCTTACTCAAATGACTTCTCGAGGTTGGAATAACCGGTCTTGCACACAATTGGTTTAGCTCTTACCTCTGCAACAGAAACTATAAGGTCAAAATTGGCAACTACGAATCTCAGGAAATTCCCCTCTCACAGGGAGTCCCTCAAGGTTCCTCACTCTCATCCACTTTATTTAATATTTACCTGCTACCCCTCTGCCAGCTCCTCACTAGCCTTAAGCTACCTCACTATTTCAATGCCGACGATGTACAAATCCTTATTCCTATTACTGAATCTATACCCAAAGCTCTGGAAATCTGGCAAGCTACTCTCACCTCTATTAACAACCTCTTAAGCTGTATTCAACTTGCCCTTAACACCACAAAAACGGAACTCATGGTTATATCACCTCCCACACCATTACATACTGCGCCCACAACACCTTCTATTCCACCAGTCCTCTCAAGTCCGTGACCTAGGAGTCCTACTTGACGACCAAATGTCACTGAAAAAAATTTATTAATGCAACACTCAAAGAGAGCTTTTTCAAAATTCACACACTCAAAAAAACTCAAACCATTATTGCACTTTTCTGATTTCTGTACTGTGTTACAAGCCATGGTCTTTTCGAAAATTGACTATTGTAATGCTCTGCTATTAGGCCTACCCAAAAGCTCCCTACACCCGCTACAAATCTTGCAAAATACTGCGGCTCGTATCCTCACCAACACTACCTCAAAAGAGCATCACCCCTATCCTTAAGGGGTTACACTGGCTCCATATTCACTCTCGCATATAATACAAGGCATTATCACTCATCCACAAAGCTCTCCACAATCCTGAAATGAACTGGTTCTCTAACTCATTACAATTCCATACATCTAAGAGACCAACTAGAAATCAATACTTTAGGGATGTGAATCGTTTTCCATATCGTCTTAACGATAGAAATCATGTGGCAGGGCAAGAAAATCGTCTTAGGCACGATTTTTTAGTTAAAAAATCGTTAAAAATCGTTTTTTCCGATTAGTGCGCACTAACGGGAGTTAGTGCGCACTAACTGGGAGTTAGTGCGCACTAACTGAAAATGATACAATTTGACACTTTTCAGGTCAGTTAAGGTCAGTTTAGGAATGAATATGTATTCCTATTGGCTGCCCTCTTATTTATTCATGTTACCAAGTTTCCTACTGACAGTATATGGGGGATGGGAAATGGAAACAGTTGGTAGCTTGACAAAACAAGTAATGTGATCAGTCAATGTGACTAGAACTTGTGCCCTAACCCTGATACCAGGGGTATTGTGATCTTCCTGCACACAGTGCCCTATCCCTATTAATACCAGGAGTGTTGTGATCTTCCTGCACACAGTGCCCTATCCCTAATACCAGGGGTGTTGTGATCTTCCTGCACACAGTGCCCTATTCCTGATACTGGGGGTGTTGTGATCTTCCTGCACACAGTGCCCTATTCCTGATACCGGGGGTGTTGTGATCTTCTTGCACACATCCCGATATCAGGGATAGGGCACTGCATGCAGGAAGATCACAACACTCCTGGTATTAATAGGGATAGGGCACTGCATGCAGGAAGATCACAACACCCCTGGTATCAGGGATAGGGCACTGTGTGCAGGAAGATCATAATACCACGGAGGAGTGAGGGTCAGGCAGCTCCCCCCTGTCTGTGAAGCCAGCCTCTCACTAGTAATGCAGGGAGGGAGCTGTCTCAGACTTCACCATCCTCCCCCCCCCCCTTACCCACACACCATTCACTAGCTGGGACATGGGGGAAGTCAGGAGTGAGGGTCAGGCAGCTCCCCCCTGTCTGTGAAGCCAGCCTCTCACTAGTAATGCAGGGAGGGAGCTGTCTCAGACTTCACCATCCACCCCCCCCCCCCCCTCACCCACACACCATTCACTAGCTGGGACATGGGGGAAGTCAGGAGTGAGGGACAGGCAGCTCCCCCCTGTCTGTGAAGCCAGCCTCTCACTAGTAATGCAGGGAGGGAGCTGTCTCAGACTTCACCATCCTCCCCCCCCCCCCCTCACCCACACACCATTCACTAGCTGGGACATGGGGGAAGTCAGGAGTGAGGGTCAGGCAGCTCCCCCCTGTCTGTGAAGCCAGCCTCTCACTAGTAATGCAGGGAGGGAGCTGTCTCAGACTTCACCATCCTCCCCCCCCCCCTCACCCACACACCATTCACTAGCTGGGACATGGGGGAAGTCAGGAGTGAGGGTCAGGCAGCTCCCCCCTGTCTGTGAAGCCAGCCTCTCACTAGTAATGCAGGGAGGGAGCTGTCTCAGACTTCACCATCCACCCCCCCCCCCTCACCCACACACCATTCACTAGCTGGGACATGGGGGAAGTCAGGAGTGAGGGTCAGGCAGCTCCCCCCTGTCTGTGAAGCCAGCCTCTCACTAGTAATGCAGGGAGGGAGCTGTCTCAGACTTCACCATCCTCCCCCCCCCCCCCCTCACCCACACACCATTCACTAGCTGGGACATGGGGGAAGTCAGGAGTGAGGGTCAGGCAGCTCCCCCCTGTCTGTGAAGCCAGCCTCTCACTAGTAATGCAGGGAGGGAGCTGTCTCAGACTTCACCATCCACCCCCCCCCCCTCACCCACACACCATTCACTAGCTGGGACATGGGGGAAGTCAGGAGTGAGGGTCAGGCAGCTCCCCCCTGTCTGTGAAGCCAGCCTCTCACTAGTAATGCAGGGAGGGAGCTGTCTCAGACTTCACCATCCTCCCCCCCCCCCCTCACCCACACACCATTCACTAGCTGGGACATGGGGGAAGTCAGGAGTGAGGGTCAGGCAGCTCCCCCCTGTCTGTGAAGCCAGCCTCTCACTAGTAATGCAGGGAGGGAGCTGTCTCAGACTTCACCATCCTCCCCCCCCCCTCACCCACACACCATTCACTAGCTGGGACATGGGGGAAGTCAGGAGTGAGGGTCAGGCAGCTCCCCCCTGTCTGTGAAGCCAGCCTCTCACTAGTAATGCAGGGAGGGAGCTGTCTCAGACTTCACCATCCTCCCCCCCCCCCCTCACCCACACACCATTCACTAGCTGGGACATGGGGGAAGTCAGGAGTGAGGGTCAGGCAGCTCCCCCCTGTCTGTGAAGCCAGCCTCTCACTAGTAATGCAGGGAGGGAGCTGTCTCAGACTTCACCATCCTCCCCCCCCCCTCACCCACACACCATTCACTAGCTGGGACATGGGGGAAGTCAGGAGTGAGGGTCAGGCAGCTCCCCCCTGTCTGTGAAGCCAGCCTCTCACTAGTAATGCAGGGAGGGAGCTGTCTCAGACTGGTATCAGGGTTAGGGCACTGTGTGCAGGAAGATCACAACACTCCTGGTATTAATAGGGATAGGGCACTGTAAGAGATGACTGTAGTAGATTGAATAAAGATCTGATGTTTCTGCTCTCCTCACACCAAACAAAAACAACACACAAGCAGAGAAGCCCTTCTTACAAAGCTGAGCTAGTGAGTTAAGTAGGAGGAAAAGTAAACATACTGGTGCCAGTGTGGCTACTTAAAAAATACACTTACCAACAATCAATTACATATATTTGAACTGTGTACAGTTCCAGCCAGGACCACCTTTCTAAAATGCACAGTGATTGGCAAATTCAACATGCACTAGCATTTCAGGTGCCTGCTAACAAAAATAATAAACAAACAAGTTCTAGTCACGTGAGTGCTGATCATTACATTACTTTTTTTGTCAAGCTTCCAACTGTTTCCATTTCACATCCCCCCAACCATATTGGTAACATCAATAGATAAGAGCACAGCCAGCCAATAGGAATACATACATACATATTCATTCCTAAGTGACCTTTACTGACCTGGGAAGTGTGAACACTTTGTTTCATTTTCTGTTGGTGTTCGTTAGTTTCCAGTTCCATTTCCCATCCCCCCAACCATCACCTCAGTGGTAACCTTGGTAACATCAATAGATAAGAGGGCAGCCAGCCAATAGGAACACATATTCATTCCTAACTGACCTTCAGTGACCTGGAAAGTGTTTATTTGTATCATTTTCAGTTAGTGAGCACTAAATTGAGTTAGTGCGCACTAACACGATTTAACGATTTTTAACGATAAATCGTTAGAATTTCTATTGTATCGTGTTCTATAACGATTTAAGACGATATAAACATTATCGGACGATAATTTTAATCGTTGAAAAACGATTCACATCCCTACAATACTTAGCCACCCTGCAAACCCCCTCTCCAAAAACATTTATTTATGCCTCCACTAAAGCCCGCGCCCTTTCCCTTGCTGGCCCCATGTTATGGAACTCCATGCCCTCTGAGTTGCGTCTAGAACTGTCCACCAAGTTATTCAAACAAAAACTCAAGACATGGTTATTCACTCAAGCTTACACATGATTCCAATCTCCTCCTCCATAGCTTCCATCTGCCACTCCTTTCATTCTTTATCCTGCCTCTCTCACTATCTTTTCTTCACCTTAAATCCTTAGAGGTTCACATAGGTATCCACTATCCCGGGATATCTTTGCCACCCAGCCCTAATGATGCCTTCTTGTTTCACACTTATTGCCTCCCCTAACATGTAACATCTGTTACAGCCTCTCTCTCCCAACATTTTACTCTCTCTCCTACCATCCCACTCCCCCAACCTTCCCTGTCTTACTAAGTTATTACCACCAATGTTAATTTTTAAGCTATTTCTATGTAATATCCTAAGTTGTTATATATATTATTGACCCTTTGCTACGCATATTTAATTAACTTAAGCCTTGTTTGCCTCCTCCACATTGAGTTGTTTCATTGTAATAGTTTTACTTTTTATATTTTGTTATATGTATAATGCTTTGGCGTATAGTTTATTAACTTTTACTATCCTGTTCTATGTATAACACTAAGGCATATGTTAATATGTTCTCTGTACACCGACGTGATATCTTGATAAGCGGCGGTATATAAAAACCAATAAATAAATAAATAACTAAATAAATGTCTTGCAAAATGGCCAAAGACACTGTGCATGATAGAGATGTGCCAGCACCAGCAAGCTGAAGGGACATCATTTCAGAAATGTTTTCTCTATTTATGTCTGACATTTTTCCAATAATTATAAGAGAACTAGACAGGGGGCAGAACGTAAGCTCAGGGAATGGAACATGTTATTTTATCCTGATAACATAACAAGATGCAAATAGCTGGGTGATACTGAACTGAAGGCATAGCTAGACCTTCTCATTTTAAATGGCATGTTCCATGGAAATCACAAAACCCTGAAAGAGTTGCAATCTCCTCACACAGAGTACCTTGTTTTTGTACCACATTGAGTCCAGAAAGATTCCAACAAATTACTACTACTTCTACTACTGCTACTAAACATTTGTATAAAGCTACATGACATATACAGTAGAGATGTGAATCGTGTGATCGATCGTCTTAACGATCAATTTCAGCTGGGAGGGGGAGGGAATCTGATCATCGCAGTTTGGGTTTTTTAAATATCGTGTAAATCGAAAACCGGCACACTAAAACATCCCTAAAACCCACCCCGACCCTTTAAAATAAATCCCCCACCCTCCCGAACCCCCCCCCCCCAAAAATGCCTTAAATTACCTGGGGTCCAGTGGGGGGGGGGGGGGGGAAGGGGGAGGGCGGGAAAACCAGCACACTAAAACAACCCTAAAACCCTCCCCGACCCTTTAAAATAAATCCCCCACCCTCCCGAACCCCCCCCAAAATGCCTTAAATTACCTGGGGTCCAGAGGAAGGATCCCGGTGTTCAGAACAGGAAAAATGCATGCATAAACCATCTTAAAAACGTGCGGCTGGTTTTGTGCAAGTGCATGCAAATGGCATGCAAAGGAGGCAATTAACTATTCATGGACTATGCTGGGAGCTACGCTGTTACGTTCACTGATTGTAGATGCTACCCACAACTGGCAGCACTCACCCCTCCATTGTGACCGGTAAGCCGCTAGACAGCTTCTTTGTGGCAGGACTCTATAGCACATCACCATCTTCCCTCCCCTGTGGGCTGCTTCTTAAAGGGCGCGCCTCTTAAAGGGCGCGCGGAGGGAACCTGAGCTGCCAGCACCTCTCAATGACATCACACAGCATTAAGTACCAGCAATGCCTTACAGTAGCATTGTTTCAGCAACGGGTCTTCTATATCTATATAGTAGATTGGCTGAATGCACTTAAGTGCATGTTCAGACACTTAAAGCAGTGATGTAATATCATAATATTCATAAATATGAAAATTCTAGTGAGGTTTTTAGTGGCATGCGATGAATCTATGTGTACACATTTCATTATTTTAAAGTACTCACATAACTTATACGATCATTTTGAAACGTCAAATTTTTGTGAATATATATAGCTGTTAAACAGCTTGATATTCAGACACAATTAATGTGGTTACTTGTGTTTCAAAAGTGCATTGTTTTGTGTGGGCTTTAAAGTACCTGCATAATTTTGCAATTTAGCAGCATAATGAAAATATACCCCTTCATGTATTCTATCTATACTATATTATTTTGTACTGTAAATACAGGTCCGAGCTAGAGCATACCACTGTTGCAGAAGATGGAACACTTATTTCTATGGATTAAATGGGACTTTACCCTGAAAAGTGCCGCATTATAGAAATGCCTACCTGATTTGAAAGTAAGCATATGTGTGTGTGTCCTGTAAGTTAGTAGAGGAGAGTCTAAGAATGGGAAGGGGGAGCAGTTTGCACATATGTGCATTCTTTTGCATTTTCAAAAGTATAGGCATACAGTTTACTGAACACGTTCTGCTCACAAATTAGCAAGTGCAATTGGGTATAGTTAGTTTTGGTAGAATAGTTTTCAAAGCAAATGTGCACACATAAATTCACTTTGAAAATTGAGGAAATCTATGTGCATGGTTGCTGACTATTTTATGCAGGCTGTTAAAAATGGTCACCTCTGAGGGTGATTTTATAATACCCCAGTTAGATTGAAGGCCTGCAGGTATTTTGGTAATCATGGACTTCAAAACTTCTTTTTTAAAAGGCAAACTAGCTTGGTTTCAACAAAGTTCCCGGGTACACAAATTGTGCCCCTTGTTTACCAGTGGGCAGAGTCCCGCACATGCTTACAAGGCATTGCATAGTAACATAGTAATGATGGCAGAAAAAAGACCAAATGGTCCATCCAGTCTGCCAAGTAATTTGCTTGGTCTGACTCAGTATGGCAATTTCTTATGTTCTTATGGTAGAAACTACCACTCCATGCAGATCACCCCCATGTATTCTGTTAAGGTTACTTTACCTCAACCTCCTGCCCTTGTGTCTGTCCTTTGCCTTATGGTTAAATCTAGTCTTCTTGCAAATTCCAACAGCTAGATTAAGTTGCTGGGCTTGAGTTTGGGGAGCAATTTCTAGCCCTGGGCAGCCCTGGACTTCCCAACAGGCACCCACTATATCTGTACCTAGGGCGGCAAACATTTAAGGGCAGCAGTTGGCTAAGATCTGCTGCCTTCCAGCTCTCTACTGCCCTGTATCAGCCTGTTACAGGAGGTTGGGGGGAGAAAGCACCAAAAGTGTCTAGGGCCAGCAAATTCTTAACTTCGTCCCTGGTCTTTGGTATTATTTTCCCAGTAAACTCCTTTGTTACCCAAGTTAATCCTTTTGAAAATGTACTCTCAGTGTCACCCTCTGGAACATACATAAAAGAGTAAACAAAACCACTAGTCATTCTGGGCTAGGAATTGGATACAGTCTCACACTGAGCCCACTCTTCATGACTGCCTTATTAGTTTCCATATTTTTTCTATGATTGTATACATTCCAAGTCTGAGCTGGCATACGGTGCTTATGCTGTTCAAGACTGGTGCTGAGCAATATAAAATATTACAGTCTTAAGACATATTTGCCTAATTTTAATTTTACTTAGTCATGATTTTCATATTGCTTTATTTTGAGACCATTGTTCAGTCTTTATGGTAATGAAAAGAAAAGACCAGCATAAAGACCTTTCAAATATCATTGTTCAGTACCAGTTGTATGACTATTGTGGCTTGAATATATGGGCTATAGTTTCAACAGCCTTTTTGACAGTATAGAAGAAAACAGTTGATTAATCTTATAAGCATATTTTACATATTTAGGATTTTAAATATCAGTAAACAGTAGGGAAGATTTTATTATGCTTTTATCTTATGTGGACATTTCATTAACTTTTGCCAAAGAAAATTGTTCTACAAAGATTAGTGTTATAAATAATAGCATCTTCAGCTGTCTGTGCCACCTCATTGACTAATTATCATACGGCTGGCCATACTTGAGAGCCATGCCTGTTTCAGAAACCATAAGGCCAACATTCAGTAAGGCAGCCAGTGAACAAGGTATCTGGCCAAAGTTAAAAGGATAACTGGTCCCTAATATTCAATGGTGGGGCAAAGATTGGGCAATGCCATTTTGCAAAAATTGCCACCATCTGGGCCAGAAGCATAGGGAGTGCTCAGGGTCCCCATTGGACCACTCATACCAATTTTGCAAGTAAGAGGGGGAGAGTTTAGGGAGTGGGCTAGGGTGGGTGACAGGAGTCTACTAGACCACCAAGGATCTTTCTAGATGTAAGGAAGAAATCCACGGGTAGGGTTGGGGTGGTCAACTGGAACACCAGGGCAATTCCTTTCAAAAAGAGGGGGTCCAGGATGTTATGGTTTTGAGGTGTTTGAGTGGATTCTTGGGTAGTGTGGGGATGACCATGCCCATGGGGAAAAGCCCCGTGAGGAGCCACAGTACTAGGCAATACTCGAGATGCACAAACACAGAGTTCTATCTTTTATTATACAGCTGATGTATACCACCAGAGGTGGCAGTGGTGAGATGATCCAGAGGTAGCAGTCCAGGGACCCTCGGCAGAGGGAACCTGTCTCACCGAGATGGTATAGGGACTTCCAGGTGTAGGTTCCCAGCGCAGCAGAGTTGTTGATAAGACAGACTGAGAAGTTAGATTACTCACTAAGTTGGTGGCTGTATGGGTGAAGATTCCAGCAGCCAGAAGTAGTTGAATACAGGCACTGTACCAGGGAGAGCAGGCCCTCGAGGAGCGAGTACCTGATCCCAGATAGGGACCTGAAAGAGAGCAAAGGGGCCCCTGAGGAGCGGGTACCCAAGGTTAGTGAAATACCCCGAAGGGCAGAGAGAGCTTCCCGTGGCAGCAAGGAAGTAGCAGAGTAGAGGCTTTCCATCCATTCACGATCCTTGCTAACTCAGGCCTGGATTTATCAAAATGTGATAAGTATCGCATGAGACAGCAAAAGGGGCATATTTTATGCTAATAGACAGTTTATTGCAATTTGCGCTAATACCTATGCGAAGAGCTAAGTTAGCGCAAATTGCGATAACGTTTTCACACTTTGCGATATGTGCCAGACCTGTTGTATTTCCTGCATACAACCAATGGGGGACCATTTTTAATGGTCCCGAGGGGAGCGGGAGAGAGAGAGAGTCCATCAAGCTAGGTGGAGAGAACATTGCACCAATCTCATCTTTGGGTGAGTTTCCTCTCTCCGAAGGTCATCAAATCTTCATAAGAGACAACTGTTCTGTTTGTACATCTCATGTTGAATGTCAAAGTGGCCCCTAACCCCCTACACTACTACCTAAACCTCACCTCGAGTTACTAGGTGGGCCTCCCATAGGAATATAAATACCTATCTAGGGAGAGGATATTATGGCTAGGGTCTCTCTTTCTCTCTCTCTTCCCCCCCCCCCCCCCCAACTGGCTAGGCTGGTGCTCCTAGAGCTTCAAACCTACTACAACAGGCCTTAACTGGTAAAGCCAGCCCACCCCAACTCCTCTTCTTTTTCGGATTTGCATGGTACCATACGATATGGTGCTATCGCATGCATTAACAGCTTTTCACATGCGATAAGCCCTTAACGCATGCAAAAATGCCTTAGCACATTTTACTAAATGACCCCCTCAGTGAGCTAGCAAACAAGGGCAGGCTAAATACCCGGATGGCATGATGTCACTGGAGGGGGACGCCCCCGAAGTTCCCGCCATGACGTGGATAAAGAAGTGGGTGGCATGTGCGCTCGCACCCTAGGAGGCCCTCAGGAGAAACATGGCGTGAAGCTTTGGCATAGCCATTTCAGGGATGCCGGAGAGAGCGGCATGCAGACAAGGTGGTAGCCATCTTCCCAAGGCTGGCGGGGAGAGCAGAGAAAAGGGTGAGGCAGAAAGGTCGAAGCCGTCTGAGACCGACGGATGCAACACAAGAAGTGGAGTTCCTGGGCTCCCGGCCTCCAGGGGCTGGATTTTTTTTTAGTAAAGAGGCAGGGTTGGGGGTAGGCCTTATGTTGTTCTTTAAAAGTATTTTTTTTTTTTTTAGTTTTACAACTATGGGCCACCTACAGTGCCGGCACAACCATTAAGCGTGACTAGGTGGTTACCTAGTGTGGCATCAGTGGGTGGGTCGCTGCCGGGGTACAATGGGCACCATTTTCAAAATTTGAAGATCGCGGAATACTTGGAGAGAGAGAGAGAGAGAGAGCAAGAGAGAGCACTGTAGGAGGGTGAACATAACACTATATATGTACACCACTGTCAGAGGGGCAAATTCAACTCATGCTGGGTTTGGGGGGGTGGGGGCAGTGTTACAGACCATTGTACCAGCCCTGGCAACCTACAATGTTGGCAGGTGGGGGGTGGGTGGACAGGGTTCTATGCAGCGTACCAGAGTTTATACTACTTTGGAGGGGTACTTACTCAAGGCTGTCAGCACCTTAATCAGCATAGAGAATTTTAGTGCTAATAGACTATCAGCTGCTTCTCTACTGACGCTGCCTACCTGGATTTGTCTGCCTGCTTTGCAAAGACTTTCCTGCAATCATTTCCTGATCTGCCGCAGGTACTGCTGATTGGCCTGCCTCCTAGTAGTGATGTCGGCAAGCATTCCCTGGAAGATAGTTTAAAAGGTGAGGCCCATAGGTGGGCCTTCACCGAAGGACCCATCAAAGGGTCTGGCCCTTTGTAAGCCCTTTCATGGAACTATGAAGGAACCCATGAGCAGACACTGGCATGAAGGGAGAACTGCATGTTTTATACTTTTATTATTTATTATACTTTGTTTCATGCTGTGTAGTAGTTTTTATCTGAGGAAGCATGCAAATTGAAGTTATTATAGGTAAGGGAAGGTATAGGGATTTAGCAGTACTAAAATTTGATTTTAGTCATGGTAGCTGTTTAATCTATCATTTTAATAAAGGTAGGATTGAATCATCAGTTTGAGTGAAAGCTTTAAGGATAGCTTATGTTAATGCTCAGTCAGTTGAGGAGGAGAAAGGATGTTAAGGTTACTGGCATTTTACTGCATACCAGACATGATGCTTTTTTCATTACAGAGACTTGAATTAAACTCTTTGATGATGTTATATTAAACATCATCAAATTTGTGCCCTCAAGGCTACATCTATCTACCTGTAGATCGAGAAAATAAATGGTGTGTGGAGGGGTGATGTTCATTTACAAAAAAAGACATATTTCATTCAAATTACATTTGAATGTGTAAGAGAATGGGAAAGTATGTTAGTTCGGTTGTATTCTTGCATATTGTGTACCACCAGAGTTATCAGCTGAAGTGTTTACAGATTTGATGGAAACACTGTGTTCCTTAAGTTCACAATATAATGATTTGTTTGTTTTTAGATTATTTTAATCTTCATTTTGAGAATAATAGTGCCCTGAAAGTGAAAGTGTGTATGAATGCATTAACGGTTATGGAGTTACGTCAGTTAGTTAGTGCTGCTACATATCAAGCTGGCCATATGTTAGATTTAATTATGGTTTCAGATAAGATTAAGGAAGTCTGCACTATTTTTGATAATGTTAATTCAAATATCCCATGGTCAGATCTTCATTTATTAAACTTTTCCATTCAATGAAAGATGATTTATTATAATAGTAGGTAATACTTGTAAGACAACTAAAGGGGTGCTAGATTGTGAGCTGTTTTTAGAGTGGTAGAATCAAGCCAAGGATGAAGTGATACCAAATTGCCTTGAAGAAATGGTTCAGTGGTAGATTATAACACTTAAGATCTATGATGAGGCTGCACCTGATAAAATTGTAAAAAGAAAGACTAGGTTGCATCATGCTCCAAGGTTTAATAAGGACCTTATTAAATCAAGGAAACAATTGCATAAGGTAGAGAGAAAATGGAGAAAATCTAAACTTCCAGATGGCAAAGTTCTTTATGAATCTGTCATGGCAGGTAAGATTTTGGTGGGTGATTCCAACAAATCGTATGATTTTGCTATAATTAAGAACTCACTTAATAGGCCCCTAGAATTATTCACTTCTGTAAAAGGTACAATGAAACAGCCTGAAAATACTATCTATAACAGACCTGAGAGAAATGTTTTAGCAATTTCTTTCTAGAGCAAAGTACAGAAGTTAGTAGCTTGACTCCCCATTGGAAGAAGCAGAACCATTGTTTGAGCCTTTTGCAAAATAGGATACTTTTAATTTATTAACAGCAAGAGAGCTACAAGATACCTTATCTCAGACTTGTCTGAAGGGGTGTTCTTTAGATCTCTGCCTGCTTTTGTAATAAAGAATAAGACTGCAGTTTTTGGAACTATTTTAATGGATGTACAAATTTATCTTTAATGAGAGGTGTAATACTGCAATCTATGAAAGAAGCTTTTGTGTGTCTAATTAGGAATAATTCAAAACTTTCCTTAAATTATCCAAGCAATTAGTATCCTATTTCAAACTCATGCACATTAACTAAAATCTTAGAAAAATGGATATTACAGCAGCTGGATGATCATCTGGTTGAAAATAGAATTTATGATAGAGAACAGTTCGGATTTTGAAAAAATCATGGCACTGAAACTTTATTGTTATCTCTGTTAGTTGAGGTGCACTGTGAAGTGGAAAACAAAATTGGGTATCTTAGGGCAGCTCAATCTGGCGGCTGCCTTCGATATGGTATGCCTTAATAAATGATTGCATAGGCTCAGCGGCATTGGAATAAGCAGTACTGTGCAAAAATTGTTTGAGTCCTTCTTAATGAATAGGATACAGAAGGTATGATGTGGAGGTAACTGCTCATGATGGTATATTTGTGTTAGTAATGATCCTTGGGGGAACTTCTCTATCTGCTGACCTATTTAATATGTTTATTAGTCCTTTGGCTACATTGTTATCTAATTGGAGTTGTTTATAAGATCTACATAGATGACATGCAATTTTTTATAGTAAGTGAAACCCCAGGAGAGATGCCTTAAGAAACATTTAGTTTTTGCTATAAGCAAATACAAAGTTGGTTAAATTTGAATGGGTTATTTATTAACAGTAAAAATATTTCTGTATTATTGATTGGCAAGACTCCATTGAGTATGCCTATCAATATTTCAGTTAATGGTGGAACTCTATTAATTGAGGAAAAAGCATGTAATTTACTCTGGGAAAACATCCTACAAGAATCACAATTCGGGCAGGTTTCTTGGTAAGGGGCAGGCCAAAAGGCCTTAATACTGATTTTTTTTTTTAATAATTTTTTTTTGCCAATTCCAGCATGAGGGAACCAGCAGCAGAGAACAGCGAGAGGGGTAGAGTGGGTAGTGAAGCAACTGCAGGAGGTCTGCTGGCTGTCTTCCATTGCTGGAAAGGCAGGACTGATGTGATGTGAGGTGGCAGAAGTGTTTTCTGTCACAGTGATGATGGTGGGTGGGGGGAATGTTCTGAGAACAACAGGCCCAGGAAACCACTATTGGAAATTTTAGAGGCAGCAGGAGAGCCGGAGAGCCTTGGGGGAGGTTCCTGTTAATAAGAAGAACTGCTGAGGGGCCTGGTGTTGGTCGTAGCATATCCACAGGCATGGGGCCGCTGTGACCAACTTCAACCATATGATTGGGGTGACTGGCCCACTGGGAGATGCCCAAAACCTCAATAAGCTAATCTACCCTGTTTCTGTAGACCAATCCCACCAAGGGATCACTGGCAAATATTGGTCATTTGAAAATAATATCATTATTTTTTATCCTAGCCACTTTATAAGGGGAACTGCTAGTGTTATCCTTCCTGTGTATATAGTTATAAGGGTGAACAGGGTTTTACATTATAGCACTGCCCACAATCACCTATCTATGGTCTGGCAGGTTTGAAGGTATATATTCCCTTAAACTCACATCTCTAAGTCCTCTCGTTCTTTGTCTGAGTAGCAAAGAGGGGGAAGACTGTGTAGAGGATAGTGTTATGCAGCAAATTATAGTTTATTAAAGATTTTGAAGAAAGTGATTGGAATTTCATAATAACCCCTTCATTAAGCATATTGATAATTTCAATGGCCTCACATGGGTCATTGACTTTCACATAAATATGATTTAGAGCATAAGGCTAGAACTTAGAAATAACATAACTAATTAGGATATATTTTGTGAGCTACAGCATGTGTTAATAAGCTATCATGAACCTCAGTACATTTTTCTTCAACCTTTATCCTGTCTCATATATATCATGTGCAACTTGGAAAACATAATTCCAGGATTTCATATAGTGTTCTATTGTTTACAAAAGAGAGTGTATTTTCCAGAAAACAGTGGCAATATAGTTCTGCATATAAATGGAACCCCTGGACAGGATGGCTCCCATAGACTGAACCCAAGGGCACATTGAAAAAAAGATGGATCCTATCTGCTCTCAGTTTCTCAATGGATACCATTTACATCTAGGGATGCGAATCATTTGTAATGAAATAGGAAATAAAGATATTTCCTATTTTGTTGCATTTTGGGGGGCTGACAAAATGAAAGGAAAACCCACGAAATTGTGTGTGCTTTTCCTATCTTTTTTTTTGGGGGGGGGGGGAGAAAGGGCACATAAAAAAAAACCCCAAACTCACCCCAACCCTTCAAATTTAATTAATTACAAATTTAATTAATTACAAACCACCACTATCCTGATCCCCCAAGACTTGCCCAACACCCCCCCCCCCAAGAATTGCCGAAAGTCCCTGGTGGTCTAGGGGTGGTCCAGGGAGCAATCTCCCCCTCTCAGGCCGTCGGCTGCCAGTAATCAAAATGGCGCCGGTGGCCCTTTGCCCTTACCATGACAGGGGCTACCGGTGCCATTGGCCAGCCCTTATCACATGGTAGGATCAATGGATGGCCCACGCCATCTTAAAAAATGGCACGGGCCATCCATTGCTCATACCATGTGACAGGGGCTGACCAATGGCACTGGAAGCTCCTGTCACATGGTAAGAGCAATGGGCCACTGGTGCCATTTTGATTACTGGCAGCCGACGGGCCTGAGAGGGGGAGATTGCTCCCGGGACCCCCGCTGGACCACCAGGGACTTTTGGTAAGTCTTGGGGGGGGGGGGTCGTGAGGGTGGGGGGATTATAGGGATGTGCAAAGTGGATTTTCCTGAAATTTTGGGAAAATTTGTTTTTCAGGGTGGCCGAAAAAAATCGGCCCATACCGTGGGAAAATGAAATTTCCTGCAGTGGGCCGATAAAGGCCGAACCAAAAGGTTCGGCCGAATAACATCTCTATTTAAATCTGAGTTCCAGGGCTCCCTGTGGGGGAAGTTTAGCTTTAAGGCCCATTTGCATTAAACACAATACAAACCTCTTTCCCTTCACTGTAAAACAGCACTGATGATAGTCATGTCTTTTGCATCTAAAAATCACACTGAGAAGTAATGTGTTTCCAACTTCTTTACTGATAGTTGATTAGATGACTGAAACATATTTACTGAACTCAAATCAGATTTCAAATAAAGTCAAAGATTAATTAGGCAGATGAAAGATGAATACATTTGTGACCTCATGCTTCTAGTAAAGCATCTGATTATCTATGGAAGAAAATTCCCTTAACACCTGATCTCCTTCTCTTTCCAGTTCCTCAGACTAAAGATAGTTCAATCTTCCACTCACTCCCAAATTGCTCACATCTCTTCTCCCCATTGTAGAATAGGGAAGTGCAAACAAAAAAAATGTGTTTTGGTACATTCAATATCCAGAAATTCCATTACTTAGGTATAGCCCTTATCCTGTCCTTGATGGAGATTATCCAAAGTAGACAACAGAAGTGTTGCAGTACCACAGTTATTCTAAAAGCTAAACTGACATGTATCAAGAATCTCATGCTCACCTAACAGTTCCCTTTCCTATAAAGGGAAGGTTAGACATTTTCCAATTATCAAACTCCCTTGGATCTAAAGCGACTTTTAAAGATAAAAGATGAAAGAAAATTCTTGCTAAATGAGGCATTGATGAAAGAAACCAAAGTATCAATCAGAAGAACCTTATCAGATTTCACTAATCATGCCAAGGGTTCAGAAAGGAAGTAGTGGCCCTTATCTGTGATAAAAAATCTAAAACATCTGTCTTTGTTTCAGGACCAAATTTCTACCACAACACCTTATTAGGATCCACTATAGTGGAAAACTAGGAGGTTCAGTCAAATTAACTGAGAAACCTTAGTGAAAAACAAAAGTTATTTCCTCACAGTCAATAGTATTAATAGAACTACATTTATCAAAAATATCCAAAAAGTTATTTCATTATAGAGAAGAGAGCCTGAGTTAAATTAATACCAGACTAGATCTTGCAGTTTATACAGTTTTTTACTAACAAGGTAGTCATCCTTATTTTGTGAGGAGCTAGTTGCCTACAATTAATATTCTACATGCCAGACTCTCTTTTTCTCCTCAAGAAAGTAGACACAAACCAAGGTGCAATATTTTTCTTGACATGCTTAAACGTTCTCAAATCTAGAGCCTTAATAATTGTTGAATCCCAAGAATTAATCATCTTAGTGACAGAACTAGCATCTATTTCATCAATTACATTCCAGCTGATCAGAAACTTAGATATCTAGCTCCCCTAGCACATTTTGTTGTTACAAAATAGTCATACATACACTCCCACATACAGTCATTCATACACTCACACAATCACACATATACTCTCAGATGCTGACTCACATATGATCAGTCACACATACACTATCACATGCTGATGCACACACTATCACACCTACATGCTGACACACACAGTCGTCACACATAACATTCACATGCTCATTGACATACACAAATGAACAATCACACATACACACTTACACAAACTCTGGCTGCTGAGACAAATCCCAGTCATTCACGCACTCTCTTCTCCCTCTAGAGTTTTAAATCTGCTGCAGTAGCTGCTGTGAATAATGAAAACAATGTAAACTCACTTATTGGTGGTTAGGGGGTCCAGGCAAAGCCCTGGGATAATGGTGTCTCTGAGGGCTGCCTGCTCCTATGGGAAACTGTGCCTCTTGCTGTGGGAATCACAGACTGCAAGCCTCAGTAATCTATTTAGTTTATTTTATTTTTTTTTTTTTTCCAGGGCCCGAGGCAGAGATTGAGTTGACAGAGGAGACATGAGATGCAGTTCCCTATCCTCTCACGGCTCTCTTCAATCCTTTCCCCCACTTTTAGCCACCTCTCCTCCCCGGCTCTGCCTTCTAACCGCCTCCCGCCGACAGGTAGAGTCATGGAGGAAAGGTGGCTAAAAGTGGGGCAGAGGACCCAAGAGAGCTGCGAGAGGACAGGGAACTGTGTGAAAAAAGCTCAGATAGCGAAAGGGTACTTAACTGCCGCTAATCCCTCTGTAATCATGTTTCTGGCTGTGAAGTTTCTCATTGCATATGGTAGGGATGTGAATCGTGTGCCCTATCGTCTTAATGATTGAAATTATCTGGCAGGAGAAGAAAATCGTGTTTGGCATGATTTTTTAGTTAAAAAATCGTTAAAAATTGTTTTTTCCGATTAGTGCGCACTAACTCCCAGTTAGTGCGCACTAACTGAAAATGATACAATTTGACGCTTTTCAGGTCAGTTAAGGTCAGTTTAGGAATGAATATGTATTCCTATTGGCTGCCCTCTTATTTATTCATGTTACCAAGGTTCCCACTGACAGTATATGGGGGATGGGAAATGGAAACAGTTGGTAGCTTGACAAAACAAGTAATGTGATCAATGTGACTAGAACTTGTGCCCTAACCCTGATACCAGGGGTGTTGTGATCTTCCTGCACACAGTGCCCTAACCCTGGCACCAGGGGTGTTGTGATCTTCATGTACACAGTGCCCTATCCCTATTAATACCAGGAGTGTTGTGATCTTCCTGCACACAGTGCCCTAACCCTGATACCAGGGGTGTTGTGATCTTCCTGCACAGTGCCCTATCCCTATTAATACCAGGAGTGTTGTGATCTTCCTGCACACAGTGCCCTATCCCTATTAATACCAGGAGTGTTGTGATCTTCCTGCACACAGTGCCCTAGCTGGAGTCAGTGTGTGCAGTAAAGGAGATCTACCTTGTCCCCAAGCTGGAATCAATGTGTGCAGTAAAGGAGACCTGCCTTGTCCCCAAGCTGGAGTCAGTGTGTGCAGAAAAGGTGACCTGCATTTTCCCCAAGCTGGAATCAATGTGTGCAGTAAAGGAGACCTGCCTTTTCCACAGCTGGAGTCAGTGTGTGCAGTAAAGGAGACCTGTGCACACATAATGCAATGCACAGGAAGCAATGATGTGACTGCTGGAGGCAGTCACATCATTGGCTTGAATATATTAATGTTGCAGTACTAATAAAAATAAATTATAATTCTGCTAAAATGCCACTAGCCTCACCAGTTACACCAGGCTAGTAGCCTAGTCAGACATTCACCACCACCTAATAATAATTAATTATTAATTCAGTGATATAATAAATAATTTTAAAAAAATTGAGTAGGTTAATATAATAGATGACTGTAGTAGATTGAATAAAGATCTGATGTTTCTGCTCTCCTCACACCAAACAAAAGCAACACACAAGCAGAGAAGCCCTTCTTATAAAGCTGAGCTAGTGGAACCAAGCTGCTGGCACTAACTTTTAAAGTAGGAGGAAAAGTAAACATACTGGTGGCCAGTGTGGCTACTTAAAAAATACACTTACCAACAATCAATTACCACATATATTTGAACTGTGTAGTTCCAGCCAGGACCACCTTTCTAAAATGCACAGTGATTGGCAAATTCAACATGCACTAGCATTTCACGTGCCTGCTATCAAAAATAATAAACAAACAAGTTCTAGTCACATGAGTGATGATCATCACATTACTTTTTTTGTCAAGCTTCCAACTGTTTCCATTTCACATCCCCCCAACCATTACCTCAGTGGGAACCTTGGTAACATCAATAGATAAGAGCACAGCCAGCCAATAGGAATACATATTCATTCCTAAGTGACCTTTACTGACCTGGGAAGTGTCAACACTTTGTTTCATTTTCTGTTGGTGTTCGTGAGTTTCCAGTTCCATTTCCCATCCCCCCAACCATCACCTCAGTGGGAACCTTGGTAACATCAATAGATAAGAGGGCAGCCAGCCAATAGGAATACATATTCATTCCTAACTGACCTTCACTGACCTGGAAAGTGTCAATTTGTATCATTTTCTGTTAGTGCGCACTAACGGGAGTTAGTGCGCACTAACACGATTTAACGATTTTTAACGATAAATCGTTAGAATTTCTATTGTATTGTGTTCTATAACGATTTAAGATGATATTAACATTATCGGACGATAATTTTAATCGTTGAAAAACGATTCACATCCCTAGCCTATGGAAGGCCATGGCATCCACCACAAAAGCAACAGAACAGGCCAAATATAAATATAGATAGCATGTGGCTCCTACCGTGCAAGAAGCGCTGGGAATCTGTTGTTGGTCACAGTGGCTCAGCAGGTATGAAGGATGCAAACAAAGAGATGCCGAGGGTCCTCAAAAAGGTTTATTAATGAAACAATATTCCGTAAATGCCCAATTCTAGGCCTGAGTTTCGCCCAGTTAAGGGCGGCTTCAGGGGCTACAATAAAACAATCATTACAGAAATACTGTTAATTACAATTGGATTCATAAACAACACACAGAAACAAATTAAAATGGACATAAACTAATGTACAAAAAGAACAATCATGAAAGACAACTTATAAAGAAACTAACGTTAGAGAAAATGAACAGTAGATGGACAAGAAGACCATGGCACAGTTTGTAAATTTTTTTTTTTTTTACCTGTAAAAAGCAAATTTTATCAATTGATAAGATGCACTTTTGTATTCTCATGCCTATTGGGAGAAAAATTGTAATTAGATTCAGTGTTACTTTAGCGAGATTGTTAGTATCTATGGCTGGACAGTAACATATCTATTTATCTTATTCAAAATGAAATCTAAAGCATTGGTAGCAGGTCTATGCATATCTTGTTAATACGCTCATTCCAAGTTTTCCACGAGGGAGCTTAAAAAATGGGAAATTGTAATACAAAATAAAAAAATAAAGCATGGTAAAAGTAAAACTGAATATAAAAAATAATGAAATATTCTATGTTAAAAACCTTAAAAGGAAAACATGATTAAAAATGTACTATGGCTTAGTTAAAAAATGGGTTATGTTAATAAAATTAAATGTACTAAAATTACCTCTTAAGCTCATGACAATGTGTACACTTCAAATTCTGTCATTCAGACTGGCTCCAAAAAACAGCACAGAGCATCTGGGTTTGATAACAGCGGGAGATCTACAGGACATTAATTCCAATGTATCCCTAAAACAAAGGGTATGTTTACTCAAAGGAAACCTATGTTAAAGGTGTGAGAACATATTTTTACCATGGACCTAAGAGCTAAAAAATTACTGATAGTATATTACTTTGTTTTACAATGATATTAAAACAGTCACTTCTTAAACAATGACGCATACCATTATTATCCCGACTCTAGAACCGCTAGGGTACATGTGGTGCACAAAGTACTTTATAAGGGGAAGAGGGATTTAAAAAGTCATGTTGAAATTCCACTGATGGGCGGAGCAATATGCTGCTAGTGCCACATACTAACTACGTTAAAATAAATAACAATATAAAACCAGGTAAAACAAAAAGTAAAAACAGAAAAAATGGTTAAAAGGTGATGTTAGAAATGAATTAAAAAATAAAAATGGAACATTGAGGGAAATATTGGGATTAAATTAAATTATGGATCTAGTGTATAAAACAAATAAAAAAGGAAATATAAAAATAAAAAGTCTAAACAAAGATTATGTTTACTCAAAGAAAACCTATATTAAAAGTATAAAAACATGTATGCCGTGGACCTGAAAGCTATAAATTACTGGTTGTTCATTACTCCGCTTTTCAAGGATATTAAAACAGTCACCCCCAAACAATGTACACACACCAATATTGTCCCAACTCTAAGGGCCTTATTTTCTAAATGTATCGCACGCGGTAAGGGATGTTTCGCATGCGATACCAAAATGGGGGCGGAGTCGGCCCCGGAAGAAGAGGAGTCGGGGCATCACCGGGGCCGACTCCACGAAGCCGCCGCAGACGATGAAAAGGTAAGGCCCTTTCCGCGTCCTATTTCGCTCCCAATAGCAACACCTCCTATGGTGGCGCTATTGGGTGCGAAACTGGCAGCGATCGAACCCAATAGCGCCACCACAACAAGAAAAGAAACCACAATAAGAAAAGAATATCATACCATATTTTCATCCGGCAAAAAAATGATGCACATCCCTAACCACCAGTAATTTATAGCATACAGGTCCATGGCATAAATGTTTTTATACTTTTAATATAGGTTTTCTTTGAGTAATGTGAATACTCTTTGTTTAGACTTTTTATTTTTATATTTCCTTTTTTATTTCTTGCTTTATGCCCTAGTTCCATAATTTAATTTAATCCCAATATTACCCTCAATGTTCCATTTTTATTTTGTTTCTAACATTACCTTTTAACCATTGTTTTACCTGGTTTTATATGGTTATTTATTTTAACGTAGTTAGTATGTGGCACTAGCAGCATATTGCTCCGTCCATCAGTGGATTTTTGACATGACATTTTAAATCCCTCTTCCCCTTATAAAGTACATTGTGCACCTCATGTACCCTAGTGGTTTTAGAGTTGGGATAATATTGGTATGCGTCACTGTTTGAGGTGACTGTTTTAATATCATTGTAAAATGAAGTAATATACTATCAGTAATTTTTTAGCTCTTAGGTCCATGGTAAAAATAGGTTCTCCTTTAACATAGGTTTTCTTTGAGTAAACTTACCCTCTGTTTTAGGGATACATTGGAATTAATGTCCTGTAGATCTCCCGCTGTTATGAAACCCAGATGCTCTGTGCTGTTTTTTGGAGCCAGTCTGAATGACAGAATCTGAAGTGTGCACATTGTCACGAGCTTAAGAGGTAATTTTAGTACATTTAATTTTATTAACATGACCCATTTTTTAACTTAGTACATTTTTAATTATTTTTTCCTTTTAAGTTTTTTAATATAGAATATTTCATTATTTTTTATATTCAATTTTACTTTTAGCATGTTTTATTTTTTGATTTTATATTATAATTTCCCATTTTTTAAGCTCCCTCGTGGAAAACTTGGAATGAGCGTATTAACAAGACTTGCTACCAATGCTTTGAATTTCTTTTTGAATGAGGTAAATAGATATGTTACTGTCCACACATAGATACTAACAATCTCACTAAAGTAACACTGAATCTAATTACAATTTTTCTCCCGATAGGCATGAGAATACAAAAGTGCATGTTGTCAATTGATAAAATTTGCTTTTAACAGGTAAAAAAAAACAGTTTACAAGCTGTGCCATGGTCTTCTTTTCCTCCTACTGTTCATTTTCTCTAATGTTAGTTTCTTTATAAGTTGTCTTTCATGATTGTTCTTTTTGTATGTTTATTAGTCTATGTCCATTTTAATTTATGTTTCTGTGTGTTGTTTATGAATCCAGTGGTAATTAATGGTATTTCTGTAATGATTGTTTTATTGTAGCCCCTGAAGCAGCCCTTCACTGGGCGAAATTCAGGCCTAGAGTCGGGCATTTACGGAATATTGTTTTATTAATAAATCTTTTTGAGGACCCTTGGCATCGCTTTGTTTGCATCCCTCACGGCTTTGTTTGACCGACTTCCTTCTTGTTTTTTGGGCTCAGCAGGTATGAAGCCACTGCGACCAACACCAACCATGTGATTAGGTGGACCGGCCCACTGGGGCATGCCCAAAGCCCTGATAGACCAATCTGTCCCTGGATGCAAGATCAAAGAAAAACAGGCAAGAATGAGAGTAAAGGGTCCCACAAACCTGATAACCTTCACCCATGCTGAATGGATGGTCCTGAGTACCATATCACAGACAAAGTTGATGAGCAGGGTACCTCATGCTCTCTTTGTAAGAAAGTCAAATAAATTATTGCATATAGTACCTATTATAAAGCTTCTAACTATATTATATATATATATATATATATATATCTATATCTTTCCATCACTCGATTGATCGATCTAGAGATAGATGGATAGTCTATGGTCCAAAAGACAGATAGGACCTGCAGTCATAGGCAACATCTTATTGTCAGCCATCATTCAATTTACATTTTTTTGTTTATGAAAAAAAAAGTGCATAGTGGTAGCATTGATATCCTAGGGCATACTAGACTAGAAGGTTGATCAGTAACTGGAAGCCTTAGAGTTAGCCCATTTACATGTTTTTTCATGCCTATAAGGAAGGTCCAGTGGATAAAAAGGGAGAAGGTCATTTAGAAAGAGTCAGTAATAACAGTTTATGTTCTTTACCTTTTTACAGAGGATGACAGACACCATGTTCTAGTTCTGGAAAGGTCTAAGCAGAATCCACAAGTACTACCAGTCAATCCAGTCATGAGTGAATCAGAAGAGGAGACATCTATGGAGTGCGTTATAGCCAAAAAAGTGCAGAAGAAGGATGTGGCAAGAGATGGGGAGCACACCCATGCTTTGGTAGAGGATGAACCCTTTACCACCTATTGCAATGCTCATACTGCTGTACTCTTGGGGCAAAATTTTGATGAAGAGTGAAGGTAAATAAAGGAAAGAGGCAAGCTTAACTCTTAAAGCTGATGAGGTATTTTTCTCTCCAGCCAAGAGCTTCATTCAGGTGCAAAATGATAAAGTGGCAGACCTGATGTAGGCATAAGGCAGAAGATACAGGGCCTCAAGGAAGTGGTGCAGGATGTAAGACAGGAGATACAGGGTATTAGATGTTGTGATAGAAATAGCAGTCCATGACTTCTGTCTGGAATGAGTTGCTTCAGTGGATAGCTCCATGCCAGCTACAGCCAGCTGTGTCTCCATATGCAACCTCCCCCTGCAATTTCATCACCAACACCATGGTTTGTTCCTCTGCTGGCTATATTTCTACCACCCTGGAGGGAGACTCCCCCTGTGTGTGTTCCACCACATGATGTCTCCTGCTCCTCCTATGGTTCTACCACCTTCAAGGATGCCACCCTCCACCAACACCTCCACTATCTCAGGGGAAAGCTCCCCCACCCCCCCAATAACACAGATGGAGTCATTCCTGCTGTTGACACAGGGATGGCCTCATCTTACACAATATAAGAAGAGGAGAGGTACAACAGTGCTGTGAGGCCCTCATCCTCTGATCGCCTCAAATATCAGCTCTCAGGAGCTCCTCTCACCTCTGCAGCCCATCTGCAGCTATCAGCCCTTGCCACTGACTTCTATGTCTGTGGCTTTTGAAGATACTGTCCATAGTGACCAGTGACCACACATCTCTATACAGAAGAACCAGACTTGGGCAGTCTAAGATACCTGAACACCTTCCTCCCCTACTCCCAAAAATCAGCTTTCTGTTGTAAATAAATGCACCTCCACCATTGAAAACTTCTTTTTAATTATCTTCCTTTCCTCAACAGCCTGCTGATGAGTCTGTCAATATATCTCCTGCAATTCTTTCTCCCCCATGTCATATGCATCTTCCTCTTCCTCTTCTTCATCATTAGTAACTTTAAGATGATCATCTTCTCTCTCTGGAGGCTTTTGGCAAGGTTTTGAAGCATGCAGCAGGCCAGAAATATGTCACAAATCTTTCTTTGGTTGTATAAAATAAATCCACCTAATCTGTTCAGAGAGTAGAGACATATTTTTAATAGACTTAAGGTTCTTACATTGACTGCCCTGGTCTTCCAGTGGACCCTGTTGTAGCAGACATAAGCAGATGTCTGTGGGTATCCCAGAAGGATCATGAGTCAGGTTTTGAATGGATATCCTCTATCACCTGTAAGGTAGAAGGCAGTTAAGAAGAGCATGAGATATCTCAAGCTGGTAGGCAGTGAGACTGTCCCCTGATAGATGAAGAAATGAACTTCCAGAGTCAAAGTGGTAAGACCAACTGGAGACAGAGGGAGAGAAAAAGGCAGAGGTTGGTTCCCCTCTCATTGTAGCGAGATTTCAATTACCCCAATTTTGACTGGGAAATGTAACATTAGGACATGCTAGAGACTTAACATTTTCGGATGGAATAAATGACTGCTTCATGGAGCAATTGGTTCAGGAAACAATGAGAGAGAGTACTATTTTAGATTTAATTCTTTGTGGAATGCAGGAATTGGTGAGAGAGGTAATGGCAATAGTTAATATAACATGATCAAATTTCAACTAATAAATGGAAGGGATAAATTATGTAAATCAACAGCTCTAACACTAAATTTTCAAAAGGGAAACTTTGATAAAATGAGGAAAATAGAAAAAAACTGAAAGGTACAGCTTCAAAGGTTAAAAGTGTAGAACAAGAGTGGACAATGTTTAAAAATACAATCTTAGAAGTGCAGTCCAGATATATTCCACACATTAAGAAAGATAGAAGGAAGGCAAAACAATTACCAGCATTGTTAAAAGGTGAGGCGAAAGAGGCCATTTTAGCCCAAAAAAAAAATCCTTTAAAAATTTGAAGAAGAATCCATCTGAAGAAAATAGGAAAAAGTATAAGCATTGTCAAGATAAGTGTAAAACATTGATAAGGCAGGCTAAGAAAGAATTTGAAAAGAAGTTGGCTGAAGAGGCAAAAACTCATAACAAGAATATTTTTAAATATATCCAAAGCAAGAAACCTGTGAGGGAGTCAGTTAGATGATGAGGGGTAAAAGGGGCTCTTAGGGAAGATAAGGCCATTGCAGAAAGCCTAAATACATTCTTTGCTTCTGTGTTTACTAATGAGGATGTTGGGGAGATATTGGTTCCAGAGATGGTTTTCAAGGGTGATGAGTCAGATGAACTGAACCATATCACTGTGAACCTGGAAGATGCTGTAGGCCAAACTGACAAACTAAAGAGTAGAAAATCACCTGGACTGGATGGTATACATCTCAGGGTTCTGAAGGAATAAAAAAATGAAATTTCAGATCTATAAGTTAAAATTTATAACCTATCATTAAAATCATCCATTGTACCTGAAGACTGGAGGGTGGACAATGTAACCCCAATATTTAAAAAGGGCTCAAGTGGTGATCTGGGAAACTATAGACCAGTGAGCCTAACCTCAAGGTGGGAGAAATAGTGGAAACTATTCTAAAGATCAAAATCACAGAGCATATAGAAAGACATGGTTTAATGGAACACAGTCAGTATGGATTTACCCAAGGGAAGTCTTGCCTCATAAATCTACTTCATTTTTTTCAAGGGGTTAATAAACATGTGCATAAAAGTGAACTGGTAGATGTAGTGTATATCGATTTTCAGAAGGTGTTTGACAAAGTCCTTTTAGCTTCTAAGAAAGCTAAAATGTCATAGGATAGGAGACTATGTTCTTTCATGGATTACAAACTGGTTAAAAGAAAGGAAACAAAAAGTAGGATTAAA